>NC_066864.1:22258978-22912311 GCF_025177605.1 Cucumis melo | reverse complement strand
ACCTTTCTCTCCAATCAAAAGTGGGAGATGTTGACACTGACAGCTTGAAGAAATTTATACCACGCACCAAAAGTGAAGGACTAGAGAGGAAACAATCTGCATCTTCAGAAGCCAAATTTTAAAAGAATTTACTGAAGAAGATTCAAGGAAGGAAGAAGGAACTCTATTCTAATTACGATCATTTAAATCAACTGGTGTAGCATTCCATATTGTTTTCTTAACAGCTTATAGAACCTAAGTTAGTTCGAGAGATCCCTATCATTTGAACTCCCACATAAATAACCAAAAGAGTACTTTCCTTATCATTTTCTTTCTATACAGGGCTAGAATTTTCTATGTATTCCATTTCATCCTCCAAAACCTTCACACTCTTTTAGTTAGAATTTTTTTTTTAACGGAAACAAGCCTCTTCATTGATCTAATGAGTGAGACTAAAGCTCAAAGTACAAAGAAATGAAACAACTTACAAAGAGATAATAAGGAACAAAAAGGAACAAAACCCAAACACAGCTAAACCAAAGGGAAAAAGAACAATCTAATACAAAGGGGAAAATAAACCAACCGGAACCAACACCCAAAAAACAGTGCATAACAACTCAAGAGAACAAACAAAAACCAAAACAACCAAATCCAACTGTCGCAGGCCGAGAAACTGCTAATCTTCCAAGAGGGGAACGACAAGGCATGAATGAAATTTCAGAGGTTGAAGTTGTCTTGCAATCTCTCGATCAACTTTAAACTAAAAAACACAATTTTAGTCTAATAAAATCCGAGAGAAGTATAAGAACTGTCAGGTCAAAATTAATTTGCATTCTTCAATAATGGATCTTGGGTGCTGGAATTTCAGAATGGGGCAAAGGGGTTTTATTAGAAAACTTTCTCCACTTTTGAAGACAAACTCTTCCTCATCCTCATGAAAGAGGGCAATAAAATCTTCTACAAAATTGCCAAATTGTTCAGGTGACTCTTGAACTAGAACTTCCTTGGTGCCAACAAAATCCTCACTACTTATGCTGAATGGAAAACTGACTTCAGAAGAATAATTTTTTCTTTTTTCCTGCATGAAGACGAAGGAGAAATAGGTGCACCTTTTAGAAATTTAGCGCCCGGATTAGGATTAAAAGTTGAGTAGTTGAATTTCTATGAAGGAAGCACCGAAGAGGAAGACTTCTTGATGGAAGGTGGTAGCTGAGTGTCACAATCACAACCTTCCTAATATGGGACGGATGATAGTGCCCTACTTACCTACTCAGGCAAGTAGGTCAACCATACGAAACTCACAAGTCGTGATGTAGCCTCACTTCAGGTTTTGAGAGCAAATGGTTTGATAAAACATGAGAGAGAAAAACTTAGTAAACATCATTAAAGAAAGCATCGAAGATTGTCAATTGCAAGAAAGCTTAGTTTGCAAAGAGTACAACAAGGCTTAGTCAAGGATATGACTGGTGAGACTCCCTTATAGTACATTTTAAACAATTTTAAATGTGACAGGCTAGCACATGCAAAAGTGTGAGCGATCACTTACATGATAAACAACATAAAAATGAACAAACTTACTAAACTAAATATGTGGCATATATATAATGTGGTTGAGGATGGTTTGGGCTAGCGGCCGTAGGTACATTCACCCTGGATGAGCATGCCCAATACATTCTCCCCCAAAACATTAACGTCCTCGTTGACTAGCGAAGCTTGAACCCCTCAATCTCGTGGTTCCATTCTGTTAAGTCTTCGGCACATTCCCAGCTTGTCTCTTTAGCAGGGAGGTTCTTCCACTTGACTAGAAATTCATGAATCGTCCCGGTGTTTTCTACGCTTTCTGATCTTGTCAGCAAGGATCTCTTCAGCTTCCTTAAATCCTTCTGTTGTAGGTCGATGATCATCCACGTGGGTAATGCCACCTTGTATGAGGTATTTCCAACCTTCTTTAGAACTTCTACAAGACCCTCGTATTTTCTAATGACGTTGATCTTTGTAGCCTCACAAGCGAATCTGTTTGAGTCTCAATTTAATGAGGACTTGGTCTCCCATACGAAACCAAGTGCGCGACGCCTTTTGTTTGCCCATTCCTTCATAATATTTAAAGGCTTTCTCTAAGTATGCTCAAACAATCTCTGGTTTGTTTCCACTCTTTGGTAAAGTTGTTTGCATGAGGAATCTTCCCTGTATAGGGACGGTTAATGATATGAGGTAGTAATGGTTGCCTCCCACTTGCATCTTCAAATGGACTTTTCCCCATTGGCGAACTCGTTTAGGCATTGAAATAGAATTGGGCCACATTTAACAACTAGACCTAATTTTTCTGCTTGGCATCAACAAAATGACGTAAATATTCTTCAAGCATGCAGTTGAATCTTTTTGTCTGGCCATCGGTTTGAGGGTGGTAGTTTGAATCTGTCATCTCTTCCGCCAACGATGCTTGTCGGAATTCCCCATAACTTTACTCCATGTTTGAAGAATAAGTGAGCTGTCAGCTTAGCAAAACAGAGCTTGAGTGTAGGGATGAAGGTGACAAGTAGCCTAAGTAACCTCAAGGAGAAATCGTTCAAGAACCAAGATTGTGGATCTTTCATTAGAATAAATAATGTGTTTCGTACAAAAGGAGAAGACTCCTTATTTATAGAGTTCAATTACAAATGGGGTAAAAAAAGGAATTAACCTAGAATATTACCTAATTGCCCAATTAACCTTTAATCTTCTTACATCATGGCATGCTTCGAGAATTGGTTGATGATGACTAAGATTGCCTCGTGGTCACCAACCTTAAGCAGATGGGTAATGATGTCCACAAATACACTTTCACATGGTCTTGTCAGAACTAGTAGGGGTTCAAGAAGCCTATAAATCTTTGCCTTTTCGAAAGTATCTTGTTGGCAAATTAAGCAGGTCTTAGTATACTATATCACATCACCTCTCATATTCAGCCAGAAGTATCCCTTGTTTAGCATGACATAAGTTCTTCACCAACTTGGATGGCCAGCCCATAAGGTGTCATGACATTCGTGTAACAACATTTTCCACAAGTCTCCCACCCTAAGGACATATAATCGATTTCCTTTGGTCACCAAGAAGTCTCCTTCTATCCAAAATTGTCTCGTCTTACCAGCTTCAACTAAATTCATGATAGCTTGGGCAGAGGGATCCTTTTGCAGGAACTCTTTTAGCAAGTCGTCTCCATTGATCCATCAAACTTACTTGTCTGAATGTGAGCTAACATGCATAGGGCTGCATGTTCGCTTTTTTCCGACTCAAAGCATTAGCTACTTGGTTACTTGTTCCCTTCTTATGCTCAAATTCAAGGTCAAACTCAACTAGGAATTTCTACCATTTTGCATGTTTTGAAGTAAATTCCGGCTGACTAAAGAAGTGAAAAATGGCACTCTTAATCGTCTTTACTGTCTCCCAACAAACACCATCACCAAACCCTCAAACAATGAACCATGACAAGCATTTCCTTTTAGGAATTGTATATCTTTTCTCTGCAATGTTCAACTTTCGACCTTCACATGTGATGGGTTGGTGGTCGTTTTGAAGGAGAACACGTCCTAGAGCTAAGTCAGATGCATCAACCTCGACTTTAAAATTTCTAGTTACATCAGCAATCTCAAGGATTGACCCCTTGATCATAGCTTGTTTCAAACCATCAAAGGCGGCTTGACATTCTGGGGTCCAACTCAAAAGGGTGTCTTTCTTCAACACTTCGGTCAGCAATCCTACTCTTTTAGGAACCCTTCATGAATTGCCTGTAGTAATTGGCTAATCCAAGGAAAGAGCACAGTACTGTGACTGTCAGTGGTATTTTCCAATCACATATCGCCATAATCTTTCCTTCTTCCATACCAATTCACCCACATTCTATCACATGACCCAAAAAGTTTATTCTTTGTGTTACTACTTTGGTTGGCTAATTTTATTAAGGTTAAAAATTTGAGCAACATGCTAGACAACATGTCAAAGACACTAGTAATAACTTTGGGATCATCGAGCAACAACTTCAACAAAATATTCTTTCCATATATGAAAGATTATTTTGCATATTTCATGGATCTCTTTCTCCAGCCGTCTCTGTTTGCCTTTTTCTCATGCAAGGAATATTTATTTTCTCCTAAATTAATATTCTCTAGGCTAGCCATATATATATGTTACTCTTTTCATTTTCAGGGTTAGCCACCTGATGAGAAAAGTGAGTGTACATTGGATGTTTTGAGTTTAAGGTTTGTCTAAGCCTTAACCTTCATGTATTGTTATTGAGCATCCTTTGTTTTCCTAGTAGTCGTTGTAATTGAGAGGTTTTTCTCTTTTGATATAGTATTTAGGGGGAGCCTAAATATAGAGAAGGTGAGGGGATCTCACTTTTAGGGGGAGCCTGAGCCTATTGTATTGAGAGGATCTCATACAAAGCTTGAAGAAGCGTATTGTGAAAGTGAAGAGAGCTCAAACTTAGGGAAGCCTAAGTTGAAACGTTGAAGAGCAAGTTATACGAGTCATTGAAGAGGGAGTTTGTCAGATAAGTACTTTCATTGTAATTGCTTAACTCTTTATATAGTGAAGTTTCATTCCACCGAGCACACTTCCCTTACACATAGGTGATTTTGCACCAAATTAGGTTATCAATTTTTGTGTTATTATTTTTCAACTTGCTTTTGTAACGACCCTCTTGTTGGATAAATTGTTAGTGACATTGCGCCTCTGTCGTTATCCACCTACTGTTTTCTCACTTTGTTGAGCGAAGGAGCACGTCTCTCACTTGACACACAATTGGTTTTCCTTCAATTTTTGAAAAACCATCTAAATGTGATTCTTGTGTTCTTCCATCGTGGAGCTATAGACTACTATGTCATCTAAGTAAACTACGACAAATTTGTCGAGATATTTATGGAAGGTTCATCAGTGTGCAGAAGGTTGTGGGGGCAATAGTAAGACCAAAAGGCATTACGAGGAATTCAAATGCCCCATACCTTGTGATATATGCCAAAAATGTTGGTAAGACCAAAAGAAAATAGCTAACGAGTTTGAGATAAAAAAATCTAGGGAATCGAAAGTAGTTCTTTGGAATGGAGGTGGTAAGATCAAGGGAAGACATCTATGTCTAACAAGGAAATTACACCTTTACCTGTTAAATGAAACATTATGACTGAGTGTAGACCTACTGTAGACCTACTGTAGACCTACTGATACTCCTATTGAAATCAACATGAAACTAAAAGATTTTGATGACAAAATTCCTATTGATAAAGAGAGGTAACAACATCAAGTGAGAAAACTGATTTACTCATTTCACCAAGACTAGATATTTCCTATGTTGTCAGTGTTATTGGTCAGTTTATGCAGGCAACCTACGAAGAACATATGGAAGTTGTGAATCAAATTGCGAGATTTTTTAAAAACTCTGCAGGTAAAGATCTGAGTTCAGGAAAACTAACTTGAAATGCATTGAGGCTTGTATTGACTCTAAATGGGAAAGATCGATTATTGACACAAATTCTACCTCTATGTATTATACCTTTGTATGGGGTAATCTAGTTACATGGAGAAATAGAAAGCAAAGTGTTGTTGCTAGAAGTAGTATGGAAGCTGGGTATAGAACTATAAGTTTGGGAATCCGTGAAGAAATCTAGATGAAGAAAGTTGCCTGATCTTCACAAAGATAGTGAACCTATGAAGCTCTATTGTGATAATAAAACGACTATAAGCACAGCTAATAATAATGTATAACATGGTAAAACAACACGTGGAGATTGATAGACACTTTGTAAAAGAGAAACTAGACAATGGCAATATCTATATTCCGTATATTCCATCTTGTCAACAAGTTGCCAATGTTCTCACCAAAGGGTTACTCAGACCAAGTTCCGACTCATGTGTTAGCAAGTTGGGTCTGATTGACATCTACGCACCAACATGAGGGGAAGTGTTGGAAATAAGAGGCTTTGTTGGTAGTTTAAGTTTCGAGGGTATTTTAGTATTTTACTTTACCCTAAGTTTATTTCCTTTTTATTAGGGCTGGTTAGAGCTATAAAGTTGTCTTCTTTTGTAAGTTTCTGTTAGACCTCCCATAATACTATAATATAGTAGGAGAAAAAAGAAAGAGAAGTCGGAAGTTATTGGGTAGCTCTGATGTAATAACTCGGGACAATCTCGGGGTGGAATAATGCAATTGCTTGGGAGAATCTCGGCTTGAACTCGGGGACTGTTTTACTATTTAGTCTTGGTTAAACACGAAGTTCTAAGGGTAGTACTGTTATTTTTACTGGTTTTGAGTCTTATAGATATTTAGGAGGGAAGGGGTAGTTTAAAGGGAAGGAGAGGAGTCTATGAGAGGGGAAGAAGTTTTCAGTTTATGAGTGGGCTGTTTTTCCTTGAGAGGAGGAGAACAGAGTGGTATGTTCTGGTTGTTTTGTTGTATTTCTGTGTCTTATTTCCAGGATTGATAATCTATCAATCTGTCTTTGTACTTAAGTATCTTTTACCAAGTTGAATAAAGAACATCTACACAAGTGTTCTATCACTTTCATTGTGTGTTAAAATAATAAAAAGAGACTATTTTGTTCTAGGTTTTCCACGTAGATCTTATGTTCTTTTTTCTACTGTTTAACAATAATATTTAACATTCTTCCTCACTTGTGGGCTTGAAATATGAAAAAGGCCCAACAAGTGGAAACAAATATTAATAAGGGAGGAAACAATTTGGGGGTTCGAACACAAAGCTTCTTGAACCAACTTGCTTTGGTACCATCTTAAATCACCAATTTCATTAATTCAATGAAGAGACTTGCTTCCTTTTAAAAAAAGTTATCAATTGATTCAAAAGCTTAAGCACTTATGGGTGACGGCAAATTTATATAATATCTAACTAATAGTAACAATTAAGATATTAGTATTCCTATCATTGCCATTACATTAATGCACAAGTGTGACCACAAATAAGATTACTTACCAGATTTGATTGTATTAATGAACAAGAATCCAAAGTAGCAATTTCTTCAACCGAACGTCTAAGGGAAGAATCAGCTTGCAATATATCCTAGACAGAACATGCAAGCCAACCAGTTATGAGATAGAAACTGGAAATAAATAAATAAATAAAGACTTGGTACAATAAGAATTAAAATGTCTATAGAACTGCCGAATTGATGAAGGGGAATTAAGAAATTTACCATGTTGGATGCTTGTTAGGATCTTGGTTACGAGAAACAAGAAAATAATTGTCTTGTATAAAATGCGAAACTACAATCTCAATAGCCTTTCGAGAGAACTTAGACAATCCCCAAAATAATCCCTCCTCCTCTAAGATCCTAAAGGTTGAGAATAATAAAATCTTATTCCTTTCCAAGTGCCCTATGGCCATTCTAAAGATACAAATTTGGGTTAGCTACGATCTAGGAATGAAACCTAAATAATAACAAAATACCTAAAACATTTAGATAGAAAAGATATTACTAAATATGGGCACATCCAAATCTACAATACATAATTCTACACTCCCTTAAAGTTGGTGCGCAGATGTCATGCATTTCTAACTCGCTCACAAGATCCTGAAACATTGGTTTACACAATCCCTTGGTGAAAATATTTGCAGTCTGCTCTTTGGAAGGAACAAAAGGGATGCGAACTACTCCTTCCTCTAGAGTCCCTTTAATGAAGTGTTGATCTACCTATATATGTTTTGTACGGTCGTGCTGGACTGGGTTTTGAGAAATCGCTGCTTTGTTGTCACAGTAGAGTTTCATTATCCACCACATCTCCCTCACTCCAAAGGGAGGGATAAATTAATTAAAGTAGGTAAGTTCTCTCTTCTCTCTCCTCTCCGCATTTTCAGTTTTTTGTTTCTCTGACAAGAAAGCAAGGAATGGAAGTAGAAAGCTGCTCTCTGTACTGCATATGGCATGAGCATGATTTATTCCAAGTTGAAGATATGGAGGCTGAAAATCAATATTTCTACCAGAAAGAAAGAATAGATAATGGCATAACAGAAGTCTCAAGATTCAGATCACAGAAAGGTTGGGTGTTAAGATGCAATTTTTGGCCCCGAATAGGAGGAAGATCATTCATATATATTAGAGGAAGATCATTCATATATATTCTATCGGGTGAGGAAAAACAGGGATGGAAAATGTTTCTCAATATGTTGAAGAGCTTCAAATCAAAGCATGATTACATAATGTGGCATTCAGAACAGACCAAGCTGAAAATGTGTCATTTTGAAGGTGCAAACAGACTACAAGAAGAGAAGATGGATAGCTATGCGGACAAGGGCCAGCCAGAAAAGGAATCCTCTGTTTTGAATTTGAAAAAACAGAGCATTCATCATCAGTGGATTATCAAGAATTCAAAGGTCGTCAGAAGAGATTTTAACACTTTATGGGTTGTCACTCATCCTTTTGAGTTCAATATTGGGTAGAGATTAAAGAAACATTGCAAATATACTTTTAATTGAGAGTTATCGTCAACCTGTTGTTTGAGAGAATGGTTTAACTGATCTCAAGGATCATTAGAAGAACTTGTGGAACAACCTGGGAAATGGCAGGAACTTGGCGTCTTTCATCTAAAACTCAAAAAGTGGGATATGCTAGCACATAGCAGATCTCTTATGCAAGGGGATATGGTGGATGGATTTCGATTGAGAACCTCCCTTTAAACTACTGGAAGAATCAAACATTTGAAGTTATTGGGGATTATTTTGGGGGTTTGGTAGAGACATGGAAACTTTAAAGTTTTTAAATGTATCAGAAGCCAAAATAATAGAAATCAATGACAAGAAGAGATGAAGCATTTTCTTAAATTTTGGTGATATCTCATCCGTCACTCCACCAAGTAAAGTCGGAGGTGATTTATTTGTTTGTAATTTTTCAAATCCAGTTGATGTTGTTAGATTAAATCAAGTTTTGAAGGATGAAGAGGTTGAAAGTGAGCCATTATGTGGTAAGTTTGAATTCCTATTGGCAGAAAAGTTGCATGCACAATTTGCCAGATGCCATTTGTCAAATCAGTAAATCTTGGTTCCTACGAACTGGAAAATTGAGACCTTGCTCAAAGAGAAGCCGGAAGTCTTAACCGTTCATTTCTGTTCAACCATCCAAGAGCCGATTGGGTTCCCCGCTTTTTTTTTTTTTTTTTTAATTGCAGCAATGAATTTAATTCAAAAGAAGTGCACTGTCACCCCGTAGAATTGCAATTTTCACATTGAACTGCGTTTTTACGGTGTAATAGAAGTCTCAAAATCGAAGATGAGAAAGACCCAGGTAAGACGGGTATGGTCATCAATTAAGGTCATAAACCACCGTTTCCCTAAAGAGGTAGTAACCTTGGACAGCCCCCAAAAATCACTATGGATAAGGGTGAAAGGTTGGATTGGTTTGTACGGTTGTGAAGGAAAGGAGACCCCATGTTGCTTAACCCAAATAAATGCATCAGAAGATAAGGTAGAAACATCAACTTTAGAAAAAAGATGGAGAAATAAGTTCTTCATATAGTGAGATGTCCTGATGCACCTACTTATCCTTATTTACTTTGAGCTTTGGCTAATGTATTTCCCTCGTTTACTTTGAGCTTTGGCTTTAGATTATTATCAATAATTAATAAATAAATATTTTCCCGTTTCAAAAGAGTATAATATATAATATGTAATTATATGAGCTTATTAGTGTTCTTTTCCTTTATTGTAATTTACTAGTCTTTATTTAGGGTTTCCATGTGTGCCTATATGTATTAAATTCTATCGTATAGAATGAAGTAAGAAGTTTTTCATATTTCACTCTAACTACAGCAAATACTACTGCATAAAATCCTGCATACCAATCAACAGTTTTCTTCAGTAAGATGCTTAAGTACAATATTACCTCCGCAATGTTCAGCAAGTAGTGGTTTCTTCCAACAAACTGCACGGCTGCTCTACATTGGGGACAAAGTACACTTGTATGCTTCTCTTGGGATCTTTTTAACCACTCCGAGAAACATCCGTTGCTGTAAACCAACACAATTAAATGGAAAACAACTGTATTGAAAGACGAACTAGCCAACCAAAGACAAATTAACAGGCCCACCAAAAGTTGTGGAAGCAAGGAGCGGCTGTGACAACATCATGCCAAATGTTTAAGCAAATACTGCATTTTGCGTGCTCAACATCCACAGAAATCTGAACAAATTCAAACAACCCCTAAAATTGAGTATTTCTAAAAGGATGGTTATAACCTAATACCACATTCAGATAACGAAATTACCAAAACATGACAATTACCAATCACCTTTAAGCCTTTGCATAATTTTGAGTCTGACGACATTTCAAATTTAAAGCTCAAATGCCCTGGAAATTGTGATCGAAAATCTCCATAAGACAAGAAGTTCTACATTTAATTACGATTGAAAAGCTCCATAAGACAAGCAGTTCTACATTTTCAATAAAACCACAAAAAATATCTGTGCAGTTAGCTTTCGTGTTTTGCCATAAGAAAATTTGAATAAGAAAATATTCCTGAAAATATTCAAAGCCAAAACCAAAGGTAAGCATATGATACTCTCCAATTGGCTTAAATTAAACAAGAGTTCTTATAAAAAAGAGTTGACAAAAATACAAAAGGAATTGGCAAGTGTTGTTAGAAGTCAAAAAGCCTAAGAAATATCAATTTATTTACTTAGCTCATCTATTAAATAACAACCTAATATTTTTTTAAAAAAAAAAGGAAACGAATTTCATTTATTATAAAAAATGAGATAAAACTCAAAGTACAAAAGGGTTATACAATGAGCAATTAAAAAACTAAAGATCAATAGACGTACCCGAACATCTCAACTAGGCTGATACCCCTTAGTGTCCTCATCATATCCGAAAATTGAGAAATTAAATGACATTGAGGAAATATAAATGGTCCAAAACAATACAATTTCATCAAGGGAAAAAAGGTAAGTTCTCTCTCTCCTCTCTCCTCTTTACTTCCGACTGCTGGTGTTTTCATCCAAATAAGGAGGTAGTCAACTGCAAAGTCCTTGAGTCTCATTACTGTACTTGGAAAGAGGGAAATCAGATTCACGCTGAAGATGTGGAAGCTTGTAGAATATTGTCTCTGGATTTCATCTAGAATGGCTGTTAAAGGCGGTCTCAAAATTACTAAGAGAGCCAGATGACAAGTTCTTTCAAAAGCTAGGTGAAGTGGATAGAGGTAGATTTAAAGCTTCGAATTTAAAACAAAGACCGGTTATTAAGCTGAGACTTTTGGCCTTCATCAGGAGGGCAATCTAATATAAGGGTGTGCTCAGGGAAAAACAAACAAGGATGGCCATCCTTTCTAAATATACGGGAAAATTTCTGTTCTAGGGAGGAACATGTCAAATAGTTTTCTAAAAATCACTTGAAGCACATTCCCAATATTATGGAAAGCAACCTGAGTTATACAAATAAAGTCAAACAAAATAAGTGCAATGCATCTGTCACAAAGAAAGCTTTAGGAGATTGCAGTAGTCCTGTAGCGTTGCCCGATACAAAAGTAGCAAAGGTTTCCCCTTGTCCTTTCTCAAGTTTGAATACCGAAAAGCAAAAGCATTGGGTAATTAGGAATTCTAAAGTTATTCCAACCAATTTTGAAAACCTCTGAATCGTTACTAAGCTCTTTAACTTCGACGATGGGAGGAAAATTGGAAAAATGTTAGAGAACTATTTCCAAGCAAAGATAGTTATTAATCCTTTATTTGAAGAGAATGTTCTCATTAGTCTTAGACCAAGGCTTGATAAAGGATCCCATCAGTAATGAAGGGATATGGTAGACGATGGGCTCTTTTCACCTAAAATTCGAAAGATGGTATAAACACGACACATAGTCGGCCGCTCACCATGAAAGACTGGAGGATGGCTTAAAATAAAGAACCTCCCTTTGGATTACTGGAGCAGGAGAACCTTCGAGGTTATCGGGATCATTTTGGGGGACATGAAAGCATCGTCATGGACACTTTAAATCTTACCAACTACAATGAAGCTAGGATTCAAGTTAAACAGAATCTTTGTGGTTTTGTACCTTCCACGATTCAGATTACTGATCCTAAAAAGGGAAACATTTTTTTAAACTTTGGTGATTTCGAATGTTTGAAGCCTCCCTTTCTTACCGTTGGTACTATTATGGTTAGTGATTTTAAAAATTCTATTGACTTATTAAGAATTAGAGAGGCCTTGCAAGATGAAGGTTCAAACCTCTCTTTTTTACCCTCGATTTTAAATGTCCCGAAATCAACTTTTGCACATCTTCACATAGCAAGAAATTCATTTGCAATTCTGGAACACCTTCAAGAACCCTCATCTGTGCCAGAGAAGACGAAAGAAGCAAGAAGTCAGGCCTAAACTTCCTTGCTTGCACTGGAATTCAAAAAGTCATCTCTATTGGATTCTGTAAAACCTGTAAGAACAACTGTCTTGTTGGTTTTGTGGGCCACACTAAGTTAGATTCCCCATTTAAAAAACAGAAGCCCAACGATCTCCCTTTCAAAGAACCTCAATTAGATGCTGCAGTCCAAAGTTCTCCAAAAACTAGCAATTTAAACAGATTCAGTCAGAGTAAAGGAAAAAAAAAGTCAACTCCCCAGAATTTTGTTTGAAACATTTCATTCGAAAGAAGATGTTGTTTAACAACGCATGGACTCCTCTCCTAAAGTCTAAACCAATTGGGGCATGTTCTCTCAAAGCCCCTCTTTTCGATCCCCCAAAAACTTAAACTCAAGCCCTTCCCTTCTGAAGATAACCCAGACCTCTTGGAGGTGTGTAGTTCCAAAGTCCAGACCTCTGATTCTCCCAACAGGTTAGTAACCGATACTCCTGCTCCAAAATTGTTCAATTACTCGAGTTTCATGGACCCTAACACAAAGGTAACGTTATTACGAGGCTCCCCTTGTCATTCTGTTGTTTCCACCAAGAAGCAAGCAGATTTGGAGATAGACTCATCCTTCAGTGTTAGAAGTGAAGGGTCAACGAGCTTGAGGTGTCTTGATGATCATAAGGCTTTTGCAGAGATAAAAGGGATGGATTTAAACGTTCTTTTTTAAGATGATTGTGTCCCACTAGATGATGCCCGTTGGTCCTCCCAGCTAAAATCCTTAGATTTTCCGAAGGACTTGGCGTCCATGGTCAAAGATTGTGGTATTATTCTGGTCTGAGCAATTTAGGAAGTATTTCCGTCACTGCAATTTTGTTACTGCCACCATTGAAGGAATCTAAAATGGAAAGATTTAATATAGAACGCTTTGGAGCTCTAGGGTCATTGGCCGGTTCTTTGTGGTAAATAATATACTTACAGATAACAAACTAGAGAAAACTTCCATACTATGATATCAACAATGCGAAACCGAATAATTCTAAATCATCCACCAAGTTAAACTCTCTTTCACAAACAAGAAAGAGTTTGAAGAAATACTAACCATCCCGAACCGGACCCGAAACAATTTCGCTTCCACACCTGATGAAAGTAGTTTCATCCTTTTGAACAAGAGTCTCATCGACAATGATAGCATTTGAACTGTAACACCCAAAACAAAAAGATAAAATATACTATAAGAAAAAAAGAAGAGAGACACAAAGAAAAGGAGGCTAAAGAAATATAATTTCAAACATCACTACACAATCTCAAATCCCATAGGTAATATTTAGTAACAATTCAGTGGCAATAACTAAGGATGACCAAGACTTCTTCATTCAGATATGCTTTTTTGTAAACAAAAAACAAATTGATTGATTGAAAAGAAAGAAGTCAAGGAACAGAGAAAACATTGAAGAACAATGTGCCCAACAAAGAAAAGAAGAAATAATTTTAATGAATTTCTCTCCTGTGTCGAAAAATTTAGAATTATCAATTGCAACTGCTAACATGGTCATCATGGTTGTCACTAACATGGAAAACATAGCTTTTGATTAGCTCAAAGTTTAGTTCTCTCTCCTCTCTCCTCTCCTCTCCCCTCCTTCCCTTCCTTTTGTCCCTAACCACACTCTGGCCCCCCTTTTCTCCTTCGACGTTTCTCATCCTTCTTCGGTAAGTCCCCTAGAGCCTATTGTTCTTGTTATTCCTTGTTTAAGTGGCAGTTTGGTTTGGGTCAAAATGGAAGTAGAAAGATGCAAAATAGCGAAGACGCTTTACTGTATTTGATTCAACAAAGAATCCTTCCGTATAGAAGACGTGGAAGCTTGAAAGATCTTGACATTATCAGACACTCAACTCAAATGCTTCTTGAAGGAGATTTCAAAATTCTTGCATGACTTTAAGAATGGTTTTCTTCTTCAAAACGGTTTTGATGATTTTGGAAATACAAGGCTCTTAAAATTTATGTGAAAAGTAGGTTAGGTTATCAGGTATGTGGCTTGGAAGAGGAACAAAAAACTATCCTTCATCCATACATTGTTCTGGTGTCTCTCGACAGGGTTGGAGATGTTTTCCAAAAATATTAGGAAGTTTCTTGATGAAGCACGATTATTCGATTTGGTACAGAAAACATCTCCAGACCTCCTTGCAACCTCCTTCCGAGTCACTAAGGGCAAGTTATGCTGAAAAGATGATGCTTAATGGATCCTCTGTTCAGGAATTGGTAAAACATAGCACTTCTTCCTTTGTTCTGACCTTAGTAATTCAAAGTACAACTCAACATTGGGTGATTAAAAATCCGAAAGTTTTAAAAGAAGACTTCGATAATATATGGATTATTTCAAGATTATTTGCATTTGATGATTGGAAGAAAATTAGAAAAACCTTGGAGGATCTTTTACAATAAAAATTAATCATTAATCCATTGTTTGTAGAGAACGCTTTGATTAAATTGGCTGAAAGTTCTTTAAAAGAGTTCATTGGAAAAGAAGAGTTATGGCAAGTAAGGGGTCCTTTTCATTTAAAGTTTGAAAAATGGAGCAAAAGCAAACATAACAGACCATCAATTATTGAAGGCTATGGAGGATGGATTAAAATAAAAACCCTCCCTCTTGATTATCGAAGCAATTAGACGTTCAAAATGATAGGAGATCATTTTGGAGATCTGGAAAAATCACTTATGAAATGCTTAACCTACTAAATGTTTCCGAAGCAAAGATTCAAGACATAAGAAACCAATGTGGTTTTGTACCAACTACAATAGAAATAACGGACTTCAACCAAGGAAATTTTTTCCTACACTTAGGTGATTTTGAACAGATCGAGCCTTCTCCATTAATCAAGGGTCGTTAATCATTTGAGGATTTTTCAAACCCATTTGACTTGCAGAGATTAAACCAGCCTTTGAAAGATGGAGTTGTTGATGATTGATTCTTCAAATGTCTAAAGATTAATTCTAAAAATTCCTTCACGTATAAGAAATCCTTTTGAAGCCTTGGAGCAGGGAGCTCACCAAAATTTAGCCTCGTCGGCGCCGAATACCTCCCTTGAAGCAATGGTGAATTTAAATTTAGACTCTAAGGAAAGCAGAGTGAACACGGTTGGATTTGAAGACACTTAAGGAGGAGAGAGAATAAGATTTTTAGTTTCGGAAGGAACAAGACAAAGGAAGTTGAAGAAGAGCTTTTAATGAAAAAAGAGAAAATATCGGGTATGCTTTCTTTTACAGCTGGAAAGTCACCTCAACCAGTCAGCAGCCCGTCTTTTGGTAATCCTCTCTCCTCCAATCCTTTGAACAAGAAGTTAAACTCTCATATTAATATGGCTAATATTTTCCTAAACAAAGACAGCGTGGTTCCCTTTTCAATGGATGTTCCTCCTTTCAACCCTTCAACTTTAGTTTCCCTTTCCTGTTCTTCTCTTTATTCCACAACAAAGTCAGGCTCCATTTAAGGATTTTTCAAACCCATTTGACTTACAGAGATTAAACCAGGCTTTGAAAGATGGAGTTGTTGATGATTGATTCTTCAAATGTCTAAAGATTAATCCAAAAAACTCCTTCACGTACAAGAAATCCTTTTGAAGCCTTGGAGCTGGGAGCTCACCAGAATTTAGCCTCGTCGGCGCCGAATACCTCCCTTGAAGCAATGGTGAATTTAAATTTAAACTCTAAGGAAAGCAGTGTGAACACTGTTGGATTTGAAGAACCACACTTAAGGAGGAGAGAGAATAAGATTTTTAGTTTCGGAAGGAACAAGACAAAGGAAGTTGGAGAAGAGCTTATAATGAAAAAAGAGAAAATATTGGGTATGCCTTCTTTTACAGCTGTAAAGTCACCTCAACCAGTCAGCAGCCCGTCTTTTGGTGATCCTCTCTCCTCCAATCCTTTGAACAAGAAGTTAAACTCTCATATTAATATGGCTAATATTTTCCTAAATAAAGACAGCGTGGTTCCCTTTTCAATGGATGTTCCTCCTTTCAACTCTTAAACTTTAGTTTCCCTTTCCCATTCTTCTCTTTATTCCTCAGCAAAGTCAGGCTGCAGAGCAAATTTGAAAAGAAGAAATATGCTAAGATCTTCCCACATTACCTCAAGCTCTTTCCGAAGTACTTCATCCAGAAAAAGAAAAATCAAAGATTTTGGCAAATCGTTCCTTAAAAGCCCAGATTTTTGAAGACCAAATACCCGAATTGCTCGAGGAAAATCATGCCCATTCTCTTCAATCAGCTTATTCCAGCAGCTCCAAGCTGTTTTTAGAGGCTAGATTTATTGGAAGTTAATTACATGGGCCCCTCACCTTTCAAATTTTGTAATAGCTGGCTGTCTTTCTCAGAGTGCAACAGAATTATTGAAGAAGCTTGGAACAGTGCAAGCATTACTGGTTGGGCTTGTTTTGTGCTTATTGGAAAATTGAGAAAAGTAAAGACTGCCTTAAAAACCTGGAATGGAAACCTACAGGAGAAACTCAAAAAGAAAGAAGAGGAATTGCTAAAAGAAATCAAAAGCAGAACTTTCTGGCCTAAAACCCAGCCGAATTAGCCCTCCATTCCTCACTGGAAGCTGATTTAATGAGTATCTACAGAATGGAGGGAAGGAACCATATTCGAAAAAATTGTGCCGTATAGCAGAACTTTCTGGCCTAAACCCAGCCGAATTAGCCCCCCGTTCCTCCCTGAAAGCTGATTTAATGAGTATCTACGTAGCATCCTCTTTGGAGAGACTAATGGGGAATTTTTTCTAGGAGGGGCGTTTGGGAAGCAAAATCAACCACCTAGTTAAATGGGCTAAAGTTATTCAGTGTCAACATGATGGAGGTTTGGGTTTGGGAGCACCTTGGCTCTTCTTGCCAAGTGGGGCTAGATATTTATGAATGAAGAGGATTATTTAGAGAGGCAAGCTATCCGAAGCATCCATGGAAAAGAACCATTTAGCTGGCACACGGTTGGTAATTCTGGTTATAGCCTAAAAAGCCCTTGGATTAGTATCTCAAGAGTTTGGAGGAAGGTGGAGTCCTTGGCCTCTTTCAAACATGGTGATGGCTCAAGACATACTTTCTGGACAGATGGGTGGATTGATAACCTTCCCCTTTGCAATCTTAGGATTGCACTCTTGGTCTATAATCTTCAGAAGGCTTCTCAAATATAATCTTCAGAAGGCTTCTCAAAGATAACGAGATTCTGAACTTTCAAGACTTGATGACTCAACTGGCAACTAAAAGTGTTACAAACAATCTTAATAGAAGGTTATGGTCTTTGGAAGCTCATGGAAACTTCACGGTCAAATCTGTCACAAGACTCCTCTCGGTTTCTTCTCAGACAAGGATCTACATAAAGCTTTGTGGAAATCTAAATGCCTAAGGAGAGTAAACATCCTCATTTGGGTTATGATCTTTGACTCCAGAATTGCGCTTCAATCATGCAAAGAAAGTTACTAAACAACTGCTTATCACCCTCAATATGCCCACAGTTGAACAAGAAGGAGAAGATTCACCGCATCTGTTTTTTACTTGTTCCTACTCTGAAAATTGTTGGTGGAAGTTCTCATCTTTTCTAGTAGTTTGGGCTTTTGGAGATTCTTTTAGCCTAAATTTACAGCAAGTTTTGTTGAGGCCCATCTTAAAGAAAAATTTGAGGCTAATCTAAGCAAATTTATCAAAGGTTGTGCTCGCAGAAATTTGGTTTGAATGAAACCAAAGGATTTTCCACGACAAGGAAATGCATTGGTTAGATCATTTTGAGATAGCTAGTAGGAATGTTGCAGCTTGGTGCACTCTCCACAAAGACTTTGAAGCATTCTCCACCTAAGAAATCAGTCTCAATTGGCAGGCACTCCTTTTCCCAAATCATTAGTAGCCATTTTCTTCATGAATCGTGATCTGCAGCCACCACTGAAAGATGAATTGTTTTACTCTTTTGTATTGCTGCTGTTTTTTTCATGTTGTTTGTAGTTTTTGTTTTGGCTCCACAGCACATGTCGTTTGTACTCTGGCCAGACTTTAATTTGTATCTTTGGGTATTATTTTTGTTGGATATAATGAGGGCGATAAGGGGGTGTCTACCTAGTTGAGATGTTCGGATGCGCCTGCTGATCCTATGGTCTCTTTTCTATTTAGCTCCTTGTATAAACCTTTTGTACCTTGAGCTACATTATTATTATCAATAAAGAGGCTGGTTTCCTTTTCAAAAAAGAAACAGTGACTGTGACAACAACATTGAAAAAAAAAAAGCAAGATTGAGAAAACAAAATTTTCTCATCAACATTCTACCTAACGCTAAAAGTCAAGATCCTGGGTGAAATTTACATCTCAACTCCCATGATCTTACCACAGGCTAGCTAATCTGCTATATCAGTGAAAAATCATGAAACTTCATCATATTCGTTTACTAAACTTTGATACCAAAGCTCCAATAGAGTCTATAAGAGTAAAAGTGGAAATTGTTTCTAAGGTTTACAATTTTATATGAGATCTCAAAAGACTGGACCAAAAACTTATTGGAGCTTTGATTTATGGGGATAAGGAAATCATTTGACTCAAACACTAATTACTTTGTTGTACAGCATATTACCTTCTATTCTGCAGAGTGGCAGTATTTAAATCAGAATTCCTTGTGATTTTGCACCATTCATGTTTTTCAACAGATGTGGATTTTGTCTCCGAGAAGATAACCGTCTCATCAGAGTTTATCTCAATATCCACATACATTTTATCAGTTGGAACTGGAAAATATAAAAATAAGATAGCTAATTAACTTCAAAAAATGATACCAATTTATATTCCATATGATGCCAATTTATAATGCAGTAGTTTTTTTCATTTCTTTAATTAGAAAATTGCGATTAAATTATAAACATTTGAGTATGTAGGGTTACCACCTAACAAGAACACTCAAGAACAATAAAGAATATAAAAAATACTAAGATAGAAATATAATTGTAATATCAATGAAGAAACTAAAATATAAGTGCAATATCAAGAGGGCTACTCTCTCCCAAATTCTCCACTGGAAATTTTACTAAAACCTCCACACCTTCCTCCCGATCCCACTCCCTCTATTTGTAACTAAAAGCCCTAACCAACTTACTAGCTATTACTAATAGTCTAATATGCCCTTGCTCATATTCATACCAATAGTCCTAATATTTTTTTTTTTTTTTTTGAAACGGAGACAAACCTCTATATTAATAATGGAAAAAGAGACTAATGCTCAATGTACAAGAAAATTATACTAAGATCAAAAAAGAAAAGACAAAAACTACCAAACAAACTGCCCAAAGAAGATCTCAGCCAAAACAAGGGAAAAAAGACCAAAACAAACAATCACAAAGAACAAGCTAAAAAGGTGAAATCCAACAGAAAAATGAAGCTAAAACAGAACCAAAACGAAGAGATCTGAATACAAAGCATAACGAAAGAACTCTCACAAAAGGAAACATTCGAATCTAGAGACTAGCAAGAAAATGTAGTCAGCTATCTCAAAGCTATCATGCCAAAGTAGTCCAAAACCAAGAAGAGGCCCAAAAAAATCTTTCAAAATATCAGCATCAGCAGAAGGTTGTACTTCCTTTTGCAACACCTCAACACCCATGTTAAATCTTTAGAGACAAAGATTAATGTTCCAATTGAAAACACATCCCCAAAGTGTGTAGAAGTATAAAAGTATTCACCAAAATATTTCTCCTGTAAGCCACTCTAATAGATTCCAGCACCTTTTTCGACCATGACATGATTCATGATGAACAAGATAATCTCTTAGAATAGGCTTGAGAAATATTAGGCTGAGAATAGGCTTGAGAAATATTAGGCAGCCATAGTTTCTGCAACGAAAACATCCAAAGATGAGTTGCATGAATCAATAACATTCTCTCCAACTTCTCTTTCTGCTTTCTCTTACTAAATTGGAATAATATTGGAGGCCTAACAAAATGGGAGGGCTGAACTGCTAATTTAAGCCAAAGTAATTCCACAAACATTGGCAACAAATCCTTTGGCAGATCCATGGGAACTTTATTTGGAGAGAAGCCTTCATCATTAAATAGAGCATTAAGATCCACCCCAATAGTCCTAATATACCTCTAACTATGGCTCTCACACAGTACTTTCTCTTCTTCCATTGTATGCCGAGAAATACTTAGCTCTTGCAAACATCTTATATGTAATTTTTCATTTTGTCAATGAAGATTTTCCATCTCATTTCAAAAAGAAAAAAAAAATTGAAGAAATTATATAAACATACCTAAGTAGGTATTAAAACATGTGGATTCATATAAACATTTACTTATCCTTTTAATGATATTCAGTTTCTTATAATAAATAAATAAATAATGGATAAAGATTTCTTCCATATTGAAAGGTCTAGCTTTTAATTAAACTATTTTTTTTTTTTCATTTTTCTCATTTATAAGAAAGTAAATGCCTCTAAACGTAAGCCTAAACTTTGTTCACTCTCACACGTGTAAGCCTAAACTCAACAAAACCTTTCAACTTCGTATTTGGTTAAAAAGGCATAAACAATAAATTTCTGAACTTTTTAGTTATTAGCTTATGCTCAAGGAATTGCTAAACAATTATGATAACGAACCTAGAGGTATGTAATAAATATTTTCAAATTTTCCAATAAATTTAAAAATACCTCTTTCATAGAGTCCACTAAAAAAAACTAAAGAATAAAGTAAGAAAATGCACAATCCAGGGACACACAAGACAAGTATGATGTAGCATGACTAGGTATCCTTGTAATTTAGTTTTAATATTTTTTTTTCCTTTTTTTTTTTTTTTTTTTTTGATAAAACAACCTGCTTTCATTGAGAAAAAAGTGAAAGAAAACACGGGCATACAAAAACAACCAGCCCAAAACACCCCAACTAGCAGAAGGGGGACCGATTAAGTATTGAGAACTAACAGATAACAAATTCAAACTAAAATAAAGGGGTAATCTCTTGTAATTGAAATACTGTTTGAATAACAGTAGCAGTTTGATTGAGTATTCTTCGAGATTATTCACTTAGATGCTAGATTACATCATTTTTTTGGTATTAGAGGAAGAAAAATAGCTATATAAGAGAAGTGGTAGCAACCAAAATCCCAACATAGGAAATTGAAAGAAAGGCTTCTTGAAAGGAAATCATCCCAAAGGTGTAATCTTGATATTAAGATCTGTAAATGAAAATAAACAATTGAAAGGCTTTTTTGTATGGTCAAGTTATAGCTTTCCCTCTTTCTATTTCGCAATTTTCTTCCACTCCCAACTTTTGTTTTCCTACGTCTACACATTGTAGCCTTTGAATTCTTGTACTCTTTTAGAAATTTTCAATAATTTGTGAAATTTTGTGTTTCTTGTTTTTTTCCAATATAAATACATATATTTTAATGACAAATATGTTGAAGAATAATCTTCAACCCATCATGAAGTTTAATTCATGCAAATCCAAGATCGTATTTCAACTACCTTGTTCATAGAAATTGAGACAAACTTTAAAGTAATCATTTCCTCAAGGGTATGGGAATCCTTCGAAGAACGTAAAAGCTTTATCCGGTCACTTTGGAATGGTAAAGTAAAAAGATTTTGAGAAACTTGGAATTGAAGAAATGTAGATTTTGAGCTATATATTCAGAGAGGTTAGATAAACTTTGAGCCGTTCAATCGTTTTCGACGGCTAGGTGTGTTCTTTGCATGGATGTTCTTGTAAAATTTTCCCTTGCTTTCTGTGATCGTTTAAGCTAAGTGGGGGAGTACGGTTCCTAATCGTCCTTGTTCTCTTCCTCTTGTATATCTTTCATCAAAATAGTAATTCCTTAATTCCTATACTGTCTGACTATTTCCCTAAAATGAATTTAAAACACCGAGAGAAATATTAGTGAGACAATTACCTTCTACTAAGTAAATCATACTGCTAACAGTTCATGAAATCAAATATAAATGAAGCATTGAACTTCCATCATTGTCAAACCTAGTTCAACACCCGTTCCACCAAAATCATTTCCTCGGTGACATTAGCTTCTCCAGTAATTTCAACCCAGACTTCAAACTGAAGAAAACTTCTTCAGGATAGTAACAAATTTTTGTTGGGAAAAAAAGCAAAAAAAATATATAAATAAAAAGAAATGCCCAACTCTCAAATGCTGAGGAAAAGCAAATGAAACAGAGAATCCACTAATGCAAAACGGATTAGCCATCGGATCAGTCAAACAAGAGATAGACTGAGAAGAACTCGGGGAGGAGGGACATGGGAAGAAAGTAGGAGAGGAAACATACTTAGCTTCGCCCAGTTTTCCAAGGATGAATTTGAAGCAGAGCACTCTCCAATTTCCGCCATAACCGCCGGTAGGAGAAGGAGAAGACTGAGAATTTTGAAATGAAATAATATATTTACAAATACAAACGCCCAAAAGCTCAAAGAGAAAATTGTGAAGCGTGCGGAGGAAGGTGTGGAGTAAACGGCCGATGACTTCGTCGTACGTGGACGCACCTATTAAATTCCATTTATTTATTTTATTTGTAGAGGGGTCGTTTTCCAAATAACACAATATTGACTCCGAGGGTGGGTTTCATGAGGAAAAAGATTAGGAAATTGGGTCATAACCATATCTTATCTTTTTTTTTTTACTTTCTTAGAATCCTACATTATTCTATCCAAATAATTCAATTTAAATTTTATTATTATTTTTTAAATTACTACAATCATAACCCTTCACCCAAACACATATTATTATAACACTATTATCCTAATTCCTCTCCCAAACACATGTTATCATAACACAACCTTTTATATTTTTTTCCCTTAAACACATATTACCATAACATTACCAATATTAACATTTTCCCCAAACACATTATTATTGAAGGGATGAAAACTCTTTTCAGTAGAAGAATTACGAGACCCAATTTTAATTGAAACCTTAAAATTACCAATACATTGGCAAAAATTACAAAACTAAATTTTTTATGTTAAACATGCTGCGAAGAAAAAACATAGAAAAAAAACTTACTCTCGTTGACGACTCTGAATCTAGCAAAGACCAACTTGGGGCACCACCACTTGGAAATCTTCCTATTCTCTCATTGAAATGGTTTATTGGAACCAAAATTAGATTGAGGGAATTTTTTTTAGAGAGAAAAAGTTGAGAGAATGCGATGATCCTTTTTTTTTTTTTACAAAAAATCACAGAACGTTGTTTTTTTCTTTTTAATTCTGAAGAAGAGATGAAGAGGAAAGTTAGAGAGAATAAATGGGAACGTGGGAAAACCATCCACGTTACTTATTAATTTAATAAATATATATTAAATTAATATATATTAAAATAACTAATTAATTATATTAAATAATTAATTAATTAAATCATATTTAATTAATATTTCATTTAAATCATATTTAAATGAATATCTCTCGCATAACCTATAGTTTTAATTTAATTAATTTAATTAAATCAAATTTAATTAAACCAAATTAAACTAAACTATTAATTAATTCTCTAATTAATTAATTTCTAAATTAAATATTTTATATTTAATTTAATCCAAAATTTGAATCATATTCAAATATAAATTTCTCTCATAACCTATAGTTTTAATATGTATCACATACACATTAAATTTTAATCTATAGTTTTAATATGAATCTAATTCACATTAAACTAATATTTGAACTCATTCAAATATTTTATTCTCTTGCAATTTAATTTTGAATCATATCCAAAATTAAATTTATCTAATAAAGTCTAATTAAAATATAAAATTTATATTATGATGTATCAATATATATTATATTAATTTCAAAAGTAAATTTGAACATTTCAAATTACAACCAATATAAATAAATCTCATTACTCTTTATGAGCTAGGAAGGGGACCTAATGGACTACAGATCAGAAGCTACAACGATATGAGATTAATTAGTTAAACTCATTAACCACATTAATCAATATTCGTTAACTGTGTGTACACTCCACTAAAGACTCACAGCTGAACTCTTCTCACTCTAGATATATTTCTATGTCCATGGATATAGACCAATACCAATAAGTTAGTCCTTTACAAGTGTTCGTAACACCAACTGGGTCAAATTACCATTTTACCCATGGGTTACTTCTAGTCCCTAAATACTAGTGCTCCTCTAATAAACAACCTATTTATGGTCCAACCACTAAACAGAAACCTCTCTCGTGCCATAAAGAGGGTAGGGTCCTTTGTTCAAGTCCCGAAGACACCATTTAAGGGAACACTTATCTACTTACCCTAAAGGTGGGAAGGAGTGAATTCCATATTGTGTAATTATGTTCCCAACTCCTCACTCGGTCTTGCCTAAAATGATAAGCATATTGAATCAGCAATTTGGCCACTCTCACTCGTACAAATCAAAGGACAATCCCTCGCAAATAGGAGTTCATAATACACTCAAGATTAAGACTAAGTCACCTAGGTCATCCTAATGAAATAGAAATTCAACTAGTTAACGGAGTTACATCTAGTGATTACTATTTCATGGTCCAGTCTTATGCAAACTCATTGCATAGGATACCCTTACTTGCATGTCGCATACATGAACGCATTGGATCAATGTATTTGTATCAAATACAAAGTGAGTCATATCCATAGTGTTAACAGGATAACCTTAACCCTATACTATATATCCTTTAAACTAATCTTGAACATCGATCCCCGTATGTCTCTACATACTGTTCAAGACTCATCAAACAGCTTAGGATGTTAGTTTATTGGATTTAGGTTATTAAGACAAAACTAATAATATAATCAATAACACTTATTGAAATTATAATAATAAAATACTTTATTAATAACGGTCAATTGATTATATATTTACTATCTACGAGTTTTAGGACATAAAACTCAACAATTATAACATCTATTTGTTAAAAATATAATTATTTCTCGTTAACTGATGAAAATCAATATTAAAGGAAACTTTTATAAATGTAACAAAACACCAAATTATTTATGATTTGGGTAAAGTTAGCCATTTTTTAAATATTCCAGATTTGCCCTTCCATTTTTCTTCTATTCCTCGCCATTCGTCTTCCTCCTGCTATTTAGTCTTTCCCTTTTTTCCTACGATTTCGTCTTTCTTCTTTCCTTTTTTTCTGCGATTTTTTTCCATCATCTTTATTATTTTTCAATTCTTTATTTACGTCGTTTGATCTTTCCATCGTTTTTTCTTCTTTTCCTCCTCTTTTTTTTCGCTTCAATTTTTTTCCATTGTCTTTCTACTTTTCCTCTTCTTTCGCTACGATTTCTTTCCAATAGTCTTTCTTCTTTTCCTTTTTTCTTACGTCGTTTACATTTGGATAACCAAATTTAAACAACTATGTATAAGAATGTGTACAAAAAAATAGCAAAATCTAAAATATCGTGTATAAAGAATCTTGAAAAAAAATTATTTAGATTGGAGTAACCAAATGTAAACTATTATTAAAAAAAAGTAAACAATCGTGTAGAAAAAATAAAAGATCGTGTATAAGGAATCTTGAAAAAAAATCATTTAGATCGGAGGAGCCAAATGTAAACGATGGTATAAAAAAAGTAAACGATCGCATAAAAAAAATAAAAGATCGTGTATAAAGAATCTTGAAAAAAATCATTTAGCCAAATGTAAACGATCGTATAAAAAAAGTAAATGGTTGTGTAAAAAAAGATTGTAATAAATAATCTTGAAAAAAAATCATTTAGATTGGAGTAGCCAAATGTAAACAATCGTTAGAAAAAAAAATAAACGATCATGTAACAAAAATTAAAGATCGTGTATAAAGAAACTTGAAAAAAATCATTTGGATTGAAGTAGCCAAATGTAAACGATTGTGTAAAAAAAGGTAAACGATTGTGTAAAAAAAAAAAGTAAACGGTCGTGTAAAGCATTCTAAACGATCGTGTAACAAAAGAATTAAAAAAATAGTGTACCAATTTTTTTTAAAAAAATCATTTAGATTTTAATCCCCAAATCTAAATGATCGTGTAACCAAATTTAAACGTAACCAAATTAAAGTAACAAAATTAAACGATGGAATTGAACATATAAATTGTAGCCATATCTAAACGATTGCGTATAAATTATAGATATGTCTAAACGATCGCGTATAAATTGTAGCCATATCAAAACGATGGCGTTTAGCCATATCTAAACAATCGCATATAAATTGTAGTTATATCTAAACGATCGCGTATCAAATAATTACCAAATCTAAACGATCGTAAATATATTAGACGCACGTTATTCATGACATGGTGGATGGGACATTTTTGCACCTCTTGCTTTAGTTGCTAAAGCAACTTCACACCTCTCAAGAAAGAAGAAGATGAGCTGAGCTTTTTCTCTGTTTCTCTTTTTGACTTTATCTAAATCAAATACTATATTAAGCTAATCTGGACCTTTTCATTTCTCAAACGGAAGGCTCAAAGAAAAACTTGTAATTTGTAATTTAAAATCATATTCTATTTAATAAAGTGGTTATTGAAGACTTATTAATGATAATCACATATTAATTTCTCACGGTGGCACTGTTGATACTTCTACCATAAATTTGTCCAAGACCTACCATATTCTCAACCTGTCCTTCAATCTTGTGTCTGTTGGACAATTACATGATTTTGGTTTAATTTCTTTTCTCTTCTCATGGTTGTTAGGCTTAGGATCCACGAATGAGACATACGATTGATACGAATCGCAAAGTGGGAAGATTATTTGAGCTCACTTCAGTTTAGCCATTCATTTCGTCCTCTATTTTTATTGTTGTCACTGATACTGCTACAGTAAACCTAGAACGTTAGGATCCCTAAAGTCTTTTAAAGATTCTTGTGGTTGTAACGACCCGAACTTCTAAATTAAGTTAAGGTCTTTACTGAAAAGATAAATATCAAAAGACACTTTTTTTTCAAATGAGGTTAACTAAAATCTTTATAAAATCAATATCGAGATGTTCACAAAAACATAAGGTTATCAAAATTAACAAAAATAATTTGAAAACATGACCCGCGGGTTCTAACAATTTTAAAGAACTAAAAACAAATAAATAAGATAAAATCTTTAAGTAAAATGGTTAAAATTTAAAAATATTGAAAGACATATAAATAAATGCGGAACTGAACTGTGTCCCCATATGACATGTCACGGATCCCTCGCTATCGCTCGCCAACTTCTTAAGTTCTTTACCTTAGCCTGAAATATTAAATATAAGAAAGAGTGAATATATAAATAGACTCAGTAAGTGACCCACTACTATCTCCTTGGGTGATCTGTTAACTTTTCATTAGAAACATAAACGTAACATCATGTGTCCAACGGAGCACACCTGAGTGAGTGAGATCGTACGAGCACCCCTAAATCATGCGAGCGATCCCATGAAGACACCTCTAGTCGTACGAGTGATCATAGGTACACACTCCATAATATATATGAAATACGTAAGTACACCTCTAACATCGGGGTGATCTGTTAACTTTTCATTAGAAACATAAACGTAACATCGTGTGTCCAACGGAGCACACCTGAGTGAGTGAGACTGTACGAGCACCCCTAAATCGTGCGAGCGATCCCATGAAGACACTCCTAGTCGTGCGAGTGATCGTAGGTACACACTCCATAATATATATGAAATACGTAGGTACACCTTTAATCGTGCGAGTGGTCCTGTCGGAACACCCCTAGTCGTGCGAGCGACCCCATATACATAATATAACTTTCCCCTAACCGTGCACACAATCTGTAGGTACACCCCTAAATCGTACGAATGGTCCCGTAGGAACACCCCTAGTCGTGCGAGTGACCTCATAGATAGGATCACGATACATGTGGGGTAAGAAACTTATCATATAAAGTTAATAGACATACCATAAACAAAAAACATATGACATAATCATAAGCATCATAACATAACACAAATATTAATCGTAACGTCCTTAAGCATGTGATTAACATATCATGTATCATAACAATCATAAACATAACAGTCATCATTAACAACATATCATCAATCATCGCCATCAACTTAACCTCAATCATAATCTATAGCATCGCATTATGCATCTTAGCTACCATCAATTACATAATTGTAAATACATGCAGTCTCTTAGATTTAAATCGAAGGTCCAGTAGTAGAGTCTCTTACCTCGAGATTTGTTAAACGTTTATTCCCTATCTAGCATAGTCGAAGCTGCCCAATAGACAAATCCCAGAGTTAAGGTTGAAACCTTATTGGAAGAATTTCACAGATTATATTTCCAAAGTGTTATCCAACTGAACTTTAAAGGGAAAAATCTAAATTAAATCCAAACTAAATTAATTAGAGTCCAAAATTTTCATGTAATGGGTATTACCCAAAACCCATTAAAACTTACCAAAAATAGGTCAAAATAAGTGTAAAAGAAATTGCTAGATGGCTTAGCTAAAGGCTTGGCTGGGCGTGCGTGGCTGAAGGGAGTGGCGGCTCAGGTTGGCGGCTTACAAGGAGGGTTCGGCTCACGACGTGGCTCGGATGCAGAGAGTGGCTCGCTGACTAGATATTCGACTTGCTCGTCTACGTGTGGCTTGGTTTGTGCGGCTCACGAAGAAGCGGCTCAGGCGGTTGGCGAGTGGCTCAACACGAAGAATGACTCGATTCGGACGACTTGTGCAGCTCAAGGATGTGAACGACAGATGGAGCCAAACGATGTAAAGAAACGAGCTTCGCGACGGAAAAGGATTGGCGCGGTGGACGGCGCAACAGACAAACACTAGCAAACGACTGGAAGCAATGTGCGATGATCGACTGCTGACCTGAGCGTGAGACGGAGTCGAACAAGAACGCAGTCGGTGATGGTGGTTGGAGCGACGACTAGGGTTTGGAGAAGAGAAAAATGAAGAAGATGAAGGCACGTAGAACGAGGGGATTATTTATAATAATAATAATACTAATAATAATATTATCATTATTATTATTCTTTCTTTCTCCTTTTCCAAATACAAACAAATCTTATCTCCTTTCATTTAAAACTCTCATCTAATCAAACTTTTTCTCTCTCCTCCTAATTATCTCTCATTAAATAATAATTATATTTTCCATTATGTAATTATTACTTTAAATTTCTTTTTCTTTCTCCCCAATATCTTTCTCCAAAATATCACTCTTCAAATAAATCTCTTTATCTTCTTTCAAAAATACAATATATTTCCTAAAATAATTATATTTCATCAAATATAATTATCTTAATCTTTTTCTTTTCAAAATACCATATCTTTCCCTTAACAAATTATATAATTATCCTTTTCATTTTCCACAATAGTTATATGTATATAAATCCATATATACATAAAATTTCCAAATCTCTAAAGAATTCACTTCTTCAATTTAATTAAATAAGCACCCAAAATTATTTAATTAAACTCAATTTCTATGAAAGAACAAATAAATCTTTAAAACAATGTCCATTATTTGAAACCTCATTAAACCAAACTAAGGTAAATATCTTCCAAAAATTAGCTAAATGGTGACATTAACATGGTAGCCTTAGTGAAAGGGAGTTAAGAAGAAATTTTATTAAGAGTATTAGAAGATAAGTGAGATTATTGAGGTGTCATGGTTGAAGTGACATAGTTGATGTGACATAATTGATGTGTCATTATAACTTGAAGGAAGAAAGGTTAAAGGAAACCTAGTTAAGTGTTTGAGTTACGACCAAAGGGAAGTTACGGTTTAGGGTTTAAAGTTTAGAGTAAGTGTTTCTTGGCACATAATGCAAACAAGAAGAGAAAGTATTATGTGAAAGTCATAGTTAGAGGTATATTAGGACTATTGGTATGATTATGAGCAAGGGTAATAGGTAGTAAGTTGGATTAGTTTAGTGGTTTTGACAAGTAGGAAGTGTGAGTTGTCTCGCAAAGTTTTTAGGCTAATTAGGGTTTTCTGCGATGAAGCCACCCCGTGAGAAGGGATCGAGTCAAAATGCATTAGGCGTTCTGATCTTCTCGTAAGGTGTAATTGAGCCTAAGGTTTTGTTTGAAATGATTAAGATTTTGGGAAATCTCAAACGTCTGTTTAAATGTCCAAAATTTAAATGTTATGATTATGTCGCCCTTGAGAAACGAAATGTCTGTTTCAGAATGTCACTTTGCATTTAAAATGTATGGTGCTAACCACGCGGTAACCTAAACCCTAATCATAATTAACCACGCTTATATAAACCCACTTTAAACCCTTATTTGGAAATTTTTAGCCGAACGATAATCAGAACCTTCAAGCTTTCCAACCTTTTTGATCATCCCTTCTGGTGAGAAACCTGTAAGTTTTCCTTTCCCCGAATCGTACATTATGTTCATTTCTCTTTTACCTCTTACCAATCATGTCTGAAGAGTAATCCCTTATCGAAGCCCTCAAGAAATACCAAGCGACTCTTAGCAAAGTAGACTCATCCAATGAAGTAGTTGAGCATTCTCTAGCCGACGCTCCTATGTCGGAATGAAATGGAGAAACACAACTTAAAATATTTTTTTTATCAATGGAGTAAAGATTCAACTGCCAAAGGATACGTTGGGAGACCTACTGACCATCGTCTCTAGGGAGACTTCAAAGAAAGAAAAAGAGTTAAGGGGTTGTTTGGCCCATGGGTTTGGAATTAGGGGGGTTTGGCATTTGAAGCCAAACCCATGTTTGGACCATTGGAATAAAATACCTGGGATTAAGGAACCAAACCCATGGATTTGAAAAATATTTTTTTTATTGAATGTCATATGTTTTAGAAAAAAATTCAATTCAACCTCTTACCATTAGTCGTTGATGACCATTGACAACAAACGTTGGACAACTTGACGATCAACCATAATGATCAATCGACAGTAACGATGATTGATCATCTTAACTGTCGACTCTGAACCATCTTGATTATCGCATTTGAATCGTATTAACTGTCGATTATCGATCGTTGGTGACCTACAACTATGGACGTTTCTGTCGTTAGGTGAACATCTTGATCAACGACGACCAATCGTTATCATTAATTATCGATGTCGTCCCTCTTGTCATGATGGTCAATGACCAACAGCCATGACTCTTGGTGACCGATTGTCATGATGATTGACAATCAACCAATTGTCTTAATCAAACATTGGCGATTATTGACCGTCTTCACCATTGATCAACGACCGCTTCACCAAGGCTTCTTACACTCTTTCCCATGGGTTTGAATAGTAAATAATATTCAAGCCCATATATGGAATACTTTTTTTTTCTAATTCAATCTAGAAAATATTCATCAGCCAACTCCAAACACTACCCTCGGTGACCATTGTTGGTCGACTATTCGGTGTCATTTTTGACAACTTCGTCAACGAACTTTCGACCACCAACTCTGGCAACCGCCGCAAACCTTGAAAAGTTAAGAAAAATGAATTTTTGAAATTTTTTTCTCTTGAGTCATTTTCCAAATATGCCTTTGATTTAATTACAATAATATATTTTTTAAAGTACATATTTTTCATTCTTCTATTTTCTTTTTTTCTTGAGTTTTTTAACTATTATTATTATTAGATCATCTTTTTTAATTATATATTTTTTCTTCCTTGTTTAAAACTATTTTTTCCTTCATTTTATGAGATTTTGTTTATTTTGTTATATTTTTCCTATGTGAAAATAGATGAACTATCTAGTGTGATCTCAAGTATATATAAATCAAATATTAATATATTGGTAATATGATAGAAATTTTAAATATATATCATATGTATCATGATTTACTTTAGTTTAATAACATTTTTCACTTTTTTTGTTGTTCAATTTAACTAAAGACTTAAAACTTATTGGATTGACTTAAGAGAGAAGTGTATAAAAACAACTCATTTTTATTTAAACTCTTTTGATAGAAGTGGTTTAAAATACGTTGCATGCGCATCATAGGAAGACAACGTAACCATAACTATGACTAAAGGTAACTCTACTTGACTTTCGCTTTTGCATGATCTTTTTTATTATGCTTATTTTGAAATCTATTAAACCGTTTTAATGTTGGTTAACTAAAACTTTCGTAAACACCATTTGACTTATTATATTTTATGAGTGGTTTATAATATTCATAATCATACCATTCATGTTAATGCAAGTGTAATTAAAATTGTTGTTATTGAATAATTAAAAATTTTCATTCTTACATTATTGTCATGAAAAATCAATAGAGTTAAGAAATTGAATTTAGGAGTACAAAATATGAAAAAAGATCAATTAAAATTTTGATACATGATAAATTTAGGATGTACAATTCATAAAAAAAAAAAAAACTAAACAGATTAGTTAAACTCAGGAATTCAGAACCAGCACTCATGTATAGGCATCAGAAATTCAGATTCCACCCAAACACATGCATTTATAATTCTTAGACATCAAAACCTCATCAAATAAGCCTACAGGCATTCAATTCCCAGGAATTTGATTCCAAACCTATGCGCCAAACGCCCCCTAGAGGTTTTCATGACATGGTTAACCATTTAGTTCATCTTCAAAATGCCTAGCTCACTCATCTCGCCTAGTCCTTCTTCAAAACGTCTAGCTCACTCATAGCCACCTACTTCAGGTCCTTAAAAGTTATTTTGACAACTTTGGTTGGCTAACCTTACCTTAAAATGCCTTGTTGACACTTGGTCTAATTTTCCACCTCACTAACCTCCCTTTGGCTGTAACATAAACACTTAAACCAAATTTCCTTAAACTTTTTTTTTTTACTTTAGGCTACAATGACACACTAACTATGTCACTTCAACCATGAGACCTCAATAATCTCACTTATCTTCTAACAATCTTAATAAAATTTCTTCTTAACTTCCTTTTACCAAGGCTACTACAAAAATCTTTAAAAGGCTTTAGGGATCCTAACGTTCGAGTTTTACAGTAGTAGTATCAGTGGAAACGATAAAAATAAAGAAGAAATGAATGGCTAAACTGAAGTGAGCTCAAATAATCTTTCCACTTTGCAATTTGTACCAATCGTATATCTCATTCGTGGATCTTGAACCTGACAACCATGAGAAGAGAAAAGCAATTAAACCAAAATCATGTAATTGTCCAACAGACACAAGATTGAAGGATAGGTTGAGAATATGGTAAGTTTTGGACAAATTTATGGTAGGAGTATCAACAGTGCCAACATGAGAAATTAACATATGATTACCATTAGTGAGGTACTCATTGACAGGTTCCTCCGTCTTTTGATTGGTGTTGACTAGAGCGGTATGTAACTGGCAGTAGTGAGCTAGGCCTATAGTTTGAAACTGTGCAACCAAAAAATCCCAAAGCCATTTTACAGTATTGAAAGCATCAAATTGAGTATGGATAGAGGGGTTGGAAGCATTACCTAACAAGGTGATGATTTGATGGTTTTTATTGTCCCAATTTTTCAATTGTTCAACAAACTTACCCTCTTCCTCCGTCGTATCTTTGACATATTTGACTATGTCTCTAGTCACAATTTGCCATAAGTTTCAACCAATAAAAAAACTCTTTATCCTATGGGTCTCAAGTGACATAGTTTGAACCATCAAACATGGTGCTGATAGGTTAAAATACACTAATATTTTACATTTTGTTTTTCTTCTTGATGAGGGTGGGCTTTCAAGTGAGGGTTTGTATAGCTGGGTTTTAGGCTTGGGTTTCATAACTGCGTTCTAGGCTTTTAGGTGAGAAGATCATGGTGGGTGTCTGTTGGGCTACTGTGAGGTTGGGCTCAAAGGAGGGTGTAAGGGGATCGGTTAGGGTGGGCTTCGCAGACTTTGAGTGAATGTAATCTTAGATGAGGGCTGGGCTTTGGTAAGAGTGGGCTTAAGTGTGACAGTGTAAGTGAATCAGTGAGGGTGGGCTTTCTTATGGGGTTCTATGAGAGTGGGTTTCGGTAAGGGTATTTTCGATGGGTCTTTTCAGGTGAGGTTTCAAAGTGTACATGACAAGGTTTCATGGTGGTTTGTGCATGAATTAAGGATCGATGATTTCGCGACTTGGTGGTTTCTTGGCCAAATGGGTTTCGTTTCTGTGGTTTGTGGCTATATGGGTGGTTTCATGGCCAGATGGGTTTGGTTTCACAGTTAGATGGGTGGTTTTACGGCTTGCTTAGATGGGATTCAAACAAGCGGGTTTTCTACGACTCTTATACCATAAGGAAAAACTTTGTTGTAATATATTTTTCTTAATCTTTGAGTAAAGTACATATGGGTATTTACACCCAACAGATACCATAAGATCATAAGAAACCTAAAAACAAAATATAACAACAAATTACACTAACACTTCCCAAACCTAACCCCATATAACTCGTGCTGACACATACCTGGGCGTGGGCTAAAAAGAAATCATTTAAAGAATAATGGTGTATCTTCCGATGTCATGCATGTATTCTTTAAAAGATGGTACTCCCGACACTTTACTAGATGTGTCGGGATTAATGGAAAATTCTTGATGCTTATCAGACTGCGTCGGGAGTTCCTCTTTAAAAATATTCTTCAGATCTGTGAAACACAAATCTAAAGAAGAGAAAGACAAAAATCAAGAGAAGAACCACCACAGTGCCCATATAGGAAGTGTGTGCCACTGTCGCTCGAACACTGTTGTCCTCATCCATCCACCTTCTATCCTACGGTGCCACCACTGTCGCTGCCTTGTCTCTTTTGGTATGTAATTATTTAGCCAGATTACTAATTTTGCCGTAAAATCTCTTTGTTCCCTAAAATTCCTTTGTTTTGAGATTTTTTTTGATGAACTGATTAAATAGATTATTGATTTTAGAAGTTGCCATAAAAACCCCTCATGGTGGTTTCATGGGAGTTAAGGTTAGAATAAGTTTTTATGATTATTCCTAATGTTAGACTTGCCTCCAACACTTTTTTGGATGGAATTTTATAAAGACTTGTATGTTTTGATTATTCAAATTTCATGCAATTATTGGATTAGAGAAGAAATGGAGAAGAATAAAAGGTGTAATGATAGACATAAAATAAGATTAAAGTTGAGTAAAGTAATAGAGAGATTGAAGTGTTTAGATGAGATGTTTAGAAGTTAACTAAAACTTTATATTTATATGTGCTGAGATCTATAGTTTAAATCCTCAAATAAGATATACTAATCCATAAATTGATGTATGATATACATATGAGCTTTAAACAAATCAAGAAATGCTCGTTGATGTCATCAATATAAGTTAGAAGAACTTTGAGCTTGTTAAGGGTGCTTTACATGTAAGTTTATTAGTTTACATCCTAACACTACAAGAAATTAGGGGGTTCCCGATGCATAAAAGGGCATTGAAAGAGGAAACGTCAGAACATATGCCTATTTCCAGTGCTGTTTTGCATATGTTGGGACACGATGAAAATATTATTTTAATATTACCTTGTCTGTACGTTTCATGATGGACGTCGGGAAAGAAGAAGCCTTCCTAACGTTTGGGTCTAGGACGTCGAGAATAATTTAAAATTAAAATAAATGTTTAACTTTTTTCGATGCATCATGCATGATGTCAGAACTGGGTAACATAGCTCTCGACGGCTTTTATGTGGCATCGAAAAAAAGTCGAACATTAATTATGTCAAAGTAGGATTCCCGATGGACCATGCAAGGCATTGAGAATGATTATACCTTGTCCCGATACCATTAGTGATACGTCGGTAATGGTTTAGCCTATTCCCAATGATTCACTAATATCGTCGGGTACTTGGAAAAACTCTCGACATCTTCGTGGTGCATTGGGAGTGTCCCTTTAAATTTCATTTCAATTATGTAAAAGACAGAACTGAAACGAAGGAGAAGAAGGAGAAGACGAAAGCTCACATGCGCCTGGCGTGCCTTGCCCTCACTGTCGTCTGCCTCGTCGCCATCATCATGTTGTTGTTCATCTAATTTTGTAAGTTTAAAACTCTTTTGTTAGTTTAGGTTAGAAATTAGTTTAGATTAGTTAGTTTATAGTATTGTTTTTTAAAGTTAGTTTAAGATTGAATATTGGATTAGTTTTAGGATATTGAATTAGCTTTGAAATGTGGGTTGAAATTTTAAGGGGGGTTATTTGAGAAATTGGGTTGGAGAATTAAAATTTTGGTTCCAAAATTTGAAAATTTGAGGGTGAAGAATTAATTGAATGGAATGGAATGGGTTAAGAATTTGAGAGGGGGGTTAAATTGGAATTTTTAAATGGGGGGAGGGTTTAATTGGAAGTTTGAAAGGGAGATTGATAAATTGAACTTTTCAAGGGGGTGGGGTAGGTTTAATTGATATTTGAAGGGGATGGGTTGAAAATTTAAGGGGGGGGGGGGGTCGAGGATGAAATTTTAAAGGGGGCAAGGGTTCTTACTGTTTTAAAAATTATATAATTTATGTTAAGATTCGTTTTGACTATCCTGCAGTTATGGTAGCCTTTAGTTCAATTCTAGTTATTTATTTCTTAGTAGTTTTGAATAATTTTGTTGTTGATTTGAGATGGCTATCCTGCAGTTATAGTAGCTTTTTTTTTTGTTTTGAATTTTTTTTGTATTTTTTAAGGTTTGAAGAGGTGGTAGTAGGGTGGGTTGTAAGGTAACATTGTTGGAAGGGGTAGGTAGGATGCAAAGATCGAAGTTGTTTGTGGTTAATCAGGTTGTGGTGGCTATCCTGCAATTATGGTAGCCTTTATAGCTTGAAGTTAGTTTTAGTGAAAAGTTTAGGAGATTGTATATTCAGGGGAGTAAGTTTAGGATGTGTGAGGAGAGGAATATGCTTCTAATCAAACATATTTATGTTTTAAAGACTTAAACGATGGACAAGGGTTGGATGAAACTTAAGAGTAAGTTTTTCCTTAAGTATAAAGAGGGGAGTTACTCAATTTTTAGAAGTTTCCAAGTTTCACGTTGATGTCTACGGGGGAATAAGGTGTCCATGCAAGAGATGTATGAAATCAAATTGGAACTCATTAGAGGGTGTGGAACGACATCTACTAATTATTGGAATATCCCCCTACTACACAGAATGGGTGTAACACAGGGAGTTAATTAGTTTGAGAGGTACAAAAAACTTTGATGAAGAAACTAGTAGTAATCCTTTTGATGAAGGAACTAGTAGTAGGCAGTTTGATGAAGAAGATGATATGTTTGGTATGTTGAATGATTCACAAGCCTCGATTGAACAGGAAGAGAAAACAGAGGAAGGTCGTTTGGAGGATAAAATATCGAGGAATATTGGGGTAGATATAGATCAAGATATAACAAACATATTTAAAGACTTATTGAATGAAGCATGTAATGAGTTGTACCCCGGCTGTTCTAAATTTTCCTTCTTGAATATTTTGATTAAGCTGATGCATGTGAAGGTTCTAAATGGTTGGAGTAACAAGTCCTTTGACATGTTGTTAGAACTCTTGAGCAGCGTTTCCAATTTGTATTAGTACTATCCCTAATTCATTTTATGAAGCCAAATGAAAACTTCGTGACTTGGACTTGGGATACGAGATTATTCACATTTGCAAGTATAACTGTCTACTGTATTGGAAAGAGTTTGTTGATTTACAACATTGTTCTACATGTGGCAAAGCTCGGTACAAGGTTAATCATAATAGAAGAAAAATATTTCGCATAAGATATTGCACCACTTTCCTTTGGTACCGAGATTACAACGCTTGTTTGTATCGCAAGAATGGTCCGTGGCATGAGATGACATAAAGATAAATGTGTTAAAATAGATGATGTGTTGAGACATCCACCTGATGCTGAAGGATGAAAGCACTTTGATTATGAATTTCCTGATTTTGCTTTTGATCCACGAAACGTGCGTTTGGGGTTGGCTTTAGATGAGTTTAACCCATTTGGTCATATGAGTACCTTGTACAGTATGTGGCCTGTCATCTTACTTCCTTACGATTTACCACCATGAAAATGCATGAAATAGACAAGTTTCTTTATGTCACTGCTCATACTTGGTCCTAGATCTCCTGGTAGGAAAATTGATGTGTATCTCCAACCATTGATCAAGGAATTGAAAGAGTTATGGACTTTTGGGATGCGTACACATGACTCTCTTACAGATCAGTTCTTTCAGCTACTGTAGCATTGTTATGGACGATTAATGACTTTCCGACGTATGGTGACCTATTAGGGTGGAGTAAAAAAGGGTTTTTTATGCTAAAAAAGGGTTTTTTATGCTTGATTTAATTTCAATGATCAAGCAATAAATAGATTTGTTGAGCATCAGATACTCAACATCTTTAAAGAGTTCCAAAGCAACTATCACAGGCACTTCAAAAAGTACAGTGACCCCAAAGAGGCCTGTGCCAACCCACCACACATATTGGTGGGATGTAATAAGGATTGACACTACCTCTGTGACCACTACATGACCCGTGCATTCTAAGTAAGCAACTAAACGCTTTGTAGTGGTTAATTATGATTTTAACTTTTCATATGTATAAGAAATAAACAATATAATTGTTTTCATGCAGGAGCAATCACAAACTAACAAGGTTGCTAAACAGAACTACAACACAAACTAACAAGCCTTACAACTATAGTAGTGGGTCGAAGTCGTTTCTACAACGACAACACGAGCTTGCTGAGCAAAGAGGGAAGCTGATCGGTTGTGTGGAGTTGTTCCGGCAAATACACGTTCAAGAAGGGAGGATCGTGTCGCAAGCCATAGAGGATACACATGTAAGTTATCCAAGCAACACTTCTGCTCTTATTTGTCCTCTTTAACAATCTATTTTGACTTACTAACTTAGGGATCGTTTGGGGGAAGTGTTGGGTTATGGAAGGGTTAGGGTTATGATAAAACTAGTGTTATGACAAACCTAGTTTTATCATAACTCTTGTTTGGGATAAGAGTTTAGAAAGGTAGTTTTATGATAAGAGGTGTTTAGGGGAAGGGTTATGTGGGAATGATTATGATAGTGTTATGAATAAGATGTGTTTGGATGAAGGGTTATATGAGTAGGTTTATGACGATTTTATGGTAAGATGTGTTTGGGATAAGGGTTATGTGGGTAGGTTTATGAGGATTTTATGATAAGATGTGTTTGGGAGAAGGGTTATGTGGGTAGGTTAGGATTTTATGAGAAGAATGTTTGGAGGAAGGGTTATGTAGGTAGGTTTATGAGGATTTTATGATAAGATATGTTTAGGGGAGGGTTATGTAGGTAGTGTTATAATAGTGTTATTATAAGATGTGTTTGGTGGAAATATTATGAATTTTTTTTTTACTTATTAATTTTTTTCCAATTCACATTGTACATGTAAAAAATAATTTATATTGCATATTATTTTATTTCAAAAGCATCCAAATTTTGCTGTAACAATTTGGCTCACCCTCTCCAACGACAACGTCCATCTCTAATCTTATTAAATTAGTAAATACACTTCACCAATTTTTCAATAATTTCTTTACATATTCTACTAATTTTATTCCAAGTCATTTTGAACAAACAAAAACTAGTTATTGCGTATTTGTAATTATCGATCGCGTCCTACATTTGTTTTTAACATCTTTGCTTACGTGCTCTAATGCATATGTTCATATTTATATTGGTGACTTCAATTACTTATTACGTAGCACTTAAACACCATCTTTTTAGAAATGTTACACATACACTATACAAATTACATTCGTTTCAACCAACACTTCTTAAACTGAATTTCAATACTAGAACATTAAAAAAATAGTTTCATAAAATAGTAGAAATTATATACACATCGAACTATTTGGAGTCATCTCGTAGGACTCTGCAGTAGTTCTTCCTCTCTTTGTCAGTCATCTTTACCGAGCCGCGCATGTTGTCCATATTGCACATGCATACCCATTGGCATGCCACCCTGTCCAAACTACTTAGGTCGGGCATTGCACATAATAGGCATAAGAATTCTTAGCGAACTGCAGTGTCATTGGCAAGGACGTGCGCAGGCCATATGTATCATCTCAATCTCACCCTTCTGCTGGCTTCCCCTCTTTCGCTTTGATCCACTCAATCTAGTCCTATTGTCGGATGTGCAAGTAGGTTATGAGGCACATACATCATCTTGGGACATGTCAATCCCCTGACTATACGTGGATGGAAACTCCAGACCGTTTCCATCTGACATGTCAAATCCCTCATGCCCAATAGGCTTATTAGACCCAACGTCGACGAACGTCTTTGTAAAGCGACTTGTTGCCCTATCCCTCTCGAACACATATGAAAGTTCGTTGTAATAGGGAAACTGTTTGTTAAGGAGGCCTTTCGTTACAGGATGCAACTACATAAAAAACATGAGCACTTCAAACTACTGTATGAAAAATGATCAATCAAAGTACATTACACAAGCATTATCACGTTTTTATTAGTTTCCTTACCCTAACCCAGTTGTCGAACAGTTTCTTCTCGGTAATGATGCACTTTACCTTATCGTTCCATCTGAACCAACTGCATGATGGACCACACATTTCTGCGATAGCCTTGAAGGTCCACTTCAATGTCTTAATTCTGCAGTCTATTAAAATGGGGGCTTGGACACGACATCCAAGCAACTTTTCTGCCATCATGTAGACAAGTTGGACAAGGTAACCTGGCCGAAATGTACTATTGTCTGACTTTCATCTGCTGGCAGACACCAACTCCATTAAACACTCGACTAGAGTGCCCTCCTCCTCTTTCATCCATACATGTTTTGGGGCACAAGACGAGCTTGCCATACTGATAATGACAGATGACAACAAATACATGAAACAATAAATGCCAATAAATGTCAAGCAATATTAAGACATATCATTATAATTTTTATTTTCCAATCGTTGTAAATCATCCACGCATATGTTCGATATTCAAATTAAAGAGTAGAGGTAATTTAATTCGCCATACAACTCTAATTTGAAATGGTTTTAGCTGTGTGTTACACAACTACCATTCAGTGAATATCGCTTCATCTAATTCATCCAGCCACTAAGTGTAACGACCCAACTTTCCGGACTAAGCTGAGGTCACTACTCAATACTAAGACTCGACCACAAAACATAAAAAAATCATAACGGACAGGTTACGATTCATTAAAAACGTTAGAAATATTACAAAAGCAGTTTCGGGCCCTATTTTAAATCACAGTCACGAGAGTTTCAAATACAATACTCAAGTCATCAAACTCAAAATCACAAAACCAAATATTCTAACAAAATACATCAGCGGAAGCATAAAGAAAACCAGACGCGTCCATATGGCCTTCACGCATCCTTCTTGCCCCTCGTCGGTCTGCCCCTCGCTGTACCCTTACCTGAAAAGTTAAAGAAGAGAAAGGGTGAGTATAAAATATACCCAGTAAGGGACCCACTACTGGGCCCGTTAGGGAACAATAGTTAACTTCCTATTCAGGGGTACCCTACATAACAGTCTAGTGGTTCCGTAGAACGCACACATCAGTCTCGTGATCTCGAAGGATGCACGTATCAGTCTAGTGATCCCGAAAGATACACCTATCAGTCTAATGATCCCGAGGGATGCACATATCAGTCTAGTGCTCCCGAAGGATGCACATATCAGTCTAGTGCTCCCGAAGGATGCACATATCAGTCTAGTGATCCCAAAGGATGCACGTATCAGTCTAGTGATCCCGAAGGATACACCTATCCGTAAGGTACACTACCCCATAGATGAAGCTAACCGTTACCCCTTAGTCCATACTAAACCGTCTACAACAGTCATACCCCAACAACGTTCATATTACAATTTCGCCATAGGCTTCGCCAGTCAGATAGTATAGGTTTAAACAACTACATCCTCAGTTGCTATATGCGTTTCCAATTCACACACCATTGTGATATCCCTAGATTCAGTCAACTAGTCAATCAAAATCGGACTCACCGTCCTTCCACGACCAAACTCCATGATCAATGTCCAGACAAAAGACTACCACATACCTAACCGTAAAACTTTAAAGTCCATCGACATACAATTCCAATCCATAACGTAGCCCATTAACATAACTACAATATACCAAACATCCGGGCATCGGTGTCTATCCGTAAACAACTCCTTACACCCGATGGCACACAAGCTACAACTAGCGGTCACGTTACCTTTACATCAGACAAGAGCATAGCAACGATACTTAAAAGTCAAACATACATCCATTTATTCAGTACAGTTACTAACGTGTAATCCCCTGTGGATTACTACGTTTCCAGCCTCGATCCGAGGTCCAGTAGTAGGAAAACCCTTACCTGATACTTGGTTATGCCCCTCGATCGAGTCCACGCTCAACAGATCCACCTAAAGGAAAACACAAGGGTTTAAACGATGACACCAGTAAAAGTCACCTTTTTAAATCATTCGAAACAACAACGTTGGCTTACCCGAGTAAAGGGAGCTATTCCCAAATGAACTTGCCGTGGGACCGTGAACTTGAGCGTCAAACCCCTATTACCTTCAAGGAACGAAAGATAGGACCCAGTCTTACTCCAATATTCAATCTCGAAACGGTTATAGAAACATTGGGTAAATTACCAAAATGATCCTTACCGAAGACTCACCGTGACCCGAAGTGGAGGGAGAAAAATATGGCTTAGGTGGCTCGGCTCGGCTTGGCTCACCCTCGGCTTGGCGCGGCTCACCTTCGGCTTGGCTCGGCTCACGGCTCGGCTCGCGGCTCAACTCAGCTTAACTCGGCTCGCGGCTCGGCTCGGGACTCAAATCAGCTTGACTCGGCTCGCGGCTCGGCTCGGTCTTCGGCTTGACTCGGCTCCGGCTCGGCTCAGTCTTCGGCTCAACTCGGATTTGCGGCTTGCACCGCGGGTCAGACTGGAAGCGGGTTCTCGGGTCAGCTTCAATTCGCGGCTCGGGTTCAAATCCTTTCTCCACCCGACAATGATGGCAGAAGAGAGCAGCTCCCCTCGGTGTTCTGTCTGCGTCGGGAACACGAGATGAGGAGGGAGAAGTCGCTGGCGGTGGTGGAGACGAAGAGAGAGAGAGATGTCGGCTGCAGAAGAACGGACGCCGATTCGGGGATTCCGTCGGTGATGTGCGGCTACGAAGACGGCAGACGACGCAAACGCGCGGATGATGGCTGCATTCGTCGGGTGAAGAAGCTGAAGAGAAGAAGAAGAAGAACGGCGTGGCGTTGGCTTCGTGAAGGCAGGCGAGGACGCGCGGACGGAGGTGGAGACATGAATGGAGGAGAAAGGATGGAGACAGCGGCTGTCGGACGATGTAGGAAGAAGAAGAGGATGAGCGGCTGGGGGGGGTTCGCGCGCGCGGCTAGGGTTCTTTTTTAAAAATATATATAATAATAATAATAATAATAATATAAAATAATAATAATATAAAATAATATTAATATTGAATAATAAATATAATATTAAATAATACATATAATATTAAATAATAATAATACTTATAATAATGATAATAATAAATCATAATTATATTATTATTATACCAATTTACAAAATATTAAATTTAAAGAGATTCGTATTCCTAAATTTCTTTTTTTTCTACCCTCTTCGAAGGAAATCGAGAATTTACACCAACATTTTAAATTTCCGAAAAAATCACACAAAATGATAAAATTTACCTCGAAAATTCGGGGCGTTACACTAAGACCACTCATTTATGGTCTCAATGTACTGAATGTCGTGTTCTGTTGTGGTCGTTGCGTATGCCGAGTCTCCCTCGTTAATGTCATCTAAGTCTTCGCCATTTATCATTTCTTTGTTAATCAAATTGTGTAGCAGGAAACCTTATAGGATGGTGCGATACTGCACTTAGAGGGGATAGTATGACTTCCCACGAAATGTTCTCCAGTGACCCTTTAGAAGACCAAACATGCGCTCAATGACATTTCTTGCGGATGAGTGTTTCATATTGAAATATTCCTTTGTAGTGGTTGGTGCATTTCCAATGCCACGCCACTCTTGCAAGTGGTACCTTTAGCCTCTGTAAGGGGCGAGAAATCCCTCTGCATTTGGATAACCCGCATCGCACAAATAATAATATCCTGTTATGAGAACCAATGGTTTAATGCACGATCAATTAGGAATTTCAAAACGAAGTGCTGGGATTAAAAATTATAAATACCCTTTCACAGTTGCAGTCCATTTGGTTGTGCAAGTGCATCTTGGAGAATGCGTGAATCTGCTGTGGATCCTTTCCAATCGGCCAGTACGTATACGAAATCCTCTTTTGTGTCATAGACCTAAGTACATTAGTGGCAATTTCCCCCTTACATGTTTTGAATGTAGGGCAATCGATTGCGGGCACGTTCACCTTTATGTACGTCCTGTCCAACGCCCGAAGGAAATTCTGTAGGTTTAAACAAACGGCCATACATTAGTGGGAGGTACTGATACGTGACATACAGATGACTTTGACTACGCGCACTAGATCAGACTAGTGTATCATGCAAAAGTATACAAGCTACCTAATTCTATGCTTAGTATCGTACCGTGTATGTGGGAGCCACTCATTATCGTTCATGAGTGCCTCCAATGTTAGCAGCATCTGACATTGGGACTCTGTGAATGCAGTTAGGATTGCAAGAAGGGTTTGTGGATCCATTTCAAAGTACCAAATTTTTCTAAAAATGATTAAGTACTTGTGTCATTACAATGTCCATATACATGGTAAAAAATTCCCTAGTCAGCATAAAGTTAGTATATGGAAGCTACCTACAACTTTTTTAAAAAAGAAAATGTTAAAACGATGACGACTTATATTACATGTGATGTTTAGAAGAAAGAATGAAAAACCAGAGAGACGTTTTTAAAAGTGTAATACGACAATTGGTAACATGTGTGATAAAATGAAATGTGAAGAAATATATATTTTTTTTAACTTGTGAAAAATATTTACTTTTAGTGAGTCATTATCGAAATGAAAACTTGTACAAACAAATGAAATAAGTTTACTTTTTTTGAGTCATTTTTTAAACATGTGATGAAAAGTTACTCTAAAAAGTGTTTTCAAACAAATTAGCAGTGAAAATTCAAAAAATGTTTCTATAATTTCGCTAATAATTTTGGTTTTAAAGAACACATTTGGGGGTTCAATTTTAAAACGTGAAAATTGAGTTTTTACATATGTTTCCTAGTGTGAAATAATTGTGAAAAGATTAAACATTTGTTAATATTTTTTCATTTGTACTTGTGTGAAATAAGTAAATATGTGTTAATCTTTTTTCCTAGTGTGAAATAATTGTTTCCTAGTTATTATGTTTTATTCAATTGTACATGCATTTCTTTTTTATTCCGCTCATGGTTGTTTTAAACATATATTAGCGATTATTGCTCTATAATTACGTTCACTATTCTTACACTATTGTCCTAATGAAATTGTGAAATGCATACTATTGGGATGTTAAATTTTCAAAAGTACGTATTCAACGTGCATAGACAAAAATAGGTATTCAACAAACCGAATTATAGAGTGTAATAATAGAAGTGTAAAAAAAGATGTTTAAGAAAATGAGCACAATTTAATAAATACAAAAACAAGGAGAAGGGAAATAACAAAACCAAAACTGTTTTCGGAACAAGTGAAATTACATTACAAATGATTTAATGATAAAAGAAAGAAAACTAAAAAATGAAAAAAAAAAAACGGCTAATCCGAAGTACCTCATACAAAGTTATTGTGAAGGGCGACATCTTGCATATGAGAAAGGAAAATAGTAAGAACACGGAACATACGCACGACGACTTTCAAATAGTAAAACGTATGGAATAAATGAATGGAAGAAATAGTACATATATGTACCTTGTACGTGGACGAATACCACTCGAAAGCAATAATCATAACGTAATGCATTAATAAAGAGAATAGAAAGTGAACGTTTTTAGATGAAAATAAATAGGTAGCCTTGGAGTTTTGAAACCTGTTCAAAACAATGAACGAAATTTCGTAGTTGTTGAAACATCAATTAAAATGCACAATGGGATGGACAATGCTACTACCTTACAAACTGGCAATAAAGTAAGAAAAGACAGTAGAAGCATATAAGAAGAGATGAACAAGTATTTTTGGAAAAGTGGTGTAATGTGAAGAAAGTGACTACAACATACTTGAATACGAAAAAGGAAACATGGAATGTATCTAGAAAAGAATGTAGAAACAAACAACTAAGACAAAAGTATGCAAACAAAAATGAAGTTACCTACAAATGAGAAAACACAAAAAAAAAATGAAGAAAGCAGCTAATCACAAATGCAAGTGCTAAATGAAAAGAGGAAATGAGGTTTATATAGGGGGAGATGGGGAGTAAATGTTGCCTTTAATGACCATACAACAAATGTCTCTTTGCAATATTAGGATAAAAGAAGAGAAAAGTCCAAGCATAGTCAAAGAGTACCTATTGGAAGCTACACAGAAAGTACAACAAAAAAAGATAACCAAATATCTTGAAGGGACAAAACAATATGCACATCAGTCCCACATTTTTTTTTCAATGAGATTAGTGAGTAAAGAAAACATGGATTTTTTTTTGAAATGATAGTGAAGCATATAGTACAAGCAACCACCACAATTCATAGTCAATCAATTTTGAGAGCAAACAAAGGAGTTGTAGAAGGTATCAAATCACCCAACATCAAACATTACAAACAAATTCATAAATTAAGTGCATAAAGAAAACATCAATTAGAACATAGAACAACAACACACTCAAACTACCGAAAGAACATAATAAAAAATGCAAAGATATTACATATATGTAATTACTCATCATCGACTTTTGTTTGAAAAAAAATAGGATTTAAACAGAAGAATACCTCCCTATTATGCTTGATTTTGATCCATTGCCAGGCAAGGTTGTGAAATTTCTGTTCTAAATCAGTGAAGGGCAACCCAAAACAGCAAGGGGAACATTGAGTGGCAAAGGGGTTTTATCGAGCGGTAAGGATACGATTCCAGGGGAAAACGAAGATGCATGTTCACGGAGAACACCTAATGGAACGTGCATCAGTTGGTTTCGGAGGCAAGGGTTGAATCGAGCCTGTCAAAAAAACCAAAAAAAGAGAAAATTGAAAGGTGTTTAAAGGCAACGCCGGTGGAGTGCCACCTTCAACAAACCCACAGTCGATTTCCAGGGAGTGAGAGAGATATAGATTGAGCTTCAGCATCATTGTAGGAAACCTCTTTTCCATGGAAATGGGGGAATAAATTTTTTGACAAAAAAATCGTCAACGGTCAAACCTCACACATGAATGGACGCAAAATGAAAGGGAAGAGAATAGGGAGAATAAGGAGCCATAGAAATTGGAAGTGGAAGAAAAAGACAGATAAAAAAGGTGTTACATGGATTAAGGGAAGTAATGAACACGTGTTGAAGAGAAAGGATTGGGAGAGAAATTGGCAGAGTGGAAGTGGAAGGGTTGAGGGCTAAAGTGGGTATTATGGAAACCCTAAAACTAGGGTTTCCATAACCCTTGTTCCAAACGAGGGTTAGGAATGAGATAACCTAACTCCACATTGAAACTTCTACTACCACACAGACCCTTTAGTTTTTAAATTTGTTGCAGAATCAAATGTTGAAAATCTAGTCCCAGCCTACCCTAGAGGGTAATCAACCACTCTCTAGGGACGAGATATGTGAGACGATGTTGGGTAGACGACTGGACTACTCAAAACGTCTTAGTTAGGGACTTAAGCCTAAGACCCGCAAGACGGCCAGTGTGAGCAGTTCCATGACCTCATGTTCGCAGTCCACGGTAGAGCTCCAATTACGGGCTGTGCTTGGTGAAGCTATGCTACGGATTGAAGAACATACAAGAAATCACGATGCATTGGCTTTAGAAATGGAACGAATGCGAAACCTCACAAAAAACATGATTCGGACACAACATGGACTACCACATATCCTTGGCGTTGCAATACGTATATTATGTTTTTATTATTCTTAAGTTCTTTGAATAACATTATTCAAGGATGCTATATATGTGTACTAATCTTAGACACTTTTGTATCATTGTAGGACCCGCGATAATGAATGGCGTGCGAGGCTCGTTAAGAGACGTGGTTATGAAGTACGACTTTCTTACCTTTTTGGGAACGATTACTATTTTTTAATTGTATTATGAACTTTGTTACTTTTTTTGAACTTTGTATTATGAACATTTAATTTTTTGTTCAATTTCATATTGTATTTCTTAATTTACTAATTTATTTTGAATTTTCTCTAATTGAATTGAAAATAAATGTGAATATTTCATGAAAAAAATATTGCATGAAAATATTACTCGAAAAAAAAATAAAAAAGAACATATTTAAAATATTTCCTGATGCAGTACATAAGTTGGACATATGGTGCAATCTTTACGTCAGGGATGGTTATTTCCAACGCATGGATGACGTCGAATATACAAACATTGGGAATAGTTATTTTTGACGCATAGCTGACATCAAAACTGCGGACGTTGGGGATGCCTTATTGCCGACACATTGAAAACGTCGGTAACGAAGTCATCTGAAGAAATATATTCCCGATGTCATATTGATGACGCGTAGAGAATCTGTCTCCCAACGTATTTCTTTCGACGGTCTTCCTGACATCTATTTCTGCGTTGGAAATTCAGTTCCCAACGTTATTTACACTTATGTTGACGTTTTTGTGTGTCGGGAGTGGCCCCAGTTCTTGTAATGTAACCCACATATATAGAAACCTAACCCGTGTGCTCTTTCCTTTGTATCGCTATTTTGTTCTTGATTTCACAGATCATACACTTAATAAATACATTGAACATCAAATGTTAACATCTTTCAAAGAATACAGAGCAGACTTGCACAGACATTTTAAGAAATGTGGTGACCTTGAGCAAGCACGTGCCAAACCACTTACCAAATTGAAGAATCATTTGAAATATTGGAAGTTCTTGTGCGACCATTATCTAAGTCAATAATTCCAAGTGATTTACATCTTTTAATGTATCGTCATTGCACTATAAGTACTTAAGTAGGAGCAATCATGTATCATTTACATCTTCTAATGTTACTTCATGTATCATTTTTGTTGCTTGCATGTAGAAGCAATCAAGGACTAACAAGGTGAATAGAAGGAAACAACCATACAATCACAGTAGTGGGTCCAAGTCATTCCTATAGAAACAATCTAAGCTTAATTAAGAACGAGGTGAACCAGTGGGGTGTGCAGAGCTATTCAAAGAAACACATATCAATAGGAGTGGTCAGTTCATGAATCAAGCAGCCAAGGATGCACATGTAAGGTTATCAAGCATTGTGGTTTATTTTCTAGTTTAATTGAGTGCATAACTTAACTATTTGTATGCAGAATAAAATGTTGGAATTACTATCGACACCAACTCTAGAAAGTTCTCAAACCACTCTTACGGGACGAAATATGCGAGACAATTTTGGGTAGATGACCAAGCTACTCAAAAGATCTTGGTTGGGGTCCCAAACTCAAGTTGAGGAAGGTTGGTAGCAGTGCATCGAGTTTGGTGGCTCAAGAAATGCATGCTAGGGAGGTGATGGAACTAAGAAATAGGCTTAAGAGCTTGCAATCCCGGATTGACGAACAAACAAACCGAATTGAATAATAAATAAATTGGATTGAAGAATAAACAAATCAGATTGAAGAACAAAGAAATATGTGATGGAAAGCATATAAACGCAGTGGAATAAGGAATGAAAGAATTACTCTAATTGCATCTAATTAATTAGAAAATTAACATGCAAATTACTCTAATTAAAAAAATTAGGGTTAAAGGAATACTTGATTTCTCCAATCCTTGATAATTACCTCATGAACTCGAATCGGGACTACCACTATAGTTAACTTGCTATTCTCAGGACTTAGAACCAGATTGTGGTACCTGTTCAAAGAAGAAAATTTGAGAAAGAGATGGAATTTGGAGGGAGATATTAAAGGTTGAGATAGAGAGAAAAACAATGAAATGTTTTTCTTTTAATTTCCAATTTTTCTAAAAAAAGGCAAAAGTCTTTATCGATTTTGAAAAAGAACATATTTACAAGCAAATTACATGAAAAAATACATATAACTTGTTTATAAAATCTCAACACTAATATTCCACTAACAATTAGTGGAACTTAGTGGGCTAAGTATTTACATCTCATGTAGCCACCTATCCCACTAAGTGTTAGTAGAATTATTCAATAAAATGTTGGATTTTCCCTCTAACTTGTCCAAGGGCAATATGATCATTTGACCATTTAAGTCAAAGTTAAGCTTTGATTTTTTCAAGTCAAAAGTCAACATTTTGATTTTTTACCATTTTGTCTGTCCTAACTAATTTTGGCCTCCCGAGTATGAATCCACATTCACTTTTTTGAAATTCAAATTACATTTGAATATAAAGCCAGTCAAAGTTTGACTTTTTCAAAGTCAAAAATCAATATTTTGACTTTTTACAGCTGTGACCATTTCCATCTATTTCGAGCTTCTGAATATGAATCCGTATTCACGTTTTTAATATTTAATATTTCCATCTATCTTAAAGTTATAATCGACGACTAAATCACAAATACTTGTTGGTTTCTCTCTCTTTATCTAATTTAAACAATTTGAATTATTTCAACATATTGTTCTAAGTTAGTTTCATATGAGCTAGTAGGGGAACCTAATTGGACTTATAGATCATGGACTCCAATGATCCGAGATTAACTTACTAACTCTTTTAGATCGAGCTAATCAACATTCGTTAACTAACGGGTTATTCCACTAAAGTCCCGTAGTTGCACTCCCCTCACTATAGATATATTTCTGTCCATCTAATATAACTATGATCAGTAAGTTAATCATTCATTGATTTTTTGTAATCTTGGCTAGGTCAAAATATCATTTTACCCCCGAGACTACATCTTGTTTCTTAAGTCGCACTGATCCACTATTGAATAATATGTTTAAGGTCTAACCTATAAACCGAATCCCTCTCAGACCAATGAGAGGGCGAGGCCCCTTGTTCAAGACTTCGATTCAGTTCTTAAGAGAACAATCTATCTACTAACCTTAAAGTGGGTAATGACCACAACTTCGTATAAAAAGTTGAGCCGTTACATTTTCTTTTAACAACGTTCGAACAAATTGTTTTGATTAATAAGTCTCGTCGTGTACCAAAATTTTCACACGTTTAGATGAAATGAGCGGCATGTTGCCTTGGATTGCTCTCGCCCATCAAATTGCTGAAACGTAGACGGTTGGTATCCCGTTGGCATTATTTAATTATCAATTTTATTTGTATATGGTTTAGTATACAAGAGACAACTTTGAGAAGGACCACTGATATACTGAGCTTTGATCAATTTTGTGATCATATCTTGCAATTGTTGTATTGACAACGAGGCAGATGAAGTTGATTGTTGTTATTAGCTCCATTGAAAGATTATCCTCTTTGTCATTATCCTTGACAAAGGTGCTTGACTTGGTTCGACAACGTCACAACTTTCAATGTAATTCTTTAGAGACACGATTTCATAATATTTCTCTTTAATTGCCGTTATTAGCATGCTCACCTTCTTTTATAGTTCCACCATTATTTCTTAACTTGTACCCACATTTGTCATCGTTACCGACAACATATGTATTTGGTTCTGAAGCTTATTTGCTTGAGTGTTCAAAAGATGAAGTGGTTTCATTAGGCATCGAATTGTCCTTGATGACAATCCCACTATTTGTTGATTTTGACATTTTTTGCTTTCGTATATTTCTTGTGATTTTAATGGTTGGACGCTTTGCAAATTTTGAATCTTTTTTAAGCGACCCCGACTACGTAATTGGACCCATGTAAGTGTCACTTGAAGTTTTGGATTATTTGTCTTTATATAGCATTTAATCTTTGCCAGAGGAAGAGATGAACAGTAGAGATGTCCCACGGACCTGCCAATCTATTCGTACGAGAATTTTGAAGAAATTCAAGTCATGGAATTTAACATTTGCATTTATATTAATTTCAGTGTAGTATAGTGAGTATAATATATATATACCATATGATTCTTTGATGATTTTTCTCGAAAAATAAACTTTAATTTTTAAACTTATCAATCTTTTTAGATGATCAACTTTCAGGCTAGATAATCTTCTTGGATGATTAGCCTTTGAGCTTGATGATTTCTTAGATTGGCCTTTGTCTAGTTGATCGTCTCTTGGAGAATCGTCATTTGGACTTATTGATCTTTGCTAGATGATCGAATTTTGATGAACTTCTTGGATCTACCTAATTTGGCTTGTTGATCGACGTGTAGGTCTTTTTTAAAGTTGAGGTGATTGAATCTTCAGCTTGTAAGTTGTGAAGATACAAATAATTTAGTGAAGTCTTCGAATCTTTGAAGCTTTAAATAGCAGTTCTTCAAAACTTAAATGCTTCAATCTTTTGAAACTTGAAAAGCTCTAGTCTTCAGTACTTTAGAGCTTGAGAGAGTTGGTATTTAAGACTTGGGAGCTTCAGTATTTGAATCTTGAGACGTCAAGTCTTCAGCAGCTTGGTATGTCTTCTAACCTTCTGAGTTTTAGAGCTTTTATACTTAGAAAATTAAGAGCTTCAGATTTCAGTGTTCAAAACTTGAGAGAAGTTATATTCGATCTTTAAATCTTCCAAGCTCCTTTAAGTGCTTCAAAGCTTTGGTCTTTAGAGCTTGAGAAGAGTTATATTCTTCCAAATTTTTAGAGCTTGAAATTTCATATCTTAAGAGAACTTTTAGTCTTTAGTTCTTCCAACCTCTTCTTCGCTTTCAAACTGAAGAAGACCTTTATTCATAGAGATTTCATGGGCCGTTTATGAGCTTTTGCTAAAGATGCATGGGTTTGGGGCCATTCTTTCCTTTGGCCCAAATTTCTGTCATGGACTTTAATTGAACTTAGTCACAAACGATTTTATTTAGGGTTGACAAGAAGAATAGCAAAATAAAAAAATTACTTTGGATTAATAACAAATTTTGATTTAAATTGATAAAATAGAAAAATCGAAAAATATAGAAACATAGTTGCTGGGACAATATCTTAAATGCCCCAACCTAACTGAAAAAATTGAATCCTAAATACAATTATTCAAAAAATCACAAAATACCTTATAATTAAAATCAAACTCCCAACACACAATTAACACCTTTAAAATCCTAATTTCTCCCAAAATCCGAAAATTAACATAAAATTCTTCTATCAGTTGCAGAAGCTATTGGAGCTTCCAGCTTCGTCCCCTTCAACGTCTTCATACTTGGATTTTCTTCTTGTCAGCTCCTCTGGATTTTCTTCTTATCGACTTCTCTGATCGGAGACTCGCGTGTCGAACAATCCACTGAAAATCTCAAGAAGAACCACGACTGAAAAACATAACACCTACAACGAAACTCATCGTGAAACTCGTCGAAAATGCCATTCAACCCTTATATCCTCTTGCCTGCGGAAAAACTTATGAAAGTCGACTCCAAAAAATGTTGGAACGTCAGAACCCCCTGCAAATCCATGACCAATGTCCAACGCTACTCGAAAAAACTTGTCGTTGTTGACGTTAAAACTCCGACGTGTTCCTCTCCATTGGCTACACTTTTCTCCTCTCTTGTTTGCAAGAAAAACTCTCTTTCACTGTGTTTGTCTCTTGTGTCGGTTGCCCCATCTCTCTCAATCTCCTTCTTGTCTTTTCTCAAATAAAACTTAAAATAAGAAGATTCAAATAATTTCAAAACTGCCATTGAGGCATAATTACAATTCTGCCTTCAACATAAAATCCATTTTAAACCACTTAAATATTTATCATTTTCTGGCGAGACCTATCAAACTATGAAACCGAAAGTTTTGAATCTTTGAGATACTTTTGAAATGTTTTATGTTTTAACATTTTTCAATTTATATCTCTTCAATATTGGTGATTTGTTAAAGTTGAGCTATCCTTAGTGATTAACTTACAAGATATAATGATTAATAAATCGGTAAAAAAATGAAGAAGAGGGAAAAATATTTAAGGTCATTTAAAGAATTGTAATAATTACCGATATTATTAATAAATTGTTCAAAATATAACAAACCCCGTACATATATTTGCCATTATTATAGGGGAGGTTGCTGCAATTTTGTCAATTTGGTCAATTTTGAATCTTTGTTATTAAATTGGTAAAAATAAAGGGGCATTTGCAAAAATACCAAAAAAATTTATGATAATAGAGTTAATGTCACTACATTTTTTAAATTGCAAAAGTAGAAAATTTAAAAGCAGATAATCCTCTACTAGCTCTCCGATAATCGTCTGATAGCTGTTTGGTAGCCATATGATATCATTAATTACTTGTCATATTTGCCATATTCGTAATATGGACAAAAAAGATGTGCTAGTTTTTCTACACTATTTTGTGATATGATGCAATTTCCCAAAAATAATGGATAATCATAATTAGCATTATTTTAGGGAGATGATTTAATAATTGAATTCAAATTGTGATTAAATTGTTTGGAATATAAAGAACTCGAAAATATTGTATTTATCTTTGGCATTATTTTAAGGGATGATCTAAAACTTAAATTCAAATTGTTATTAAAATTGTTTTTAAACATATATTATGAATTATCCAAATAAATTGTTAATTAATTGTTTGAAATATATAAAGAATCCAAGAATCTGATAGAAAATATTGACATTATTTTAGAGGATGTTGGTGCAATAATAATATTCTCTAGCAATAAAGTAGCTGATTTAGTTAAGATTTACTAAATTTAAATGTTGTTTGTAAAATACATTGTCCTCGTGAATATTGTATCTGAACTAAATGAATTATCCTATCTCAATGGTATAATCGGGAAAAAATAATCAAAAAAGGGGCAGGCGGCAGTTCTGTTATAATTCTTATTATTTCTAGTTTTTGCCAATTTTACGTTTGCAATTTAAGAATTTGCTATTTCCACGACAACTTTGATCCAATCTATAATTTTCCACGATAAGTATGGACTTTTGTTGTGATGACGTGACAAAATTTAGTTTGGCCCAAGTTTCCCATTCAACAAGTACTATATTGATCATGTTGTACGTCGTAATGATGGTATGTAATTTTTGTATGTACATTATTATTATTATTAGAATGCATAAGAAGGAATGTACCATCATGAACACAAAAAAGACTAAAATTAGATAAGTATTTGGTATTTTATTTATAGCAATGCTAATATCGTTGATAGATAATTAAAGACATCGAGAGTATACTTGTTTAAGCATATTGTGAAGCAGAGAGATGAGCCTCATATTAGTGTTGGTGCTCGTACTCGAGAACAGGTTTAAAAGATTGGAAGCTATACAACATGTGAAAGGGTGGGGTGATAGCCTTAGATTTCGACACCCTGGCCTTATATGTCCAATTGATTTTGCTGGTGGTTATAGCCTCCAACACAAGCTCATATAGTACCCCTCCAAGAGGAGATATTGGGTCAGAAAATGATGCAGCTAAACCATTCACCACACGCACGAACTTCAGATTTTCACCTGTTTTCTTGTTATGGTCATCCACTGTCAAGTTTCCTAAATCTTGCACTTCCAAATTATCATTGATATCCTCAATCGGTTTAAAAGCGGACATGATCGACATTTTTTAATGGCCTTTTTTATTGGTACTTGGAATTGAAGAAGCTTTCTAAGGATGATTTACGCCTTAAATATTGAGCTGCTTGGTATTTATAGTCGGTGTCGAACTTTAGATACTGATAACTCCGAATCTAATATGAGGAACATTTGGTATTGTGGAATCACATATGTTGACCTCCTCAATTAAAACAAGGGCTAATTAAAGGATAATTTTGAATCCAATTCATTTGTTTGGAGACAAGATTATAGTACTATCTCAATCAAAGAATGTCTTTTGTCTGATATATAACTAAGCATCAAAATTTCATTTTCATTCTTATTATTTCATGCTCTATGATAACCATTTTGGTTTTCTTAAAAAGCTTTAACTTATGAGATCTAATTACAACCATAAACTCCCTATGTTTATCATCCACTTTTTACTAAATATTTTTTAAAAAATTAAGTTAAGTTTTGAAAACTAAAAAAAAAGTTGTTTAAAAAAAAACAATTTTTTTTTAAAATTTAGAATCTTTTCAATTAGGAAATTAAGGGTATTTTTATTTTGGAAAATAGTCCAAACCACCCTTAACAGTAAAGTTTTGATTATATTTAAAATGATTTTTAGAGTTTAAAATTGATTTTTTTAAAAAAATAAAAATAAAAATAAAAATTGTGAAAGAAAAACCCAATGTATCATGAGTCATTGGGTAAACTTTAGTTTCATGATTATACAATAAAACTCTAACATTGTATATAATAATAAATACCAAGATCTTTGAACTAGATTGTAACGACCAAACTTTTTATACTAAGTTGAGGTCATTATTAAAAAAACAATAACAAGAGACACTTTCTTGAAAAGAGGAAGACTAAATTTTTATTAAAAATAGAATACTAAAACACTAATACATAGACATGGAAGCAAAACTAAGTCTCATATGGCATGTTACGAATCCTTTTCTATCGCTCGCCAGATTTCCTCTACTTTTACCTTTGCTTGAAATATTAAACATGGAAAATGGTAAGTATAAACATATACTTAATAAGGGACATACTACTAGTTTCTCTAGGTGTTTGTTAACTTTCTATTAGGGTCCCGTAAGGAAGTAGCCCTAAACTGGCGTGTTCTCAAACACACGCAATCTAGTGATTCCATAGGAACACATTTAGTCTTTGGTGAACCCAAAGGAACATCTAGGACAAAACTGGTCTTCGGTGAACTCGAAAGAACACCTAGGACAAATTGGTCTTCAGTTAACCTGAAGGAACACTTAAGACAATTGGGCTGTAAGTGATCCCGTCGGACCACTCATAAACATATCATGACAAATTGGTGGTCCCGTCAAACAACATAGTCATAAAAAGGTGGTGATATTGAGGGACACCCATATGGGTACGATCCTAATAGATAAAGTTAACAGAACACCCATCCATAGAATGTAGCACATCATAAACATCATAAACATGACATGAATATTAATCTTAACGTTCTTAATCATGTGATTAATATACTATGCATCATCGTCAATGTAAATCAGTCATCAACATAATATTAGTCATCATCATCAGTCATCAACAACAACACATTATGCATCTTAGCTACATTAATGCATAATGAAAAATTACATGCAAGCTCTTAACTTCAGTTCAAAGGTCTAATAGAAGAATCTCTAATTACCTGGAGATTTTAGCCAAATAAAGTATTCCTTAGTTAATAGTAAAAATTCTCCAATTGATTTGATCCTAATCATAAAAGAAAATTCTAGTATCTTAATTAATAAAATTAGCAATTGGCTATCATCCAAAAATTCTCCCAAACTAATTAACTTCAATAAAATTGGGGTTGAAACCAATTCAACCTTAATTAGGAAAAATCCAAGATTAAATCTTCAAAAATTAGCCAATTGAACTTTAGAGAAGCACCAATTAGATTAATTTAATTTCCTTAGCTTACCAAAGTTACTCAAATGGAAGTTGAAAACTTCTCTTAATTGATGGGAAAATTCATCACTTTAAATTTTCAAGCTTTGCCAAAGGACCAACCATAACTAAAACTAGTGAGGCGACGACGACAGATAGTTATTTTAATGAAGAATATTAAAAAACCTTTTTCTTTTTCCTTTTCTTTCCAACTTAAGCATTCTAATGCTATTTATAAACCCAAATAATAACAATAATATTTATTATTATTATTTCCTTTTCCTTTTATGATATATATGGAAAACTTACATAAATGTAACAAAACTATAAACTATTTACGACCCGTATAACAAGCCCGTTAAGGCAAATTATTTTTTCATAATTCCTTATTTGCCCTTAATCTTTTATAATGATCTTTCAAATATGATTTTCTTCTTCTTTTCGATTTTTTCACGATCGTCGTTTCCGAGTTATTTTTCTCGTTCTTTATATGTCTTTCATCTTGATCGTTCTTTATCTTTTTCATAACTTTCGACAACATTCGCTCTTATATCCATCATCTTTGATAACATTGTTTCTCTTCTTATCATCTTGGACAATCAAGATCGTGTATATTGCTCTATTAATATCGTCTCAATTATTTTGGTTTCGGTAAGTATTGTAAATATTGTTTTTTCTTTGAACTATTTAGTGGATTATATAATTTTGTTCAGAATGATATATTTTGGCGTGAAGATAGAATGTTTAGAATATGTACGTATTACTGTAAGACATCTTATATTTGGTTATGAAGATCGTTGAAGATTTTGATTACTATTTATGTTGATTTAAGAATTTATATTTCAGTATGAATGCCGTTTAAGTTTTTTGTTGTTTGTAAGAATTTAAGGTTTTTTTTTCGTTTTGAACTTTTAAGAATTACTATAAGAATTGTGTATTTCATTATGAAGATCGATGGTTTGAAGTTTTTCAGAATAATTTTTTTGAATTACTTGATCGTTTACCTTATCAACATGATCGTTTAACAATATATAGACGTTCGTTTTGTTATATGAACATGATTGTTCATCTTTATGAACACGAAAATTTTCAATATTTTGTATAAACGATCGTGTATTAAATTCAATATGATTGTTTAAACGATCAGCGTCTTTAAACGATCGTGTATCAAATTCAATACGATGGTTTAAATAATCAGTATCTTTAAATGATCGTGTATCAAATTGAATACGATGGTTTAAACGATCAGTGTCTTTAAACGATCGTATATAGCTTATTCTATACGATGATTTAATTTATTATATACGATCGTGTATTGGTGTTAAACGATCGTTTAGTATTTATTAGCTTATCAATTTTGTTACGATTCCTCTTTGCACGATCGTCTAGTATTCTCTTATTACATCTAAATACTTAATTATATTTTTTTCTTTTCCAAATTAGAATGTCTATTCTTATTGTTGTTTTTTATGAAGGTCAATGGAATGGCTGCAATGTTTATGAGAATTACTCAGTGTCTGGAATTTTGGTAGATATGCGAGTCAGTTTTAATTTTTTGGTTGCTTTGACATGTGAACAACTTGAATTGGATGAATCAGTAGAATTATCTGTTTTTCTTGAGTTTAGTAAAAGTAATGTTCAAGTTGTGGTGCCGATAAAGAAGAACAATGATGTTGCTTGGCATTTAGCTTTTGCTAATGATGCAACTAGTAGACATTCATTAGTTGTCCATGTAAGTGTTAATTGTTTGGGAACGTCTTCTTCATCTAGTAGTGTACAGAAGAATGTTGATATGTCACTGAATATAGGTTTTTCTTCTTTTGTTTCAAATGATGAAGTTATAAAAGACATCTCTTATTATTCTGATTTGAGTGACAAAAGTTTATTTGAAAGTAAAGAAGTGCTTTCAAAGTATTTTTGCATAATAGCCATGAAGAATAACTTTCAATTTAGGACTACAGTATCAAATTTAAGGTCTCTTGAATTTAGATGTCTGCAAAAAGGCTGCAAATGGTATGTAAGGGCATCTCGTTATAACATGAGTGATTTGTGGATGCTACGAAATACACTTCTGATCATGATTGTTTATTGAGTACTACCCAAAGTTCTCACATGCAAGCTTCTTCAATAGTAATTGGCAATTGTTTGATAGATGATTTTAGATTCATGTCTACTGATCGTTCCATTCCTAAAGAGATTGTGCATAAGGCTCGTACAAATCTTGGAGTTAATATAAGTTACCAGAAAGCTTGGAGGGCAAAAGAACATATGGTAAAGATATTACATGGTGATTCAATTGAATCGTATACCTTGATTCCAAAATTCTTTGATAAATTAGTTAAATCTAACCCAGGTATGATCAGTTTTTGTTTGTGCTGATAGAAATGTGTTTTTAATTATTATAGGTACATGAACTACTTTAGAAATGTATGATAGTGGTCATTTCAAGTTTTGCTTTATGGCTTTTGGTGCATTAATTGAGGGATGGAAATATTGTAGACCTATTATTTCTGTTGATGGGACATTTTTGAAGTGTAAGTTTGGTGACATCTTATTAACAGCCTCATCACAAGATGGTAACAATCAAATCTTCCCTCTTTCTTTTGTCATTGTAGATTCTAAAAATGATATATCATGGACATGGTTTTTTGAGAAGATACAAGGTAGTTTTTCAGAGCGGGCTAATTTAGTCATTGTTTCTGATAGACATCTTAGCATCCCCAAAGAAGTTTTAAGAGTGTTTCCTAATGTTGAGTATTGTGTGTGCATAAAACATCTTTTAAGTAACTTGAAACTTCATTCTAAGGATCCACTACTTGATAAGTATTTCTTTAGATGTGCTTATGCATGCACTGTTGAAGAATTTGAGTACCACATGAGATGCATGGAGTCTGTTTCTTCAAATATTAGAGATTATCTTAGAAGTGTTGGTTTAGAGAAGTGGTCTCGGGCATATTCACGTAGACGAAGGTATAGAATGATGACATCAAATTGTGCAGAAAGTGTAAATTTAGTGTTTAAAGATCTTAGAGAACTACCTGTGGCCACGATGCTTTGTTCAATTAGGGATGTATTACAAAAGTGATTTTATGAACGAAGTAAAGCTGCTTCTACAATGAAGAGTCATTTAACTTCTTGGGCTGAGAACATTCTTCGTTTAGAACATGAAAAGTCGAGAAGATTATTGGTAAGATTTTTTTATCTCAAACAGTTAAAGATAGATCGCTATCTTTGTCTATCCAATAGATAAAGATAGCAATTTATTTGTTCCTGTCTCAGATAGGCACTGATAGATTGATATCTATATATATCTGATGTATACAGAGATTGAAATCTATTTGTTCTTATTTTATTAATTGTCCTTATTTATGTAATTTATTAAGTTGATCCAATATGTACAACTGAATACCAAGTAACGGATGGAAATCAATAGTTTATTGTGAAGTTAAACGTGGGATGTTGTAGTTACCGAGTATGGGATGTTGAAGAAATTCCTTGTGTACATGCTTTTGCTATTCTATGAATGCTTAATTTAGATACCTATTCTTATGTATCTAAGTTTTATTATAGAGAAACACTATCAGCAACATACAATGGTTGTATTCAACCTATTGGATCTCATTTTGATTGGAGAACTGTAGATTCTGTCATGAAAATATTACCTCCAGTCTTTAAACGGCAGACTGGAAGACCAAGAAAACAAAGAATTCCATCTGTTGGCGAATTTAGTGGTTGTAACGCCCCGAAAATTTAAGGTAAAATTTTTCTCGTTTTATGTAAAATTCAAGTTGATATAATAATAATATAATATTAATTATATTATTATTATTAATGTTTATTTTATTGGTTATAATATTAATATTATAAATATTATCATTATTAATATTTATTTTATTTGTTATAATATTAATATTATAATTATTATTATTATTTAATATTATAGTAATATTATAACATTATTATTACATAATATTAAATTATTATTTATTTAATATTAATACTATTAATATATTATTATTATTTCTTTATTATTATTATTATTATTTAATATATATATATTATTATTTATTTTAATTTATTTAATATTAATAATTTTAATAATTATTTATATATACCTATTTTGTTAAATATATATATATATGTATTTTAAAAAAAAAAAAAAAAAAAAAAAAAAAAAAAAAGAGAGAAAAGAAAACCCTAGGAGTCGCGCGCGCCGCCTACCCCCCCCCCCCCCCCCCCCCCCCCCCGTCCTTCTTCCGTTTTTCCCTTCTTCCTCCTCGCACGCGCAAACACCCCAGCCTCATCCATCTCCGTTTCCTCTCCCTTCCGCGCCGCGCCACCGCCCGAGCCTTCCACCTTCTTCGTCGTTTCATCTGCCCGGCGCCGCAGCCGTTTCTCTCCCTCCATCTTCGTGTCCGTTTCGGCGCCGCCAACCGTGCCTCCTTCTTCTCTCATCTCTTCTCCTTCCGACGCACCGCCACCATTTCTTCATCTCCGCCTCCGTCCGCGAACGTCGAAGTGGTTTACGCCGGCAGCCTCTCCGTTCTCATCTCTTGATTCAGACGCCGGCAGAAACAGAGTGGAGCGCCGTCGCCGCCATCGCCGGGTTGTTTTTGGGTCTGTCGTCGCGCGCAGCCGAGGAGATCGTGAAGCCGAGCCGCCATCCAAGCCGCGAGCCGAGCCCCAAGCCGAGCGAGCCGCGAGCCGAGCCGCGAGCCGAGCCCCAAGCCGAGCGAGCCGCGAGCCGAGCCGCGAGCCGCCGAGCCGAGCCGCGAGCCGCCGAGCCGAGCCCCCAAGCCGAGCGAGCCGCGAGCCGAGCCGCGAGCCGAGCCCCAAGCCGAGCGAGCCGCGAGCCGAGCCGCGAGCCGCCGAGCCGAGCCGCGAGCCGCCGAGCCGAGCCGAGCCGAGCCGAGCCGAGTCCAAGCCGAGCCGAGCCACCTAAGCCTTCCTTCCTTCTTTTCGGTTCACGGTGAGTTTTCGGTAAGGTTTGTTCTGATGAATTCCCTAATGTTACCTAGTCCGATTCGGGTTTGAATGTTGGTTTAAGATATGGCCCTACTTTTCTCCCTTGAAGGTAGCGCAGAGTTGACGCTTAAGTTCTCGGGTTCCGCGGCAGACCTAGTTGGAGTTAGCTTCCTTTCCTTGGGTAAGTCAACGGTTATCGCTTCCGACCCTTTTAAAACAACTGCTACTAAAGTCATCCACTAAAACCTTCGTGTTTCGTTTAGGTGGATCTGTTGGGCGTAGTTTTCAATCGAGGGGCATAACCGAGTTTCAGGTAAGGGTTTTCCTACTACTGGACCCCGAGTCCAGGCTAAGACCGTAGTAATCCACAGGGGAGTACACGTTAGTGACTGTACTGAATATCTGTATGCGTGTTGACTGTTAAGTACTGATATTATATTGTGTCTGATGAAAATATTCTGTGACTGCTGTTTGTGGATTGAAATTATATGTTGATGGACCTTAAAGTTACGGTTTAGTATGTATTAAACACTAGGCTGGATGTGGTTCATGGAGTTTGGACGGGAAAGGACAGTGAGTCCGGTTTTGGTTGGTTAGTCGATGGGACCTAGGGTTTCCCTATTGGTGTACGAATCGGTAATACATATAGCAACTGAGGGTTGTAGATGTTTAAACCTATACTATCTGACTGACAAAGCCTATGGCGGGACTGTAATATGAATGCCGTTGAGATGTGACTGATGTAGACAGTTTGGTAAGGGCTGAGGGGTAACGGTTAGCTTCATCTATGGGGTAGTGTACCTTACGGATATGTGCATCCTTCGGGAGCACTAGACTGATATGTGCATCCTTCGGGAGCACTAGACTGATATGTGCATCCTTCGGGAGCACTAGACTGATATGTGCATCCTTCGGGAGCACTAGACTGATATGTGCATCCTTCGGGAGCACTAGACTGATATGTGCATCCTTCGGGGGCACTAGACTGATATGTGCATCCTTCGGGAGCACTAGACTGATATGTGCGTTCTACGGAACCACTAGGCTGTTATGTAGGGTACCCCCGAATAGGAAGTTAACTGTTGCTCCCTAACGGGCCCAGTAGTGGGTTCCTTACTGGGTATGTTTATACTCACCCTTTCCTTTCTTTAACTTTTCAGGTAGGGGTACAGCGAGGGGCAGACCGACGAGAGGCAGGAAGGATGCGTGAAGGCCATATGGACGCGTCTGATTTTCTTTCGCTTCCGCTATGTATTTTGTCAGAATATTTTGATTGTGATTTTTGGACTGGTGACTTGACATTTTATTTTGTGACTTTTTGAATTATTTAAAATAGGGCCCGAAACTGTCTCTTGTAAGGTTTATAATGTTTTAATGAATCGTATCTGGTCTGTTTTAAATTTTATTTTGAATGGTCGAGTTTTGGTATTTGGTAGTGACCTCAGCTTAGTCCGGAAAAGTTGGGTCGTTACAGTTGGTATCAGAGCCTAAGTTTTAGGTTCTGTAGACTGACTTATAATGTGAGTCTGTGTTTTGTGTCCTTATGGCTGAAACGATCCTTGCCGCTCGTCAGGTACGCTCTCATGAAAGTATATGTATAACTCTACATGCATTACCTTACCTAAGTTAACTGCAATTTCAATTACCAATTTATGACTTAAGGAATTGTTGGTGGTTATTAGGAAAATGCCACCAAGGAGAGGTGCACGAAGGGGTGGCCGAGGAGGCCGAGGAAGGGGAGCAGGACGCGTTCAGCCTGAGGTGCAGCCTGTAGCCCAAGCCCCTGACCCGGCTGCGCCAGTTACTCATGCGGACCTAGCCGCCATGGAGCAGAGGTTTAGAGATATGATTATGCAAATGCGGGAGCAGCAGAAGCCTGCCTCGCCAACTCCGGCGCCAGCTCCAGCACCAGTTCCTACCCCAGCCCCGGCTCCGGTACCAGTTGCACCCCAGTTTGTGCCGGATCAGTTGTCGGCAGAGGCTAAGCACCTGAGGGATTTCAGGAAGTATAATCCCACGACGTTTGATGGGTCGTTGGAGGACCCCACTAGGGCTCAGATGTGGTTATCGTCCTTGGAGACCATATTTCGTTACATGAAATGCCCTGAAGATCAGAAAGTGCAGTGTGCTGTTTTTATGTTGACTGACAGAGGTACTGCCTGGTGGGAGACTACAGAGAGGATGCTAGGTGGTGATGTGAGTCAGATCACGTGGCAGCAGTTCAAGGAGAGTTTCTATGCGAAATTCTTCTCTGCCAGTTTGAGAGATGCCAAGCGGCAGGAGTTTCTGAACCTAGAGCAGGGTGACATGACAGTGGAGCAGTATGATGCGGAATTTGACATGTTATCCCGCTTCGCTCCCGAGATGATAGCGACTGAGGCGGCCAGAGCTGACAAGTTTGTTAGAGGCCTCCGACTGGACATTCAGGGTTTGGTCCGAGCTTTCAGACCCGCTACTCATGCCGATGCACTGCGCCTGGCAGTGGATCTCAGTTTACAGGAGAGGGCCAACTCGTCTAAGACCGCTGGTAGAGGTTCGACGTCGGGACAGAAGAGGAAGGCTGAGCAGCAGCCTGTTCCAATACCACAGCGGAATTTCAGACCAGGTGGTGAGTTTCGCAGCTTCCAGCAGAAACCTTTTGAGGCAGGGGAGGCTGCCAGAGGGAAGCCGTTGTGTACCACTTGTGGGAAGCACCATCTGGGCCGTTGCTTATTCGGGACCAGGACCTGCTTTAAGTGCAGGCAAGAGGGTCATACAGCTGACAGATGCCCGTTGAGAGTCACGGGGATCGCGCAGAATCAGGGAGCAGGTGCTCCACATCAGGGTAGAGTCTTTGCTACCAACAGGACTGAGGCAGAGAAGGCGGGCACAGTAGTGACAGGTACGCTCCCAGTGTTGGGGCATTACGCCTTAGTTTTGTTTGATTCGGGTTCGTCACATTCTTTTATCTCTTCCGCATTTGTGTCGCATGCCCGCTTAGAGGTTGAGCCCTTACACCATGTTCTGTCAGTATCTACTCCTTCCGGGGAATGTATGTTGTCGAAGGAAAAGGTGAAGGCATGTCAGATTGAGTTAGCAGGCCATGCGATTGAGGTAACGCTGATAGTTCTGGATATGCTGGACTTTGATGTAATCCTGGGTATGGATTGGTTGGCCGCCAACCACGCCAGCATAGATTGTTCACGTAAGGAGGTAACGTTTAACCCTCCCTCGATGGCCAGTTTTAAATTTAAGGGAGGAGGGTTAAAGTCGTTGCCTCAGGTAATCTCAGCCATCAGGGCCAGTAAACTGCTCAGTCAGGGTACTTGGGGTATCTTAGCGAGTGTGGTGGATACTAGAGAGGCGGATGTATCCCTGTCATCAGAACCAGTAGTGAGGGACTATCCGGACGTTTTTCCTGAGGAACTTCCAGGATTACCTCCGCACAGGGAGGTTGAGTTTGCCATAGAGTTGGAGCCAGGCACGGTTCCTATATCCAGAGCCCCTTACAGAATGGCCCCCGCAGAATTGAAAGAACTGAAGGTACAGTTACAGGAATTGCTTGATAAGGGATTCATTCGACCGAGCGTGTCACCTTGGGGTGCGCCAGTCTTATTCGTTAAAAAGAAGGACGGATCGATGCGTCTGTGCATTGACTATAGGGAGTTGAACAAAGTAACAGTAAAGAACAGATATCCCTTACCCAGGATAGACGATCTATTTGACCAGTTACAGGGAGCCACCGTGTTCTCTAAGATTGATCTTCGGTCGGGATACCATCAGTTGAGGATTAAGGATGAGGATATACCGAAGACAGCATTTCGATCCAGATATGGACACTACGAGTTTATTGTGATGTCTTTTGGTTTGACGAATGCTCCGGCAGTGTTTATGGACTTGATGAACAGAGTGTTTAGGGAGTTCCTAGACACTTTCGTGATTGTGTTTATCGACGATATCTTGATATACTCTAAGACGGAGGCCGAACACGAGGGGCATTTACGTATGGTTTTGCAAACACTTCGGGATAATAAGTTGTACGCAAAGTTCTCGAAGTGCGAGTTTTGGCTGAAGCAGGTGTCCTTTCTGGGCCACGTGGTTTCTAAGGCTGGAGTCTCTGTGGATCCAGCTAAGATAGAGGCAGTCACTGGTTGGACCCGACCTTCCACAGTCAGTGAGGTTCGTAGCTTTCTGGGTTTAGCAGGCTATTATCGACGGTTTGTGGAGAACTTTTCTCGTATAGCTACTCCTCTTACTCAGTTGACAAGAAAGGGAGCTCCTTTTGTTTGGAGCAAGGCATGTGAGGACAGTTTCCAGACCCTTAAACAGAAGTTAGTTACCGCACCAGTCCTCACGGTACCCGATGGTTCTGGCAGTTTCGTGATTTATAGTGATGCTTCCAAGAAAGGTTTGGGTTGTGTTTTGATGCAGCAGGGTAAGGTGGTCGCTTATGCGTCTCGTCAGTTGAAGAGTCATGAGCAGAACTACCCTACACATGATCTAGAGTTGGCAGCAGTGGTTTTTGCTTTGAAAATATGGAGGCATTATTTATATGGTGAAAAGATACAGATATTCACAGATCATAAGAGCTTGAAATACTTCTTTACTCAGAAAGAATTGAATATGAGACAGCGAAGGTGGCTTGAGTTAGTGAAGGACTACGATTGTGAGATACTGTATCATCCAGGCAAGGCAAATGTGGTAGCTGATGCTCTTAGTAGGAAAGTGTCACATTCGGCAGCACTTATTACCCGGCAGGCCCCATTGCATCGGGATCTTGAGCGGGCTGAGATTGCAGTGTCAGTGGGGGCAGTTACTATGCAGTTAGCCCAGTTGACGGTACAGCCGACTTTGAGGCAGAGGATCATTGATGCTCAGAGTAACGATCCTTATCTGGTTGAGAAACGTGGCCTAGCAGAGGCAGGGCAAACGGCTGAGTTCTCGTTATCCTCTGATGGTGGACTGTTATTTGAGGGACGCCTCTGTGTTCCGTCGGATGGTGTGATTAAGACAGAATTATTATCTGAGGCGCACAGCTCCCCATTTTCCATGCACCCAGGTAGTACGAAGATGTATCAGGACCTGAAGCGAGTTTATTGGTGGCGTAACATGAAGAGAGAAGTAGCAGAATTTGTTAGTAAATGCCTGGTATGTCAGCAGGTTAAGGCACCAAGACAGAAACCAGCGGGTTTATTACAGCCTTTGAGCATACCGGAATGGAAGTGGGAGAGCGTGTCCATGGATTTCATTACAGGGCTACCGAGAACTCTGAGGGGTTTTACAGTGATTTGGGTTGTGGTGGACAGACTTACTAAGTCAGCGCACTTTGTTCCGGGTAAATCCACCTATACTGCTAGTAAGTGGGCGCAGTTGTACATGTCTGAGATAGTGAGATTACATGGAGTGCCAGTGTCGATTGTTTCCGATAGAGATGCCCGTTTCACTTCCAAATTTTGGAAGGGTTTGCAGACTGCTATGGGCACGAGGTTGGACTTTAGTACGGCTTTCCATCCACAGACTGACGGTCAGACTGAGCGTCTGAACCAGGTTTTAGAGGATATGTTGCGGGCGTGTGCATTGGAATTTCCAGGTAGCTGGGACTCCCACTTACATTTGATGGAATTTGCTTATAATAACAGTTATCAGGCTACTATTGGCATGGCACCGTTTGAGGCCCTGTACGGCAGATGTTGTAGATCCCCGGTTTGCTGGGGTGAGGTGGGTGAGCAGAGATTGATGGGTCCTGAGTTAGTTCAGTCTACTAACGAAGCAATTCAGAAGATTAGATCACGCATGCATACCGCTCAGAGTAGACAGAAGAGTTATGCAGATGTGAGGCGGAAGGACCTTGAGTTTGAAATGGGGGATAAGGTGTTCTTAAAGGTCGCACCTATGAAAGGTGTCTTGCGTTTTGAAAGGAGGGGAAAGTTGAGTCCCCGTTTTGTTGGGCCATTTGAGATCCTGGAGCGGATTGGCCCTGTAGCTTACCGCTTGGCGTTGCCTCCATCACTCTCGACAGTTCATGATGTGTTTCACGTTTCTATGTTGAGGAAGTACGTGCCAGATCCATCCCATGTAGTGGATTACGAGCCATTAGAGATTGATGAAAACTTGAGTTATGTTGAACAACCTGTTGAGGTGCTTGCTAGAGAGGTGAAGACGTTGAGGAATAAACAAATTCCCCTAGTTAAAGTCTTATGGCGGAATCACCGGGTAGAAGAGGCTACATGGGAGCGTGAAGACGACATGAGATCCCGTTATCCCGAACTGTTCGAGGAATAAAACTTTCGAGGACGAAAGTTCCCTAAGGAGGGAAGAATGTAACGCCCCGAAAATTTAAGGTAAAATTTTTCTCGTTTTATGTAAAATTCAAGTTGATATAATAATAATATAATTAATATAATATTAATTATATTATTATTATTAATGTTTATTTTATTGGTTATAATATTAATATTATAAATATTATCATTATTAATATTTATTTTATTTGTTATAATATTAATATTATAATTATTATTATTATTTAATATTATAGTAATATTATAACATTATTATTACATAATATTAAATTATTATTTATTTAATATTAATACTATTAATATATTATTATTATTTCTTTATTATTATTATTATTATTTAATATATATATATTATTATTTATTTTAATTTATTTAATATTAATAATTTTAATAATTATTTATATATACCTATTTTGTTAAATATATATATATATGTATTTTAAAAAAAAAAAAAAAAAAAAAAAAAAAAAAAAGAGAGAAAAGAAAACCCTAGGAGTCGCGCGCGCCGCCTACCCCCCCCCCCCCCCCCCCCCCCCCCCCCGTCCTTCTTCCGTTTTTCCCTTCTTCCTCCTCGCACGCGCAAACACCCCAGCCTCATCCATCTCCGTTTCCTCTCCCTTCCGCGCCGCGCCACCCGCCCGAGCCTTCCACCTTCTTCGTCGTTTCATCTGCCCGGCGCCGCAGCCGTTTCTCTCCCTCCATCTTCGTGTCCGTTTCGGCGCCGCCAACCGTGCCTCCTTCTTCTCTCATCTCTTCTCCTTCCGACGCACCGCCACCATTTCTTCATCTCCGCCTCCGTCCGCGAACGTCGAAGTGGTTTACGCCGGCAGCCTCTCCGTTCTCATCTCTTGATTCAGACGCCGGCAGAAACAGAGTGGAGCGCCGTCGCCGCCATCGCCGGGTTGTTTTTGGGTCTGTCATCGCGCGCAGCCGAGGAGATCGTGAAGCCGAGCCGCCATCCAAGCCGCGAGCCGAGCCCAAGCCGAGCGAGCCGCGAGCCGAGCCGCGAGCCGAGCCCCAAGCCGAGCGAGCCGCGAGCCGAGCCGCGAGCCGCCGAGCCGAGCCGCGAGCCGCCGAGCCGAGCCCCCAAGCCGAGCGAGCCGCGAGCCGAGCCGCGAGCCGAGCCCCAAGCCGAGCGAGCCGCGAGCCGAGCCGCGAGCCGCCGAGCCGAGCCGCGAGCCGCCGAGCCGAGCCGAGCCGAGCCGAGCCGAGTCCAAGCCGAGCCGAGCCACCTAAGCCTTCCTTCCTTCTTTTCGGTTCACGGTGAGTTTTCGGTAAGGTTTGTTCTGATGAATTCCCTAATGTTACCTAGTCCGATTCGGGTTTGAATGTTGGTTTAAGATATGGCCCTACTTTTCTCCCTTGAAGGTAGCGCAGAGTTGACGCTTAAGTTCTCGGGTTCCGCGGCAGACCTAGTTGGAGTTAGCTTCCTTTCCTTGGGTAAGTCAACGGTTATCGCTTCCGACCCTTTTAAAACAACTGCTACTAAAGTCATCCACTAAAACCTTCGTGTTTCGTTTAGGTGGATCTGTTGGGCGTAGTTTTCAATCGAGGGGCATAACCGAGTTTCAGGTAAGGGTTTTCCTACTACTGGACCCCGAGTCCAGGCTAAGACCGTAGTAATCCACAGGGGAGTACACGTTAGTGACTGTACTGAATATCTGTATGCGTGTTGACTGTTAAGTACTGATATTATATTGTGTCTGATGAAAATATTCTGTGACTGCTGTTTGTGGATTGAAATTATATGTTGATGGACCTTAAAGTTACGGTTTAGTATGTATTAAACACTAGGCTGGATGTGGTTCATGGAGTTTGGACGGGAAAGGACAGTGAGTCCGGTTTTGGTTGGTTAGTCGATGGGACCTAGGGTTTCCCTATTGGTGTACGAATCGGTAATACATATAGCAACTGAGGGTTGTAGATGTTTAAACCTATACTATCTGACTGACAAAGCCTATGGCGGGACTGTAATATGAATGCCGTTGAGATGTGACTGATGTAGACAGTTTGGTAAGGGCTGAGGGGTAACGGTTAGCTTCATCTATGGGGTAGTGTACCTTACGGATATGTGCATCCTTCGGGAGCACTAGACTGATATGTGCATCCTTCGGGAGCACTAGACTGATATGTGCATCCTTCGGGAGCACTAGACTGATATGTGCATCCTTCGGGAGCACTAGACTGATATGTGCATCCTTCGGGAGCACTAGACTGATATGTGCATCCTTCGGGGGCACTAGACTGATATGTGCATCCTTCGGGAGCACTAGACTGATATGTGCGTTCTACGGAACCACTAGGCTGTTATGTAGGGTACCCCCGAATAGGAAGTTAACTGTTGCTCCCTAACGGGCCCAGTAGTGGGTTCCTTACTGGGTATGTTTATACTCACCCTTTCCTTTCTTTAACTTTTCAGGTAGGGGTACAGCGAGGGGCAGACCGACGAGAGGCAGGAAGGATGCGTGAAGGCCATATGGACGCGTCTGATTTTCTTTCGCTTCCGCTATGTATTTTGTCAGAATATTTTGATTGTGATTTTTGGACTGGTGACTTGACATTTTATTTTGTGACTTTTTGAATTATTTAAAATAGGGCCCGAAACTGTCTCTTGTAAGGTTTATAATGTTTTAATGAATCGTATCTGGTCTGTTTTAAATTTTATTTTGAATGGTCGAGTTTTGGTATTTGGTAGTGACCTCAGCTTAGTCCGGAAAAGTTGGGTCGTTACAGTGGTTCAACCAGATGTTCCAATTGTAATCGTAAAGGACATAATAGTAGGACTTGTAAGCAAGGCAAGGTTTGAACAATTAATGAAAATGCGTACTCTCTTTCTTTCATTATTATGTATACATATACACGTTTGATATTAAATTTGATAGAGAGTCGATATCGTTTAGACATTAGATATATAAATGATCGCTTAATATTTTTTATGTGTATTTAGTTGATCATTTAGACCTTACTAAACGATCGCTTAAAGATATATCTACGATCGCTTACATTAGTGTGATACATATAAATGATTGCTTAATATTCTTCACATGTACGTTTAGGAAATCGCTTAATATTTTTTTAGATATTAGTGTGGTTTATATGAACGATCGCTTAATATTTTTATGTATATTAAGAAGATCGTTTAAACTTTACCAAACGATCGCTTAAAGATATATCTACGATTAGTGTGATACATATAAACGATCGTTTAATATTCTTCACATGTATGTTTAAGAAATCGCTTAATATTCTTTTAGATATTAGTGTGGTTTATATGAATGACCGCTTAATATTTTTTATGTGTATTAAGAAGATCGTTTAGACTTTCCTAAACAATCGCTTACATTAATGTGATACATATAAACGATAGCCTAATATTCTTCACATGTACGTTTAGGAAATCACTTAATATTCTCTTAGATATTAGTGTGGTTTATATAAACGATCGCTTAATATTTTTTATGTTCATTGAGAAGATCATTTATACTTTACTCAATGATCGCTTAAAGATATATCCACGATGAGTATTTCTCTACACGAACGTTTTTATATTTTTATACAATTGTTTTGTGATATCTATCTAAACGAATACAAACGTTAATGCAAAAGTACAAGAATCAAATATATATTTATTTACCAAAAGTATTTAGTTGCCCAAAGTTCCAGTACATACTGTTGTTTAAACAGTTTCATGTTTTCCACAGTTAGACAATCATGGTCAGCATTTTTTACAAGGCATCCAATAAATTTTGAACAGAAAATGCCACAATCCAATGAACGCTCTTTCTGTAATGTGGTATTTGATCTAACTACTAGCCAAGGGCTATATTTAAAACGTTTTGAACGGAGGTTCATTTCAATTGCAATTGCGAGTGAGGGGATGCATCGTGCAGTCATTTCAAGAGCTTCATCAACAAGTTTCTTCTCAACATAATTTGGCATTGAATCGAACACGTAGATCTTGCATTTTCTCATATCAGCTGCAATAGCGAACCAGTGTTCTCTTATGTTGATGCAGCCAATTACGTAGTTGACATCTCCCCAGCCTAGTTTATCTTGAAAATCACCAACAACTGTGTTGAAATAGTATTCCAAATCTTCCTCTGTCCATAGATTAAGTGTGTTGTTGTGTCTGTCCATTCAGCTTTCTTATTGTCTGCTGTCAGCATATGAGTATCAAAAAGTCGTTGCCAAACTATGGTACAGTGTGGCTTATTGATTCCAGTCTTAAAGAACAAGTAAAAAAATTTAGTCAAAATATAATTATGCAGTTTAACTTCTATACAAAAAAAATTAAAGAATAACAACTTACTATAAATGCGGAATCTATTACTCTAAAAGTATACTTGCAAAGTTGCTTGATATGCAACATTTTTTTCTGCAAGTGGGACAATAGCAAATCCATGGTCTACAAAGAAAATTAAATGATCGTTTAGTGAATAGAAACAAAAGTATAAGCGACTATTTAGGAAATACAAGTGATCGTTTATTTACTAAACGATTGTGTAATATATATAAACGATCGTTTAATGAATAGAAGCGATCGTTTACAACATTATTTTCCTTACTAAGCGATCGTGTAATATATATAAACGATCATTTGGTTAGATAAAGTATATTGTACTAGATCGTGTATTTTTATATATAAAATGAAATTTGGAAAGAGTACTTACGTGTTTTCTTCAAGCATTTTGAAAAATTCTTTCTTTCTGGTTGTAGAGACTACTGTCCTTTCTTCATGAGTTGTTTTTTTTTTATCTTTTCCACGATAAGTATGTCTTCCATAATTTTAGATCCACTTGCCACATGGGATCATATCTATCCACTTGCCACAACGAATGAAATGTTAACCTTTGGGTTTCCTCTTGATGTTCAGTATGTTGTTCTTAACATATGGTTGGTCATTGGTGATCACATCTTCTCTATTCTGATGATCATCATTGTCATTCTGATGAGTATGATAATTCCCTTGATTTTGATTTTTATTCTAATAAACAAATAGAAACGAAAATAAAAATTAAAAATAATGGATTGTATTAAACGATTGTGTAATTGTATTAAACGATCGTTGACAAGCTTTACTTATATTTTTGTTGTCGAATATGTTTTTTACAACATTTTGTAAGATGGAGCTTGTGTACAATTCCATCTCAATATCCTAGGGATTGATCCCTTACTGATTTTTGTAGTTAGATGCTCACTTGCAGTTGAGAGTACTTCATAAGCCCACAACTAAAACATTTAAACAAATATGTTAAACTTTGATGTTTAATTTGCATTTAATTAAAGTGTATAAACAAATAAAAATCACATTAAAAGCAAGCACGTAGCCTTTGATGTTGTAGTATGCCACTGCTTTGAAACTTTTTGTCTTCTTTAGCTCGTATGCTTCTTTTTTCCCTTATATAGTTGTCTTTAAACTGTTGAGCAGACGAGTATAGAAGAAAGTTGACCAATCAAAGCTCTTGAATACTTCTTCATCATCAACTCTTTCCAAAATATCCATGTCAAACTATGTTTTCTTATCCTTCCCGACCATCAAAATTTTTATAAAGACGGCCAAGGCGATCTTCACAGCATTGTGATCATTTGTAAACTCAAATTTCTTGAAAATTTTCTCAACATTCAAGCATGTTATTATTTTCTTGTTTTTTGATCTGAATGGAAGGCTTTGTAGGCATTTGTTATCATAATCTTTCTCCGATGTTATATTTGTTGGTCACAATCCAGTTATAATGTTGAATTCCTTTTGTGTGAAACATACATTTTTTCCGAAAACTGAAAAACAGATTCCATCTGCGTTGGCTTCTTCAGGTATCTGCCTCAGCAGGAAGTGATGGATCAACTGGCCATTGAAGACCATGTTGACATTCAACAATGGACCAAAAATTATTTTGTCAAACATCTACAGTTGTTCCTTGGTCAGTTTATCCTTAATAAGACTGCCAATCTTGTACACTTGGCATGAGATAGTAGCAGGAAAATACTTGTCGTTAGGTACAACCATCCTAAAAATAATGATCATAATATACTTTTGTTATGTACACGATCGTTTATAAAACACTAAACCATAAATCCTAAAATTAAACTATCGTTTACTTGATATAACAGGTCATTTAATCCAAACAGAAAGACATTCGTAATATAGTTAATTGACAAGTAATGATAAATTGAAACATTTAACAATATGTAGAATAGAAGTTTAAACGAATCTGAAAACCTAAACACTTGAGAATAAGAATTTAAGAACAGAACGATAGTTTTCAAGACAGAAGTGGAAAAGTTTGAAATATAAAGAAGACGAAGCATAATGTCATACTAGGAAAAGTTCAGCAAAATACCTTTTAACGTTGAAGAGAAAAATGGATTGAGAGAAAAATGTAATAAAAAATCTTTGAGACGAAATGCTGAGTGATCAGTGCGTTTGTGTATTGCGAAGTGACGGAAAACGAAGAAGGAGGTACGTATATATTAGTTGTTTTTTACGAAAGGGCCAATATTGTAAATTCGCGTGCTTTTTTTAAAATGTTGAATCTCATTCCTTACTTTTTAAAACATATATATATATATATATATATATATATATATATATATATATATATATATATATATAAGTCATATATATATATATAAGTCATATATATATATATATAAGTCATATATATATATATATATAAGTCATCGTGTAATTAAGTTAAAACAATCTTTTAAAAAATGTAATTGATTGCATTGTTAAACGATTGGAAAAACATATAATGTTAAACGATGATGTTGTACAACTAAACGATCGTGTAGAATATCATTTATAAGATGTTGTTAAACGATGATATTGTACAATTTACGCGATCGTGCAGTATATTATTTAAGCGACTATTATTTATGCGAGTAAACGATGGTATTGTTGAATATATATATAAACGATCGTGGTAATAAATGTAATTGATCCCTTTATACGTTTTACAAGATAGTGTAGGATATAAAAAGTGAAATGGAATATAGATTTCTCGAGTATAAAATAAAGAAATTTTCGAAAGTTAAATTTAAAGATATAAAGCTTTACAAACATTATAAATCACATTATAAATCATCTTTAAAATATTGAAAAATTTGTAGGTCGAAGGATGGAGCAGTATCAATGTATTTTTGAGTTGATATTCTTCTTTCGTTTCTCTTGTTGCTTTCTTCTTGTGTTGAGACTTTTGTCTTTTTTTGCTGACTAACATTATTTTCTTTTTGCATTTCTTTAATTTCTCTCTTGTTTCCTTTTGTTTGAACTTCTTCTAGTTTTTGACTACTATCAGTGTCAATTTCTTCTTGTGGTTCTTGACTGTTATCAGTGTCAATTTCTTCTTCAGTTTTAGTTTCGTTATTATCAAACTCATCTAATTCAATCAACTTTTGTTTTCCTTTTGTTGTATCTTTTGTATTTTCTTCCCCTTGTTTTTCGATTTTTTTCTTCAACGATTACAACATTTTCCAATTGAATCTGGCTTCGTTTTGTTTTGTCTTACTGGCTTCTATTTTCAACTTCTTCTTCTTTTTCTCCATCTTTAACTTCAATTATCTGATGTAAAAAGAGAATGTGTTGTCAAAATGATTGTGCAACAAAATGTAGACAACTGTGCAATATAAAGATCGTTTAAATATGTATATACGATCATGAAACCAGTTGAGTTGCAAAGAATTAAAAAATATATAAATTAAAGAATTGCAAACTAAACGAACAGTCGTGTGAAATATATAAACGATCATTTAATATAATTAAACGATCGTTAAATTATTTTAAACGATGGTTTAGTTATATTAAATGATCGTTTAGTTTTATTTAAACGATTGTGAAACCAGTTGTATATTAAACAAATTAAAACCTGTGTCAATACGTGTGTTTTTGGTGTTCCTAAATAAATAAACCAATTGTTATTTTCGTCTTCTTCATCTATCTACACACACATAAAGTAAGAATGTTCAAAGACATCATGAAGAAAACTGGAAGGATGTTGTTTAAGGTAAGTCGTTATCAAAATGATAGGTTGTTATAGATGTAAGTGTGCAAAACAAGAATTTATTCCTAGTCTAAAATAAAAGAATACAAGAATAGAGAAAGACTAGATGAAATATGAGGGTTAGGGATTACCTCAATTACCTTTCAAAGTTATCTTTTTAACCCTTCTTACCTTTGTGGAAATTGATAGTAGTATGGGGAAGAAGGGTGTCGAACCCTAGAGAGCACTTAAGATTCAAAACTTCAAGATTCACAAACAAGGTCGATTAGTAGCTTCAAGATCTAAAAGAAAATTAGAAACAAAAAAAAAAGGGAGGTTTGTGGAAGTAATTTTTGGACTATAGTAAAGAACGAGTATTAAAGAATGATTAGTGACAACAAGTAATTCAAGTAAAGTTTTTCTTTCAAGTTTAGTAGATGGACTTTTTCTTAGGTAATTACCGTGTTTCTTATCATTGAAAAAAAAGAAGATTAATTAATCTTTTCTTGAATTTACAAGAATGAAACCATTGCAAATCAAAATTTAAAATTGATGGGGAAAACTTATTTGTTTCATTGAAATTTCAAAAGAATTGCAAAGGAAAACAAGCAATCAAATAAAAAATTGAAAAGATATAGAAAGGAATTTAATTCTCAAAGAAAACATGGTAATTTAACCTAAGAAAAAGTCTCAAAATATTACCTTAGCCCATGATGATTGATGAAATTCTTGAAAAAATGTTGAGAAAAGAATCCATTTATTTAACAAAAGTAATATTTATTGATAGAGTTTCAAGAATTTGCTACAAGAATTGAATGAGAAAGAGAGTTTTTTTTTTTTTTTTTACTTGGAATTTCTTCTCTCTCTCCCAAAAAATATGAGGGATTTTATAGAAGGGAAAATAGAAGAAAAAAGTGGAATTAGTTTTAAAAACTGTCATTTTGCAGTTAATTTTGGAAAAAATGATGAACTGGGTCACAAATGAGTTTGGATCGGGTCTTGGGTTGGCCCAATTGAAGAGAAAAAAAAACAAATTGCAGCTGCAGAGATTCGAACTCACGATGGGGGGAGGCGCGTGCGGACGAGGGAGCAACACGTGGCGGGCGCGTGGGTCGCAAACCAATTCGCGAATCGGGTTGTCGGGTCGGATTTCGGGTCACGCGGAAAATGAAAGGAAAAATAGAGGCATGCTTGGGGTTCGAACTCGTGACTTCGCGGCGGACGCGTGGCGTGATCTGGTGATGTCACGTGGCACGATCTGGTTCGTCCAATTTCCCAGTTTTGCCCTTGAACTTGTTTTTTATCGTTCTTCTTCGTTATAACTCCGATTTAAGTGATTTCAGTGGCGTTGGACTCGTATCGGGGTGAAGTTTCATATTTTGCATAAAAATGATATTTTAGTGAATAAATGGATAAAGGTTGAGAAAAATTAGTCTAATAATGTTAGGTCTAAAATAGCCCTAACAAAAACACATCTAGACAGATAAATTATATGAGTTATTTTTATTGTTTGGAAAAGAGTTAAACCTGTGACAATATTTGTGTTCTGGGTGTTTCTAAATCTGTAGTTGCTATTGTTTCCAAACTACTTTATGTTTCCAAAACAGCAGTTTCCTGTAAAGAAAAAGAAACAACATAATCGTGTTTTATTTTATTTGAAAATTGAGAAACATTAAACAAAACAAATGAGTACAAAATGAATAAGGCACTAACCGCAGGAGAATTTGTTGTTGCATAATTCACCATTGTATTAACTTGTTCATCATTATCAAGAAGATCGAGGCTACAAGTAGGTGGTTTATTTTTCGCCACGACTTTTGTATATGCAAATTCTTTCTCATTCCGTTGTTGTTGAAGTTTGGCTGATGGTGGTGGAACATTCAAGCTTGTCATAACCATTGTCAACATGCTTTTTATTTCTTTTATTCCTTGTCTTAATAATATTTGTTTTGTTTTTATTTTTCTTGATTTTTTTCTGATTTCACTTATTTTATTTAAGATTTTATTTGTTTCATTCTTTTTTTTCCATTTTTTTTTCTTTGTTTTCCTGTTGCTCTGCTTTTTCTTATCTTTCCTGCTTCTCAATAGTTTTGAAATATCTTAAAATTGTTTGAGACTCTTCTTCTGATGAGTCTAGAGGTGTCATTGAGAACTACAAATAAAATGATATTAGATTGTTAGTGAAAAAGTAGTAGCAAAGGTATTGATAAACAGTGATAGATTTATATCATCATCTATTCAAGATAGACATGGATAGAAAATCTTTCAGTGTCTATCTAGATAGACATATATAAAGCATGGTCTAAGTTTACTTACATTCTTAGATTAAAAAATGTCGATGTTTAGAGTCCTCCAGTTACTTATTTCCAAACATTCCTACGTTACAATTGGTGGCGCTTCCGTTGCAAGCTTTCTTCCAAACCCAACATCTAAATTGGGAAGTCTTGGTATTTGTTCAAAAGCTCAATAGACTAAAGCTAGAGAAAACCCTTGAAGGTATACATCATCCTTGTTACTATATGATGCTTTTTTCAAGAACTGATATGTTAGGATGTATGATAACATCCCCCATGGATAGCCTTTGAAGATTTCTTCATTATCCAATATGTCTAGATGTAGGAGATTTATGTGGTTGTGTTGCTTTTTGGGAATTAAAAATGCTTCTAAGATATAGAGGTTAACTAGTTTTTCTTTCAATGAGTCTTCCTCGTTGCAAAATGCTTTGAAAGTTCTTTCTATATCTCTTCTTGTTATAAAGTCATCATGACGGAAAAGCGCATTTTTTCAGACCATTTTCTTTTCTTTCTCCTAAATTTAATCAGATAGCAATTCGTGGTATTCTACCGAAACATGTAAGACTTGCAATTATTCAGTTATGCTTCTTCTTTAATGCTATATGTAAGAAGACAATTGATACATCACAATTGAAAGGAATGCAAGAAGATGTAGTTGTCACTTTATGTCTATTGGAGAAGTATTTTCCACCATCATTTTTCACTATAATGGTACACCTTGTAGTGCATCTCGTAAGAGAAATTGAGTTTTGTGGACCTGTTCATCTAAGGTGGATGTATCCTTTTCAAAGATATATGAAAGTCCTAAAAACTTATGTGCGAAATAGAAATCGACCAGAAGGATGTATGGTAGAAAATTATATTGTTGAAGAGGCTATAGAGTTCTGTTCTGAATTTATTGCTGGAGTTAGTTCTATTGGACTTAACTCATCTGTAATAAAAAATAATTCAAACGTGGATAGAGCATTATCAGCTTCTTCTTTTATCAGACCGAGTAAGGAGCAGTTAGATCAAGCTCATCTTTATGTCATTCAGAATGTAAATGACGTTCTACCATATGTCGAGTACGTGCTAAATCCTATCTATTCTCATTCTATATAAGTTAGTTATGTAATTACTTAATAACTTGTCATTTATGACAGACAACATATGGAGAGTTTGCGTAAGCTCAACTCTGGTAAAGCTCGAAGTAAAAAGTGGATTCAAGAAGAGCATAATTGCTCATTCAGTCGGTGGCTATCCACACGGGTAATCACTATAATCATACTCTTTTATGTTTGTCTTTTATCTAACTAAATCCAATATATTGTGTAGGTTGCACTTGCTCTCGAAGTACCTAAAAATTCCATCACGCCTTCTTTAAGATGGATAGCTCACGAACCTTCTCCAGATGTGGCCACTTATTCTGGTTACATAATTAATGGTTATTACTATCACACAAAAAGGCGTGATGATATTAGGAGAGTTCAAAATAGTGGAGTTAGTATAACCGCTACTACGATGCAAGTATCTAGTTCTATGGACAAAAACCCTGTCATGTCTGATATGACGTTTTATGGTGTAATACGAGAGATATGGGAGATTGATTACCATCAATTATCTTTTATTTTATTTAAGTGTAATTGGGTTGACAATAGAAGTGGAGTCAAAGTGGACGAGCTTGGGTTTACCATCGTCGATCTCAAACGTATTGGACATAAATCAGACTCATTTATTTTAGCCACTCAAGCAAAACAAGTATTCTATGTCCAAGATTCTATGAATCCTGAATGGTCGGTAGTTTTAACATCTCCACAAAGAACTATTGAAGAAGATTTCTTTGAAGATGAAATAGGAGATATGCTTCAAGAGTGTGGTTATGAAACCATTAAAAGGATGCCCAATGTTGATACACCTAATGAGACTGATGATACAAATTCAACTTATATTAGACATGATTGTGAGGGTAGATGGGTAGAGAAAGGTATGTCATTACTTTGCTTTATAATGTATTTATGTTTAAGTTCGTAACATAATTGTTATGCTTATGTATGTTGACCTTGCTTACTAATCTATTTCCGTTTTTTGCAGATTCATAGGTGGAGGATAGCAATGAGGATGAAAGAGAAATGCTTCCAGAAGTAAGAAAGAAATCATTTGTTCCACGTGGGCCAACTACTATGTCTGAATTGGCCTTAGTGAGAAATTCTGGGCAAAAGTTGTCCATTCAATTTAATGAACACGGGCAACCTGTTGGAGCCACGTCTAAGAAATTGCAAAGTTACATTGGTGTGTGCGTTCGACAACAGATTCCTATCACATACAACTCTTGGAAAGAAGTTCCGAATGAGCTAAAAGATAAAATCTATGATTGTATATCAGTATGAGTTCTATTATTATGTTTTTCATATAATGTAGTTTGCTTTACACTCTAAGTTTAACTAAGCTTTTTTTTCTTTTTTTTTTTGTAGATGTCGTTCGATTTACAACCCAATGCTAAACATTCTATATTTATGTCTGCATCAAGAAAGTTCCGAACGTTCAAGACCACGTTAACTCAGAAGTATATACTTCCATCTAAGGATCAACCATCACTCTTGCAGTTTCCTCCCAAAATCTATTCTCATATAAATCAAGAAGATTGGGAATCGTTTGTGGATGCTAGACTAAGTGAAGAGTGGGAGGTAAATAAGTTTACATTTTCACTTTAATTTTGTTTTGATATCTACCTACAAACTAATACGTTGTACAGGATTATAGTCGTATTCAAAGGGAAAGAAGGTCGAAATGCGTATACAATCACCACATGTCACGTAAGAGATATGCTAATCTTGCTTATGAACTAGTGAGTATTTCTAATTAAATTGAAGAATTTATCTTAATATGTTGTTGTTAATTAAATATCTATCTTTTGTTGTAGAAAATAACACATGATGTTTCCTATCGTTTAACTCTTTGGAAAGAAGCACGGAAAGGAAGAAATAATGATTATTTTGATGATGCTACTAGAGATTGTGCCTCTCGGATTGTAAGTATACTTATGATTACAATACATAATCTTTTGTTAACCTAACTGATGATGAAAATACTTGTATTGTTTTGTAGGATGAATTAGTTGCAACAAATAAAAATGAGGACATCTTGACCGACGCATTGGGTTCCAAGGAGCACGGTGAACGTGTAAGAGGTGTGGGTGGTTTTGTCTCTCAATCACAATATTTCAACACAGTAAAAGGGAAGGAGAAAATGTGTCATAAAGAAGAGGATGACTCGAGATGCAAAAGTGACAAGAAGAGAAGTAATCACTCGAGGTCATCCATTGGAAGTATTAATATAGATCTTGATGCCGATGAGGACACACCTACCAACAAAGGAGTGGAGGTAATTGACTTTGTTGTCACTTTTAGTTTTTTAACGATATAGCATCAATTGTTCTTAACTATGCTTTTAATATTTGTAAAGGGAACACCATGCCAATTGTCTATAGGATCCATTAATAATATTGTTGCAGTAGCCACGATAGTTGAGGATAACATTGGATGTCCCAATGTTAAAGTTCTAGTAGACGTGGTTACAGGAGAAAATTTGACTATACCCAATTCAGTGAAGGGAAAGATAGAGACTTTAAATCAAGCATTGGGTAACATTATAGAATGGCCTTGTCGGCTTGTTTCTACGATCAATGACAAACAACTGTGTATCTTTTTTTACTATTTAAGTTTTGATTTTATTTGTATATGTATTTTGAATTTAGAACCTTGGTTGTGATAGGAGCATTCAACTAGGAAGGATGTCGTATACCCTTCAAATTATACTGACGTTAACTGGATTATTAAGCTTTTAAATAGACATGCCATGAACAACATGAAGGATGTAGACATGATTCGCATCCCAATGAACGAGCTAATATTTGGAAGTGACAAATTTATTTATTTAGCTTGTGAAGATTTGTTGCATTACTGCGGCATGGTTGAAATCGGCTATATGTGTATACTAGCGTATATTACGTAAGTATAAGACAACTTATACTCATCTTTATCTCCAATACCACTGTTGTAGTTAGTTTGCTGATATTTTAACTATGGTTGCTTTTACTTAGATGTCTTTGGGATAAATGTGACTGTCCAAGGAATTTTTTTGTCATTGACCAATCAAAAATATCGTCACATATCAAAGATCGTGATCTTCGATCCAGAAATTTAGCCAACCAGCTAGAAGCAGTTAACTTGGAACAGAAAGTGCTAATTCCATATAATACCGGGTAAATAAAGAAGAGAAACACATTAATAAATTTCCATTGAGCTTAAATGTGTACTCACATTGAAGATGTTGTTTATTGTAGTTTTCATTGGATGTTGCATGTTATCGATCTTCGTGAAAATTGCGTTTATGTTTTGGACTCTCTTCGGAGTAAAGTCAATGAAGACATTCATGGAATCATAAATGTGTAAGTGTATTCACTTTATTACTTCTTATTTAACTTTATTGTCTTCTAATGTTTCAAAATATTTAGAGGGTTGAAGACATGGCAAGCGAAACACGATCTACAACACTATCGATCAACTCCAAAATGGAGACCTGTAAAGGTAATTTGCATTTACATGTAATTATTTTTTATGAAACATAAGATTAATTTGTATTCAATTTATATATATGCAGTGCCCTCGTCAATTGGATTCTGTAGGGTGTGGGTACTACGTGCAAAAGTACATACATGAGATAGTGCATAATTCTAGTACTTCTATTACTAGCCTTGTAAGTTTCTACTTTAACTTTTTACATATTACAATTTATGATCTAAACTCATACTTTCCATATCTTTCTCTTTGTGTGTAGTTCAATACCAAAAATGCATATAAGCAAGAGGAGATTGACGAGATTCGAACTGAATGGGCAACTTTTGTTAGCAGATTTGTGTAAGCTTTTAAATGTGTTTTTTGGTCGAGTTAAGTTAGTAGTTGCTTTTTGTAGTTAGGTTAGTAGTTGATTTTTGTAGTTAGGTTAGTAGTTGGTCGAGTTAAGTTTTTGTAGGGACGGGCAGTCCTATAGTTTTTTGAAGGGCAGGTGGTCCTGTACTAATTGTTGTTTGTTAGATAGTTTGTACGTATACTTTAGTTAGTGAAGGAACTTTCTATTGTACATATACATTGTTTATTAATCACGATCTTATATATTATCTTTATATTTTTGAGTTTTCACTTACAGTTGTTGGTTGTTTATTTAAATATGTGATTATATATAGGAGTTGGATGATTTTCTTTGTTGTAGTACTATATAGAAGGGTGGAAAGGTGTTCTGATATTTTAGGTGTTGGATGATCGTATTTGCTGTAGTACTATATGGAAGTGTGGAAAAGTGTGCTCGTATTTTAGTGTTGGATCTTATGCATTGTAGGTGTTTATTATTGGTTTGCCATGGATGGCAGGATGTGTTGTTTGATATGTGTGATTATATATATAAGTGGATATATTGGAGGATTTGGAGTAGTTGGACTTATAGTGTTGAATATAGTTGTGTTTATTGATATGTGATTATATGTAGGTGTTGGATGATGTGTATTTGTTGTAGTTTTATATGGAAGTGTATGCTGGAATTTTAGGTATTATTGTGTGCATTGCAGGTGAACTAGTTATAAGGCATTATAGTCAGTGTGCAAGCCATTTTTTTTTATTTTTTACAATATACGATGACGAACATTTTCGGACGTAATTCGACTCAAATAATATCGGTTTTGCCGTCATAAAAACTATTAAAAATACGACATTAAATGTGTCTTTAATGTAGGTTTAAAAACGACATTAAACGTGTTTAATGTCGGTTAAAAAAATTTAAAGACCTCTTTAATGTCGGTGGAAAAACGACATTAAAAATGTATCATAAGCGACATTAAAGACATCTTTAATGTTGGTTTATAAACGACATTAAAGACGGCTTTAATGTCGGTTCAAAAAATTAAAGACATCTTTAATGTCGGTTATCCACCGACATTAAATATGAACCGACATTAAAGGCCTTCAATAACACCTTCAAAGATGTCGGATCTTTGAAGGTGTTATTGAAGGCCTTTAATGTCGGTTAGGCCTTTAAACCGACATTAAAGACCTTTAATAACGCTTGCAAAGATGTCGGTCGCCAAGTGACATTAAAGGTCTTTAATGTCGGTTTTAAACCGACATTAAAGGCCAGATTTCTTGTAGTGTAAATGAATATATCTTAATTTTAATAAAGTGAGGTAAGTGATTGTTTTTGTTTTGTAATGCCAACAAGTTTACATGTGTGGTTCATAAATTTAAATACTTAGATCTATAACGTAACTAGTTGTTCCGCATAGTTTCTTAAAGTTTACTTGTATAGTTTTAATGTTTGTTACTAGCGAGAACTTCTATAGATTTTTAACTGAAATTTAAGTAAAAAGCTTGGAAATTATAACATATTCCCATTCTTTTTATTTGGTTATTTCTTTTATCGGGTATTTGAAAGAAAAAGAAATGAAGATAATAATGGAAACATTTTTAATTGACATTTGATTAATTATTGGTACTTAATTTTAGATATTGTTTTGTAAATGATATCTTTTAGGGATCTTTTCAAAAATATAACAAAACGGCACAGTATAAATACTATATAAAACAATTTCGAAAATAGAAAAAGCCTAGAGATTTATCGTGTAAAATACCAAAAATCTTGTCAACCACACGATCGTTTATTGTTTGGTACGCGATCGTTTAGATATGACTACAATTTATGCGATCGTTTAGATATGACTACAATTTATCTTTTCAATTCTATCGTTTAATTTTGTTACACGATCATTTAATTTGATTACGTTTAAATTTGGTTACACGATCGTTTAGATTTGGGGATCGATTTTTTTTTTTCAAAATTTGGTACACAATTTTTTTAGTTCTTTTAGTACACGATCGTTTAGATTTCTCTAAACAATAATTTATTTGTTTACACAATCGTTTACATTTGGCTACTCCATTCTAAATGTTTTTTTACTTTTTTTCTATACGATCGTTTACATTTGGTTACTCTAATCTAAATGATTTTTTTCAAGATTCTTTATATACGATATTTTATTATTTTTACACGATTGTTTACATTTGGCTACTCCAATCTAAATGATATTTTTTCAAAATTCTTTATACACGATCTTTTATTTTTTTACACGATCTTTTAGATTTTGCTATTTTTTGTATACGATCGTTTAAATTTAGTGATTCAAATTTAAACGACGTAAATAAAAGAGAAAATGAAGAAAGACGATGGAAAGAAATCACAGCAAAAAAAAAGGAAAAAAGAAGAAATAAGATGGAAAGATTAAACGACGTAAAAAAAGGAATCAGAAAAGAAGAAAGAAGATGGAAAGAAATCGCAACATAAAAAAAAAAAGAGGAAAAGAAGAAATACGATGGAAAGAAATCGTAGCAAAGAAAAAAAGAAGAGAAAAAGAAGAAAGACGATGGAAAAAAATCGCAGCAAAAAAAAAAGAAGGAAAAGAAGAAAGACGATGAAAGAAATCATAGGAAGAAGACGATGAAAGAAATCGCGAGGAAGAGAAGAAAGATGGAAGGATAAATATGGAATTTTTAAAAAATAGCTAATTTTATTGGCTTTGTTACACGAGCCGTAAATAGTTTGATTTTTTGTTACATTTATGAAAGTTTCCCTATCTTTCATCCATAACTCCTTATAACTTGAAAGTTAAATTATTTTAGTTCTAGGAATTTAATACGTGTTGGTTCTTTAAAGTTATATGATTATAAGTCTTCTATGCTCTAGTAGTTTGTGTAAATTAAATATAAGTTCTATACTTTGTTTAATTTCCTTTTGGTATGATTCATTTATTTTTAATTATTTATTTTATGTACTTAAGTGAGCATATCTTTCTTGCAGATAATTTTTGGACAACAACTCTATGATCCTTCATATTAGACAACAACTCTCTCGTTCGTTATATTTTGAAAACTTTGTGTATATATTGATCAAAGTAATTTGTTAATAGATTACTTAGCTAAACGATTTTCACTTTTTTTGTTGTGAATGAGATAACTTTTGTGTTTCTTGAGAGTTGTGTTGTATACAATAGAAGAAATATTATTGTTTATTGAAAAAAAAAAGATATTGTTGATTTGCACATGCGTAGACAATATATATCGATACATTTGATGTCGGTTTTTAAGTATTTGATCGTCATTAAAAATGGATTGGACAATGTGGTAGTTATTGAATAAAATTGGTGACAAATCGACTCAGAAGACATTGAAATGGTCTACAATGTTAGTTTTCAAATGACATTGTTGGGCATCTATAATGTCAGTTTAAAATCGACATCAAAGCAAAACCGACATTAAAAAGCATTAATAACATGTTCACAAATGTCAGTTAAGAATTGAAATCATACCTCTATAATGTTGGCTTTAAACTGATATTGTCTGCATCTTTAATGTCAGTTTAAAACCAACATCAAAGCATAATAACCGTTATTAAAACACTTTAATAACACGTTTATAGATGTCGATTGACAACCAACACCGTACCTCTATAAAGCCTAGTTTTGTTGTAGTGACTAAAGGTGGGATTCATTGTGCTTATGTGGAGAAGAATACAGTTAGAACTGTACCTATGTTGAGAGAAGTTCATCTTTTAACAATGCAGTATATCAATGCCAATGTTTCATGTTAAAAACGAGCTTAGTAGATGAATGTTGAAGTAAAGTTTATGCAATGTATTTCAAATACCTGAAAGTTTCAAGTTACATGTTCATGAAATGTCTTTCAATTACTTTAATATTTCTAAAAGCCAAGATCTATGCTAAACTATTTAGAAAAACATGTTTTATAAAATCATCACTCACTAAGTATTTCGACTTATTCTTTCAAATGTTTTTTCACTTTCTAGGTAGTGATCATTGTGCTAAGCTTGCCCTACATCTTTTATTCCGTATTGTGAGTTGAAGTTACTTTGCTTTTATAGTTATGAGTTAGGAATTATTGGCCTAGTCACTAAGTTGTTATCAACTTTACATTTCCACTGAGTTTCTGTTAAGGTTGTAGTTAGTAGTCTGAGTTGTTTGCAAAGCATATAGCTTGTGTTTTTTTCTTAAGTTATGTTGTGACTGCTGGTTGGATTAGTTAGATTAAATGGTTGGTGAGTGTTGTCAAACTATTGTAACCCTTGTTAACCATCGCACCCTGTTTTGGGATCAGGTTAGGAGTTAGAGAATGGGCTTCAAGAGGTGTTGCGACAGAAACTACTTAATAATTGATAAAAGCTAGAAGGTAATGAGATGATTAGATCGTATTTTGCATACTAATTATAAAAATAAAAATGTAAAGTCATTAGATAGCCACTAGTATCATTTGCAATTAAATAATAATCAATATTAAATTAAATAACAATGAGATGATAAATTGATATCATTAACAATTAGATAATAATGAACATCAAATAACAATCAGACATTAGTCAGACAATATTCAAATTACAATCGATATCATTGATAACTAGTGATAATCAAATGTCAATCTGATAACACAATTAGTCGATAATCAAATACAGTTCTCTGCATTTTTAACTATGAGAGCATTTTAACTATTCGATAGTTTTCAATGGGGTTAGGCTTTTCAATTTGTCATTTCTGCAAATTTTAAAACGTTGGTTGATGAAGTTAATTTTCATTTTATATTTTTGTTTTGAGTACAAGTGGTCCTAATTTTATTAATATCGTAGTTCTCCAACTTTTCTTTTTCCAATTAACTATTTATCACAATTTAGTTTTAGGATAAAAAGCAGTTGGATGTTGGTTGATGCAAATGAAATGTAAAAAAATGATAAAATTGTAACATCTCAGGTTCAAGCTAATTGGGTTTTACTTCGCTTTTAATTTGAAGAAAAATTGTATTAATTTGAGTAGGATAATTTTGTATGTGGTTGCAATGTCTTAAATGAAAAGGAATAAAAAAGGATAAAAAGAAAAGGAGATTTTAATGTTCTTATGAGTTGTGGAAGCTGAGGTTAGGTAAGTGGTCAGACCATCCATGCTTGAGGTGGGCCAGGGTTTCCTTTGCTGCAGACACACATGCATACATAAACACCCTTTTTCTCCTTACCTTCTACACTCTTTCTTAATCAATAAAGAAGCAAATTCCCACGTATGTATTCTATTTTATTTCAAATATTATTATGAAATTAAAATTTTCATTAAATATTTTCCTCATAAATTTGGTTCCCAATTAATTGAATTGCAGTGTAATAGGTGATTTTGGTTTTGATACATATATGTTAGTAGGCACAATAATAGTCCCCGCATGAATGAATGTACAGTAGATTAAAAGACAAATGGTGAAACCATCCCTATAATAGGAGGGTAGTTGTAACTATACTATTAAACTCTTTCACACATATTGTATAGAAATGAATGAATCAAAATAAAATGCGAAAAAATAAAATCACTTCCATGAATGCACAAATTGAAGATTAGAAAACAAAATTATACTATTCTCAAATACATTAAAAATTCAAAATTGGATGCTCATACTTATATAATTGTATAAATCGCATTGATTATATAAGTTGGAGGGTCCAATTTGAGAAGTCTAAATGCAACTATGGTGCAAACATTTTTGATATACGATATTATTAAAAGATACAATTTATTTAATTAGCATGTGACAAGTAGGTAGAGAGATGAGGGGTAATATTAGGGGTTGTAGTATGGGAGAAAAGGTTCAAAAGATTTGAATTCATACCTTATTCGGCAGCCTACGTAAAGCTCTAACAACTTGGCCACATATGTCCAATTAATTCCTTCTATGGTTTTAGCCTCCACCAAAAGATGATATAATATTCCTTCATGAGTACACCCAGGTTGAACAAAAACTTCACTTCTCAAACCATTCACCACATCCACAAACTCCAAATTCTCTCCTGTTTTCTTGTTATGGTCTTCAACAGCCAACTTTCCTATTATTGACTGCACTTGCAGATCATCATTTATATTCTCAATAGGTTTCGAAGTGTGATATGCTTCTTCAACACTCATTATACAGTACCTTTGGTGGCTAAACATTTTCTAATCCTTCATTAATTTACCTTTCAAATATGATATTAATATTCAGAAGTTTGGTATTTCTATATAATTGTTCGTTTCCAACGTCACATATATTGATAACATAGAATCTAATCCACATCTATGTAAACTCCCGATGGATGGATTAGGGGATAGTTTCGAATCAATTCATTTGTTTGGAGACAAAAGATTATTCTACCATCTTAGTCAAACAATTAATGCCTTTTTAGTGTGTCGGCATAAGTTCGAATCAAATTTTCATTTCTCTCTATGTCATCCATGATGTGATAACCATTTGGGTTATAATAAAGTTAATCTTGTAAACACTGTTTATACTCATAAGTTCTCTATGTTTTGTTATCTGATATTTTTCTAATAATTTAATTAATAGAAAAAAAATCAAGGCAAGTTTAGAAAACTGAGAAAACTAAAAAATAAAAAGGGTAGGAAATCAGGAAGAAAATAGACCGACAGCAAAATATCATAAATTTTGAAATAAGCATAAAATTTCCGTTGAAGTTTGATGAATTTAGAATTTAGTTTGAAATAGATAGTCCACTGTGAAATCTCCATTGATATGAGACAGCAAGTATTTGATAACCTTTTAGTTCAAATAGTTTTAGCTTGTGGGCTTGTTGTAGTATACTATCAAGTATGGGCGGATTTAAAAATTTTGTATGGGGCACTATATAATAAAAACACTAAAAAAAATGTAAAAAAAAATATTAATAGCTTCAAAAATTAATTAATTTAATACGTATTACAATTGTCCTCTACGAGTTTTTATGTTTTGAAATCGATCCATGATAAGTTTATTATCTAACTTATCCAAAAAAATCTTTCTCAATATAAGCTATAAGACAATCATTCATCCATTGATCTCCCATTTGATTGCAGTCGAGTTTTCACAATATCCATAGAAGAAAATATTCTCTCTACAGTAGCTGTTGCAACCGGTAAAATCAATGCCAATGTGAGCAACCGATAAACTAATGGGTAGACCTTATCTCTTTTCGTAACTACCATTTTTACTGCAAGATCACCAATGTTTTTTAGTTCAACAAACTCTGAATGCATATCAATAATGTAATTTTGAATTTGATCCTCAAGAGTAGAGAGTTCAATAGCTGAAAAGTCTCTTGGATAAAACTAAGCAAGTCAACTAAGTTTTTGTCTATCAAATGCAGCAAATGTATTAAATCGTCTTGACATTGCCCTAATTGAATGGAAAAGTATAATTTCGAGGTTGACTGACCTTTTTATAGATATGTTATACGAACTCTTGTTTACAAAGTCACTTATAAAGTTTTGACTACTACCATGCATCCAAAAGCTTTATTGTCTTCAACTAAAGGAAAAACTCTATTGATTGAAACAAATCTTAACAAATCATTTGTTGGTGTTCTAAAATTCCTTCTGTGGGACGAAGTTACAAAAAATTCCCACTGGGTTTTAGACAACGCTTTTGTCCCTCAAAGGAAAGAAAAAGAAGTTCTCATATCATTGAGCATCCTGATGGGAAAGTAGAAATCAAATTTGAAAATGAATCACATAGTTTCCATGTTGTTAAAGAAAACATGAGTTCTACAGATTTCATCGGTTCAAGACCAAGTATATCTAGTATTAGAAGTGAGTTGATTCCTAATCTCAAAATTAAATCTGTTAAAATAGATCAAGGAATACCAAATATTATTTATGAAGAAAATCTTTCAAATTCTTCAACCCAAACAGAAATGGATACTAGTTCTCAATTAAATATAATTATTTCAGAGTCAAAGTTTGAGCTTGACAAAAAAATCCCTTCAAAAGAAGTTTATGTCTAAAGAAAACCGTATTGAAAGAATTGCTTTTTTCAAAAACTACTTTGAAACAAAAAGGAAGCTGTTCAAAGAAGAGTATTTCAAAACACTTGAAATACTTCAAGAACATATTGCATTTTTTAGATGGTTTAACAAAAAAAAAAAAAAAAAAAAAAAAAAGAGTTTGACCATCTTTGTACAATAAAAAAAAAAGAATCATGGAAAACTCAAAGAGAAGAAATCAAAGCTGATTTTCCACCAATGGAAGATGTTGAGTTCAAAAGTTTTTATAACGAAAATGTTATAGCAAAACTCTTTCAAATTATCAAAGAATCCGAAGAGCATAAGACGCCTACAAATAAGGAAATAAAAAGTATCCAAGTTCAAAACAATTATTCTAACAGAATGCTTTCTTCAATTGCAAGCCAAGTTTTTAAATTAGAAGAAATTATCAATCCTCCTTCTCCAGAAGAAACACCTAGTCTCTTCCAATCCTCAGAAAAGGGTAAATAAAATCTAAAAAAAAAATCTAGATGAGATTAACAAACGCCTAGATAGTTTAAAGGGCGAAATTTCGATCAATGTCATTAATGAAGAAGATGCAGCCCAATTCATGGTTTTGAAAATCTCTCAATCAATAAAGAAGAAAAACAAATCAATAAAATAAATTTTAGAAGGTATATTAACAAAAGAAATCAAATTAATTTCTCTCCTTGACCTTCATTTCCAAGAGAAGGCATAAAGCAAAGACAAAGATATTCAATGAATACTGAGTTCAATGAAGAATCCACATATGTTTGGAACCTTGATGGAACTCCAAAATTTCATATCTATGACATAATAAATAATATGTTAACTTGTGTCATAGCCTATGAATCTAACGTTCATTCAAATAGAGAAGTTGTCATGCTTCTAATTAATGAATTTAGTGGAAGTCTCAAATTGTGGTGGGATCATGCCCTAACCACGGAACAAAAAGAAGCAATAAAAAGACATAAGACAAAGGTTAGAAGGACAATTAAAGTTGAAGAAGGAACTTTAGCAACTCAAGAGGTGGAAGAAGAAGTAGAGAACTCTGTAGAGACTCTTCTCTACGCAATTAACCTACACTTCGGTCTAAGAAGTGACATTGATGTAGAAAATCAAAGGAAAATAATACAAAATCTAAAGTGCTCCTCTGTGAAAAATTTTAGATGGTATAAGGATATGTTCTTATTAAGAATTTATATTTTCAAGGATTGCAATGCTAGACACTGGAAAGAAATGTTCATTGATGGACTTCCTAGCTTTATGGCAGAACGTGTCTAGAATTCTCTTAACAAAGCTTACCCCAAGCAAATACCTTGGGAGAACCTTACTTATGCTCAATTAACCTCTAAAATTATAGTGTGGTTTAGACATTTCCAACGAGATAAAGATTCAAACTAAAGTTCAAAAGCATTCCAATCTTCATAAGAAAGAAATGAAGACTTTTTGTTCTCAATATGGATTTGAGAAAGTCAAAGAACGAGGTTCTTCTTCAAGAAAAGTTCATCCAAAAAACTATAATATGAAACCCACACATATTAAAGAAAATCTCGAAGGTATAGCAAATCTTATACTCCCAAGAGGTATCACAAATATTCAAATTACAAGAAACCCGCTGAAAAACAATAAAATTAAGCTAAAAAAAGAGGAAAATCAAATGAAAATATTTTTTTGCTACAAATGTAGAAAAGAACATTATGCCAACAAGTGTCCATAAAGAGGTATCCATGAGATAAATGAAGAAGAATATTCTTCAAATACATCCTATATTTCTGAATTTAATTTGCAGGAAATTACAAATGAAACAAATTCAGAAGTTTCAAGCCAATCTTCCTCAGATGAGGTGCCAAGAGCATGCGGTTGTATCAAAGACCCATGCAAGTGTGTTTTATGAAATAAATGTTTTAACTTCCGAACATGATTTATTATTTCAAACTATTAACCATGTTTAATATGAAAAATTTAAAATAAATATTTTAGAAAAACTTAGAGATTCTTTAACAAATGAGTCATCTTCAAAACCATTTTAAAAAAAACAATTCCTTAAAAAAGTATTTCTGAAAATTTAAAAACTTCAAAAGAAGAAACACCAGTTTTTATTGATGATTGAAATTTGAAATCAATTGCTTAAAAAGAGAAATTTCTCAACATAAGTATGAAATTTTAGAAATTAAAAAAGAAATTTTTCAAATGAAACAAAATGATAATTTAGGAGATTTGGATTTAGGAAAAGATTTTTTAAGTAATTTAAATCATGAAATTAATTTAATTTCAAGAAAAAGTTTCAAGAATGGTATTGTATAATTACAATAAAGATAGAAGATTTCAAAATTACCTTAAAAGCACTAATTGACTTAGGTGCTGATCAAAATTGTATTTAAGAAGGTTTAATTCCTAAAAAATATTTTGAAAAAATCACATAAGTTCTTACTGGAGCAAATGGAAAAAGATTAAATATCAAATTTAAACATTCAAAAGTACATGTTTGTAATAAATAACATTATTTCAAAACACCTTTTCTTTTAGTTAAATATCTTCGCCAAGAATTAATTCTTTGACGATAACAGAAAAAGGATTAGTAACAAAGAAATTTAATGAAGAATTGATTTTTGAATTTATCACTCCAATTTTACCTCATAAACTTTTAGAAATTAATGTTTTTAAAAGAAAACAAAAACAAATTAGTTTTCTGAAAGAAGAAATTGATTACAAAAGGATTGAAGAAAATTTGAAAGAATTATCAATACAAAATAGAATAAAAGAAATTCAATTTACCAAATGCATTTTGAGAGAAAAAAACACATAGTTGATTTTCCATATTCCAAAGAATTCAAAGAATCGGATATTCCAACTAAGGCTAGACATAGTAGGAAAGAAATCTGATCTATTAGATAAACATCTAATAAGACCTTCAAAAAGTCCATGGTCATGTGCTGCCTTTTGTGTCAACAACGCTGCCAAAAGAAACGTGCAGTTCCAAGGTTAGTAATCAACTAAAAACCTTTAAATAAAGTTTTAGAATGGATTAGATATCCAATTCCGAATAAACAAGATTTACTCAAAAGAATTGCAAATGCAAAAATATTTTCAAAATTTGATATGAAATCTGGATTTTGGCAAATTCAAATTTCCTAAAAAAATAAATATAAAACTGCTTTTAATGTTCCGTTCAGACAATATGAATGGAATGTAATGTCTTTTGGGCTAAAAAATACCTCATCAGAATTTTAAAAAATTATGAATGATATTTTTAATAATTTTCAAGATTTTACAATTGTTTATATTGATGGTGTTTGGGTTTTTTCTCCAAGCATAGAAAAACATTTTAAGCATATCAATATTTTTATAGATATTATAAAAAGAAATGGTTTGACAGTCTCTCTACCAAAAGTTAAATTATTTGAAACAAAAATAAGTTTTTGGATTTTTAGATCCACTTAGGAAAAATTAAGCCTATTAAGAGATCGATTGAGTTTGCTTCAAATTTTCCTGACCAAATCCTAAAAAAACTCAACTTCAAAGGTTTTTTAGTTGTTTAAATTATGTATCTGATTTTATCCAAAACCTCAGGCCCATTTGTAAACCATTATACCAAAGGTTAAAGAAAAATCTAAAATCGTGGTCAGATAAACACACCCAAACTGTTCAAAAAATTAAGTCTTTAGTTAAATCAATCCCTTGCAATTTAATTAATTCAAAAGCAAATTTTATCGTTGAAATTGATGCCTCCGATATCGGATATGGAGGAATCCTAAAACAGTGTCTAGATAAGACTGAATCAATAATCCGATTCCATTTAGGAATTTGGAATGACACACAGAAAAATTACTGAACAGTAAAAAAGGAACTACTTGCAATAGTTCTTTATGTTTAAAAATTCCAAGGAGAATTGATTAATAAAAAATTCATTATCAAAACTGATTCTAGAGCCTCAAAGTTTGTGTTGGAAAAAAATGTAAAAAATCTTGTCTCAAAACAAATTTTTGCCAGATGGCAAGCCATACTATCTTGCTTTGATTTTGAAGTTGTGCCGATAAAAGGAGAACAAAACCCTTTAGCTGATTATCTATCAAAGGAGTTTCTAACTCCAAAACTTTCTCTCCTTTCTAAAAACTTTCTCTCGAAAGAAAATGAGTTCGGAAAAGGGAAGTGCTAGAGAAAGAACAAACTCTACCTCTTCAAAGGGCAATTGCCCATCTTCTTCTTCTAATTCTACACCTTCACCTATAAGTGTAGATCAATATGCAATGGATTTAGGGTTTACCACAGTAACCCAATCGAGATCAAGATCGTCCGACATATGGATTGGATCTCCCACAGAGTCATCAACTCCACTTAGGCCTTCACCCAATCTCATCCGTCGTTCAAATAAGGCATTCTGTCTCTCCTTCATCCAATAGAGAGTCTTCTACTCCTCCTACAACTTATTCTCAGGTTGTCACCCTCGATAAACAGTTTGTGCCAAGACCCAAGATCAAATCTTATTTTCAAAAACTTATCATTGTTTATGATCCTATCATAGAACCCAAACATCAAAGTCTCATTTTACAAGAGAGAGTTTCAAAAATCTTTCCTGAGGACTTTAATTTTCTTCTGGAAGACTTCAGAAAAACAAGAAAATTTTATGAGTTTATTCTAGTAGACACAAGTCTATAGAAATAGCTCATGTTCCAAACAAAAATGATCCTTCAAAAGTTGCTTATTCAAAATTTAAAATTTTCAAAGCAATTAATTCAACTCATTGGAATTAAGGAATTTTTACAGAAAAATCTCTTTCAAAACCACTTTCGTTCCTCGATCCTACCCCTACTAAGATTACATCAAAGCTTGGTATAGAGTATTTTTGTTTTCAAATCGGAACCACTCATGGTTTTTTTTTTTTTTTTTGGTCAAAATGACTACAAAATTAATTTTCCCGTATAAATTATTCAATGGTGGAATAATTTTGGTCTTACAAATGATATTCTACCAACTCCAATTCAAGAATCATCTTTTTATTTCTCAAAAATAATTCAAAAGAATTCTTTTCATAATTCAATGAGATTCTGCCTTTATTTTCAAATTCCATGGATATTTTGTTGGAGCTACTACACAGCATCATATCGTTAATATAAGATGTTGGTAAAATAATCTTAAAATCAAATGGTGGGAAAAATACAATTTTCAACGTGCCACCAACAAACACATAAAGGAATGATTCCCAGAGAACGAATATCTACAAGACATTGATCAAAGAAAGAATGCCGAGTTCTTAAATGAAAAATCAAAACTTTTTGCAACACTTGCTCAAGCCACAGCTGATGCAGATTTCCAGAGATTATTATCAACAACAGTAAATGCTTCAAAATCAAAAAGTGAGGACACAACCACTACACCAAAACCAGAGTTCAGTAAATATAGAGCATTATTTAATATATATTGTAATTTGACACTTCAAAATTAATATTAAAATACAAAAGTCGATAATGTGAGGGAGGCACGTGCCCCGCTGGTCCCTTAATAAATCTGCCACAGCTATGAAGTGACTATACAGATATTTGGTATACGATTGTTTATATTTGGCTACACGATCATTTAGATTTGCCTATACGATTGATTAGATTTGGGATTCCAAATCTAAAACAAAATCAAAATTTTGATATACGATCGTTTAGATTTGGCTACACGATCGTTTACATTTGCCTACACAATCGTTTAGATTTGACTACACGATCGTTTAGATTTGGGGTTCCAAATCTAAATTTTTTTTTCAAAATTTGGTATACGACCGTTTAGATTTGACTACACGATCGTTTAGATCTTTCTACATGATTGTTTAGATTTGGCTACCCCAAATTTAAACGATTTTTTTTTCAAAATTTAGTATAAACAATTTTTTTAATATTCTTTATACACAATCTTTTAGTTTTTGTTAATCTAATTTAAATGCCTAACCAATTTTTTCAAGATTCTTTATACACCATCTGCGTAAAAAGGAAAATAAGAAAGACGATTTTTTTCAATATTCTTTATACACAATCTTTTCGTTTTGGTTACTCTAATTTAAATGTCTAACCAATTTTTTCAAGATTATTTATACACCATCTGTTTAAAAAAGAAACGAAGAAAGGTGATAAATGCATGCAGTGAATGAAAAAAAAAGAAAAAGAAGAAATAGAAAGAAAAACATGCCTAAAAAAGACAAAAAAAACAAGAATGACGATAAAAAGAAATAGATTTGGTTACCCAAATCTAAAAAAAAAAATGGAAGAAATCGCATGAAGAGTACAGAGGAAGACAATAAAAAATCGCAGAGAGGAGAAAAGGATGAAAGGACAAATCTGGAATATTTAAAAAATGATTAAATTTATAGGCTTTCTTACACGGGCCGTAAATATTTCAATAGTTTGTTATATTTAGGAAAGATTTCCAATAATAAATGACAAAGCATAAAAAATAAATAAAAGAAAAAGAAGTGGATTTTGGTATTTGTCAAAGTAATTTATAAATAAAATGGACAAAAAAAAAGAAAAAGAAAAATAATAAATGGAAAGGGATTAAACGAGAAAGGAAAAAAGAAAGAGGAAGGAGAAAGGGAAAATTTTGTTTTTATTTCTTCGGTACGCTTTCTTCTCCATCGCCACATCAATTCCTATCTAATTTTTCCACCATTCTTTCGAAAACTGAGAGGAAGCAAGAAGAAGAAGATTTAGGGGTTTTCAGGTCGAAAAAGAGAGGGAAAACTCAAACAAGTGCAACCATGCCAGAAACTTGGTTCAATCTGCCCATCTCTGGTTTTTAATTCAGTTTAAGCTACACAAGAAGAACTAAAAGGTGAGGCTTGATTTATTTGAAATTTTACTCATAAAAAATTTCATGAAGAAAGCTTAAGTTAATTCTGATGTTAAGTTAACAATTTTTTAATAGAAAGATAGAGCACAGAATTTTCATGTAAATCTGAAGAGTCTAGTTTGTCGAATGTCTGAAAGTATACAGATTGAATTAGAAGCTCAATTAGTATGGTTGAAAAATTTATTCAATTTCCTATAACTTTCATGTGAAACTTGTGAGCCAAATATGACTAGAAGTAGGTTTAGTATCAGGAAAAAAAGTAAGAAGTAGTAGAAAACATGATTTTGAAGTAGCTGTATTTCGAGAGATTTTTGGATAAATTCATTGGAAATGTCATTTTCATTCCTCAAGTAAGTTGTGGAGGGTTCGAGAATGAAGAGTTTGATGTAAAGTACATTAATTTTGGTCAAGTATTGAGGAAGTTATGTGTGTTTGAAGTTAGGGTATTGAATTTGAAAGATTCTAGAAAAAGTGTGAAATGTGATTTTATTTCTAAAGTTTACAATTCATGAGTGATATCTTTGTACGTCATCTTAAGCTTATTATATACAGACAAGACTATTTAAGGTTCTGATGCTCGGTTTTAGTTTTGTTTGACAGGCCAAGAGGAAATATACATAGTTTACAGGCCAGGGAACTAGCTCAAAGTTGTGGTGACAAAACAAATTTTGAAAATGATTTATAAACTGTTATTTATGATTAAATGTTTTGCATGCTTGGATATGAATTTATGAATTATACATGATTTTTGTGAATAGTTTCAAGCATGAGTTTCAAGCTTAGATTTTCTAATGAAATATGAATCTATGTGTGAGCACGTGATTATTGGCTTTATGAAAAGTAGTTCAAACGATATCATTCTAAGCAAAGTATGTAAATATATTAGCGAGTATTGTTTAAGACTTTCATTTTTCCATTAACAACTTGAGTAAACTTCAATTTTATGAAAGATAAAGATAAGCAGACATGTTTTTATGTGATTTTTTTAGACTTCTATTGACTACATGACTAAGATATTTAGTCTGAGGTTGTATAGTACCGTGTGCAAACAAGTTATATTCCGTTGTTGACATTTTGTCTAGTCCATGACAACATGCTGTCGTGAGTGTTTGGCGAGCCTCACTACGACAAAGACAATGGGAGTGCTAGGCGGGTCCCATTACATCATAGAGCTAGTAAATGTTGGTTGTCCTAATTGTGCTTACACAATGTAGATTTGTCGTGTTAGTTAAAATGTTTAATATACTTGATATGTTTTACTAAATTTTATTGACATACTTGCTGAGTATTTGATAAAGTTGTTATCATTACACGTTTATATTTAATGTTTTGATTAAAAAGATTTATATATTTAAGGTCCATCATGTGTTCTGATTTGCAGATGAACAATTTTAAATTTAATCACTCACTAGACTATATAGCTCACCTTTTAAAAATATTTTCTCACTTTCCAGGTAGAGATCGAGCTCCCAATGCCTTATAGGCTGTTATAGTCTGGTAAAGCTCCCATATCGATTTCTAGTACGTGGGTGGAGTTGTACATCATGTCTGTTTATGTTGTAAATGTCTTTGTAAGAATTGAATAGTTATGGGTTATGTAAGCTCTAGATGTTATGGTTGTGTAAACCTCAATTGGATATATTTTTGGTTGTGATGTCTCTATCAAGTTTATTTTCCAAAGTAAGTTAAGTCAGGGTTACACTTCATGTATGTCTATAGGTTATCAAGTTTTTGTTGTGTTGTGTTGCATGTAAAGTATTCCATATATAAGATTAACATGTTTATCAGGTTCAAGAGTTCAGTAGAGTCAGCAGGTATGTTAGAGGAGGACGATATTCGTTGGCTTCACGTTGTCTTTCGAGCTAAGCTAACAGGTATTTCGAGAGATGGTGTGACAAAAGTCTTGTGTGGTGCAGCCAAGAGATGTCAAGATGCTCTATGAGGCAAGGTGTGTGTGCTTTGAGACAGACGGCCAAGCTTTTTAGCCCAACGCAAGATTGCCATGTGAGACAAGTAGACAGTCAAGATGTTAGGTAGCCTGGTATTGCACAAGAATCTCTATGCATCAAAGGGCTTGCATCATTGTCTAAGTAAAGGTTTTATGAGTTGGGTTAGATGTTATGCGACCAAGTGAAGCCTCATCAAGGTCTTGGAACATTGTCTAAGTAAGGGCTTTGTGAGTTTGATTGGATGCTATGCGACCAAGTGAAGCCTTAGACATTTTAAAAGTGTTTAGTGGAGTAGAATCCAAGTGTCAAAGCATGCAAAGATTGAAAAAGCGACGAGTAGGAGTTGTCATGAGGTAACCATGCAAGAACTAGTATATATGATAACTCTGATAGATAAGTTCTCTCATTTTACTCGTGTGTTTTAGAAAATTCCAGTTACAAAAGAACCCTGATAGAGTCTTCTTTGTAAGGTAGGGTTGTCGGACAAATAAGAGGCAAGGAAGACATTCATTTGTTTAAGAAAAGCTACAAAGGTCATTTCTGAGTTTATTTTGGTAAGGTTGATTGTTCAAAGGCTATAGAGCTCATTACTTTGAATTTGATTCTAGAACTTTGAAGTAATATAGTTAAGAGGCTAAGGAATATTTGTAGAAGGAAGTTTCTTCATTTAAGTTCTTGATATTTGGTGATAAATTTCTAAAGTTGAAACTGAATTTTCGAAGGTTAAGCAAAGAGCTTTAAGCCATGAACAGGCAAGGAGCTTGAGAGCTAGGCGGCACAAAGCATGAGATATAAAACATAAGATTTAAAAGCTAAAGTTCTAAGTGATTGAGCAGGCATGTTTCTAAAGTTGATTAATGATTTGATTTAAGCAAGTCTTTATTCAAGTATGCTTTCTAGTTAAGTTTTTAAAGAATGTTTTACATCAATCTATACCAAATTGTTTAGAGTTACTCTCTAACTTATTTGAGTTGTGCACGCATTTTTTCATACTGATGTAAAGGCAGTGAGAGCTTAAATTCCAGTAGATCAATAAGGGTACAAAGTATTATGCCTAGAGAAAAGGTTATAGTTTGAACTGTGTTTAATTAAAAGAGTTATGTCAATGACAGTGAAGTGAATGGTCACCCAGTTTCAGTTATAGATGGGTTATAAAGTAATGTACAGAAAGCTTTATGAAATGCTATTTAATTTATATTTCTAGCTAAGAATTGAACATAACTATTCAACAAAATCATGTTTTATATAAATGTCACTCACTGAGTTTTTCAACTCATCCTTTCAAAATGGTTTCTCACTTTCTAGATAAAGATAGTTGTGCCTAAGTATGTCCTACAGCTACTTACCTACTATTAGTGTTACAAGGTTCTTCTTCTTATAGTTTTAGAATGTTTATGCATTTAACATGAGTTAGAAGTCACCGGCCTAGATAGTAAAGTTGGATTATAAGTTCATGTTTCCATTGAGTGTCTTTAGTTGTGGCAGTAGAATTTTGTTTAAACTTGCAAAGCATTTAGCTTTTTATTTTTATCTTACATACCTAGTATGCATGATTAATTGTCGAGGTAGCTAAGTTAGCTAGGATAGTTGATTGGCGAGTGTTGTCAAAGTATCGCAATGTTTCTCAGCCTCACACCCTCTTTTAAGGCCAGAGGGAGTGTTACACTCTAATTACAACCTGATTCAAATTTGTTCACCTTCAAACTTGATCATCTCAGTTTTTGTCATATGTGCCACCTCTAGCTCTGATCTGAACCAGATCCAACACCTCCAAACTCAATCTACTCATATTCAATCATTCGTGCCACCTGTGATTCGAATATGGTTAAAGACTGTTATGCTCAGCTTTCATTTTCTTGTCGCTCAAATCTAGTTAAACTAGATCTCAAATTCATACATCAGTGAGTTTGTTCGTAGGCATTCTTTCCAACACTTCTTGAAGGAGATATTTGTTTTTTTATTTTTCTTTTTGCATTGGTATTTTGACCACCTCTTAATAAAGGAGATTTTTGTTATTCTTCTCCTTCGCATAAGTGGTTATTTATTTATCATTTTCTCTCTCTAACCATTATTTACAATGGAGAAAAATGATGTATCTCGTCTTATTAACACCATTTGAAATGGCACAAATTATATCACTTGGGCTCATCACACGAGATATCACCAAACTCGTCAAAAAATATTCCTCTAGTAGCTCTAGTGGCTAACAATAATATAAATGTTAATGTGAAACATATCAATAATGTCACTGGTTAAGAGGCTACTAAAAAGGATGTCAAGTATTTTGAACGACTGGAGGACTGGGATCGCAAAAATCATCAAATCATCACCTGGTTAGGTAAGACTTTTATTCCAGTTATCCATACCCAATTTGATGCATTTGATACTACAAAAGAACTTTGGGATTTTCTATTCACATATTTTTAATCTATTAGACTTACTCACTATTATCAACTACTCTTGACTAGTTAGTCTCATAAAAGTTCGCATTGGGATTCCACCAAAAATATGAATTAGTCTGTGCTGCTCTATTACATCGCACCTATTTTTTGTCTTTAGATGTCGTAGTCCAATAAATTTTCTTTTAGGTGAAAAGATTTCATATTATCTCCTTCCTATCATCTGGTGTCGCTCTTGCAACCACTCATTCTTCGATCTGCAAATGAATCCACTATCTACAAAAATTGTAAACTTCATGATCAAAAGTTTAGTAACTATCCTACCACTAAGTACAAGTATTGTGATAAGCGAGGTCATAATTTGGAGAGTTGTCTTATTCACCCACCTCGCGCTTCTGATCACACACATAAATCCAAGTACTCTCCTAAATCAGTTCCTCATGTATTGTTGCTACTGCCACCCCATTTGACATCAACACTATTGTTGTCAACCCAAGTACCCCTCCCCCTTCCCCAAGTTTTCAATTAAGTGATCTTCATGATTTACTGAAATATGTGATCTCTTCGAACTCTACTGCTCTTACTATCACCTAAGGTACTTCTTAGCTCATATACCTAACTTGTGGTAATTATATGACTTTTGACAATTTATTATTGTCTTCCCCTATTCTTGTTCAATCCTTTCCCCCAATCCACTCAGTTAATGTCCTATTTCTCACAATGGCACTGTTAATACACCTACCATAAACCTCTATAACACTTATCATATTCCTAATTTAGCATTTAACCTTATCTTGGTTGGTCAACTATGTTACCTTGGTTGTCAGGTTCAAGATCCACAAATGGGACGGGTGACTGGTAGAGACTGAAAGGTGGGAACATTATCTAAGCACGCATCTCTCCAGCACTCTATGTTTTCATCTATCTCTACTTCAGTCACTCATAACACCATATATTATTGGCACCTTCAGCTTAGTCAAACATCTTCTATTGAAATTCATAATTTAGTTTCTATTGTTACCTTTGATAATATTTCTAAATTTAGTCTATTTGACTTTTCAATTTGTAATCTTGCAAAACGACCTACTTTGTTTTTAACTACTTATGCATCGTTATGTGATACACCATTTGGCCTAATCCATTATGACACTTGGGCCTTGTTCCCTCTAATACTGTCAATGGTTGTCGATATTTTATTTTATTTAATGATGACTATTCTCATTTCACTTGAACATATTTTCTTAAACATCGTTCTTCCTTATCTTAAACTTACATTGATTTTGTGAATATGGTTCGCACTCATTTATCTTGCACCATTAAGATTCTTTGGACAAATAATGTAATGGAATATAAAGATTTCCGCCTTCCTTCTTTTCTTGCCGAATAGGGCACATTGGTACGATGTTAATGCAAAATACCATCGATTTTGGAAAAAAAAAAAGGCCACATTATGGACTCTATTTGTGCTCAACTTCTCTCTACTTCCTTTCCTGAGAAATTTTGGGATGTGGTTGTTGTCGCCTTTGTTTATGTCATCAATCGTCTTCCTTCACCAGTCATTTATAATGTTTCCTCCTTTAAACGACTCTATGGTACTCCCTTCTATTAATCTAACCTTAAAGCCTTTGGTTGTGCATGCTTTGTGTTATTACATCCTCATGAACATACCAAACTTGTTGGGATCCAATTTCTTAATGTTTATGTATCTCTCACCATGTCACTTTTTAGGAACATCGTATATTTTCTAGTCTTTCTTCGTTTCATACCTATCTATCTAGCTCTCACTCATTTTTCACTTATTCTTCCATTGATCTATTCCTCACTATTGATTCTCCACATGACCTAAACCTCATACTTTACCCATCTCGAAGCTCACTCAATCTAATCCGATCTCTATGCTTCTGAATCTACCATTTGTTCCTTGTGCTGAACCTGAATTTGCACATGTCTGCCATTCCACCCAGATAAGAAAAACTCCTTCTCATATCAAAGTCACCATTGCTTTTATGTTGTTATGTCTTTCATCGAACCTTCCTCTTATAAGAAGGCCAATACTAACCCTCTGAGGCAGCAAACAATGAACGAGGAACTTCAAGCCTTAGAAAGACACATCTTTGGGACTATATCTATAAACCCTAAATCTTTGGGAGAGGATATAACAATGTTGACTTATCTCATAGAAAGGAAGCTATCGACTGTAAGTGGATTTATAAAATCAAAACTCATTCTAATGGATGTATTGAATGTTACAAAGCTCGACTAAAAGCCAAAGGTTATTCTCAAGAATATGGCATTGATTATGAAAAGACATTTGCTTTAGTTGCCCGAATGACATTTGTTTTTCAGTCTTTTAGCTACAACGGCTACCAAATGGATGTTAAAAATGTTTTTCTCAATGGCACCCGATTTGAAGAAGTCTATATGAAACTACCACCTCAGAAAGTGTATCTTTCATTGTGAAGGAAATGGTCTAAAATAAGCTTCACGAGCTTGGTTTACAACGTTAAGTTCTACCATCACTCAACTTGAGTTTACCTTCAGCTCTCACAACTCTACCTCAACTATTTTTTGTACATAAGGAGTAAAGGCAGCTATGTAGAAAAGGACTACATGGTGAATTGAAGTTGACTAATGCTTAAAAGGAGCATATTGAGCTTGGCGACCTGAGCAACGGGAATTTGAACCAGGAAATTCTCCAAGAGATATGCTATGGATGAAAAGGATATCATAGTAGTCTATGTGGGGGAATGATTCATGTGCTTGGAAGAAAGGGATATAAAAGATTAATGTGTGTTTAAGTTTTATGAAATGAGGTGATGAAAGTCATGTTTATGAAAATGATTTCATATATTGTACGCTCTAAAAGGTTTTCAAAAACTATCACTCACTAAAGTTTTTACTTATGGTTTAAAGTCGTCGTTCTAAGTTTTACTTGTAGTTTATGTATTTAAGGAACTGTGTAACATGTGCATTTGGGTCGCATACTATTAAGCAATCAAAGAAGTCTTTGTTACTAATATTTTGCATCCTTTATTCTCTTATCGACTAATGACTAAGTTAATTGAATTGAAACTAGGCGATTAAGCATAAGTTCATGACTTTAGGTTGAGCATCTTGGCGTTTAATCTAAGGTGTCAGGACTACTCAAGTCGCGTCACGTGCCACAATGCGAGATTTGGGTCGCGTGTGGGGCGGAGCATGACACAACCTTTCTAACCAAAATGCGGATCTTACAAAAATAGAATGTCAACCATATGACGTTAGCTACTTCATGGTAAAGGAAACTCACATTGCCTCTCATCTCAACACATAGCTAGAACGCCTTACTCAGCTTGCACTACAACACTTCCAGTTGCCAATTCCCATCGCATGTCATCAACGCATAGTTTAGAAAGCGATCAGGGTCACACAACTTTAGTTCCTCGCTAATCCAAATGTAATTTCAAGTAGAAATTACAATAAAGGAAGACATTTCTTGATGAATGGAAAGAGAATTTTTATTAATCTTGAAAGAGATAAAGAGAATTGGGTAACTAATGTGTGTTTTTTTTAAAATGAATTGAATGATTGAAGTTTCCAACTGAAAATGACTTAAATAGTCAATCTAAGTTAGTCACCTCCAAAAAAGCAAGCGACATACTTGAAGCGAATGCAAAACTTCATAATGTCGTGTACTGCATCAAAATGATGCTCTCTGGTGTTTGGTACCGTAGCTTCGCATTGCAACGTTGAGGGTGACACTGAACTCCTTATTACAATTTTGCCACTTGTTCTTCGTTTAACCCGTTTTCACTCGTTTTAGGTCGAAATTGAGTCATTTTCAATGCTTTGGATTCTTTGGCTTCTCAAGATCATAATTTCCTATAGAATAAGAGAATTAATTAATGCATAAGTGTGCCTATACCAGGAGTTTTAATCACTACTACAAAATCTACTTTACTTGACACTAGCTACTTTTACATACTTGACGTTTTTATTAAAATAACATCAAATATTGACCATCTTAAAGGAAAAATGTCAAATATAGTTTCAAAAAAGCGAAGTTTTTACGAAAATTTTCGAACTATTTTACGTTGGCTTTTACTTGACGTTTTTTTCGCGTTAAGTATAAAGGAGAGTTTACTTGACGTTTTATTCGTGTCAAGTATAGTTTACTTGACGTGAAAAACGCGTCAAGTATAGTTTGAAGAAAAATAAAAATTTGGAATTATTTTACGTTAACTTTACTTGATGTTTTATTTTACATCAAGTATAACAGAGATTTGACTTGACGGTTTATTAACGTCAAGTATAGTGCAGAGTTTACTTGACGTTGTGTTCGTGTCAAGTATAGTTAATATTTACTTGACGTGAAAATAACGTCAAGTATGGTTTACATTTTTATTTAAAAATGTTTTCAAAATGTCAAATATAAAAATAAAAAGTATAAAAATACTATTTATTCCATCCTTTCATTAAATAAATTTATTAAAATAAACTTAATAAAATAAGCTTATTAAAATAAACTTATTAAAAATTATTTTAATAAAAAATTTTATTAAAATAAATTATTTTATTAAAACTTTCCCTCCAACCCTTTCATCTTCCCTCTTTCTTTTCCAAGTACCCTCACCATTGATCTCCTCATGCCTCCATCATCTCTTCACACTATCGAACCTCCACGTTGCTCATCGATCGTCACAGAACATTGCTTTACGTCGGTCGCACCTACTCTACGTCGACCGCCCCTGCTTTACACCGTACTCTACGCCGAATGTCGCTCCTATCCACATTGCTCTATCTAAACCACTCCTCTCCACGTTGCTCTACACCGACCGCCGCCACACAGACGCTAAAAATGCCAACCGCACAGCCATTTCGCTAGTATGTCTCTTCACCTCTATGAACTTCAAGTTTTGTATTAAATACCTAATATCTTGACTTAGGCCTTAGATAATTTACTGTTTGTTTGGCTTCTATGGTAGAGATGCTACTGATCTACATTTGAATGTGATGTTTGACTAAAATGTTCATTGATTTTTGTTACTGATGTACATTTAAATGAGATTTACATGAATTTCAATGTGATATTTGACTGGTGTATGTGAAATTCATATGTAGAGCTCTAGATTTGAGTTTTAAAGATGTTTAAAAGTTTAAACAATATTGTCAATTAAGTTTGAGACCAATTTAAGTAAGATTTTGGTTGTGTTGCTCGATTTAAGTTTTGAAGTGTTTTTAGATCAAACCACGTGTTGGGTATGGTGAATAGAACTTTTTATAAGTTAATTTTATCTTTTAGTTTGAAGTTAAGTTCGTTTATGTTTTATGTTTGGATCCTTGATTTGAGACTACTCTAAGGCTTGACGAAGAGTAAATTGCTTGTTAATTTGAGCTTTGATTTCGATGTAAATGATCTTACTACTAGAACACTTAAGCTAGATTAAGATTTGTTTGTTGATAGGATAGTAAGTTGCATGAGTTGCGTAATTTTGAATATTGTAAATTTTTTTTGTAGATCCAAGATTAGCAAATTATAAGTATGGATAAATCATGGATGTCAAAGAGTGGATTATCTAAAGAGTTTGAGTTTGGTGTAGAGAACTTCATCAGATTTGGATTTTCCAATACAACTAATACTTCTATATGTTGTCCTTATTTAAAGTGTGGAAATTGTCAAAAACATAAAGCCAATGATATTATAGATCATTTATATTATAATGGCATAGTCTTTTGAAGATGTTATAAGATTTGGTTTTGGCATGGTGAATTCATCCTTCCATGGAGAATTATGTAAGTGTATGTATGAAGAGAATGACATTGGAAATATAAAAGAAATAGTTGAAATTGCTCATGAGCAATATTCAAAGGATTCAAGTGGTTTTGAGAAATTGCTTAATGATGTTGAAAAGACGTTATACGAAGGATGCAAAAAATTCACCAAATTGTCTACATTAGTGAAGTTGTATAACTTAAAAGTTAGACATTGATGGGGTAACATTAGTTTCTCAAAACTACTAAAAGCGTTAAAAGACATCTTACCTTCTCCTAATGACCTCCCTACATCAATGTATGAAGCAAAGAAAATGTTAGGTACATTAGGAATGGAATATGAAAAGATTCACACATGCCCTAATGATTGTTGCTTGTATCGAAAGGAATATGTCAACGCAATTGTGTGACTTGAATGTGGTGAGTTTAGGTGGAAATATGGTAAATATGCAAATAAGAAAAAGAAAATCCCTGTTAAAATAATGTGGTACTTTCCACCTATTGCATGATTTCCCTGAATGTTTAGAAGTGTTGCATGTGCTAAAAACTTAACTTGGCATGCTAGTGAAAGAGAAATTGATGATAAATTATGGCACCCTGCTAACTCTCTAGCTTGGAAGTTAGTCGACACCATGTGGCCAAATTTTAGTTCTGAACCTAGGAATCTTCTTGTAGCGTTGTCAACAGATGGAATAAATCCGTATAGTGATATGAGCTCCAAGTATAGTTGTTGGCCAATTATGATGGTGATTTATAATCTTCCCCCATTGTTGTGTATGAAATGAAAGTTCATGATGTTATCAATTTTGATTTTGGGTCCAAAGCAACCAGGAGATGACATTGGGATATACTTACAACCATTGATTGATGATTTAAAACTTTTGTGAAAAAGTGGTGTGCAATTTTACAATGTCTATTACCTAAGAACTATTCTATTATGGACGATTAATGATTTTCTAGCATATGAAAATCTTAGTGGATGTAGTGTGAAAAGGTATAAGGCATGTCCAATTTGTGAAGATAACACATCTTCAACACAAATGAAATATGGAAAAAAAAATGGCATACCTTGGGCATCGAAAATTTCTACCACATAATTATCCTTTTCGTCGTCAAAAGAAATTGTTTAATGGTTAGCGAGAACTTGGAAGTATCCGAAAAAACTGATAACCTTTGTCTGAGAAGGTTGTATTTGAAAAAAACTAAAGATCTTGACTTTCAAAGAGGAAAAATAAACAAGAAAAGAAAACACTCTAAAGGAAGCACCAAGAGTTGTTAAAATAGGAAGTCTGTTCTTTTCAAGCTCCCATATTGGAAGCACTTCATGTTAGACATTGTTTAGATGTGATGCATATGAGAAAAACGTTTGCATGAATATTTTAGGTACACTTCACGATATTCTAGAAAAAACTAAGCACGGTTTGAATGCTAGACGTGATTTAGTTGATTTGAAGATTCGACCTAAGCTTACTCCTATTGATAGGGATAAAAAAATTCCATTCCCCTGCTTGTTATACACTTACTAAGAAAGAAAAGTGGTTTCTTTTGAAGACGTTATCAGAAATGAAAGTTCCTCGGGGTTACTCATCCAATGTTAGGAATCTTGTGTCAATAGAAGATTCAAAACTGAATGGTCTAAAATCTCATGATTGTCGTGTCCTCTTACAATAATCGCTCCTCGTTGCCATCAAATCTATGCTTCCAAAACATGTTCGATATGCTATAACTCGTCTGTGTTTTTTTTCAATTTTATATGTAACAAAGTTATAGATGTTACACAAGTAGAGAAGCTGCAAGAGGACATTGTGATTACATTATGTTTACTATAGAAGTACTTCCCTTCTTCATTCTTCACGATAATGGTCCATCTCACTGTACACCATGTTAGAGAAGTAAAATTTTGTAGGCCCATTTATTTGCGATGGATGTATCTATTTGAAAGGTTCATGAAGGTTATAAAAAACGTTGTGGGGAATAGGGTTGTATTGTTGAAGTTTATATATTAGAAGAAGTTGAATTTTGTTCAGAATTTTTATGTGGAGTATATACTATTGGACTTGGTAGTCAAAAGTTAAGAGACAATTTTGACAATTCAGAACTTGGTAGACCATTGTTAAGTGGAGTTAATAACATACCTGAACGAGAGCTTTTACATCAATCTCATCGATATGTTTTGGAGAATACCGTTGATTTGCAACCATATATAGAGTAAGTTCTTTTGTCTATAATCCATTTTTTGATTAAAATTCATGAAACTAAAAGTAATTACATTTCAACATCCATGTTGTACTTCACAAGGAAACATTTAATCACATTGCAATGACAACATCGAAGTAGATCAAAAAACCAGAAATTGATTCAAGATGAACACAATCGAGCCTTCACATCTTGGTTATGAGAAAATGTATAACATGAAATCAGTTATTTAACATTATCCTTTCTCATTTATATTCTAATTGTCCAAATCATTGTCACTTAGGTTGAAACAGAACTTGCAATAGGAGATATTGAGGTTTCAGATAACTTGCGGTGGATTGCTTATGGCCCTCATCCAGTTGTGACCACTTACAATAGTTACGCTATTAATGGATGTCACTACCACACAAAGTCGCATGACAAAAATAAAACTGTACAGAATAGTGGAGTCAATTTAGTTGCAAAAGCAATGCCAGTATGTAGCTCAAAAGATAATCCTATAATCGGAGAAATGTCCTTTTATGGTGTGATAGAAGAGATTTGGGAACTTAATTATAATTCATTCAAGGTTGCCATTTTTAAATGTGATTAGGTTGAAAATAGTGGTGGTATTAAAACTGACAAGCTTGGGTTTGTGTTAGTTGACTTAAGTAGAGTAGGACATAAGAACGATTCTTTCATACTTGCAACCCAAGCAAAACAAGTGTTTTTTGTTAAGGATCCAAGTGATAGTCGATGGTCTATTGTTCTTACTCCACCATAAAGAGATTTCGAGGATCAATACAATGATGACGAACTTGGAGATACAGTTCTAAATTGTCAAGGAATTCCTAAGCTACATTAGATATTGAATCTAGACTTGATTTAGACGAGAACACTCCAACATATGTACGAGCTGATTGTGAAGGCACATGGATTACTAATTAGTAAATGTTTGGGTGGGATTTTACTTATTAATTTTTATGAATATTTTGCGTCTTACACTTAGATAACTAAACTTATTAATTTTTTTTCTCAAATTGATTCTTATACAATGGAGCTACCAACTGATGAGGACTTAACACTTTGATTGACGAGGTTGAAATAGGTTTGAATAATGCACATACGGATGAATTGGAACAAGTTGATGCATCGAAGAATGAGAAAAAGAAAACAAGAGGAATAACATTGATGCATGATGTTACAAGAATTAAGAGTACAGGGGAGAAACAGTAGTTAACTACAATGAAAATGGAGTACCAATTGGTGAGAACAGACATAAACTACAATCTTTTATTGGATCTTGTGTGCATCATTATATCCATATTACACATGCACCTTGGAAGGTAGTGTCGACTGAGTTGAAAGAAAAAATATGCAATATGGTTGAGGTATGTAATAATCTTTTCTCTTTTTGAAATCATGCAAATATTACACATTTACTCTATAGTTTGAGTTGTACTATGTTGTGGTTATCCTGCAGCTATGGTAGTTAATCATGCATATATTGATACTCAGTGCATATAGGTTTTTTTTTTCTTACGCATTGTTTGGTTTGTCTAAAGAGCATTCGTAGTTGATGGTCCAAGTAAGAAGGTCATTATGAAAACGGCTGGAGTTGCATTTCATTAATTCAAGAGTTGGTTGACGACGCAATGTATTATCCCTTTTGTAGATGAACCACAACACTTGATAGATCCACCTTCATTATATTCTCACGTAATTGATACACCTGTTTGGCAAGAGTTAGTCAAGTCAAGACTCTCTCCAAAATTTCAGGTATTAACCTTTTTTCTTGTAATCAAATTAATCATAGTATAAACCACATTTGTTATTTTAATCTTTTTACGTAAAATTTGTATAGAAAGTGAGAAAGGAACAGCAAGATCGAAGAAAAAGGAGCAAATACACTCATAATATGTCAAGACGAGGTTATGTGAATCTTGTCGAAAATATGGTAATTAAGAATGTTATTGTCTTTTACAGATATTCTTAAATTTAACTATGGTGTGCTTAATGATATGCAGAAAAAGAGTCCTCCAGACGAACAGGATTTTGGACGAGCTAATATGTGAAAAAAAGCTCGAACGAAAAAAATGGAGGATACATAAACGAAGATGTACAACAAGTTGCCAATAAAATAGTAAGATTCCCAATGTTACATTTACATCAAATCACATGAATATATTTATAACATATTACTAGTCATATTTAACCTTTTTTAAGATGAGATTTTGGATTAATCACCTACTGATGAATCACCTAATGATGCATTGACTCAAGCTTTGGGTACTTGAGTATATGGTGGTTGAGTATGTGGTGTAGGTGGTTTCATTACACCTACTGTTTATTTTCATCAAGCAAAACCAAGAAAGTTAAACAAGGTGGATACAACCCAACAAATTATTGATGAAAATGAAGCACTTCGTAAACGCATTCAAGAGTTGGAAGAAAAAATTCAAAACATCCTAACATCGAAACATGGTAGTTGATCCAAGAGTAAAGTCCAGGAGAAGGTAAAATGTTTGTTTCTAAAGTAAAGTTACAATATTAATTGTTTATCAAAGTGAAGCTATCATTTACTTGTGCTTTGAAAATCTTGATGATTTTAGGAGAAAGTTTTAGAAAAATGTGGTGAAAGAGAAGAAAGGGATTACTACTAGTGTACCACCAATATCTCTTACATAAAAGAAGAAGGTCGTAGAAGAGGAGGAAGTGAAAAAGGAGGAGTGATTGCTACTAGGCCATCGATATCAAAGAATGAGGTAAATGTGAAGGTGGATTGTAAACAAACAATTTTACGTATATGAGTTCTTAGATCGTTACTTACTTTTGTTATGTAAAAGCTTCAAGGTCGGTGACAAAGAAGGTGAAATTTACTAGTGAACCATCAATTGAAGTATATGCTTAGATATGCTGAAAAGATAATGGTTGATGGGTCTAGTTTTTCATTTCAACTACCTCCTGAATTATTTGGTATACCTCGAAAGAGTTACGTTTTGTGAGAAGATGTTATTGATTTTTGCAACATGCAAAAAGTTAAGACTTTATCGATGGTGGCTTATATTACGTAAGTAAATGTTGCTTTTTTATGCTATATATATTCACACTTTTTAATTAGTAGTAAATTGATGTGTGCAATTAATTTATTGTAGGTACTTATACTCACTCATTATTGATTTGAAGAAGGTTTCAAAGTACGTTTTTGTAGATCCATCTCTTATTTCAGCTAACCATAGTACCCGAGAGATTAGAGCTCGAAAACTTTGTACTAGATTAATGGCTTCTGAACAAGATCAATTGGTTGTTGCTCCTTATAATCATGGGTAAGTGTAATTTTTATCAATTTAAATTTGCATTAGTACCAAAATACTAATTACTTGCATATATATTTCATTTAGGAATCATTGGTCATTAGTAGTCATTAATCCATATGATGATGTGGTGTATCTTGACTCATTGAGAATAAGCTCCCGAGATGATAGCAAATACGTAACGAATATGTAAGCTAACTATGTTTATGTTTCTTTTTTTTAATCGTTAAAGAAATTAGTTCTTTTTTATTTATACTATAATTTAGAAAATGTAGGCCTTGACGATTTTTCAATCTCAGAAGAATTTGAAAAAGACCAGAAAACAACATTCTGGAAAACGGTAAAGGTAAATATATTTATAAAATTATTTACAATTTAATTTAGCACATAATCTAATATGCATTGTTATTTGGTTTTGTGTTATAGTGTCGTTTACAAGTATGTACTGTTGAATGTAGATATTATGTCATGAGATACATGCGCGAAATCGTGAGTAAGGACACAAGCATTATTACTGATGCGGTATGTTTTTAAACTACTTACATTGTAACTTTATAAATAGTATAATATGACAAATTTTTATTTTTAACAAAGTGTCTACTCGACATTTTATATTTTATAGATTCATACAAGAAACTCATACTCACAACTTGAATTAGATGAAGTACGAGTGGAGTAAGCTGAATTTTTAACTCGGTACATATGATAGACACACCTAGATATGATCTTCTTAATTTTGTAAATGACTAACATATGAAAATGCCCATAATCTTTTTTCTGTAAATGTTTTGTTCATAGTCATTATACTTACATACATGAAGCAATAGATGTAAGGAGATAGACTTCAGTTTTGGTATACAACACATGATTTTGGTTATAGGCCATAGATAAGAAATTTTAGTTGGCTATATTTGGATTGGAATTATGTAATTGTTGATGACATTGCTGAGAAGAATGAAATTATTGTTGGTTTACTTATTATACTCAATTCTTTGTCATTTTTTTGTTGTGTAACTACTGGTTGGAAAGTTTATTTTGTTGATGGATTTGTTTTATTGAAACAAATGTACCTGATGCAGGAATGCAGGAAACAGAAAATGGAAAATTTGTATATTTAATATATTAATAAAGAGAATACATGACGTTAAATACATGTCAAGTATACTATCTTACTTAAATCAAATATACTATTTTACTTGACGGTTTTTAGTGTCAACTATACAATTTTACTTCATGTGTAAATAGTGTCAAGTATATTATCTTACTTGACGTGTAAAAACGTCAAGTATACGTTTACTTGACATGTAAAATGCGTCAAATATACGTCCTTACTTGACACATAAAAAGCATCAAGTGTGATGGATTACTTGATGTTAATAGAGTGTCAAGTAAACGTATACTTGGCTGTTTTTTAGTGTCAAGTAATCTGACTATACTTGACAGTCGATTACTTGACGCTTTTAAAAACGTTAAGTAAAGGTTTACTTGACACTGTATTAACGTCAAGTAATCCAATTTCTGTAGTAGTGAATCTATAAAATCTAGCTCGTTTATGAAGATATCAAACACCCCCAATTTTAGCTCTTGTTCGTCCCGGGTAAGGAAAAGAAAAATATGCTAACATATACTCAAGCATCAAGCAAAGAAGTCATGCATTGTTTACAAAAATTTAAAATTAATCAGTCATGCATTGTTTACAAAAATTTAAAATTAATCAATCATGCATAGTATATCAATGTTGTCAACAGTGGCCAAGTACAAAAAACTCTAGTTCTAACAATTCGTCTATCCTTAAGTTTGCAATCATTTAAACACTCAAAGAAGCAAACATTCAATTGAGAATTATTTTAAAAGTATTTTGTTAAAGTGAAATCATGCATAAGTTGGATGGAAAGCCTAGTTATTTTGACTCACTAAGCATGCTCGAAAAGGTTAATAAACTCTTAATTTGTGTTTCTCCCTACACTTGGTTGGGAAGGATTTCACTTGGTTGGGAAGGATTTCTCCTTATATCACTACAACAAATATTACTTGCGATAGCATCAAAAAACGCTATAATAAACTTTCCATAGAATTTTCAAAACGTGAGAATAGCCCATGTTATTGAAAGTCCATTAATTTTCAAAGTGTTTTTTTGGGCCCTATAAGTAAAGCCATGAGAAGTCCATTTTCAAGAACTCGATATTACTGCTGTGAAATTTTTTCATAGCGTTGGAGAAAACCGCTCTAGAAACCAATTTTTTTTTTTTTAGAATTCAAGAATTTCAAAACAAGATTTGCAACATATTGCCTAGAATCTCCAGCAACAACGCCATTTTGTCGGTCTCAAATACAAGGGTATTGTTAAAGAGAATCAAAAAATATGCAAACTATATAAAAGATATACAAAACAAATGGGTTAAAGGAAGTAGAGAAATCTTTTTGCACTATCCTTCGAGAAAGGAAATGCCCCCAAATTCAATTGTTCTTCAGTGATGCCATGCACTCTCATAGTCACATACGATGGCAAAGTCTTTAAGATGTGTGAGGGTCCTTTCTCGAACTTCTATTGAAGATTGGGAAAAGATGTATTAGTTCGAACTTCAATTCAAATGAGATAGTTATTGTTGGAATTACGATGCATAGTGGCCTTTGCATCAGATCGGGCTCGGCAAGTTCTCTTGAGGTCTTCTCACGTACTTCTCCCATTCTTTCTCTTTCTTGATTTTCTTCAAACTCTCTTTCTTGATCTTGATTAAGAATTTGATCTTGATAATATCTTTCTCCTCTCCTCTCCCTTTGAAGTCTCCTTTCCTCCGGGTTATATCTTAAAAAAAGTCAAACTCACTATCCCCAGAGGAGCAGGTCATGCAATAAATGAAGGATAAAAACATAAACAAACTATTTTTGGTATTTTTTTTTTTTTAGAATTTCATAACAAGATTTGCAACGTATTGTCAAGAATCCCCAACAACGACGCCATTTTATTGGTTAATGAAAACAAGGGTGTCATTAGAAAGAATCAAGAAATATGCAAACGGTACAAAAGATATGAAAAAATCAATTGGGCTAAAGAACTTCTCAACCAAACAAAAGATATTTATAAATCAAAATAATGATAAAAATGTATTGTTTACTAATAAAGTGAGGAACGAAGCATTCCTCAAGACTTCGAAAGTTTCTTCTAAAAAAAAATGATAAAAATGTATTAATTAAAGAGCAAGTTTGGGATCTAACCAAAGATATTCAATTGTTAAGGAAGTACAAGTCTTGAATTAAACATTCAAGAGCTCAAGTTATACAATCGAGGAGGATTTAATCCGACAAAACAAGAAAAATAGAAACAAAGTAAGTACATATTTTTGTATTTTTTTTAGAGTATTTCTAGCACAAAAGAAGATAAAAAAATTCTCCCAACAAGATTAAAAGTGAACCTCGTTCATTCTAGCAATTTTTATCATAGAACAAAGAGATGCTTTGCAATTCAATTCAATTCCCAAGTAATTAGTTCAATGAACAAAAAAACAAGTCTAATTCATACTAAATCCAAAAAAGAACTAATCTTTTTCATCTTAGTGGTTTCCATGAAATCTTTAGAATTTGCATTAAGATGGTAGGTTTTAATATTGTGATATTCAAGAGTAAAGAATATCTCTATCTCAAGAACGGTTAATTAGTTGAAATTTTAATCGAAAATCAAAGAAAGATATAAGGAAATGACATGCTAATGATAAAATCAACCATTTTCAAACATTCATGCTTCAAAGAATGATGCTTAATGTCATTAGAATTTAAAGATAATTCATGTTAGGATGAGTAGCTAATTCAAATAAATAAGAATTAATTACAAATGAAATTTCAACTAAAAATTAATCAAGAAATCAATTTAGACACTGTTTTCAAGAAAAATATGCTAACAAAGTACCTTAGATGAATATCATCTTCAAAGTTTCTTCAACCAGAGATTTTTCTTTAGAGTGGTAAATTTCAAAAAGTGAAGTGCTAGCTTCCTATAAATGTAGGGTGTTTATGAAATTTTTCAACTTGAAAAAACATTTTTCTCTTTATTATAATTGATGTTCCAAATCACTTTTTTGTTTTATAATAAATTCATTTTTAATTTTTTTATAATATAATTAATTATGAATCTCTCTCACTACTTTTTGAATTAATTATACTTAAGTTTAGTAGAATTAAAGTAATTAAAGTATGTAATAAGTTGGAAGGTAAATTTAATTTACATTTTAAAAACTAATTAAAAATTAAATATCTTATAAAACCATTCACATCCCTCTATATCCCACCTATTGATATTCCATTCTCCCATACTAACTATTTTGTTTCTCGTTTAACCTTTCAAATTTTTTTTCCTTTCCAAATCTTTGGGTATAAATATGTTATTCTTTTTTTTTCTACTTATATTCACAAGTCACAACAAAAAGTTAAGGGTGCGAAGAAAAATCAAATCATGTTTTTTATTATCTTCTAATTTTTTCTTAATTTTATTTTGTTCACTATTTTTTATATAGAAATATGTTTATGTACATTCCTTTGTTTATAGATTTTCGCGATGCCTAGGAGCAAGCAATGGACCAAATAAAAAAGATGTAGAAAATTGTTGAGGATTCAAAAATGAAGTATGTAAAGGTGGGAGACTAAAGAAAGAACAGTCAGAAGCGTCATTTCCAAAATATAACAAAGTGGCATGAGGATGCCAAAGAACTAAGTTTTTCTATTTTTTTTATTATTGCTTTGTAATTAAGTATGCTTTTGATGTAAAGATGTAAGATGTGCTTACCACTATAGTACATTATCGATCTTATTATTGAGGGTTCGAAGGAAAAAAATTGTCTTCTCTATTTGTATTATTTCAATGATATATTTTCATTTAAACTTAATTATTCATTTCAAAACAATAACTAATTATAATTCTTAAGAAATATGTTAAATAATTATACTTCTTGAATAGTATAGAAATACATAAAATATATAGAATTAGTACAAATGTCCAAATAACAATCATGTCAATGTTGATGTCCAAAATTTCTATCCATTTAAACATTCGATATGTAATTGTGATGTAAAAAAAACTACTCATCGATCTAAAGTTTGATTGAATGGATTGTTTCATAGTCATACTATCAAATTCTTTATATCTTTTAGTTCATTTGATTTATACACGCACACATAACAAGGCTTGAGTAAGAGGTCTTTTATGAATGAACCTGAAAAATGTATTTTCAAGAATCATGAGTAAATAAATATAGTTTCATACTATTTGTGTAATTAATTACTCTCTTTTTATTTTGTCAAATAAAATGAAAAATGAACATGCATAACACATGTTACCAACTAGCACAAATAAATGACCAAAAATTTGCATCTAAGGTTGGTTGGGGGAAAAGCGTGCATTAAAGTTCGTAGCGCCATTCAACGGTGTCGTGGGACCAGTTTTAGTTTTTATTTACAAAAATGCCCTTATTTCTTGTTTTGGTCTGTTTTCACCCATTTTAGCTCTGAATTGAGTGATTCTTAGTTATGTTGGACTCCTTGGCTCGTCTAGCTTATTATTCCCTATAAAACAAGAGATTTATTGAGTAAGTATTTCTATCTCGAGAGCCTTGAGATAAAAAAAAGTTAGCTCATTTATGGTTTTATCTAGCACTTCGAATTTTAGCTCTTGCTCGTCCCAAGTAAAGAAAAGAAAAAAATATATGCTAAAAATTCCATCAAGCAAGGAAGTTATGCATTGTTACAAGAATTTAAAATCAATCAATCATGCATAGTATGTTAATATTCTCAAAAGTAGCTGAGTGTTGAACTCAAGTTTTTACAATTATTCCGATGCTTAAGCTTGTAATCAATTAGATATTCTAAAAAACAAACACTCAATTGAGAATCATTTTAAAATAATTTTGTTCAAGTAAAATCATGCATTGGTGGATGCAAGACCTCGTTATTTTGACTCATTAAGCATGCTTAAAAGGGTTAATGACCCTAAATTTGCTTTCCCCCTACTCTAGTTCGAGAGGGATTTCTCTCTACATACAAAGCCCTCGATTGAACCATCAAGCTAACTAAGGAATGTTGAGACTTTGAGATGCACTTGCTTTACAAGGTAAAAAGGAAGTTTTCCCCCATAAGAGCTCATACCACACTAACATTGGACAACCTTTACTGCTCATAAAGAAATAACTAACACTTCAGCCTAAACATGCAGTCACCCATGTTTTTTTTTTTTTTTTTTTTTTTTTGAGCTTTTTTTCTCTTTTTTTTTTCTTTTTTTATGCTGAAACCTCACCTTTTCTAAGCAAGCATTTGCTTTGCTTTTTTGTCACTCTGTTCTTTTTTTGGTATTTTTTTCTCTCTATGGCTAGCAAGCTTTTTCTTTTCTCCATTTTTTTCGGTTGGAATTTTCCCTATTCTAGATTTCACCTTAGAGACAAGATGGAAAATCGACCTTTTCAAGGTGACGACAAATAAATTAAGTAGTACTACACTTTAAAGATGGATCGAAGGTTCAATATAACTTAACAAAGTATTCAAAAATGCATAAGATGACAAGAGAATTTGTTTTTTTAAAATGGGCTCAAAATTGTGAGTACTCTTTTCTTATTAAAATCATGCAAGCTAAGACAAGACAAGAAAAGTATATCATCAACTATCATGACAAAGCACCAAGCTACAAGAGAGAACATCCATTCAACTTTTTTCTTTTTCTCAATCATGCACCAAAACATACATATCAAACAGGCTTCATTCCTGCATTCAAACATCATGAAAACCACAAGCCCAAGCTTAGATGCTCAAGGTTTATCCAAATATGCACAAACCAAATATAATAGCAAGACTAAATTCATCATATGTAAAACGATTTTCTTTAATTTGATAAAAAAAAAAATTGCCCAAGAATATGCAAGTAGGTAAAGCAAGAGACCTAAACCCAACCACCCCAACTTTAAAAGCATGGTTTGTTCTCAAAACATAAGAACAAGAATAAAAGTACAAGAACAAAAATGAAGGAAATAGAAAACTCTCCTTGAATCAACTATCTTTTCACAATTTTTATCAAATCCAAAATTTTCATTCAAAGTCAAATTGTCGAAGAGAATGAACATCATGCATTATCATCGCTGGACAAAAAATATTCAGTCAATCTTAAGATCATCATCAAAAGTTTCAACATATCATCAATTAAATTATGCTTCACATCACATCAAGCAAATATATATTACATTATATCCAATTAATGAAAATATCCCCAAATTTGGACAATTTTGAAAATAAGTTTTGAGAGTGTATTTAACATCTAAATATCCCGTTTTTTTAGGCTTCTAAACGATCTAAGTAGGAAGATACTCAAGAAGAGGAGAAAAAGTGGAAAAAATTGAAATGATTAGGCCATATATTCTAAGTAGGGAGCTATCAATGCAACGTTTTGCAAAACATTTTAGCAAAACAATAATTCAACAATATTAGAAAAACAAGTTATAAACTTGAAAATATTTTCAATAATCCAACCTTAAAAAACAGTTTAACAAATTCCAAACGGATCATAACACTCTATACTCAACCATCCTAAACTTTAAGGATTCTTGTCTACGTAGCATCCAAACAATACATCACATATCACATGTTAATTGAACACAAATTTAATGATTCGCATCAAATTTAACTTACCAAAATTAAAACTATACAACATCAAAAATAAAATTGGAATTTTAGAAGGTGAAAAACACTTCGGCCATGCACATAAGAGTAACAATACTATAGCACCTAAACTTCAACTTCAATCATTTTAGTCTCTATACCATTCAACCGCAACAACTTAGTCCCTAAAGTTCAATATTTAACAACATAGTCCATATACTTCAAAATTTAGATAATACAGATATAGAGAGAAGATAACAGAAAAGGGAAAGGGCAAAAAAATTCTATATAAATTGAAAGATTGTCATTTTGTGGGAGCAAAGATGAATACACATAAAAGAGGAGAGAAGGATGGCTTTTGATTTTTCATATCGAGCCAATTCACATGGGGGGGAGGGGGGCGCCACATTTTCTTTTCCAATGAAATAAATAAAAATACAGGAGGGAGTAGATCAGGTCAGAGCATGGTTCCTGTTTTTAAAGAATTACTTGGAAACACAGTATGCTGACCAATCTTATCCTTCCCTTCCAGAACTTAATCTGTTTCCAACACCATTTCATTGCATCTGCCTCGAGTATCTCCAGATCTATACCACAAATAACCATCAATACAAGAATTATAACACTGTATATATAAAACCAAACACACAAACACACATATTTCCTCTCTATAATTACTATAGATAATAATAGTAAAAAGGGGATTCAACACCTTCAATTTTTATGAGTAACTAAAAAACAATTAAATACGAATTTTTTAAAAACCAATAACTTTTGTTTTATGTCTTAGCAAAAGTTAAAACGCCTAAAAACGATTCATCTCAATTTTCCAAACCATTAACTTGAGGAGCCAGCCCAAGATCATGCTGATCACCAATTTCAAGTTTGTAGAAAGCTTAAACTACATATATTACTTCTATAATCAGCAGACTTACCATCCAGAACATAACTAGAACTCTCAATTTAGCTTTAATCAATAAGCACAAACACAAAAACAAATATGGATATAGATACGATAGGATACAACGATATGCGCATTTCTAAAAAACTAAGATACTATATGTTTCTTTTTTCCTTAAAATAATTTAGGATATACATAAATTTAACACAAGTATACTAAATGTAATCTACTCCACAAAAAATCATAAAATGTCAAGTTTAATGACAATAGTACAAAATACATACAAACACTAAATACAATACAAAAAGCAACATTAGAGACATTGAACTACAATAATAAATAGAATGCAATAACACAACAAAGAAAAGGAAGATTAGAGGAAGTATGAAGATAAACAAAGAACTTATTTGTTGAATTGTTCAAGATATTCGGCTGGGTTACATTTTGCAGGACTTTGTCAAGACTGAAACGTGAAGATGAAGATTTGATGATTTTAGGCTTTAGTCTTTTATTTATCTATTTTCTTTTAGTTTTGTATTGGAGGAGTGAACTTTCTAAATAGATTAGTTTTGGACTGGAAAAGATTAGATGAGTTATTATCTTCTTTTTAATAAAAAGGTCAACATAAAAATAAATTGCCCAATTGCGTGTCAGATATGTATCCAGAAAGTATCTAAGAATATTGGTATCTCATACATATTCTTCGATTCACATGAATTCTTTGACTTACATGAAGAATTTGTGCTTCATAGGCTTTAATCAACGAGAGATTGATAGCTAAAAATTGTCATGATCACAATAGGAAAGAAGTGAAGTTGAATATGGAGAAGGACGAAAAAATGGAAATACCTGCATCAAAGTATCAGCGTCTAATTCGAGGCTTGCAGCAGAACTGAGCAAGTAGGGCCACATGATCAGAAGACCACTCTGGGGAAGGAAGTGCTGTGTTTTTTCTCATGCTTTCCTCATCCAGAAGCTCTAATAAAGACTCAACTGTTAAGGAGTCCACTGTAAACAAAAAGATACAAGAAATGATGAAACAAATGGAAATTATTTTTAAAGAAGTATCATCAATACAATAAGAGAAATTAACGAGCAGAGGCAATCATACTTGGTGGCTAAAAGCTTACCGGTATAAAATATGTAGTCTAGGGTGCCAATGAAATCTCTTGTACAATTTGTAAACAAGGGCTCATTTGTTGTTGGGTCAAGTCTCTTCCTTTGCTTCTCTGACCCAATACTAGCACCCATTCTTGCAAAGGATGAATAAGCACTAACCTGCAACAGTTTTCTGGAAAATTAGAACAAGACCATAAGCCTTCTAGAAGAGGAATGTAAATGTAGCCCCAAGATAACGTCTACCTGATCCATTGTATTTAAATCATTTTTTTAAAATAAATACAGAGAGAGAGAGAGAGAGACAGAAAAATGAAGAGTAAAAACAAACAACACTAAAATTACAAAACATTACCAGTTGAAGCTTATGAATCAACTTGCTAGGTGGGCGAAATAAATTGAGAGGATCGATGGCCAGATCTGGATGTGATGGCTCTACCTTCCCCATTGCAAGAAGTGAATGAGGAGCACTGTAACAAATTTTGGTAGTAAAACTGAGCAGCGAAAAAATATCCACAAAGACCACAAAGAGAGCGTCAGCATTTTTAGGGAGCAAAATTCATTAGTGCCGTAGACAAACCTTCCAGGAACAGAATTGAAATCACCACAAACCAACATTGGAATGTCAGCACTAACAGCTATTTTCTCCAGTCCTTTCAGAAGAGTAGATACCTGATTTCCAATAAATATTTAGAGCAAAAAGTTTCTAAGTATTTCCTCTTTTTTTTTTTTTTTTTTCCTTTTTTCAGTGAACCGAGGGTTGGGGGAAGCACCTGCCACAGCTTAACATCTTTTAAATCCTGATGGTCATTAACATGAGTATTGGCCTGAAAGGAAGAATTCATCAAAAATGGTCAAATTATATTTGAAAAGGTATCAGCCAGCAACAAGCTTTCAATAGTTGAAAAAGGAGTTGCACATGACTCGTAATAAAGGACCAAGAATAAAGATCATAAACATGTATGACAGATACGCAACTATTTAAAAGTAGTCTCCAAATTATTTGGTTAGTATAACAGGAAAAAGATACAATTATCATTCTTTCGTGGATAGTATTAAATGGCAGTCTTAATACATCGGAAGTTCTTCAAAGGAAACTTCCTTTTTTCACTCTCATGCCTTTAATTTGTTCTCTCCTCGGAGGTAGTGGAGATTATCTTAACCATTCATTCTTCATTCTTTAGATGTTCATATAGTCGAGTTGCAGGCATAAGTTGGTTTCTACATTTACGTTTTCTTGGGTGGTCTCCCCCTGTTTGGAGGATAATATTTTTCAGTTATTCTTCCGTGTTCTTTGGCTTCCAACCTCATTTATTACAGATCAACATGATTAAGCTCTTCTCTTGGAATTGTGGATGGAAAGCATCAAACATGGAGTTCTCTTTCCGGGGCCTTTACTACTTTCAATTTACAAGAAATTAATCTAAGTTGGGAAGATTTTATCTTTCCTTAATAACCAAAAAATTCTGAACCACCCAGAAGTTGTATATCATTGGAGGCCAAACAAATATTAAAACAAAAAGAATTAATCATAAAGTACTTTTTCCTATAAGGTAAACACTACTTGACTAAGTGTATATCATCATCAGTTGGGAAGATCCATAAGTGAAAAGGCAAAAAGAAATCTCACCACACAGAGAAGCTGCCTTTTCCCCAGATTATCAGCTCCCTGATTACCAAATTTTGCTTCAAGAACCACTATTAGTGCAACATTGTCCTACACAGAAAATATGGTTGAACCGATAATGGCTAGAACAAAAACAAAGTACATGAAAATAAAACGGCAATCACAGACTTAATTCAATGATCAACCTAGGAACAAGAATCTACCTTAGCTAATCGGGTTAAAGTACTCTTCTTTTGTGCAGTGGGAATTTGAGCATCAGTCAACGACTGGGCAGCCTTATTAAACTCAACCTGAACGCAAGCATAAAGCTCTTTTAAATATAGAATGAACATAAAAACTGGAAACCGTATAGATAGAAAATAATTACAAAACCTCATATTTCTTGACATGTGCAAATCTGTCTCTACGGAAAAATGTTGCACAACCATCGATTGTTTGTGTGTTTCCACTGTAAACCTAAAAGCAACAATAAGGATCGTGAGAGGACCAAACAGAACAGGAAAAAGAAGAAAGATAAAGCAAAATAAAAAATAAAAACCAAAAGAAAAATAGGAAGTTAAATGTAATAAAACAATTCAAACATAGAAACCTCATTTGTCTTTCTCTTATACAGAGCTTGATAGCCATGTTTGTCAAGTTCAGGTGCAAAAAATGATTCAAAATGATTGCTTTGGACCTGTAAAAAAAATACATATTTTACCATGCGTAGCATCCACATAATCCTATCAGATCACTGCTTCAGAAGTTCATAAATTCTAGAGATGGAGGTCATTCTAACAAATTCCATGCAGTAAACCCCAACCATACACCACAAAAAGGGTAAAGACATAATGGAATTTAACTTTATGGTCTCTTTCAAGAAACAGTATATTTTTCTTTCCAACACAACATGAGAAAGGAGTTCTCTTCTGGGTGCTAGTAAACAAAACCCACTTGATTTTAAAAAACACACCGAGTATGTCCCATCATACCTCCTGAAGACAAACAATATCTGCATGATACCCAACTATTTCTCGTAACAAATTCTGCCTACGGTATGGCCAGGAAAGAGCCCATGAAGGACAATAGCTGTATGATTCACTTGTTGCGTACACATCAGCAAGAATGTTGTAAGAGAGCACTGTGAAAGAACCGGACGATGAAGCACGACCACTGGAATCCAGTTGCCCAATTGCATCAACACCGCTAACAGGGACTAAACAACGTGGACTGGGGGATGGAGCTGGAATCACACGAGAAGTTAGTAAAGTGTTGACTGGTCCTGATGCCAATTTTGACTCTGCATCTACTACAACACACTCAAACTTGAGGACATGGCCAATATCATCAGCTGATGGTGTGTATGTTTTAGACCGACCAACTTCAAACCAAGTTTCACCACCACTCCTTTGAGTGGATGAAGGATAAAAAGGAGTTGAACCGTTGGTCAAGCTAGTACTTGACACTGCACCAGATAAGTTAGCATTGATCACTCCAGGACCTGCACTATTGTAACGTCCAAATAACTCTTCATCCTCATTTACATTATCATTCACAGCACTTGTACCACGATCATGCAGCACACGGTGATGTTGCCATGCATCCGAGAAACACTTGGTTGAGCAATGATAACTTTTAGCAACAGGTACTTTTGCCTTAAGACAACCTAAGCATTGCAAGGTTGCTTGCACAGAAGGATGTACACTACATATGGCAACGTTTCGATCATTTTGAACACGGTACCTGCAACAGAAGAGAATTGCAAACAAAAATAGTGAGAAATAGATTACTTTTTTTCAACAGGAAATGGCCTCAAAAAGTGCACATAGCATATGAATGCATACTAAAGTAAGGATAGTCTATCCAATCCGAGCCCTATTCTTCAGTATGAAATTTTAATTTGAGAACATTATGGGTAAACAAACAGCAAAATTCTGTCGTAATGAAAGTGCCCATTAGTAAGCATATCTTTTCTCAGAAAGCAACAAGGATTTTCATTGCAGACACATATATGTCCAAGCTCTAAGCTTAGTACATTCACAATTGGTTGGCACCCAGGACATGAAGTTTCTCCCCAACCATACAAAGAACTAGCAAGAAAAATACTGAAAATGGAATAAACGAAAAAGGGATCATCTTTTTTTTCTTTTTCTTTTTTGATGAAAAGCACAAAACTTCAATTGAGAAAGAATGAAAGAATACCCGGCCACAAAAAACCAAGTCCGCAAAAAAAGGAATCCCACTATAAGAAGAGACTCCAACTATACAAAATAAAGTTTACAGAATAATTACAAAATATCTTTGAAATCGAAGCTTAATAGAAAACATGAAAGCGAACAAGAGACCATAATCTGTCACTCCCCCTCTCAACACCCCTAAACACCCTACCATTTCTCACATCCCACAACACCCATAAGAGAGCACACACACACTGGCACAGCAGAGAAATCGGACTTTTCCCCCAAATGGCGGATTGAAGAGGAACTCCTCAATCATATCTCTAACAACTCTACGACAAACACAATTCAAGCCAAACGTTTGGAACTTTGGAAGAATTCCAAATGCAGCTTGCCAACTCAGAATGCCAAAGGATATGGTCCAAGTTTTCCCCTGCCTTCAGACACAAAATACAGCAAAAAGCCCCAACCAATGACGGCATCTTCCTCGAAATCTTGTCCACCGTACTGATATGGCCATGAAGGACCTGTCAGGTAAAGAAATGGACCTTTCTAGGGACTTAATCCTCCAGACCAAAGAAAAAACCGACTAACCCAAAGGGGAAGGGTTGACCAAGCACAGGAAGAAAGACTTAAACAAAAACCCATCCAAAGGACTAGGATTCCAGACTCTCACATCTCTCCTCCCTTGACAAAAAGGGTGACTTTTGAGACGCGAAAGAAGAGACATCACATCCAGTATTTCCCTATAGGGCTATCAGTGAGAGCAAAGTGGAAGCCAAAGGAAAAAGAGCATGAACTCCCAGTCCACACAAGAAAGAGACAAAATGATTTTTAAGCAATAACAGATTGAACAAACAAGGAAAAGCCACAGACAGGGAACGACCCCCCACCCAATGATCCTCCCAAAAGAAAGTCTCTCTACCCTCTCCCACCACACAAAGGAACCAAGGAACAAAGTCAGGGAGCTCTTTGGAAATGACTTTCCACGGATTCCAGTAAGTGCCTTTAAACCCTTAAGCCAACCAGTTAAAGGGATGGGGACCGTGGTTACTCACAATAATCCTCTGCCAAAGAGAATTGAGCTCCGCATAAAGCAGCAAAGCTATTTGGCTAACGGGGATTTGTTACAAATCTTTAAATTCCCAATTTCTAACCCCCCCCCCCCCTGAAGATACCGGTTTATATACCTCAAATTCATATCTGTGAAGGAAAAATAAATGTCCCACATATGCCTATATAAAGGAGCCAATTTAACCTTCATACCAGGAACACAGTATATAAAAGGATGGAAAAAACCTGATGAAATACACCAAAAGATTTCTATGAATAATCTAATTATTGGAGGAAGATAGGTTGACGGTAACAATGGAATGTAGAAAAAGCACAATGACGTCAACATGAAACTACATGGACATCTTGAAAAAAAAATTATCTTCAATTGAATGGCAAGGGCTGAGGATCTAAGTTCCAGCATGCTTGTTAAACTTCCCATATAGAAATAAACAGTAAATCAGTATTCAATCTCAAATCTCTTATGCTCCAATGATCTTCGCTAAAAATTATCAGAAGCTCTCGGAACCTACCAAGACATAAGCTATCTCAGTGATCCTAGTTTTAACTACTGACGAGCTTCATAGTCTCAGGTTAATCAAGAATGTCTTTGCCATTTGGAATTGATGCATTTCCATTTGAATTTCAAGCTTCAAGAAATATTCAATATTAACCCAATACAACTATAGGATGGCAGAAAACGAGTGAGTATAGAACGTTCAATATGAAAAAAAGAATCAAAAAGCGTGGCTTGAATGAAAAAGGACATGTCAGGCACAGAAATATACAAGCAGAAGTGAAAAAGCTCTAAACCCAATCGTGAACAAAGCATGCAGCCATTGACAAAGATAAGAAAAAATTTGGGCAACACAAAGTTGAAACCTCGATGACCAACCAGCATCAGGGCACATCAAATACAAACGCAGAAGTAAAAAACTCAAAGAAAAATGATATGAAATGGAGGGGGATTACCATTTGTATTTCAGAAAATAGCCATCAATCGGAGCAGACTCAGGCACATCATCAGTAATGACGGAGGTGTCTGGGCGGCGAAGGAGCAGGTAGGGCGTGAGTTCACAGCCTACAATGGGGATATCAGAAGGAAGATGCACTCGTAGCACGATCAACATGCTTTATTGTTGGTGAAACGTCGCAACAGGTAAACCTTAAACACCAATTGATCAAAAAGAGTGATAAACAGGCAGATACTTGGCGGATCTGCCATTTAATAGTTGTTGTTCATACGAATACTCGCCAGCTTAGGAGAGGGAAAATCAAAGAATGAAAAAACCAAATAAAAAGAAGATGGAAGCAGGCTAGGATGGAAATCTGGAAACAACATCAAACTCCGGAATTGGAAAGAAGGAGTGAAAGAAACAGTGGGAGTGAACACAAAATTGGGTGTTGGGGATTAAAGGGAAAGGGGAGGGATAAAGAGTTGAGGGGGGGAAATGGATTGATTGATTAATTGATTTCTAGGGTTTCAATACATAGGAAGTGAATTTTGGTTTCTCAGGTTCATATCTAAGATTGATTGATAGAGAGGGAAAAGAGGAATTTTAGTTGCAAAGAATTTTTCTTTCTCCTAATATTTTTATTTTTATTTTTTCTTTTGTAACAGAACTCCATATCCTTTGCAAAATTGCCTAAAAATAAACCCAGATTTTTTTTTCTCCTTTTTACTACGTTGATTTCTTTGAGGTAAACAAAAAGTTGGTTTAAATTCCACTTTTCCTCGTCTACTTTCCTTTTTATCTTTTACCATGATTTACAAATTGATTAACAATACTTTTCTATAATGTAATAATTTAGTTTAAGAAATGTATATATGTATTTTACTTCTTTATCTAACTATAAATCACATCATTACAATTACAATCCAACATGTAACAAAACATCAATGGTAAAGTTAGCTATTTTTTAAATATTTCAAATTTGTTATTCCATCTTTCGTCTTCGTCTTCGTCTTCGTCTTCTTATTTCTTTCATTGTCTTTCTCGTGCTGCGATTTCGTCTTTCTTCTTTTAGATTGGAGTAATCAATGTAAACTTTCATTTACTTCTTTATGTAACTATAAATTTAAAATGTAAGATAAAAGTTAAGTCATTTTTTAAATATTTTAAATTTGTTCTTCCATCTTTCATTTTCGTCTTCCTATCCCTTTCATTGTCTTTCTCGTGCTGCGATTTCGTCTTTCTTCTTTCTTTTTTTTTTTTTTTGTAATTTCTTTCTATTATCTTTCTTAATTTTTAATTATTTATTTACGAAGTTTAACCTTTTCATCATTTTTCTTCTTTTTCCTTTTATCGTGTAAAAAAAAGTAAAAAATTGTGTAAAAAAAAATAAAAGATCATGAATAAAAAAATATTTTAAAAAATGAAAAAAAATCATTTAGAATGAAGTAGCCAAATGTAAACGATCTTGTAAAAAAGTAAAAAATGTGTATAAAAAATCTTTAAAAAAATAATTTAGATTGGAGTAATCAATGTAAACTTTCATTTAGAAAAAGTAAACAATGGAGTAAAAAAAATAAAAAATTGCATATAAAAAATCTTGAAAAAAATCATTTGGATTGGAGTAGCGATCATATAAAGAAATCTAAACTATAGTGTACCAAAAAAATTAAAAAAATCGTTTATCAAATTTTGAAAAAAAAAATCATATCTAAACGATCGATGATCGCTATAGATTGTAGTCATATCTAAACGATCAATTGTAGCAATATTTAAACGATCGCATATCAAACAATATCCATATCTAAACAATCGTTTAGATTCATATTACGCGCTTGTTGACGGCGTGGTTGGCGGGACATTTTTGGTATTCGGCCTCTAAACCTTTTCTGTTTTTGGAATTATTTAATATAATGTAAATATTTTGTCGCTTTTTTATATTTTTGAAAAGACTCCTAATTATAACATACATTGGTCGTAATTAGTTAGATATAATAAATTAGTAGGTTTCCAACTAACTTTTCGCTTCACAAATTATGCTAAATAAAAACTGTTTGTTCCTTTAGATACAAAAATAATTATCAGTAGAAAAAAAATCTTAAATTAAATTATGAGTTTTGTTGTATATTGTTAATAATTTTAATTTTATGTTATATTTAAAAATGTCTCTTAATTTATTATTTATTATCGTACAAAAGGGATGCATTTTCTTATTCTTGAGATTTGACGTTCATTGACTGATCCAAATTGTCATGTTAGGGATGCATAATTACATTTAAAGTTTGACGTTTAATCCATATATTTCTAAATTTGTGTTTGTATATATGGTCTCCCATACAAATGTTGAAAATTAATTATAATATCATGTATAAAATTTAATTATGTCTACTATAACATATTTTACATTCTTTAGGGAAAAAATGTAATGTCTATTATTTACTAAATTAAAATCTTAAAGCTCAATTAGATAAAAGTACGAGGGCCTTTTAAAAATTTTAAAAAGTCGAACTATATACCTTTTATAGAAAAAATTACTAAAAACAAAAATCTATTACACTTGATTTTTATATGAATTGTATATATTTTATTTATTTTTATATTTTTTACAATTTTCCTATTTATATATATACAAATTCAAAGATATTTTGTACAGAGCTGAAAATATTTACAAAATATAATAAAATTTTAGAATATATGAATGATAGACACTAATAAACTTTTATTAGTAGTTATCATTGATAGATATAATTTATAAATATTTTAGTATCAAATAAAATACTTTTAATTTTTTTATATGTGTCAAAAACCTATTAAATATAAAATTGAAAGTTAATGGCTTTTTTTTTCTTGAAAGAATAGAAAGTTAATGGTTATGTTAAACATTTTGTGATTTATAAGACAGAATTAAATTTTTGATATTTATTAGACACAATTTTAAAAATTTAGAGACTAAATTTATAATATAACATTTATATAAATATAGGTAGATTGATATTGTTATAACAAATGTCACGAAGAGTTCTTGTGTTCTGGAGGAACCACTATCTTGGAAGCAATTACGTTGTTATCTTGAAAGTGATTACGTTTCTACTTTAATGTTAATCGCTATGTCGGTTGCTCCCTATGTTAACACAACTTCTAAGTTCATGCATACACTCGAAAGAAAATGGATTGGATTGAAAGAAAAGTTGCTCATATAACAGAAGAGAAGAATATTGAATGAAGGAATGCACTAATAGAAAAGTTTGGAGAAGAGAAATGATCCAAAAACTTTGGTGAAATAACAACTCATTTAAATAATAAATATGTTTAATTTTTTAATAAATCAAGTTACAAAATTAAGTGGATGAGTAATAAATGTTTCTCTCTTTTTAACCTAAGCGCGGTACTTGAACCCGTCTATCCGACAAACAGTATGGTTCCACCACCAACACACTTTAGACCCACCTCTGGCATCCTTTGGTATTTATACCCTTTTAGGCATATTTCTAAATCTTCCAATAAAGACAGTTTAAGCCCAAAAGTCATTTTCAACAATCTCTCACAAATAATTATTACAACAAAGTTAACAAGTAAACACAAAAAACAAAAGTTTGAAGAAATTGTTCTGAGTAAAGAAAGAAGGACAGACTTAAACATTAATCTAACTATTTGAATTGATGTATAGTGAAGCAAGGCAACTATTGAAATTTATGTCATAAACCTCGTAATTTGTCCTAAAACTCGTAATTTGCAATTTAAAACCATATTCTATTTAATAAAGTCGTTATTCAAGACTTATTAGTAAAAATGAATATTATAATCTTAAATGCAATAAAGTAAAGTCCCAAGGCTATCTTGCGTAGACTTAAACTTTATGAAAATGGTCTATAGTACATGGATCAAGTTCGAGTATACAGGGTCTATAGTATATGCATAAGGTTGGGTACCTTATTATAGGGACACTATGGATGTGACAAACAATGTGATCCTAAATCATTCATGTAGAGACATGGAAATAGAGGCATCCTATGTAAAGAGTTTATATAAGCCTAGAACCATGAAATAATCACTTTTACATTGTAACATCATTTACTACTTAAGAATGACGAATTCGTTTATTGATGACCTGGGTAACAAAATCTTAATTTTAAGCTAATTATGAACTTCTGTTAACAAGAGATTATAATTAGATCTGCATATGTGAGGGCAGCTCATCTGCATATGTGAGGACAACTCATCAACGTTGGCCCAATAAACCTCTCATTTCAGGGGGTAAAATCGGGTGAATAGTTAGGGACATATGGTGCAAGATGGAATTCACTCATGCCCATTGTATGGTTAGTAGATAGGTTGTTAACTTAAAACTGAATGCAGGTCTTGAACAAGGGGCCTCACTCTCTCATTGGCTCGAGAGAGATTTTGTACTTTATAAGTTAGACGTTAAACCAATTGTTTAATAATGAATCAGTGAGACTTAAGGACTAAGATGTAATCTTGGGGATAAATTGATATTTTGACCTAGCCAAGATTACGAACAATCTTTGAAGGATTAACTTATCATGGTTATATCAGATGGACACAAAAATATCTATAGTGAGATGAGTGCAATTACGGGACTTTTTAGTTGAATGACCTGTTAGTTAACGAATGTTGATTAGCTCGGTCTAGAAGAGTTTAGTCAGTCAATCTCGGATTATTAGAGTTCATGAACTATATGTCCATTAGGTTCTCTTGCTAGCTCATATGAAATAAACTTAGAAGAGTATGTTGGATTAGTTCAAATAATTTGAATTAGAAAAAGAGAGAAAAACCGACAAGTATATTTGATATAGTTATCAATTACCTTTTAAGAGATAGAGCTTTATGTTTAAATGTGATTTGAATATCAAGAATATGAATGTAGATTCATATTTAGAAGCTCGAAAATAATGGAAATTGTCAAAGTTGTAAAAAGTCAAAGGATTGACTTTTGACTAAGAAAGTCAAACTTTAATCGGCTTTCTATTCAAATGTGATTTGAATTTTGAAAAAAATGAATGCAGATTCATGTTCAGGAGATCGAAATTAGTCAAGAAGTACAAAAATGGTAAAAAAATCTAAATGTTAACTTTTTTTTTTATTAAAAAGCCAAAGTTTGACTTTGACTAAAATGGGATAAAAGGTCATTTTGCCATTTGACTAAGTTAGTGAAAAAATCCAACATTTTGTTTGATAATTCTACTAACTCTAGTGAGCTATGTGGTTGCATGATATGTTGACACCAAGTCCACTAATAATCACTAGGTTAGTGGACATTGAGGTGTTGGGCTTTGTTGAATTAATTACTAATATGTGGTTGCATTTTTTTTCATGTAATTAGGTTATTTAAAAAGAGGTTTTTCAAATGTTGAAATTTTTTTGGCATTCTTTTGATTTTCTTTCTAAAAATTCACCAAATAAATTATTCCAAAAAAATGTGATAATACTCTAATTTCCATCATATATCTCTCTCAATCCTTCACTCATCGGGACCCACAACCTGGTTCTAAGTTCGGAGAACAGTGAGCGAGCACTAGTGGTAATCTGGATTCGAGATCGTGAGAAGATTTCAAGCAAATAAAAGCTACAAAGGTATGTTACTTTAAACCCAAATTTTGGTTTAATTAAGTCCATGCATATTCATTTCTAATTAGATTACACATGCAATTAGAGAAATTAGGTCTGAATTCCGCTGCCCTTACCTATTATTTCCAACGTGTGGTACCATACAACCTTGTTAGAAATAGTGAATTATCTCTTAAACTTTCAACAACACTAGTTGAGACCTCCATAATACATTTCTCTCCTAGTCATTTTCTTGATTTTGCGATATAAAGTATGCTTATTATGGTCATGCACATAAACCTCAGGTCACCATGAAAGCTCTAGAAAGAAAATTTCAAACTCTTTCGTAAAAGACAAGCACACCTTCACTATGACGTTAGATGCTTCATCAAGTTTGTTAGAAACAAACCACTTAAAATTGAGCTATAAAGATTTCATTATTTAGTTCGTTAGAGCAATCTTCATCAAGTCATAAAAAAAACAAACATCTCAAATATTGAGCTATGAAGATTTCATCATCATCCATCATCCATATCAAGACCACTAAGAGAAAGGACTAAGGATCGTTAAAAGGTTTATGTATTATCCATCAAGTCCTTTACGACTACTCACATAATGAGCTATGGACCATCAAGTTTATCGTAACAGACCACCCAAACAAAAAGCTATGGATCATCAAGTCTATCACAACAGTCCACCCAGACAAAAGGCGATAGATCACTATAAGGGATTTTGCCCATGTTCACTAAGGATTATAAGATTATTTTCCTTGTCAGGCCTTTATTTAAAAGATCAACCAAATTCTTCTCAGACCTTACATATTCCAAGGAAATAACTTCTCTCTTTAACAATTGTTTCACAACTCCATGTTTAAGATGTATATGTCTCCTGTTGCCATTATATACATTATTCTTTGCAATAACGTTGAAAGACTTAAAGTGTCAAAATGTGATCATGAGAGTTCAATGCACTTAAGTGTAATATATTTGTTACTAAAGCTTAATCATTTGTAAGTTTATCGTTAAAGATTTTAATCAACAACTATTTGAGGCGATGACTTTACAAACATGCTATGAAAGATATGTAATAATGTAACTCAATTTCATTGCTTAAACTTCTCAAGATTTGTCTATTGTGTACAAGTTTTCCTTTATTTCACCCAAGTATAAATAAAAAGGGAGGTTTCCTAGGTAAACCAAGGTCAAACTCAAGAATTTAGTGGTTACAAAGTTGGACGCAATGCTTTTTATCTTTCATCGGTGATTGTATAACAAATTTATATTCACATTATTTGTTTTCTCTAATTTGCGTTTGTTATCTATAGCTACTGGTGGGATGCGATGAATGACATGGAGATGGGTGAGTATGAATGAAGTTGAACTAACGCTGACTTAGTACAAACATGAGAGATACGCGAAAAACTTTTTTATAAAATGATGTGAACTAAAAAGACTTAGAAATCATTTGAAACGATAATGAGTCTCATACTTAACTTCTAATTAAGACAAGCAACCTCTTAGTGTCTACACCGTATATATTTTCCTTTCAAGATATAAATGTTGAAGTTAAAGTGTAACGCCCCAGTAGATTAGAGTTCCATTGTTCATCTCAAGAGTATTTTTTTTATTTTTAAAAGTGGTTATGGAATGAGATTATTTTGACTTACACTTAATTAAGGTTAAAATTTTCCTTGGTTGGTTATTTTAATTGTTGAGGTTTAAGGGTGAAATAAATTAATTAATTGTGAAGCAACAAATTAATTAATGCCTTGGAAAGGGTCAAAGGTGGCTTTAATGAAGAGAGAGAGAGGAGAGTTGCCATTGGATTAAAGTAGAAAAGAAATTAATAATAAAAGAAGAAAAGAAAGTAATTTTGTGTGGGTTTTATTTTATCTTTTTTTTTTATTCTTCTTTTATTCTTTTAAAAAGGGGGCATTGGGAGGCGTGAAACTCATCACCTTCCCAAGAAAACCCTAACCCCAAGTTGCTCCCACCATAGCCGCCGCCGCCGAACGACCGACGCACGCCATCGAGCCGACGCCACCCTCCCAGCCGCGCCGGAGAACTTAAACCGAGTCGAGCCACCGCACGCCTAGGAATAGCTACGCACGCCGCGCCGTGTCTGCCAGCCGAAACTCGTCGCGCCGCTTCGATCCGAGGCAGAGCAGCCGAGCCGAGCCGCATCGCGTCGCTTCAATCAGGCGCTGAGGAGTCGCAACCGATCCGTCAGCCAGCCGCGTCCGCATAGCCGACGTTCACACGCCCAGCCACGTCGCGCCGCTTTGATTCGACGCAGCGCAGCCGGAACGTCCGTCTGAAGCCGTCGCGCCGTCATGCCGTCCAAAACCCAGAAGCCAGCGCCTCGCGCGTAAAGATCCGACCCGGCCGAAACCACGCTCCACGACCCGATCCAACGCGTGCCTCCGACCCGAAGCCCGGCCCGCGCCGCGTACACCCGTGAGCCGAGCAGCGCCTGCGTGCGAGCCGCACGTGCGTAGCCTCTGCACTGAGCCGAGTCGAGCCGCGCCTGCCTGCACCACGAGCCGCGCCTGTCTGCGCCGCGAGCCGAGCCGATCTTCAACCTCCAAGCCGAGCCGATCCCTGTCCTTTTTCCAGTCGAGCCGCCAAGACTAATTTGGCTCCTTCCACCTAATTTTTGGTAATTAAATTAATTATTTTAGCATTACCCAGTAAGATTCAATGTTTTGGGCACTAAATAATTTAATTTGGAATTAAATTAGATAATTTCCTTAAGGGACGTCTTGGACCAAGTAACCGCTGCAGCGTGAGATTTCTTCAGTAGGGGCTCAACCATTGCAACCTCTTTCTAGGGTAAGTCATTTCAACTGAGTTGAACCGTTAGTCGTTGGTGACTTAATTACGAATTTTGGCGTATTAAACAGTTAGGACCTCGTTGCTTGGAAAGCACGCTTGCCTTGCGGTTAGAACTCGCCAAGTAAATCTCCAGGTAAGAGATTCTACTACTAGCTCCATGTTTAGAATTATGAGATCACGTATACCTTCAATTGTGCATGTTGAGGACTAGACTGTACGATGCATGGAATCAATGATAGTATGATGCAAATGATGATATGGTTATATTATAGCATGTTGTTGTGATGACGAGAACTGTTATGGCTGTACGACGGGTGTCGAGATGGAGAGTGTAATGATGATTTATCTGTTATGTTATATGATGACGCCATGTGTATGTATACTGCGATTAGGGTACCTGTTAGCTTAACCTGTTAGAGTCGTACCTGCATGGGTGTCCTTCGGGATCACCACCTATTTAGGACTGTGCGGTCCGACGGGACACCAGTCTAGCATGGATATAGATATGACTCGAGTGACTCGACGGGATCCTCGCATCCCGATTGTCCTAGGTGTCCCCGGGGCACCGAAGACCAGAGTTACGTTCCTACGGGAGCGCATGTTGCACGTGTTCGGGAACGTGCCAGAGATTGGGTACCAGTTACAGGACTCTGACAAGAAGTTAACAAGCACCTAGTGGGACTAGTAGTGGGTCCCTTACTGAGTATTTTATACTCACTCTCTTCATGTCATGTTTTCAGGTAGAGGACGAGGCAAGGGCAAAGGCAAGCTGGCGAGCGACCCGAAGTGACCGTGGCGAGCCATAGGGACTTCTGCTTCCGCTTATTCTTGTTTTTGACTTTAGTACCTGAGTTTGAGTATTCTTCATTATTTACCATCTTTTTTATGTAGATAGGGCCCGAGTAGGACTTTAGAACGCATTTCATTTTTGCATAACTACCTTGTTTGGATTTTCATAAATAAAATTTCTCAAACCTTATGCGTTTTACTAAATTTATGACTTAAACCACTTGTTCTATATTTAGTAATGACTTCGATTCAGTATAAGGAGTTGGGTCGTTACATAAAGTACTTGATTTTTATTTAAGTAAAATAAGAATGAGACTTTCATGTTACAACATTTATTTAAGGCAAGCAACCTTTCGGTGCCTAAATTTCATACACACGTACATTTTTTATATGTATGATAATATTCAAACCAAAGAAGTAATTTTATTTCTAAAATCACCCCTTCACTTGATTAACCACCAAAACTTAATCCATTCCCTCGATTGAATTGGGTGTTGAGTATAACTCATATTAAACAAAATGACTATTTTATTCATAGATACTCTTCAAAGAAATCAATTTATCTTTCTATTTCACTCATAATATTGATAGCTTAATGCATGATAAGTAAACAAATGGGAAAAAAATAATGAGATATGTTTTCTTTCATAATAAACTCTAGGTCTTTGACCGTCCAATTCATTATACAAATACAAATGAAATTAAAAAAAAATTGCATATGAAAGAAAATAAATATGTGCATGTTTATATGTTCTAAGTAGTGTCACGAGAATGAAAATGACGGATTCTATTCCTGGTTTCAGAGAACAACTAAGCTCTCATCTAGAACTTTAAAGAAAATAGAGAGGCAATGTGATGGATTAATGGAAGTGTAGAGCTTCAAGAGGATTTTTGAGCACTTGAGTTCTATTTATAAATGTTGGAAGTAGAATATCCAAAGTATCTTTGATTTGATGGGTTCTAACATTTAAAATAAATTCTCAGTCTCGTTGCGCTACTTCCTTGCATCATTTTGATTGTTAACTATTATCTTACTGAGATTTCACCAACTCATTTGTCTTGTAGTGATTTTCCTCGCGTAGTTCTCTTTCAATGTGTTGCTGGTTATTTGGAAGCAAGATTTGATTGCATAGGGAACTCGCACTTCATGTTCTTCTCTTCTTTTTAAATAGTCCAGCATTGAGAACATAAGAATTTTCAAATAAACATGCATATTGATTCTTGTAACTTGGTGATGGTAAAGTTGATCTATTTCCTTGATTTTATTGCAATTTAATCCATTTTTCTCTCAATTATCTTTCATTATTCTAAATAAAAGATCATTATAAATTGTGTATTTATACAAGTTATCACACCCCACAGATTTAAAATAATGTTTGTTTTCAAGTATATCTCTGGAGACTAAATAATTTTTTCCTATATTTGACATAGCCACTAAACTTCTCATCATAACTCCTTATCTTAGTTCTACCATCCGTGCTATCAATTCCTTGGTTTTATTCCACTGTCTACATAAATATTTTTGAATTCTAAACACAACAAGTTTGTGTCTAAAAAATATCATTGCTCATTTTCAGATGATCTTATTTTCCTTTCGAAATGATCCTATTTTCCTTTCCTAAAATGCACTTATGTTTAAGAGAATACTTAGACCTTTCTTGCTAGTTTTATTTTATTTTATAGAGCGTTGATTGAGAAATCTTTAGTATTCTATGAAATTTTCCCCTATACGACTTTAACTCTTATCATCACTTTGTTTATTTTCATTGTCTAGACATTAGGGCTATGCTCATTGTTTCTAACTACTTGCAAGTGTCGTTCACATCATGACTCATAACTAAGCCTACATGTAATGACACTGGAGTTTATTTTTTAAAGAAGATTTAGCTAAATGAATTAGTTGGTTTTTTTTAATGGAACATTTTTTAAAGTTTATTTTAGATCTTTGAACTCATTAGCTCAAACTTCATACACCTCCAAAATTTATAGTGCATTTAAGGCCTTCATCATTGAAATGGAACGATAAGATTAACTTAAAAAAGTTTTGCAAAAGAATGTTGAGATAAAGTTTGCTTGATTAGTAGTTTTCAGAAATGTTTCCCAAGGCAATTGCTTAAGTCGAAGGTTGAATGCCTAAATTACTAAAGCTTAAACTTACAATGAACATAAGTATTATCATTCAAGTTATCCTTGCGAAAGCATCATAACTAAGAAAAAGTTACTTAAGTTCAATGAAGTTAAGTAAGCAACATGTAAAAGAAAGATTGTGAGAATAGTGAAGAAAATTTGTAATTTCGTTTATATATGAAAAGAGATGACATAATTACAAGTTACAAAAATATTAGAGAAAAGATAAAAGTAATTCAAATAACAAACACTGCACATTTTATTCATTTCTTCCATTGGTATCATCGGTTGGTTCTGGAATGAGGATTTCCAGGCTCAATTGGAAAAGGTTGTTGGTATTTTGGGGGAGTGATTGGGGGAGAAACTGTTACACTCCCTCTAGATCTGCCCTCACAAACCTGATAAGAGATGTGACTTAGGCAAAACAAATGTTAACATCCTAGATTAGGGTGACATTTGACGCCTTGTTTACTTAAACTTCTTGGTGCTATGCTATGTGTCTAGACTACACAACCTATTATGTATATTAAGCTAAATTATTCATTTTATGCGACAAAAATTCAGGATGGCAAGCAAACTTAACTTTATTTATCAACAATCATCTTTACAACGCATGCTTTATGATTTTACATAAGTTCTAACTTAGACTCATCTCAATTGCCTATGATTCATAGCACATTTATACTTATGTGTTTTAAAATTCTAATCGTCAAGTGGTAGGGGAAACAACATGAAAGGATGTAATTATCATGGAGTGGAAGCAATTGGATAAAAAAACCATCCTAATTACATTGATCGAAAGGATTAAACATGCTTTCTAAAAGTAACTTTGTAGCTCAAAATTTACAGTTGCTTAATGATGTTGTTGATCATAAATCTACCAAGGACAACCACCTAAGTTTTCTATACTATTCTCAAGCCTTAGAACAAGGTTGTGGGACCAAATTAGTGATCAATTTTGTGAAGCTTTTGAGTGAGAGAGAGCTAGGAACGTGTCACACTCCCCAAACTCACTTCATGTAACCAAGGAGAGGTGTGTCGCTTAGACACTCAACGTATATCTCTCCGTGAAATAGCAAGCTGAATGCCTAGTAAGTAGAAATACTTCAACAACCAACCACAACACAACTTTGATAAACACAGCACAGTAGAATCACATAAACAACTTTTCTTTATTTACTTAGCAACAAGTGTTCTACAGATTACATTATTCATACATCCTTAATACAAGAATTATAACAATTAAACTTAAACGCCTTGCTTAGCTTCCTCGTGTAGCAACCTATCTCACATTTTCTTACTTTGCCTTAACACTTGATCACCTGAGGAAGGAAACTTAAACCATAAGTCAAATACTTAGTGAGTGATGCTTTTAGAAATCCTTTTGAGGAATAAAATTCAATTAATAAATGCATTTTTATTTTCATAAACAGGCTCTCAACGCCACTTTTCATAAAACATATAAATCACACATTAACATTTACTTATTCCTTTCCTCTATGAACATGAGCTCCAACGATTTGAGATTAACTGACTAAACTCTTTTAATTGAGCTAATCAATGTTCGTTAACTAATCGAAACTGTTCACTATATATAGTCTCGAATTGTACTCTCCCCACTGTAGATATATATGTATCAATTTTATAACCATGATTAGTAAAGTAAGTCAGCCTTTCGCAGGCTTTTTGTAATCTCGACGGTCAATTTACCTTTTTACCCTCAAGATTATATTTGGTTTCTAAAGCCTCAGGTGATCCTCAAATGAATAATTGGTTTAAGGTTCAACCTATAAACCGAATCCCTATAGAACCAATGAGTGTGTGATGCCCCTTTGTTTAAGACCTAAAGTCTATCTACTAAACCTAAAAGCGAACAAAAGGGAATTTCGTCTTGCTCCTTATGTCCTCAGCTATCCACCTAGTTTTATTTCTAAAATGGGATTCGGCCAACATTGATGAACTGCCTTATTGCATAGGACACCTCCACTTGCATGTCTCTTCATGAGTGTCTCGAGATCACTTCGCTTGTACGAAATACAAAGTGGGTCGCATCCATAGTGAAATGAGTTTTTATGGGATCGTCAAAAAACAAGGAACGCAAGAATTATCACTATTGCAAGTATGAATTAATAGAACATGAGAAAGTAAATTTCATGCAATAGCCTAAGAAACAATGCAACTCAAAAAATGAATTAGGTAAAGGTAATGTTCCTCAACCAAAGAAACTTTTCAACAAAAATACCCAATTTACTAAAGAAAAGATTAGTAGGATAGAGTAAAAGGGGTCAAATCCCAAAGATAATTTGATGATAAGCTACACAAATCAAGAAGTCAAAGAATGTTAAAAAAAATAGGAATTCAAGAATCAAGTAGTAGTATAATGTGAGATGAGGTTGATAATAGGCAAGAAAGTAGAGAAAGGAAATCAAATGCTTTTTCTTTTAATTAATTTTCTTTGCAACCAAGAATTAGAACAATGCAAGAATGTAGATTCTCTCCAGTTTTAAAAGAATGGAATTGAGTGTTTTAGTACAATTCTCATTATTGAATCAAAAAGATAATTGCTAACATGATCAATCCTCAATGAATTGGCCTTAGAGGACTAATTGGCCTAAACTAATAAACTAATGATATGCATCAAGATTATACTAACTCTAATGATCATGCTTTCATCTTAGCGATTTCCACATAATCAATTAAAGTTACGTAAATAATAAGGGAACTAAATTGGGACTTCTTAAAGCGAGGCTAGCCTCTATCTAAAAGAAGATTGTTTTGAGAAAATTTCAAATCAACAATTAAAGGCAATTCAATAGGATGTTTTTATGCTAAAGAATTTATCTAAAATCATTAAGAATCATACTTTAACTTTTGTTTAGCACATCTAAGATCAAGATTAAACCCTAAATTCATTGGGTGATCAATCTAACAATTAAAAGATTTTTTTATTAAAAAACAAGAAATGAAACAATCCCAAAGATGAATCAAAGAAAGCAAAATTAAACATATATTCTCAAAGAATAAAACTAAAAACACCAAAATCTCCTAGAAGTTACCTTTTGTTCTTCATGGTTTTGGAAGTAGCATCAAAAGATTGGGAGGACAAAGATAGACATTCTTGAAATTTATTGAGAGGATTTTGTTTAATCTTGGAGAGATTTTACAATTAAATTGAGAGATTTTTTCATGGAAATCTAAAAAATGAAGACTTTGTTACATTTACAGTGAGAAAATAGGCTAAAATAAGTTACATTAGCATTTATTTAGGAAAGGCACAAAAAGGTCTTTTTTTCCCATCCAAGTTCGAATCATCGCGATGCTTGACCGACTTCTTCATAGGTGATCTAATATTTCAAGCGAAGTTTTATATCATGCAAATGAATGGACAACCTAGTAGAACATCACCCACTATCTTTCTAGGTAGACCTTTTCTTAAGACTGCTAAGGCTATTATCAATGTTGGCAAAGATTCACTTAGTGTAGAATTTGATAATGATATTGTCTCTTTTAATATCTTTGATGCCATGAAATTTTGGAAGGAACATTTATCTCTTTGTTATATTGAAATGCATGATGATATTGATGAGAATGTTGATGAGATTGTTACACCTCCTGTTAACTTTGATTTTGATAATTTGAATAATGATGAAATTTCTTTTTCTCTACAAGAATGGGGGATTGAGTGGTTGTTCGCTAGGCTTGCATATGTAGATTTGTGATTTTGATATTTCCTTCACAACCCTCTCTTGGTAGAATCAATGGATTTGATGATGTGTCATTGAGGTTCTATATATCCGACTACGCTACGCAGAAGACATGGTCATTGCCTGCTGTAGGCTCGGTATGTCTCTAGGTTGATTGGACAATAAAAGGTACACATCCTATTTAAGGTGAGCTACCTCTCGGCGCCTAGACACCACACTTGTTCTCCGTTCGAGACATAAATGTTAGAGGACAAATGCTATATCTGGGCTTGTCGCCAAGTCCTTTTCTATGCATGTGTAATGTGTTCTTCGCTACTTATTCTCTCGAGTAGTTGGCAAACAACACTTGATTCCTTCTCTCGAAGAGAATCAGGTGAAAGAATGTAGTTTAGACTAAACTTGGTGAACCTTATAAGTGAAAATCCCTTATCAAGCACTTATCACATACTTAGACTACTTATAACACACATCAACAATATGAAAAGTAAAGACATGTAGAATGATAGTGGATAAATATGTATTGTATTGACCAATGTAAACCTCTCAGACATAAAGATATAAAAGCCAAAACAAGACATTTAAATATACAAAAATAGTGAGTAAGAACTGAGCCGATCTGCAAAATACATAGATATGCATTCCTTGGCTCTTTTAAGTTAGGGGAATGATTGGTGAGGTTCTTTCTTTAAGCTCTTACTCAGAAGTTAACCAGAGAATAGGTGAAAAGGGCAAGAACTTCTACATAAGGGAAAAGGCTATTCCCTTTTGTCGGCCATCGGAGAGTCATGCCTCCTTAGAGCCTCTTTGAACACCTAGTATCATTTAGAGGAATAGAGGTAAATAAGGCTAAAATTGATGTGATTTATATTTTTCCATATCCTATACATTAGATTCTTCTTAGGGAGTGCATGCTTTTATAGGCGCTTCAATAAGGAGTTTTCTAAAATAACTTTGCCTCTAACTGCTCTTTTGCAAAAAGATGTATCTTTTAATGTAGATGAAAAATGTCGTAAAGCTTTTAACTTGCTTAAAGAGAAGTTGATGTTGGGATTTATGTCCGAAAACTCGTAAATAGTAAATATAATCAATTGACTGCCATTAATAAAGTGTTTTATTATTATAATTTCAATAAGTGTTATTGATTATATTATTAGTTTTGTCTTAATAACCTAAATCTAATAAACTAACATCCTAAGCTGTTTGATGAGTCTTGAACAGTATGTAGAGACATACGGGGATCAATGTTCAAGATCAGCTTAAAGGGTCTAGTATAGGGTTAAGGTTGGGTACCTTATCTTGTTAACACTATGGATACGACTCACTTTGTATTTGATAAAAATACATTGATTCAATGTGTTCATGTATGCGACATGCGAGTGAAGGTATCCTATGCAATGAGTTTGCATAAGATTGGACCACGAAATAGTAATCACTAGATGTAACTCCGTTAACTAGTTGGATTTCTATTTCATTAGGATGACCTAGGTGACTTAGTCTTAATCCTGAGTATATTATGAACTCCTTTTTGCGAGGGATTGTCCTTTGATTTGTACGGGTGAGAGTGGTCAAATTGCCGACTCAATATGCTTATCATTTTGGGGACAAGACCGAGTGGGGAGCTGGGAACATAATCACACAAGATGGAATTCACTCCTTCCCACCTTTAGGGTAAGTAGATAAGTGTTCCCTTAAATGGTGTCTCCGGGACTTGAACAAAGGGTCCTACCCTCTCTATGGCACGAGAGGGTTTTCTGTTTAGTGGTTGGACCATAAACAGGTTGTTCATTAAAGGAGCACTGGTATTTAAGGACTAGAGGTAACCCAGGGGTAAAACGGTAATTTGACCCAGCTGGTGTTACGAACACTTGTGAAGGACTAACTTACTGGTATTGGTCTATATCCGTGGACACAGAAATATATCTACAGTGAGTAGAGTTCAGCTGTGAGTCTTTAGTGGAGTGTACACACAGTTAACGAATATCGATTAATGTAGTTAATGAGTTTAGCTAATTAATCTCATATCGTTGTACCTTCTGATCTGTAGGTCCATTAGGTCCCCTTCCTAGCTCATAAAGAGTAATGACATTTATTTATATTGGTTGTAATTCAATGTTCAAATTTACTTTGGGAATTAATATAATGTATATTGATACATTATAATATAAAGTTTATTAGACTTTATTATATAAATTTAATTTTGGATATGATTCAAAATTAAATTACGAGAGAATAAAATATTTGAATAAGTTCAAATATTAGTTTAATTTGAATTAGATTCATATTAAAACTATAAGTTAAAATTTAATGTGTATATGATACATATTAAAACTATAGGTTATGAGAGAAATTTATATTTGAATATGATTCAAATTATGGATTAAATTAAATATAAGATATTTAATTTAGAAATTAATTAATTGGAGAATTAATTAATAGTTTAGTTTAATTTGATTTAATTAAATTTGATTTAATTAAATTAATTAAATTAAAACTATAGGTTATGCGAGAGATATTCATTTAAATATGATTTAAATGAAAATATTAATTAAATATGATTTAATTAATTATTAAATTAATTAATTATTTAATTAAATTAAATAATTAATTTAATATATATATTAATTTAATAATTATTATTAAGTTAATAGGGAACGTGGGTGGTTTTCCCACGTTCCCATTTATTATCTCCAACTTCCCACTTCTTTCGTCAGAAGAAGTGGGAATTCTTTGCGTAACAATCACAACAGTGAGTTCTGCGAAGAAGACTTTCCATTCTTTCTGAAAAAATTCTCTCCATTCCCTTATTCCAATTTTGGTTCCCACAAACCATCTCAATCAGAGAATATGAAGGTTTCCAAGTGGTGGTGCCCTAAAAATTTGGTGATCGGTAGATTTAGAGTCGTCAACGAGCGTAAGTTTTTCTTCTCTGTATTTTTTCAAAGCATATTTAACCATAAAAATTGTTTTTCTATTTTTTCAAAGCATGTTTAACCATCAACCCCCATAGTATGCGCCGATATAGTCAACTACTTGGTAATGGGTAATCTTCCTTTTGATCTCTCTTTTGTTCAAAAATGTAAATTACGTAGTGATGCAAAGTATTATTTTTGGGAACCTCCTCATTTATGGAGATATGGTTCAAATCAAATGATTAGGAGGTGTGTTCTCGAATATGAACATGAGTCTACCTTATCTTTTTGTTATGAGTTCACATGTGGACGTCACTTTAGGGTTTGTTTGGAATGGTTTTAAGATGGTCAAAATCATTTTTTTCTCTTGCCAAAATCACTTTTCCTTTAAAATGGAACATAAACTAAAATTGATTTTAGAAAAATATAAAATCGTTCAAGTTGATTTTGGAGGAATTAGGCGATAAGTGATTTTTGTTAGGTGATTCCCAATCAATCACAATTATCTAATCTAGTTTTTGTGTAAAATATTGTTGGTTAGCCATCTATAATCTTAAAGATTACAGACATTGTTTGTCATTATATTGTTGATAAAACAAACAATTACTCTAATTGGGAACTCTAAATTAACTTTTGGAACTGAACACAAGGATAAAAAATCAATTATAAACATATGAAAATTTGGTACCATACATAAATTTGATTGTTTAAGAATCAATCTTACAAAATCAATTGTACCTAAATCTCTTTTTCTAAAATCAACACTTTAACTATCACTTCTAAACACACCCTTAGTTCTAAATGAACCGCTAGGAAAACTTTAGATAGTGGGTTATTTTGGAGAACTCTATTTGCTGATGCATACTTTTATTCCAAAACTTGTGTGAAATACCAAAAAAATCAAATCACTATCTAAAAGGAATAAAAAATGTCACTACAATCAATATTAATATGTGAAATTGATGCTTAAGGAATGGATTTTATTGGCTCGTTTCCTCCCTCTTGTGGTTATTTGTACATTCTTCTTGTAGTTGATTGCGTTTCGAAGTGGGTTGAATCAATCCTCACTAGGACTAACTATGCTTCTACTGTTTCAGAATTTCTTGTTTCTAACATCTTGTCTAGATTTGACATACCGAGGGTGATTATTAGTTACCAAGGGACACACTTTTGTAATTGTACAATGGAAGCATTAATGAGGAAGTATCGTGTCCAACATCAAATCTCCACTCCTTATCATCCTCAAACCAATAGTTAAGCCAAGGTTTCTAATAGAAAGGTAAAAAGCATACTTTAGAAAGCCACCAACCCAAGGAGGAAAGATTAGAGTCTTCGCCTCAATGACGCCTTTTGGGCATACTGCACAACATTCAGAACTCCAATTGGCACTATTCCTTTCAAGCTTGTGTACGGTAAGTCGTGCCACCTCCCCATGGAAATCGAGTGTAATACCCCAAATTTCATGGTAAATTTTAACATTTTTATGATAATTTTTGGGGATTTAAAATTTAGGGTGTTAAATTTTATTTGGTTTAGAAGAGAAAATAAAAAGAAAATGAAGGGTATAAATTTTAATAATATAATATAATATAATATAATATTAATAATATAATATAAATTATATTATATTATTATTATTGTTATTATTAATTATATATATATTTTAAACCCTAAAAGCTATCTCCCGCGTGCCGCCCCCCCTCCCGTTTCTCTTTCTTCTTCTTCTTCCTTCGGGCGACCACGCTGCTTTCCTTCGATCTCCATTTCGCTTCATTTCGACACACACAGTCGCCCTCTGTCCCGACCTTCTCCTTCATTCAATTGGCCGCGTCTGCACGTCCCCGTCTCCGTGGTAGTCTCTCTATCTCCGTCGTCATCGGCTTCGCAACGCCGACGTGCAGTCACCGCGGTAGCCCATCTCACGTCCTCTCTCCTTCTCACGCCACCTGCAGGTTTGTCGATCGTCTCTGCCTCAATCGCACGTCGCGTTCCCTCCTCCGTACGCCATCCGACACAACCCAGAAGAACCGAGCTGAACCACAGACAGTCGTCACTGTCGCCATGTGTTTTTTGTCCGTCAACTTCTCCATCTTCATCTTCTTCGTCCCAGAATTGTCGTCGTGTGTACGCCGGCTACAAACGATCGAGTCGAGTTGAGTCAAGCAAGCCAAGCCGAATCAAGCAAGCATAGCCGCAGTTGAACCAAGTCGAGTCGAGCTGAGTCGAGCCGCCTCCCAAGCCAAGTCAATCTCCTTGTTCACCGAGCCACTTAAGCCATGTCCATCCGTGCCGAGTCTGGTAAGTTTTGGTAAGGACAATGTAAGGAATTCCTAACATTTTCTATAGTTAATGCGAGTATAAATATTATATTAGAATGTTGGACTTATTGGTTGGGTTAAATTTTGATTCCTTGAAGGTGTTAGAGAGGTGACGCTCGAGTTCTGCGGTTTTACAGCAAGTATAGTTGGAGCCAACTCTCCTCTACTTGGGTAAGTCGGTAGATGTTGCTTTGGAGCGTTTTTAAATGTGGACTTTGGTGGAGTCGTCATCTAAACCCTTATGTTTGTGTTTAGGTGGATTCGTTTGAACATTGAATTGAACAGGGATTTTAGCTACATTTCAGGTAAGGGATTTCTTACTACTGGACCCCAGACCAAGACTAGAAATGTAGTAACCGATATGAAGGTTATACAATAGCAACTGTACTTAATTGACTGATGCACGTATGCCTAGAAAACATCACTAGTATGCATAATTGGCGACATGATTGTTAGTTGTAGCTTATATATGTATATATATGTGCTTGGGTTGTTCTGCTGATGGAGTACAGATGCCCGGACGTTCTGCGTAAATTAGTTATGTTGATGGGTCGTGCTGTTAACTGAAATAGTGATGTCGAGGGATTATGGAAATCTTAATGTTATGTATAGTTGAGGTATGTTGTTGGGTTACTTATTATCGAGTTATGTCGTTGATGGACTGTGTTATAGACTGAATACGATCGTTATGCATAATATGGACATTATGCATAACATAGATTACCTGTAGTTGTGCTAGGGTTTGAACTGAGACGAAGTTACCGTCAGATGATTTTTACAAAGTGATGATTTGACTAGTTGGCTGGGTTTAGGTAATGTCACGATGACGTGTGAATTGGATGTACATATAGCGATTGAGGAGACTGTAGATTAAACCTAAACTGTCTGACTGGCTAAGCTTATTAACTGAACCGTTAGTTTGAACGTTTTTATGATGTGACTATTGTAGACGATTTAGTATGGACTGAGGGGTAACAGTTAGCTTTATCTATGGGGTAGTGTACCTTACAAGCACGGTGTCCTTGCGGATTCCTCGACTGATGTGTATCCTTCGGGATCACTAGACTAATATGTGTATCATTCCGGATCATTAGACTGATATGTGCATCCTTCGAGATCACTAGACTGATAGGTATATCCGACGGGATCACTAGACTGATTGATGTGTGCACTCTACAGAACCAGTAGACTGTTTATGTAGGGTACCCCTTAATAGGAAGCTAACAGTTATTACCCTAACGAGCCCAGTAGTGGGTCCCTTACTGGGTATATTCTTATACTCACCATTTTCTCTTTAATATTTCAAGTAAGGGTAACGCGAAGGGCAGACGGACGAGATGCAAGAAGGATGTATGAAGGCCATATGGACCAAGGGACAGACCGACAAGAGGCAAGAAGGATGTGTGAAGGCCATATGGACGCGTCTGGTTTTCTTTATGCTTTCGCTGATGTATTTGTTACTTCCTATTTCTTTTGATTATCAGATGGAGTCATGGTTAGAAAATCTGTTTTACCATTTTATTTTGATGACTTTGCGAACTATGTTTTGGAAATTTTGGGAAGGTGACTTAAAATAGGGCCCAAACTGTTTTTGTGATATTTTGAATGTTTCTAATGAATCGTAACATGTCTTTTATGAATTTGTGTGTTTTACTGTCGAGTCTTAGTAGTAAGTAGTGACCTCAACTTATTTCGGAAAGTTGGGTCGTTACATCGAGCATAAGGAATATTGGGCGGTCAAGCAATGCAACATATGTCTAGAAAAAGTTGATGAACAAAGAATGTTGAACTTACAAGAACATGAAGAATTGAGGTTAGATGCTTACGAAAAATTCCAAGATCTATAAAGATATAACTAAGCTTTTCCATGATAGCAAGTTTCTTAGAAAGAACTTTAAGGTAGAACAAAAAGTTCTTCTTTTTAGTTATACAATGAAAGTTATGCATAGTGAGTTGAAATCGAAATAGCTAGGTCCCTTTGTTATTACTAATGTGTCTCCCTTTGGTGTAGTGGACATAAAAAGTTTAGACACGGTAAAATTTTTCAAGGTTAATGGACTTGGATTAAAGTTTACAATGAAGGGGAAATTCGATGCTACTTGTTTAAAGATGATTCCTTCTTTCCTCTCTTAGAATCCAAGAAGATAGTCAGGCGTTAAAATTTACCACTTTCTAGTTTTTAATTTTTGCTTTAATTTTTACTTTTCAAGTTCTTTTACCTTTCTAGTTTAGTTTTTAGTTTACAAATAATCTAGGATAAATTTGAATGCATTTTTATTTACAAGATAAAAATACAAAAAAGAAGAAAATCAAGCAAGGTCAACCGAAAAGCACTCGCCCAAAGATCAAAGGAGTATTTTTGTTCCCTTCCTTTTGTTCTTGTACTTTCATTTTTGGTTTTATGCTTCAAGGACAAAGCATGCTTTTAAAGTTGGAGTGGTTGGGTTTAGCTCGTTTCCATATGTGCTTGTATAATTTTTGGGTTATTTTCTTTTCTTTTTTTCGTATGTTTTGCCAATTTTAAGATTTTTCTCTTTGCATATGACAAGTTAAGTCTTTCTTTTATATTAGACTCTTGCATGTATGAATGACCCTTGAACATTTGAGCTCAGGTTTATGGATTTTTAAAAAATAATTGAATACATGAATGGAAATCATGATTGAAATGAATATTCGATGGCATGAAAAAGGAAGAAAAATTGCACGGATATTCTTTCTTGTTTGTTTGGTGCTTTGCTATGACAGTCGTTGATACACTTATCTTAGCTTGCTTGATTTTAAATAATAATAAAAAATGCACTTACAATTTTGATCCCGTTTTAATTTTTTTCTTGTTATCTCATGCATTTTTTAATTCTTTGCTATGTCACAATGAACCTATGATCGTCCTTTAGAAAAGGATACTCGTACTTAAATTCATTTGTTGTCACCTCAAAAGGTCGACCTTTCCATCGAGGGTACTAGATGAATCCTAGAATAAGGTAAAGTTGAAAAAAAAAAAACAATCAGAGCAAAGCAAAAAAACTTGCTAGCCGAAAGAAATGAAAAATTCCAAAGAAAGAAAAGAGTAGGAAAAGCAAAACAAATGCTTGCTTAACAAAAAAAAAAAGTGAGGCCTAAGCAAAATAAATAAATAAATAATAAACAAAAGCTAAAATAAAAAGAGTGAATGGGCGTTTAGGTCGAAAAGTTAGTTATGCCTCCATGACTTGGGTTGCCTCATGTTAGTGTGGTATGAACCGTTATAGGGAAAACTTCCCTTTTGGCTTAATAAAACAAGTGCATCCTTAAGCCTAGCATTCCCTAGTTAAGTTAATGGTTTGATCGAGGGTCAGGTCTATAAGCATAAATTTATCTTGTACCAGACTAGGGGGAAAGCAAATCTAGGATACATTTAACTCTTTCAAAACAAGCTTATTGAATCAAAATAACAAGACATTGCATCCATCAATTGTAAACTTTAGTTTCATGATTATACAATAAAACCCTAAAATTGTATATAACAATAAGTGTTAAGATCTTTGAACTATATAATTTTATAAATTAAATTTAGTTAAATAACAACATACCTTGATCCATGGATAATCTTCTTGAGGAATTGTGTTTCTCTCACTTGCCTCCTGTTAGAACTTAATTTAGGTTTCTTGATGGAAAGAATAAACTACTTGATAATGTGATTATTTTGGGTAAATTATCTCTTGATGGTATCTTTATCTTTTTTTTATTTATTTATTTATTTTATTTTATTTTTTTCATAACAAGAAGATAAAAGATTTTCCATGATAAGAAAAATAAAAAGATTTTTATTTTTCATAGTAAGAAAATAAAAGATTTTTCTTCTTTATCTTCTTTATCTTCTTTTTCTTTATTTTATTTTTCTTTTTCATAATAAGAAGATAAAAGATTTTCTATGATAAAAAAAATAAAAGGTTTTTCTTTTTCATAATAAGAAAATAAAAAAAGTTCTTCTTTTTTCATAATAAGAAAATAAAAGATTTTTCTTTGATTTCTAAAACCCATTTGTCTTCCCCAATTAAATTTAATTTGATATCTATATACATACTAATTTGGTCAGTTTGGTGACTAACAAATTATTCCTAACATATAGATATCGAATAACATAATTCCCAAGTGATTTTAATTGAAAAATTTGCAAAAATATTAATATTGCAAATAATTTTATCAAAGTTCTCATTAACCTAAACAACATAATTTAAATCACTAGGATAAATAGATACTTTAAAACATAATATATGCATAACACATAAAATATAATTAACATATGATCACCAACTTGAACATAAACCAAATATGCCTATTGAATATACTAATTTTCGAAAAATCATCAAAATCAAAATTTTAATTAGATTTTTGGATGAATTAGATTTTCAGCAATATCCTAACCTTCGTTAGATTTTAATTTCTTTAATTATGGATTAGAATATTGATTTAGTTCACTTAGGCCTTCCAAAGAAATAATTGAAATTGATATAAAATTTAATATCTTAATTCCTTAAATTACTAAAGAAAGTTTAATTACCAATTGAAGAAAAAAAAATAGCGGCCGACAGTGAGAACTAAACATTGAGGAAACAAAATAACGTGGCCGGCGGTAGAATTATACATTAAAGAATCGAAATATGTGACCATATTTAAATTTCTTTCCTTCCTTCAAGCTTTCAATAAAATTCAAATTCACAATCGATAATAAAAAAAACTTTAATTCAAATTGATAATTGATAATTTAAGAATCTTGATTTAAGTTTAAGAAAATATGCAGCAGAAACATAAAAACAAATTATTAATCATCCATGTAAAATTACAAGTTCTCAATTAAGACTCTGATACCACATGTAAACTTTAGTTTCATGATTATACAATAAATCCTAACATTGTATATAACCATAAATGCCGAGATTTTTGAACTAGATAATTTTACAAATTAAATTTAGTTAAATAACAACATACACCTTGATCCACGGATAATCTGGAATCTTGTTTTTTTCACTTGCCTTTCTTTAAAACTTAATTTAGGTTTCTTGGTGGAAAGAATAAACTACTTAATGGGGCAATGAGAGGATCAATCCCTGAGGTCCTGTTTATAGACACCACCCATCATGGTGTTTAATTAGGCATTATCTTTTTAACCTAATAGGCCTAATAAAATAATAGGTCAAAAAGAGATAAATAGCATATAATGCAATTACGCCACATTAATAATAATATTATATTTAAAATAAATCTAACATCAATACATGATTTATTTGAATAGAAATATTTTTAAATGATCATCATTTGAGTGTTTGTTCTTTAGAATATTTGATTGATTTCAAGCTTAAGCATAAAGAAAATTGTTGAGAGTTGAGTTTTAATCCTAGCAACTTTTGAAAACATCACAATCTTAGCATGAATATTTGATCTTATTTTTTATTAACAATGCATGATTTCTTTGCATGATGCATGAATGTGTTGAATTTTATGTTCTAAAATTCGTAGTTTGTAAATTTTAAAATCATATTCTATTCAATAAAGTGGTTATTGAGGACTTATTAGTGAAAATGAATACTATAATCTTGAATATAATAAACTAAGATTTCGAGGCTATCTTGTGTGGACTTGAACTTTATGTAGAGACATAAACGTGGATCAAATTTGAGTATATAGCCTAAATGGTCTATAGTATATGAATAAGGTTATGAACACCTTATTTTGGGAATACTATGAATCCAACATGCTTTATAGTTAGTATAAACGATGAGATCATGAATTATTCATGTAGAGACATGAAAGTGGGGATGTGAAACTCGTACCTAAAATATAAGGGTCAATTGGAAATAAGGGATTTTGATGAAGGCATTTTGAGAAGAAAGTATTTGAGGATTTAGGTGTTCTCATGGACCGCGTTGAAGTTAGACAACTTGAGGAAGAAGGAAGGCGTTTTTATGCATGGCGAGAGAGACCAGGCACTGAGAGTTGAGGAAAATTCTGGAAAATTTCCTAATTGTGCTTAGTTAGTGGGCTATGTGTCAAGGTTAAGCCTAAACATGACAAAAAATATTAAGTTGACATGTGTAACACTTCAAGTAGGAGCTAGCAACTTAGGAGAGCTTAAAAGATGACTAATCCAACTTAAGATTAGTATAAATAGGAGTTTAAGACAGAAGAAAAGGGTGTTACTCTAAGAGTTTTTTAAGAAAAACTAAGTTTTATGCTGCTATCAAGCAAGAAGGTTATACGTTCTGAAGAAGGGAAATTGGTCTGTGAGTAAATTTCTAAAGTGAATTATGTTAAAAGTTTTTTTTCTAAAGTTTCGTGTGTGATTTGTAATGTTTTAATACACATTAATGTTTGATGAGAAATGTGGTTTCTAAAGAAAGCTTCTATGTTATGTTTCATGTTAAAGTTTACATGTTTAATGAATGAATGCTATGTTTGTGAGTAAACCATTAGTCTTATTCCTATCAAAGATCTGACTATTACGAGCATGTAATGAGTAACGGTAACCATGTAGAAAAGAATTTGCGTGGCAGAATGAAGTTGGCCAATGCATAAAAGGAGTGTATTCAGCTTAACGGCCTGAGCAACAGAAAATAAATCGAGAAATGAACCAGGAAATTCTCCAAGGGATGCTATTGATGAAAAGGCCATTACATTAGTCTAAGCATGGGAATAGTTCATGTTCTTGGTGAAAGGAATATGAAAGACTAATGTGGGAATTATGATTTATTGAGTGATACATTGAAGCCCGTTTTATGAAAATGATTTTATGTATTGTATGTCCAAAGGTTTTTCAAAATTTTCACTCACTATAAGTATTCGACTTACGTGTTAAGCTCTCTTCCCCAAGTAACCAGACGTTAAGGACAAATTGGGAAAAGTAAGGCGAGCTGCTACACATTGAAGCTGAGCAAGGCGTTCTAAGTTTGACTTTATAGTTTTTTTACTTAAGAAATTGTGTAACATGTATATTAAAAAATGCATGATAATAATTAATAAAAGAAGTCTTGATTTATATATCGTGTTAAATGTTCACACCACTTAGTATTGAAGTATTTAAGTTTCAAACTAGATGATCAAGCTAAAGTTCAAGGACTTAAGCTGAACTCTCTAGCGTTTCATTTGAGGCATTAGAACTGCACAGGTCACGTCGTGTGCCACAATGCGAGGTTTAGGACACGTTGCAGGGCTGCGCGTGGGGACATCCTATGTAAAGAGTTTACATAAGACTGAACTATGAAATAATCACTTTTATGTTATAATACCATTTACTACTTAAACCTGACAATTTCGGTTATTGATAACCTAGGTAACGACATCTAAATGTAAATCCGCCTACTTTGTTAGAAGTTTGATTTAGTATTTTTGGAGTACGACTCGTTCTAATCATGCATTTTTAGGTTAAGTTAGTAAAAGTTTTAGTTTTTGTGTTTGTAATAGACTTGTAAGCGACTCTTAAGTTATGTTATGTCATAGCGTTGTGTGGTTGAAATTCTGTTTTTATTCATGTCCATATAAGACTTGTTTAAACAGGTTATCCTTAGGTTTGATGATTCTGAAAATGATTTATGAAGTTTTATATTTTTTCAGGTTTTCGATATTTTCTATTGTGTGTACTTCTCGTTTAAGAGATGGTTTAAGGGTTCAGGTTAAGTAGGGTCGACAGATATTGTTAGGAGGAGCACGATGTCGGTCGACTTCACACTGCCGTCTCAGGCTTAATAAGGAGGGGCTCCGGGATAAAGTGTGACAAATGTTTCATTTGTTAAACCAAGAATTGAATAAGTTTACACACCTTTGAAGGTTAATGCATGAATGGATTTCAAAGGTAATAATAAGGAGAAACCTAAATTGATTGTTTTATGAAATTTAAGAGTTAAGTTGACTCAAATCATGAGATTCACATTATAGTTAAACAAAATTTGATAGAATGCAAAATTGATACACTTACAAAAAATTTATTTGATACAACCCTAAAGTTTGTACAAATTGATATTTGCTATTTTTTATTTGATTAAAATTTCATTTTGTTCCTTATACTTAAAAAATTTTCCAATTTTAGTTTTTATACATCCAATTGTTTAACTCTAGTCCTCATATTTTCAAGAAATCCTAAATTTAGTTTGGTATTAATTTTTGTTCATTTGTTTATTTTTTTTGAAATCTATGACATTTTTATTATACATTTTCAAAATATATTCACCTATTTTATTTACTTGCATAAAAAACATAATTATTATGATTGTTTAATTAGTTTGGATTAAAAATTAACTTTTAAGTACAAACAACCAAATTGAACAATTATTGGAGTAGAAGGAATGGGGGGATCACAATGTTATTTGGTTTTAACAATTTCCTTTTTGGTTGCCATTCTTATAATTCCGAACAAAAATAATTATAATTAAATAAAAACTAAAATGTTTCATCTAATTGCTTCCTTCAAGCTCCCTCTCTTCGGAGAAATGTACATGGTGCGTTGGTCAATCATCGTCCCTCTGTTCCTCTGCTTTCTCGCCTTTCCGCCGGTCACTTCCCGACCACCACCTCCCACTGTTTGTATAATTGGCAGTGGTATCGGCGGCTCCTCCGTCTCCCATTTCCTCCGCCAATATGCTCCGTCGTACAACGTCTCCACAGATTTCAACATTCGGATATTCGAGCGCCACAACATTGTCGGCGGTCGGATGGCCACTGTCAACATTGCTGGAGATACATTCGAAGCCGGAGCATCCATCTTGCACCCCAAGAATTTTCACGCCTTGAGATTCACTGAGCTACTCAATCTTACTGTCAAGAAACCCTCCTCTTCCGGTTCGTTCTCTCTCGGCATTTGGGACGGCCATAAATTCGTCTTCAGAACCCTCACGAGCGGCCTCACCTCCACAGTTCCTTTTGTGGATAAGATCGTGGAGCTATGGAATCAGCTCGTCATGTTCCTCCGATACGGCTTCTCGCTTCTCAGAATGGAGGAATTTGTTGAGGTTTTTTTCGTTGTATTCTTTGATCTGACCTGATTTTCTAAATTACCATGGCGTTGACTCTGTATTTTTGGTGAATTGATGATGCAGAGAGCTGTAGAACAATTCTCCAAGTACTATGAAGGCTTTGAATCTAGGCCTGTCTTTGAGACTGTAAATAAGATGCTCAATTGGTCTGGTTTGTACAAGCTTACCACTCGAACTTTGTATGAGGAATTAATTGATGCTCGCCTGTCTCGTTTGCTAATACAAGAACTTGTCACTGTAAGAACTTCTGACTTTCTTTACTTGTTTGCACGAATCTCTATGAATTTTTAAGTAGGATTTTAGCAATTCCTATTAATTGTTTTTGTTCAATATATATGATGATTTATTGTTTTTGGGGATTGAGGGGGTTTCTTTGGTTTCCTGGATATAAATATATCCCTGAATGTGAAAACTACAAATTTCAAATACATTCCTTTTTCTTTGTTAAATAAAACCAAGTCTGACCTACTAGTCCTTCTTCTTCCACCAAGGTGTTTTGGAGTATGAGACTCCTTTTCTATCTTCGCTGTTAAACACTGCTTCTTGAGGTAGGGTACCTAGAGCCTAGAGGTACGACCTCCTTTCTTCCTTCACCTCAGTCGCCCAACAACCCAACTTAAGGACAACGTTTAGGGCTTCCTTTCTCTGACTCAGCTCTTTGCTCTCCGGTTTCATGGGCTTGGCCTTACCAACCTGGGTGTTGCACTCGCCTTCCTTCTTAGTTGGGCCATATGCGTCAAGGAGCGATCTCCTTGAACGCGAGGTATAATGACACGGCTCTCATGCCACATAAGCTTACATAACAACCCTTCCTTCCCTCCTTAACTTGGCTTTCACGCTTGAGAACCATCCTTTACTTGGCTTCAATGCCTGACAACCTGGGGAGGAAAAACTTAAAATGCAAGTCAAAAGGATTTAGTGAGTGATGGATTTGAGAAAAACCTTTTTGGAGAATGCAACAAATTCAGACAATAAAGGCAACAAGGTCAGATCACAAACATATGATTCTCATCGCAACAAACCACAATCAAACCACCATCACAAAAAGCACAATAAGTTTCACGCGCTTAAGTCATCACGTATTCCAAACCCATCACTGGGGCCTGGGATTCTCCCCTTACCTGGACCTGGGATTCACATTCAACCAGCATCACATGAGTTACCTGGAGTTTCCACCAGCGTCTCGCCACATTCAATCTTTTCCTGAGACTTGGGATTCACATTCAATCACCGTCTCATACATTATTCCTCGCCTAGACCAGGGATTCACATTCACCAGCATCCAGCATCAAGATTTCATCACAACTCGCTCCGACTTGGGATTCTCCCCTCGCCTAGACCTCAACCAGTGTCTTACGAGTTACCTGGGATTTCCACCAACGTCTTGCGATAGATCATATCACACGAAAACGCACAATCCACATGATTAAAATCAAGGTAGTATTAGCTCACAACTTACTCCTATCACAGATTATCAGAGAAATAACAAGGTCATGCAATAAGCATAAACCCAAGGTTATGAAAGCATACCGGTAACACAACATTTATAAAACTTTTTTTTTCCAAAACAAAGGTTATAAATACAAACGTTTCCGTTATAAACAACCATTCAATCATACATAATTACTCGTTTTTCTTTAGGAAGAATCACTCACTAACATTTATTCATAAACTCATATCCGAGCATAGGAAACACTTAATCACAAATAAGAGTTTAAAAATCACTTTTAAAATCTGTTTTGCGACTCACAAACATTTATTCATTTATAAGGACCACTCACGAAAATACTTAGCCTCCACTCCTTTCTTCTTTGCTTTCGACTTCCTTTTCTCGTCTAGCAGTTCTCTCAACCGGCCGTTCAGCACTTAGAACTTCCCCTTGTCATCTGTATCTGAAAATCTAACATCTTCAAGAATGCCTTTTTACTCTGACCTTGGCCTTATTTATAGCGGCCTTTCACATCCAAGGGTCACTTCCACACCTTACTGATTCATCACGTCATGCAGCCAACCCAAACTCGACACGTAGGCTAAATATTAGCAGTGATTGGACGTACCCTTGAGACGCCAACCTTATCTCCTTGGAAAACCAAACTCTTTAATTGTGCCTGACTCTTTCTATCTTCTTGGGAAGCAACAGACATTTGCTTTCTTCAAAGGGTCGTCAAGTCATTTCTACAGGACATCTACTTCTTGCCACACTCACTTAGATGTAGGTACTTCTTCCCACATTACTACGTTAAACACCTAGCTCTTGGCATCCAGCGCATGCTTCTTCCTCGCCAGCTATTTTTATCGTGTTGCTTACCTTAACGTGATAGAACTTAGGCTCAAACATTTTTCTTCGCGTTGTCTGTTCTCCTCTCGCATTCTTCCTCGCAGAATGCTCCATACTTACACTTATCCAAAATAACTTCCCACAGGACTCTTCTTCAACAGGACTCCTTTTTTTTCGAATCAGGGCCTCACAAGAACACTTGAATTGGATTCTTGTAACAATTCCACCAAGATAATTAAAACCAACGCAAATGAGAGACTGAAGTGTAAATCTTTGGATTATTACTTGAGTTCTCAATAGATTTCTAAAAATAGGTATAAAGTTCTTTGAAGTTCTTTTCAAAGAATCACTTAATTAATGTTCTCTTAAAAGTGTTTACAGAAGAAGTGCTCTACTTAGAATCGGTTCTCCCAAAAGCCATTTTAAAGTCACTCTAAGTTAGATGGTGTTAACAGTAATATGATCATCATCTATGTTGAAATATCAAATATATTTAATAATATATTTGTTGGAGTTTTTGTCATTTCAAAACTTGGAATTGCTGCTATCAATACTTTCATCGTTAATTTTAACCTTTGATGTAGAGTGTCAGTATTTGTATCAGTTTTTTATTCCATTTATTGGTTATTAACAAATCACACAATCGTCTTAGAAGCATTTGATGCCATGGGCACTCACTCGAAAGAAAGAAGCAATCCATCTCTGTATTTATGTCTTAAGTATTCGCATCTTGAGACTGCTTTAAATGTAAATATTATGTTGATTTCTGGTTTACAAATTCAAGCTCAAAGATCAATAAATTTTTGGCTGTTGAAAGTGGAAGTATTTATGCATTTATTTTGTGCATATAGCGTACGAGTGGTTGTGAAGTCGATAATTTCTGATTCCTAGTCCAGACCTAAGTATTGCATTAATTTTCCAATTTTTAATTTTAATTATAATCTTTTCTTGGATCTGAGCTTACTATATTTCTTAATCAAGTACATAATGGTATAAAACTCAAACTATGGTTTAACTTTTAAACCATGTAGGCATGTTGCTTTCTTGTTCCCTCCTTTTTACTGATGTATGCCCTTTATTTCTCTTCTTATTTTTTGCTTCAGATGGACCAATTTATGCATGATTTTTTTTGAAAATATTGTCGGTTGATCTGTGCAGGTTATCACAAGAATTAACTATGGTCAAAGTGTCTCTATTAGTGGACTTGCTGGGGCAGTTTCGTTGGCAGGATCAGGTGGAGGGTTGTGGTCTGTTGAAGGAGGCAACTGGCAGATAGCTGCTAGACTAATAAATCATTCAGATAGCACATTACACTTAGAAGAAGAAATCAAGTCCATCTCTTACCGAGGTGAATATTATGAGGTCAAATCTAACAAGGGAAACAACTATTCATGTGAAGTTACTGTAGTTGCTACTCCTGTAGATGAGGTGAACATTCAGTTTACACCTCCGATCATAATTCCAAAGAGAGAATTGCAACATACTCATACAACATTTGTAAGGGGGCTCTTAAATCCTGTGAGTATATTTTAGATTTTGAATGGTTCTATAATTTCCGATTGTTTATCTTCATTCTTTTCAGTCTAACGTGTTGGTGCTTTTGTTTCTCTTTTTTGTGCAAGGCGTACTTCGGTCTGAAGGCTTCATCAAAACTTCCAAAGTTGGTGGGTACAACGGAAACTGAAAATGTACAATTTTCAAGTATTTCAGTTCTTAAGCAACATGATGAGAATGATATGACTTACAAAATATTCTCACGTAAACCTATGGAAGATACCCTACTGGATAAGATCTTCAGGTAAATCTAAATGCTCCGTCCCTGTCTTTCGTTTATTTGAACTTGGGTGGAACACGTTGCTGAAGTATTTTGCTCACTTTATTTTGTATGGATGCCGAATCAATTTTTTACATTCGGTATGGTTATTATTTTTGAGAAACTTTATGCACATTCTGGAGTGATGATAGTCAACTAGTCAAGGGAAAATATGTTAAGTTTGATCCTGTCGAAATTATAGGTTTATTCTAGAAAGGAGAAAAACACTATTTTTGGAATTGAAAATGAACTTGGGGTTAGCTTGGTGGAAGAGAAATCTGCAATTGAATTTGAAATAATTTAGTGCTTTTTCCGGATGCTATAAGGAGGATCTTCTTTAAAGCCAGCTAGATTTTAAAATTTTATGGCAGTAAATACGGTTCATTCTTGTAAGTTTGTGTTATATAGGTTTGATTTTAAAAGTATCTAATAAGTCCTTAAACGTTCATTAAATTGGACTGGGCATGTCAGGTTTGTCCTTTGCTCCTAGAATTTGTAATAGCATGGGCTATGTATTCACTAAATTTGCGCTTTCTCACTGTGAATTTTCTTGTTGCACTGATGATGTTTCTAATTGGCTCTCAGTGTCTTGGAGCGGATAAGGTTGTTTCCTCCTCCCAGTGTCTTAAACGTTGAATTTTGAATTTTGGCTCAGTGTCTTAAACGTTGAATTTTAGATCTCGTAGTCTGATATATTTTTCAATTTCTAACATTTAGGCCTAATTTGGTAACCATTTTGTTTTTTGTTTTTATTTTAACAATTAAGTCTATTCCCTATTCACATCTTTCTTAAATACATTGGTTGAATTCCTAGCCAAATTCTAAAAATAAAAACAACTTATCGAAAGCTACTTTTTTTAGTTTTAAAATTTGGCTCGTTTTTTAAAAATTGATAGAAGGTAGATAACAAAGGAAGAAAGTTGTAAGTGGAAGTAGTGTCTATAGGTTTAATTTTTAAAAACAAAAAAAAAAACAAAAAAAAAAAAACAAAATAGTTACCAAATGACGCCTTATTGATTTGTTTTATGTTTATTGTTTTGGAACAATTGATTGATTCAATTTTTTTGAGTGTTACCGATGATTGATTTCGCTCTGTAGGGTCTTAAACTTTCAATTTTGGGTCTAGTAGATATATGAATTTTAAGAATGCACCTATTAGACAACAATTTGAAAAGTGAAGAACTTGTTAGATACAAAATGTAAAGTTCAGTTATCTGTAGACGTTTTGTAAAGGTCACAAACCCTTTAGTTCCGAGTTTTGTTTGACACTTTTTAGTTTTGGGACTAAATAGATACATATCTGAAAGTTTAGAGACAACCCTCGGATTTAACCTATAAATTTTCATGCCATTGTATTTTCTTTCATGTATAGTTGGTTTTCTCACATTACTTGTTGATTGTTAGGATAAGAACGGAGACGATTCGGATAGATTGGGCTGCATATCCCCACTTCAAAGCTCCTGAAGTATTCGCACCTTTTATTTTGGATGGTCAACATTTGTATTACGTGAATGCTTTTGAGAATGCTGCCAGTACCATGGAGACCAGTGCTGTTGCCGCTGAGAACATTGCACGACTCATTCTCTCCAGATTTTTTGCAAAGGTTGGCACCGATTCGTTACATTTCAGCCTTGATTCTGCTCGAGATGCTTCAGCTTTGCATATAGATCTTTGAATTCACCGTTTCTCTGTTTGAGATTGTAAAATCATGTAACATATGCATCGTGTAAATCATCAGGTTTTTGCTGTATGGTGAAGATAAATAAACCCAAACTAAAAGTAGTTCTCTCTGATGTACATGAGGAAATTTGAGGTTTAAAAGTTATTATTAATTTTAGTATTATATGTTTAATATATATATATATATATATATATATATATATATTTAAAAAAAAAAAAAACAGTTTTGCAACTCCTCTCAATCATGAAGTTTGCAGTTTTATAATCGTAGGATGAAAATCTCAAAAATAGGTTCCGAGTCCTTGAGATAGAGATTTTTATATGAGAACTTTTTCTATGTCAGAAAATTTGATAAATGTCTTAAAGTTCGAATAATTTCACTGAGCTCTCTTTGTTTTGGGACATAAATGAAGTGATCAAAAGAGTTTGTGGTAGATCATGTTCACCAAGAAATGACCCGAAATGGAATCTTGCAGCATAAATTTGGAGTAGCTTAATCTTTTCATTTTAATTTTAGGGAAGTTGTAATATTGATTTGTTTCCATAATTACATATTTTTGGTTTTTGACTATAAAACAATATTTGTGAATTTTTGTATGCATTTATAATGACTAATTTGGACGGTGGATGGGGGGTTGAGGGGTCTGTGAGAGGGAACATTTTGTGGGAACATTTTTAGGGGAAATGGTTTTGGAAAGTGTTTTTGGGGGATGCTTTTTTAAAATGGTGAGTTCATTGGAACTCCAAATCCTATTTGGCATGCATGGGAGATAAAGTTACGAAGGAGTATAGTTGTAAATGAAACCATCATTTTTGCGTAAATAATAAATCTATTATGCTCTTTAAAAAAAAGAAATGGATGTTTTCAAAAAAATGAAAAAGTCGTAAAGTATTTATATTGGATAGATCAATTATAAAAATGAAAAAGGCCTAGAGGTTCACCGTCTAAATTATAAAAAATGCTCCGTCAACAATGCGCGTAATATATTTGGTAACGCGATTTGGTACACGATCGTTTAGATTTGACTATTATTTGGTATACGATCGTTTATATTTGTTTTTTTAATTCTATCGTACAATTTGGTTACATGATCGTTTAATTAATTGGGTTACATGATCGTTTAGATTTGTCTACACGATCATTTAAATTTGGCTATACGATCGTTTAGATTTGGGTTAAACTATTTTTTTTCCAAAATTTGGTATACGTTTGTTTAGATTTGGCTACATGATCGTTTATATTTGGCCAAATCTAAACAATTTTTTTTTTCAAAATTTGGTATAAACGATTTTTTTCAATATTCTTTATACACAATTTTTAGTTTTTGTTACCCTAATTTAAATGTTTAATCAATTTTTTCAAGATTTTTTAATTTGATTACCTAATCTAAACGTAAAAAAGAAAAGAAGAAAGACGATAGGTGCATGCAGTGAATGAAAAAAAAACAAGGAAAAAGAAGAAAGAGGAAGAAAGACATGCACGTACCTAAAAAGGAGAGAAAAACAAGAAAGACGATATAAAGAAATAGATTTGGTTACCCAAATCTAAAAACAAAAAAAAGAAAGATGGAAGAAATCGCACGAAAAGTACAGAAGAAAACTATAAAAAAATTGCAGAGAAGAGAAAAAGATGGAAGAACAAATATGAAATATTTTAAAAATGGCTGAAATATTTAAAAAATGACTAAATTTATGGGATTTGTTACACGGCCGTAAATATTTCAATAGTTAGAATAATTATTAAGTATGTAGCAATATTTTAAAAAAATTGCAAATATAGCAAAGTCTATCAGTGATAGACTTCTATCGTTTATCACTAATAGATTATTATCATTGATAGATTTTGCTATATTTGTAATTTTTTAAAAATGTTGTTATATACTTAATTATTTTGAATATAATTGCTATATTTGCAATTATCCCTTGCTATATTTAGGAAAGTTTCCCAAAAAGAAATGTAACAAATCCCATAAAATTAATCATTTTTTTAAATATTTCAAGTTTGTCATTGCATTTTATTTTCTTCTCTGCGAATCGTCTTTCTTCCTTTACTATTCTTTTTTTTTCCTCCGCGAATTCTCTTTCTTCTTTTTCTTTTTTTTTTACGTCATAAATCTGATTTCTTTCTATCGTCTTTTTTTTATTTATCTTTTTTCACTACATGCATCGTCTTTCTTCTTTTCCTTTTAATTTTTTATGTCGTTTAGATTTGGATAACAAAATCAGATTTTTTTTGTATCGTCTTTTTTCTTTTTTTTTCCTGCATGCATCGTCTTTCTTCTTTTCCTCCTCTTTTTTACGTCGTTTAGATTTGGGATAACCAAATCTAAAAGATTGTGTATAAAAAGAATCTTGAAAAAAATCGTTTCAAAAGAATTAAAAAAAAATCATTTAGCCAAATCAAAACGATTGTGTACCTTGAAAAAAATCTTTTAGCCAAATATAAACGATCCTGTACCAAATTTGAAAAAAAAAATATCGTTTAGATTTGGGGTAGTCAAATCTAAACAATTGTGTAACAAAATCTAAAAGATCGTTTCGTGTAACCAAATATTAAACGATAGAATTGAAAAAAATAAACCGTTTAGACTATCTAAATCTAAACCTAATCTAAAAGATCGTGTACAAAAAATATTAGACGTGTTACCAGATATATTATTACAGCTGCCACGTGTATGGACATAAAGAGGCCACACTTTTGCATGTAAAAAGGGTAAAGTTACTTTACCTTTCTCTTTTCCTTTTCCTTTACGTTTTGCTTCTATTTAGGAAGGGTTTTGTAGAAAAAACTTTAAGCTTTCTTCTTCTTCTTACTTCTGTGTGTGTATGATGAAGATTAAGAGAGGAGTTGAAGAATCAACACAACAAGGTTTTAAAGTGGTTCGGTTTTTAACAAAACCTAAATCCACTGTGCTTTTGGGAGCAAGATTTTTATTCATCACACTTTTATCTTAATTGATATAAGGTATTTTAAGAATTTATCTTAGATTCTAGTTTAAAGAAGTAGTTAGATGTTCTAACAAATTTTTAAGCTAAATTTCTTTTACATGTTAACCTATTTATTTAAGATTTTCACATATATTATGCGTGTTGTTGATTGAACATTTTTTGTATTTTCTATGGTGGGTTTGTGAGCTTTTTCTATTTTTAAAATTGTTCTATATAGTATAATTATTTTACCGTTTTTTTATATTTTTGAAAAAACTCCTAAAAAACAACCGATAACATTTTAATTTAGATCTGCTTTTTCTACAAACCACCCCATGTCATAATTACATTCTCTTGAGTTTACGAAATTTTCTTTGTATTGTTGAGACTAGATAATAATAATAATATTAAAGAAAAATAAGAAAACAATGAAAATAAAGTAAAAAAAAAAAAAAAAAGGTTTCCTCCTACCCTTTTTCTTTCTTTCTATGTTTTCCTTGTATGAGGCATAAATCTCATCCTCGATCGAGAGTAAACGAGCTCCAATTAAGTTTTCTTTTATTATGAGATTAAGTTGATTTCCAGAAGAGTAGAAAAAAGAAAAAAAATAAAAACCTACCTTTTTGTGGAGGCTACTGTTTTTTGAATGAAAGGATGAGATGGAGAGATTGTCTAAGAAAAATTGGATCATTCTCTCAACCCTAAATCAACATATTCATAAACCTCAAAATATACACCAAATTAGGAAAAGATAAATAAAAACAAATTAAAGAAGATATTGTGTGATTAAAAAATAAATTAATTTTATTTTTTTCTAATATAAAAGATATGTTCCTTTTCCCTAATTTGAGTAGTTATAACGTATAGCGATTTTAATAATAATAATTAAGTATGTAGTAATATTTTTTTAAAAATTATAAATATAGCAAAATATATCACTAATACACCTTTATTATTGATTAACTTTTTTAGTTTATCAATAATAGACCAATATTTGTTACATGGTCTATTAGTGATAGACTTCCATCATTGACAGATTTTGATAAATCTCGTTATATTTGTAATTTTTTTAAAAAATATTGCTATATACTTAATTATTTTGAATATAATTGTTATATTTACTACTATCCCTTTTACTATTACTTTTTCCTCTTTCAAAAAACTTTTTTTAAAATCCATTTGATTATTACAAGATTTTCTTTTTCTAGAAAAGAAAAATGTTTCTGTTTTATTTATTTAAAAATTTAGCTACTTTATTAAAAAAAATTAGTATATGCATAAAAATAAAAATAATAGCAATAATAACAAAAACTAGGTAGAATAAATTAAGGCATAAATTAAGATAGATGATGTGATTAGATGTTTTGAAATTGAAAATAAGATGTGATGCTTTCAAAACATATAATTTGTACTAATATATAATCCCTCGTGTAATGATCCAACCTTTAGATTTAAGGTGAGGTTATTACTTAAAAAAAATAGCATTTTTAAAACGTAAAAACAAACCAAAAATCATAATTTTATTAAGGAAAATTTTCATGGATATAACAAAACTGTAAACTATTTAAGGTAAATTATTTTTTTAGAATTCCTTATTTGATCTTACTCTTTTATAACGATTTTTCAAATTTGATAGTTCTTCTTCCTGATTTTTTCACGATCGTCGTTTTTGAGTTATTCATTTCGTTTTTTATATATATATATTTCATCTTGATCATTCTTTCTCTTGTTTGTAATTAGCCTCAAACTTTTGTCCTCGCAACTTTAGAATCTAAGCAAGCAAAAGAAATCTAGAGTCTAAAACGTGGGAAATTAGGGCTTGGGGAGAAGAATGGATTGAAAATGTTGATAAATCTAAAAGAAGAAGAAGAATAAGAAGGAAAAGGAAAGAAGAGGCAGAGAGATAAAGAAGAAGAAGAAACTGTAGTACCTGTACAGTTGTGATTTAGGTATCGCTTCTGCCCGGGTGGGATTCATATTTTTCTGCTTTAACTACTAGTAGAGTTGTTGCTTAGCTTGCTAGATGGAGTTAAGCCTGATGTTGAGAAGGATTTGGGGATAAAAATTTTCTCTAGAAGAAAAGGTTTAAGGGTTTGGTATCGCGTCTCTGAAGAAGAGAGGGAAATTTGGGATTCATATTTCTTTTATATATATATATAAATATTTAATAATACTTGACATTTTTAAAACATTAAGAAATAATATTTTACTCGACATTTAAAAAACGTCAAGTAATTCAGAAAATTTCTCCCCTCCGCCTTTTTGCAAAATTTTTTGACATTTTAAAATGTCAAGAATTTAATTCATATCACTTGACGTTTTTAAAATGTTAAGGAAAAGTACATATTACTTGACGTTTAAAAAATGTCAAGAATATCAAATTATAGATATTCTTGACGTTTTAAAAAGTCAAGAAAAAAATACATATTAATTAAATTCTTGACGTTTTTAAAAAGTCAAGAAAAAAATACATATTACTTGACGTTTAAAAAACGTCAAGAAATCTAAAAATTGGTCTACCTCCACATTTTCATAAAAATTCTTGACGGTTTATCTTTCCAATCATCCATTTCTTGACATTTTTTAAAAAAATGTCAAGAAATTAAAACCACATCCGTCAAGAAAGTCCCTTTTTCTAGTAGTGTTCATATTCATTATCTTCCATAACATCATTTCTCTTCTTGTCATCTTGGACAATCAAGATTGTCTATGTTGCTTTGTTAACATTGTCACAGTAATTTTGGTTTTGGTGAGTATTCTAAATATTGTTTTTTGTTTGAACTACTAAGTTGATTATAAAATTTCGTTGAGAATTATATATTTCAGCGCTAAGATAGAATGTTTAGAATATGTAGGTATTAATGTAAGACATCCTGTATTTCGTTATGAAGATCGTTAGTTTGAAGATTTTGATGATCGTTTTCGTTGAACTAAGAATTTATATTTCAGTATGAATGTCTTTTTTGTTTTTTGGTGTTTGTAAGAATTTTAAAGTTCTTTTTCGTTTAGAACTTTTAAGAATTAGTGTAAGAATTGTGTACTTCATTATGAAGATGGATAGTTTGAAGTTTTTCAAGATAATTTTCATTGAACTATTTGATTGTTTAGCTCTATCAACATCATCGTTTTTCTATATAGAGACAATTGTTTTGCTATATGAACATGATTGTTCATCTTTATTTTGTATGATCAACGTCTTTAAACGATCGTGTATCTAAGTCAACACTATCGTTTAGTTTAGTCTATACGATGGTTTAATATATTTTATAAATAGTCTATTGTTGTTAAATGATCATTTAGTATTTATTATCTTTTTTGTACGATTGTTTGTTTGTTTTTTGCATTGTGTTTATTTTTATTGTTTAGTACATTTTATTCTCTTATTCTGTGATAGATATCTATTTAATTCTTCCTTTCACCATTAAACACTTAATTATATTTTCTTTCGTCTATTCCTATTGTTTTTTATGGAGGTCAATGGAATGGCTGCAATGTTACGAGAATTACTCAGTGTCCGAAATTTTGGTAGATATCCGAGTCAACTTTAATTCTTTGTTTCCTTTGACATGTGAACAAATTGAATTGGATGAATAAGTAGAATTATCTGTTTTACTTGATCTTGGTAAAATTAATGTTCAAACTTTGGTGCCAATAAAGAAAGACAATGATGTTGTTTGGTATTTAGCTTTTGCTAAAGATACAACTAGTAGATATCAATTAGTTGCCCATGTAAGTGTAATTGTTTGGGAATGTCTTCTTCATCTAGTAGTGTACTGGTGGATATTGATAATTTATTGAATACAGATTCTTTTTCTTCTGTTTCAAATGATGAAGTTTTAAGAGTCATCTCTTATTATTCTGATTTGAAGGAAAAACGTTTATTTAAAAGTAAAAAAGTGCTTTCAAAGTGTTTTTGCATAGTAGCAGTGAAGAACAACTTTCAATTTAGGACTAAAGTATCAAATTTGAGATCTCTTGAATTTAATGTTTGCAAGAAGGCTGCAAATGGTATGTTCATGCATCTCGTTATAAGAAGAGTGATTTATGGATGCTACAAAAATACACTTCTGACCATGATCGTTCATTAAGTATAGTCCAAAGTTCTCACATGCAAGCTTCTTCAACAATAATTGGCAGTTGTTTGATAGATGATTTTAGATCCATGTCTACCAATCGTTCCATTCCTAAAGAAATGGTGCATAAGGCTAGTACAAATCTTAGAGTTAATATAAGTTACCAAAAAGCTTGAAGGGCGAAAGGACATATGGTTAACATATTACAAGGTGACGCAGTTGAATCGTATACATTAATTTCAAGCTTCTTTGGTAAATTGGTTCAATCTAATCTAGGTATGATCAGTTTTGTATATCAAATTTAAATTTATTTGCAGATAGATGTGGATAGACTAATATCACAGTTATATAGATAGACAAATATTAGCATCTATCACATTCTTTATGTTCTTTTTTGTTTGTGCCGATAAAAATGTGTTTGTAATTATTATAGGTACATGCATTGCTTTAGAAATAGATGATAGTGGTCATTTCAAGTTTTTCTTTATGGTTTTTGGTGCATCAATTAAGGGGTTGAAATATTGTAGACCTATTATTTCTGTTGGTTGTACATTTTTGAAGTGTAAGTTTGGTGGCATCCTATTAATAACCTCATCACAAGATGGTACCAATCAAATTTTCCTCTGGCTTTTGCTATTGTAGATTCTGAAAATGATGTAGGACATGGTTTTTTTGAGAAGATACGAGGAAGTCTTTCAGAGCGGGATAATTTAGTCATTATTATGATAGACATCTTAGCATCCCTAAAGGAGTTTTAAGAGTGTTTCCTGACGTTGAGTATTGTGTGTGCACACAACATCTTTTAAGTATCTTGAAACTCCATTTTAAGGATCCACTACTTGATAAATATTTCTTTAGCTGTGCTTATGCCTACACCATTGATGAATTTGAGTACCATATGAGATGCATGGAGTCCGTTTGTCTATGGGAAGAGTTTGCGTGCTGTAAATAATCAATTAGTTCCCATTTAAGATCCTTTGACATAACCATACGATCATTTAATCGATCATTTACCCTTATCGTGTAATTAATGAATGTGATTTCAGTTTTAAAATTAGGGCATTAAGGCCACGTGACGACCATGTGTAGAGTTTAGGGCTTGGAAAGAAAAACTCTTCATTTTCGGATCCTTCATATTCTTTATAAACTCGAGCTCTCAAACCAATAGGTTTAGGGTTTCCAATGTTTTCCTATCGAACATTTCCCTTTCTTAAACTGTGCTTCATGATGCTGTTATCTCGACAAAGAACAACAGGATCGGAAAGAAGAAGAAAAAAACGTGCAAGATGCAAAAGGAAAGGAATGGATGGTAGATTTGACAAAGTAAACTATGATGGTGATTCCAAAAATGTCTATAAAAAACCATGGTAGGCTCTTACCTACTTCATCTTGAAACCACCAGCTATAAATTTTCTATCTATCTGGAAGTTTGTAACACATCGGAAAAGGTATACAATCATTTTAACCAAGGCCACCGTTCTGGGTTAACATGATTGTACAGTATTTTTGGTGGTCGGTATAGAACTAGAGGAAGTTTTGATTGTTAAAGATGATGAAGGAGATTGAGAGCAAGAATAAAGAATATGAGTTGTTCCAAAATAAATACGAGTTTCTGAGGCTTGACAATCTTACTCATGATTCAACGATTGACGAAGACAAGATTGAGGTCAATCGAGGAGTTGAAGGAGATGGAGAGTAAAATTCAATGACTCAAAAAATTGTACACATTTGAATATTTCTCTGTATTACACTTGTTAAAAAGAATCATTTATGACTACATATTATAAAACAATTGTTTAAAATAAAGAATATACACATTCATTTAGAACTTGGATTTTATTATCATATTGTTTAGTTTTATATTCATTTATAGATTATCACATGATCGTTTATGACTAACAAACCAATCGTTCAAAGGTTATTGAATGATCGTTTAAATTTAATGATAATATTGTTTAGACGTACTCAAATATCTTTTTAACATGAACCTGCAATCCTTTTCGATAACGACATACTCGTTTACATATAATCATTTAATTATAGTAGTTTAATATATGTTAAACGATAAGTGTAAACGATGGTTTGTGGGCGAAAAAGGTCAATAACCATGTTGTTTATAAGATGTTTTGAAGATCGTTTCCATTTTATTACGAATGTCTTTTTGTTTGGATTAAACGATCTGTTACGTTCTGCAAAAAAATACTTTAACCTAGACTAGATGATCGTGTATATTGAACTAAACAATACAGTATATAGACTAAACAATGTTTAGCGCTTACATATTAATTTTAGCGTTTAGGGTTTAGTGTTTTATAAACGATCGTGTACATAACAAAAATATATTATGATCATTATTTTTAGGATGGCTGTACTTGCGACAAATACTTTCCTGCCACTATCTCATGCCAAGTGCACAAGATTAATACAATTATTAAGGATAAACTGACCAAGGAACAACTATAGATATTCCATAAAACAATTTTTGGTCAATTACTAAATGTCAACATGGTCTTCAACGACCAGTTGATCCATCATTTCTTGTTGAAGCAAATACCTAAAGAAGCCAACGCAAATGAAATATGTTCTTCTGTTTTGGAGAAAAATGTCTGTTTTACCCAAAACGAATTCAACATCATAACCAGTTTGTAGCCAACCAATGTAACATTGGATAAAAATTATGACAATAAGCGCCTACAAAGCCTTCTATTTGGATCACAAAACAAGAAGATAATAACGTGCTTGGAAGTTGAGAAAATTTTCAAAAATTTTAACTTTACGAATGATGATGATGCTGTGAAGGTTGCCTTAGCCCTCTTTACTAAAACGGTGATGGTCGGGAAAGATAAAAAAATGTAGTTTGATATGGATGTTTTGGGAAGGGTGGATGATGAAAATTTTTTTAAGAACTTTGATTGGTCAACTTTCTTCTACACTCGTTTGCTCAGCAATTTGAAAACAATTTTACAAGGGAAAAAAGAAGTATAGGAGTTAAAGAAGGAAAGAAGTTTGACAGCAGTGGCATACTACAACATTAAAGGATACGTACTTGCTTTTCAGGTGATTTTTATTTCTTTATATACTTTAGTTAAATACAAACTAAACATCAAATATTAACATATTCGTTTGACTATTTTAGGTGTGGGCTTATGAAACACTTTCAACTACAAACAAAATTTCACCACCATTTTTCATCCCTCTCTTAATTTTCTTCACCTAATCGGGTCCTACAACCTGATTCTAAGTTCGAAGAATAGCGAATCAACTCTAGTGGTGGTCCTGGATTCAAGTTCGTAAGGTGATTACAAGGATCGGGAAATCCTTAAAGGTAAGTTTTTCATTAACATTTTAATTAGGGTAGTTTGCAAATTTTAATCACTAAATACAGTTTAGTTGCAATTAGGGTAAAATTTGATCTTAATTCTGCTGCGCATGTACCATTTTCCATCATGTGGTATCAGAGCATGCTAATTTTACTCATTTGCATATGGTGGGTATTTCAATTTATTTGATAAATTGTATGAATGAACTAAAATTAGTATTTTATGGTTTCGGGTCGGCATCTGGGTGCGACACATGTTGTTCCGTCTAACCCGGTCTAACCTGCCTTTTGACCTGCACACTATTAGTGGTTCCCTGGTGGATTGAGTCGGTTCAACCCAAAGGTTGGGTCTTGAGCCAATCCAAAAGGGTTTTTTTTCTGTCGATTTAGCTTCTTTTGGTGGTTACCACCAGTCTGTCAGGTTATGTTAATGAGTGGTCCAATGAGATCACTATAACCTGATATAATAGGTGTTCCTTCGGGTCCACCGACATATGATAGTGTTCCTTCAGGATCACTAGATTATGTATGTTCCATCGGGAAAACGATAGTTTTAGGCACTTCTTCACGGGATCATAATGGGAAGTTAACAACCCTATGCAATACGAAATAATTTAAATAGAACCTAAACTCAATTTAGTTGAAAAACTAAAAATAGGGGTCTTTTCAAAAATATAAAAAAGCAACAAAATATTTACACTCTATAGAACAATTCCAGAAATGGAAAAAGCCTAGAGGCCCACCGTGTAAAATACCAAAAATGCTCCATCAACCACGCCGTAAATAACGCACGCGTAATATATTTGCGATCGTTTAGATTTGGTTATTGTTTCATATGTGATCGTTTAGATATGGCTACAATTTATACGCGATCGTTTAGATATAGCTACAATTTATGCGATCGTTTAGATATGGTTCAATATATACGCGATCGTTTAGATATGGCTACAACGTGATCGTTTAGATATGGCTATAATTTATATGTGATCGTTTAGATATGGCTACAATTTATATACGATCGTTTAGATATAGCTATAATTTATCTTTTCAATTCCATCGTTTAATTTTGTTACACGATCATTTAGATTTGGGGACCCAAATCTAAATGATTTTTTTAAAAAAATTTGGTACACAATTTTTTTAATTCTTTTGGTACACGATCGTTTAGATTTATTTATACGATCATTTAGATGTATTTACACGATTGTTTTCTTTTTTTACACGATCGTTTACATTTGGGTACTCCAATCCAAATGATTTTTTTCAAAATTTTTTATATACAATCTTTTAATTTTTTTTACACGATCGTTTACTTTTTTAAACGATCGTTTACATTTGGCTACTCCAATTTAAATGATTTTTTTCAAGATTTTTTGTACACAATCTTATAATTTTTTTTACACAATTGTTTACATTTGGCTACTCCAATCTAAATGATTTTTTTTCAAGGTTTTTTATACACGATCTTTTAGATTTTTCTCTTTTGTTGTGCACCGTATTATACACAGTCGTTTAGATTTGGTTACCCAAATATAAACGCTTAAAAAAAAAGAAGAAAGACGATGGAAAGAAATCGCAATGAAAAAAAGAAGAGGAAAAGTGGAAAGACGATGGAAAGAAATTGAAGCGAAAAAAAAAAGAAGAGGAAAAGAAGAAAAACGATGGAAAGATTAAACGATATAAATAAAGAATTGAAAAATAAGAAAGATGATGGAAAGAAATCACAGAAAAGAAAAAGAGAAAAGAAGAAAGACGAAATCGCAGGGGAAGACGAAATAACAGGAGGAAGACGAATCACAAGGAAGAAAAGAAAGATGGAAGGGCAAATCTCGAGTATTTAAAAAATGGCTAATTTTATGGGTTTTGTTACATGGGCCATAAATAGTTTACAGTTTTGTTACACTTATGTAAGTTTCCCTTAAAAATACCATTATATTAGGAAAATAATTATAGAAACTAAGGCTAAGCATTTGAAGGATTACAAGACACGCACAATGAAACTAAGGATCAATTTTATTCTAATTACATTTAAACAATTTTAGAGATTAACATGCAAAAATAACTTAAATGAATAAATTAGGGTTTATCAAATACGTACCTTTGAAGTCCTCCCAATCCTCGTAATCTCCTCACAAACTTAAAGTCGAGATCACCACTAGAGTTGACCCGCTATTATCCGAACTTAGAACAGGGTGGTGGGACCAAATATGTAAAGGAATCTTTAGGTTAATTTTGTAAAAAAAAAATACAACAAATTGCCAAAAGTTTTTGCTTTAATTTGAAAAGAAACTTATTTATAACCTAATTACATGCAAAATTGAATGTAATTAGTTGGCCAAATCTCAACCCTTAACATTCCACTAACCATTAGTGGAATTAAGTAGGCTAAGTGTCTACATCTCATGTAGCCACTTATCCCACTAAATGTTAGTAGGATCAACCAACAAAATGTTGGATTTTTTCCACTTAGCCCAAGAGCAATACAGTAATTTGAGTCTTCAGTGGAGTGTACACACAGTTAATAAATATTGATTAATGTGATTAATGATCTTAGCTAATTAATCTCTCATATCCTTGTAACTTCTGATCTGTAGGTTCATTAGGTCATTTCCCAGCTTGTAAACGGTAATGATTTATATATATATATATATATATATATATATTGGTTGTAATTTGAAATGTCCAAATTTACTTTGGGAATTAATATAATGTTATAATATAAAGTTTATATTATAATTAAACTTCATTATATAACTTTAATTTTGGATATGATTCAAATTTGGACTAAATTAAATATAAAATATTTAATTTGGCAATTAATTAATTGAAGAATTAATTAATAGTTTAGTTTAATTTGATTTAATTAAATTGATTAAATTTAAACTATAGGTTACGTGAGAGATATTCATTTAAATATGATTTAAATAAAAAAATTAATTAAATATGATTGAATTAATATTAATTCAATCAATTTAAATAAATTAATTTATTATATTAAATTAAATTAATAGGAACGTGGGTGGTTCTCCTACGCATCCCAAATTCTCTCTAACTCCCCCTCTAGGTAAGGGTATGATAGAATACACAAAGGTGCTTCTAGGAACTCTACGTTTTCGCTCAAAAGAAAAAAAATCTCTCTACAAAATTCTCATTCCAATTTTGGTTCCCACAAACCAAAATCTCATTCTCACATAATAGAGAGGTTTTCAAGTGGTGGTGCCAAAAAATGGTGCTCGATAGATATAAACTCGACAATGTACGTAAGTTCCAATCTCTGTAATTTCATTATATATATACATATATACATGTATGTGTATACATGTATTCATATGTGTGTATATATATATGTGTGTGTGTGTGTGTGTATATATATATATATATATATTGTAGAAGCATGCTTAGCCTTTAGGTTTTGTATTCATTTTTTAGTGTATTGGTATTTTTAAGTTCCCAATTAAATTAAGTTAAGGTTTATGTTAAAATATTCTGCTACATATGGCTTTTTGTGAGCATCTGATTCGAAAAAAGGGAGTTTTGTTGAAGAAGAGCCTTGCTGGAAAGTTATTTCAGATAAGTGTAAGTATAAGACATTCTGTGAGGAAGGATGCGAAAAGAAAAAAGGTGACGCAAAAAGAAATATTGAGTTTAAGTTCTATCGCATTAAGGTAAGTGACACGATAAGAGTAGCTGGCGAGGAAGAAGCATGCGTTGGATGCCAAGAGCTAGACGTTTAACGTAGTAGTGCGGGAAGGAGTACCTATACCTAAGAAAGTGTGGTGAAAAGTAGGTGTCCTATTGACAAGACTAGAAGACTCTCCAAGGAAAGTAAATGTCTGTTGCTTTTCGAGAAGATAAGAAGAGTCAAGTGATTAAAGAGTTTGGTTTTCCTAGGAGATAAGGTTAGGGTCTCAAGGAAACATCCAATCGTTGCTGACATTTTAGCTTACATGTCGAGTTTGGGTTGGTTGTATGGTGCATGAAAGTGACCCTTGATGTGAAATGCCACTATAAATAGGGCAAAGACGAAGGAAAAAGAATTTTATTTTATTTTTTTGAAATGTTAGATTTTTCTGACAAAGATGTCAAAAGGGAGTTTTGAATATATTGAACGCTGGTTGAGAGAACTGCTAGGGGAGAAGAGAAAGCCTAAAGCAGAGAAGGAAGGAGTTGAGGCTAAGTATTTTCGTGAATTATCCTTATAAATGATTAATTGTTGTGAGTGACAAAACAAATTTTGAAAGTGGTTTCAACTATTATTTATAACTAAATGTTCTCTATGCTCGATTATGAGTTTTTGAATGTTTAATTCCTAAAGTGAAACAAGTATTTCTGTACAATTGAATGGTTGTTTAAGACAAAAGCATTTGTATTTATGATCTTTGTTTTGGAAAGAAAGGTTTTATGTTGTGTTACAAGTATTCTTCATAACCTTGTGTTATGTTTATTACATGAATTATTATCTCTGTTGTAATCTGTGCGAGGAGTAAGTTCTGAGCTAATACTCCTTTGTTGATAATTGTGTGGTTTGTGCTTTGTGGTATGGTATGATCTATTCCAAGGTGCTGGTAGAAATCCCAGGTAACTCGTGTGACTCAGGTTGAGTACGAATCCCAAGTCTCGACGAGAAGAGAATCCTAGATTAAGGCGAGTTGTGATGAAATCTTAACGATGGACGCTGGTTGAGTGTGAATCTCAGGATAGGGGAGCTATAGTATGACGTAACGAGAGACTACATGCTTGTGTATAAAGCTAAGAATTTGATCCTTACAGGATACACTGACTCTGATTTCCAAATCGATAAAGATTCTAGGAAATCCACGTCGGGATCAGTGTTCCCTTTGAATGGGGGAGCTGTAGTATGGCGTAGCATCAAGCAAGGATGCATTTCAGACTCTATTATGGAGGCTGAGTACGTTGCTACTTGTGAAGCAACAAAAGATGCAGTTTGGCTCAGGAAGTTCCTACATGATTTAGAAGTTATTCCAAACATGAACTCGTCCATTACTCTATATTGTGATAGCAGTGGGGCAGTAGCAAATTCTAAAGAACCTCGCGACCACAAACGAGGGAAACACATAGAGAGGAAGTATCGCCTGATATGAGAGATTGTGCAACGAGGGGATGTGATCGTCACCAAGATCGCTTCAGAGTACAATATTACTGATCCATTTACGAAGACTCTCACGACTAAAGTGTTCGAGGATCATTTAGAAAGTCTAGGTCTACAAGATATGTACATTAGGTAACCTAAGGCAAGTGAGAGATGTGTAATGGGTATGATGATACCCTGGTTTATTGTATTTGTATATATACGTTTTATGTAATATACTTGTACATTTTAACATTTCCAATGTTTCAGGATTACTTTATTTTGTACATTCTACAGTGACTAGAGTTTTAGTCCAAGTGAGAGTTTGTTGGGTTTTATGTCTTAAAACTCGTAGATAGTAAATATAATCAATTGACCGTTATTAATAAAGTGTTTTTATTTCTATAAGTGTTATTGATTATATTATTAGTTTTGTCTTAATAACCTAAATCCAATAAGCTAACATCCTAAGCTGTTTGATGAGTCTTAAACAGTATGTAGAGACATACGAGATCAATGTTCAAGATCAGCTTAAAGGGTCTATAGTATAGGGTTAAGGCTAGGTACCTTATCCTGGTAACACTATGGATACGACTCACTTTATATTTGATACAAACACATTGATCCAATGTGTTCATGTGTGCGATATGCGAGTGAGGGTATCCTATGTAACGAGTTTGCATAAAACCGAACCACGAAATAGTAATCATTATATGTAACTCTGTGAACTAGTAGGGTTTCTATTTCATTATGATGACCTAGGTAACTTAGTCTTAATTCTTAGTGTATTAAGAACTCCTGTTTGCGAGAGATTGTCCTTTGATTTGTACGGGTGAGAGTGGTCAGATTGCTAACTCAATATACTTATCATTTTGGGGACAAGACCGAGTGGGGAGCTGGAAACATAATCACACAAGATGGAATTCACTCCTCCCTAACTTTAGGGTAAGTAGATGCGTGTTCCCTTAAATGGTGTCTCTGGGACTTGAACAAAGAACCCTACCCTCTCTATGGCACGAGAGGGGTTTTTGTTTAGTGGTTGGACCATAAACAGGTTGTTCATTAGAGGAGCACTGATATTTAAGGACTAGAAGTAACCTAGGGGTAAAATGGTAATTTGACTCAACTAATGTTACGAACACTTGTAAAGGACTAACTTACTAGTATTGGTCTATATCCGTGGACACAAAAATATATCTATAGTATGAAGAATTCAACTGTGAGTCTTTGGTGGAGTGTACACATAGTTAACGAATATTGATTAATGTGGTTAATAAGTTTAGCCAATTAATCTCTTATCGTTGTAGCTTCTGATCTGTAGGTCCATTAAGTTCCCTTTCTTGCTTGTAAAGGGTAATGAGATTTATTTATATTGGTTATAATTTTAAATGTTTAAATTTATTTTGGGAATTAATATAATGTATGGTGATACATTATAATATAAAGTTTATATTTTATTTAGACTTTAAAATATAAATTTAATTTTGGATATGATTCAAAATTAATTTATGAGAGAATAAAATATTTGAATAAGTTCAAATATTAAATTAATGTGAATTAGATTCATACTAAAACTATAGGTTAAAATTTAATGCGTATATGATACATATTAAAACTATAGGTTATAAGAGATTCATATTTAAATATGATTCAAATTTGTATTAAATTAAATATAAGATATTTAATTTAGAAATTAATTAATTGGAGAATTAATTAATAGTTTAGTTTATTTTGATTTAATTAGTTATGCGAGAGATATTCATTTAAATATGATTTAAATGAAATACTAATTAAATATGATTTAAATGAAACATTAATTAAATATGATTTAATTAATTATTAAATTAATTAATCGATTAATTATTTAAATTAATTATTTATTTTAATGTTAATTTATTAAATTAATAGGGAATGTGAATTAATTAATTAATATTAATTAATTATTTTAATATTAATTTATTAAATTAATAGGGAACATGGGTGGTTTTCCCACGTTCCCATTTTTCTCTCAACTTCCCTCTTCTTCAGATCGAAGAAGAAGGAGTTACTGGTACACATTCACATTAGAGTTCTGTGACTTTTACGTACGTAAGATTATCCCATTCTCTCTGAAATATTTTCTCTCTCTGAAAAAAATTCTCTCTTCCAATTTGTTTCCCACAAACGATCTAAATGCAGAGAATAGAAAGGCTTCCAAGTGGTAATGCCCCAAATTGGCATTTGATAAATTCACCGTTGTCAACGCGCGTATGTTATTCTTCTCAGTAATATTTCTTGTAAACATGTTTAGACATAATTAAATTAAGTTTTACCAATGTACTGGTATTTTTAGGTTCCAATTAAAATTGGGTTAAGATCTGTAATTATTTCGCTATGCAAAGAGCTTTTTTCCCTTCATATGCGGCATGTTAGTTGTGTCATCTTATCTCGTGTTTAAGGAGGTGGTTGAAAAGCACATCGTTCCTTAGCGCGGATGGCCCAACTTAGAAGGAAGGCGACCGAGGTTGGTAAGGCCAAGCCTGAGGAGCCACAAAGCTGAAGAGCTTAGTCAGGGAAAGGTATCCCTAAACATTGTCCGCAAAGTTAGGTTGTTGGGAGACCAAGACAAAGGTCGAAGTGAGGCCTTTACACCTCTAGGTACCCTGTCACAACAAGCAGCTTTTAGCGGCGAAGAAAGAAAATGAGCCTTATACTCCCAAACACCTTGGCGCAAGGAGGCAGCACCTTAGTGGAAGAATAAGGATGTGAAGATCAGCCTTGGTTTTATTTTACGCAAGAAAGAAAAGGAATGTATTTGTAATTTGAGAATTTTGTGTAAAGCATTAAGTTAATAAAAAGAGGAAGTTTGTTTTTATTTCCGCTGTATTTTATCTATTGTGCTTATCGTGTAGAAGCTAAAGTTGTTTAGAGTTAAGTGTTAGACGAATGAGCTAAGTTCAAGAGTTGTTTTTCTGCTGCAAAGATGTTGTGAAGGTTTCTAAGGTTTAAGTACGAAACTTTGAGAAGAAAACAGTGAAAGGAGTTGTTCCGCTTACTAGGCGTTTGACGCGTCATCTTGTGGAGAGATACACAAAGGATGTCTAGACGGTACTCCCCCACCTGATTGCGTGGAGTGAGAGTTGGGGCGAGCCATGACACTTTTATCCCTTCAAAATCTAGTATTAAGGTTAGGGCTTTCAAGTAGAGAAGACACTAGGAAGGGAGGTGTTGAAGTGAAGGAAGCCACAAAGGTCATTTTTGAAGGAAAACTGACCAGTGCTGAGTATTTTGGAGTTACACAACTTAGGACTTGAAATCTCTGGTTGAAACTTTGCGGTAAGCTAATTAAGACATTTCTAAACAAGTTTGTACACATGGGCGTGCAAGTTTCTAGATTTGAGTTTTAGATTTTAAGCTCTAAAGTCAAGTAAAGCTTCTAGGAAAGACCAAGGATTGGCCAAGCGTCAAGAATACAGTGTGAGATGAGCGTGCAAATTGTGCAAGAAAGGTTATTTAAGTCTCGGAGCATGCGTTTAGATTAAGGTACACAATCATTTTGAGATATATTACAAGAATAGACGACCGTGTAGTGAAATAATATACTTTAAACGATTGTATTGGTCATAGTAAACGATCATGTAGTCCAATGTAAATGATCGTGAAAAACTTCAAATCTAACAATCGTATGGTACAATATACACGATTGTTTAGAAATTCAACAATGCATAATTTTTTGTTTACATTTCTTACTAATCTTCTAAACAATTTAGAATTTTTGCGGAAGATGACGAATATAAAATAGGAGATTTAAATGATTTTAGTCTTATATTTTAAACGTCGAAAAAAGAAAATCTAGAAGAGAAGATAAATAAGTCACAAAGAAGACGAATAAATTGCAAAAAAGATGAATAAATAGTAAAAAAAAAAAAAAAAAAAAAAGTGAAAGAAATCAACAAAAGTATATATGAAATTTATAAGAAAACAATGAGGTTTCATGGATTTTTCTGATTTTGTTATTGGTTAATTTTGTTACATGTAAATTAACCTTAAATATAAATGTGTAGGTTTAGGGTTATTTTGGAAAATTTCGGTCCATTCACTCAAATTCCCTAAGAGTCCCCATAGCTTAGCTTCAACAGCATAGAGGAAGAAGATAAATTCAGCTAAATCTCCGCTATAAACCGTTTTTCTTCCTTCACCAATAATTGCAAATTCAAATTTCAAATCGAAAACCCCCAAACTCCCCATTACAAAAGTCCAATCCCTCTCTTAATTTCTCCACAATTCCGATTCCAATTTCGAAATCCATCTGGGGATTCTCAGACAAAGAAGATGAAAGCATCTCTGAAATTCCGTGAAGACCAGAAACCATTATTGAGAGCGAAAATCCCTCTCACCATTCTCGGCCTCCCTTTCCAATCCGCCATAGCCGCCGGAACCTCCAAAGAACTCACTCTCAAGCTCTCAACTCTCTTCGAATCCGGCCCCTCCTTCAATCTTGCATATCGCCCCAACGATTCTTCAAACCCCTTCTCTGTAATCGTCAAAACCGGAATCGCCTCCTTCGGCTCACCGATCTCTTCCCCTATGCTCATGAGCGCCGAATTCAACTTAATCGCCTCTGGGAACCCCACTTTCATGCTCCACTTCAAGCCTAAACTCGGCGATTTCTCCGTCAAGAAATCGCAATCCTCGTCCGTGATGTTCCAGAAGGTTCCGAAATCGGAGGAGGAACCTGTGGATGTTAAAACTGCTGTTTCGAAGGCGGTTTCCGGTTTGGAGGTGGCGGTTAGTACGGCGGTTCCGATTATGAAATCCGGCGCCGTGAGGTTTCGTTGGGGTCTTAGGGTTCCTGCTGCGGAGGGGATGAAGATGAGTGGTGGGATTTCGTTTAGGGAGGTTCCGTTCATGGTGATGGATAAGATCGGGTTCGAACACGTGGACGGTGGGGATATGAGTACGAAGGAGGGTAGTTTGGGAAATGGGGATTTGAATTTGGATTCGGATTGCTTTTCGGTGAAGCGTCAGTTTGAGGTTCTGAAGTTAGAGAATGGGTTATTGAAAAAAAGCATAGACGATCTTAGGAAGCAAATGAAATTGTTCTCCAATTCCGGCCGCCGACTTAACGACAGAAATGCGCCGGAGTTGGGTGGTTTTGATGGGTTGCCGCCAGATGACAAGGCGGCGGGGGTTGAGGAGCTGAGGAAACCGGCGCTGCCTAGTGCCTGAATTCGTCGATAAGACAAAACCGTCAGTTTAAATGTAAAAACCGAGTTGTTTTTGTTGTGTTTTTGCTCTCTATCATTTGTTCAAGTTATGTTTTAATGCTAAATTTAGTGAAATTGTTTATTAATAGGATATGTTTTTTCTTGCAATTGTTTTGATTGGTAATGCTGTGGTGGTATTTATTTTCTTCTCATTTATAGTCTCAAGTTCTGCTTCTGTCTGTCAGAAGTGTTTTTTTCTACATTTTTCGAGAGGATTAAAATAAAGGAGAAATAGTTTGTCTTTTCATAATTCATTTGAATTTACAGAACACTTGCAAAATGGGCAAACCAAATTCACCACAGCTCATAATCTATTTATTCTTTCCAAAAAAATAATATGAAAGCTATACAATGTCGCAAATTAAATGTCTTCATTACAATACTGTTATCTAGTTTTATGCTCGCAAATGTCTACCTATTTGTTTTTCTCTTTCTCTCTATCAATTGTTTTGTTTTTCTCTCTCTGTTACTTGGTTCTTTCGTGTGAGGTGTTAGCAGAAGTTAGCATTATTAAATGAGCATCAACATTTATTCATGCATCACACCGTTACGATTTTAGGTTTTGTTTTGTTGGAATAAATGGTTATTGTTTGCGTTTTTTCGTGAATGGATGCATCATTTCATGAAAATCTATTAAGTATTTGTTTATTCAATACATCACTTCATACGACTTTTCGAATGACCACCAATAAGTTTATAAATAAGTTCTTTCTTCTATTCGGTTGGAGAAGAGAGATCATTGTCTATAATCCCTTGTCTTCTTCAAAAAGAATTCTCTCCATTATCACAATCATGACGTTTGGTGGATTCTCAAAGTTTTGTTCGTTGATCTTCTAAACGGGGTGCTACTCTTAGAAGAAAGTTTATATGTTCTATCCTAGGAGACAACTACTCTCAAAACTGAAGCATTAGGGTGGGTAAATTTTGTCTTCAGGAGACAACGTGAATTCTTTGGACTCAGATCGATAATACATATATGATTTTCTATTTTGTTGTGTTGATAATTTTGACATGTTTCTCTCTCCATCAATTAGTTCTTTGGTGCAGCAAGTAGGTACATGGTTGATGGTACGATGAAGATTGATATTAGCCGATTGGTCGTACGATCAACTAAAACGAGAGAGAGAGCTGAGAAGGGGTCTGCATATGAAGCTTATGCTTGAGGAGGAAAAAGTTTGAGGGTCAACCAATATAGTAATTTTGAAAGAAATTAGGTAAAATGTGTTCTTTTGGAAATAATCAGTTAAATATGGTTTTTCTTCTTTGTTGGAGTGTGTTCCTTTTTTTTTTTTTTTTCTTCAATATAGTTCTCTCTTTTTAAAAAAAAATTGTTTGATTTATATTTTTTAAACTAAATTTATCTCTATTTAGAAAAGGTTCTTTTTAAATATAGAAAAGAAAAATAAAATATTTATAGTCTATAAAAAGATTTCACAAAAAGAAAAAGTCCATAAAAAAGTCTAAGCCTATGGTGTAAAATACAAAAAATCTCCTTAGCCCAAACTATTTTTGTGATTCTCAGCCCATGACTAATCGACCACCAAGCGAGATACGCTATTCAACGAGCAAAAACACTTTGTCTTCTACTTCATCGAACAGAACAAAAAAATAACAATCTCCATTTATGTGGATCTATTCATCAATGGCTTCTTTGTTTCCATTCCCCTTCAATTCTTCTTCCATTCTTATGACATTTCATCTTTTCTTCTTCCATTCTTCCCTTGCTTCATCTTCTAATTGTTAACTATAACAATAATTTGAAATTTTATTTGCTTGCGGTTGGTTGGTTAGTATGTGTAGAAGTGATTTGTGCATAAGCAATAGCTAGTAGATATGTCATGTTGTGGCTCTAATTAAGCAACTAGTAGGCAACTAAATAGGGTTATGTGATAAAAGATGTAATCCTATTTCTGCGTTGCAGCACTTCAAATGATACTCGTGTAGTATAAGTTTCCCTCTCCATCATCCAAGTGCAAACGAAGAGAGGTTTTCTGGTAAGTCCTGGGTTGAACACAGGGAATTAGCATTCCTAATGAACTTAATCATGCAACCAGACTTATGCGACTCTGTACAGTATGGGAATATGCACAATATAATTAAACTTAACTATTTATACTAAGGTGCTTTTGGTAGTGCAAGGTGAGCATGACAAAATGATGAAATGAAAAATGAATTCAGTTATTATAGGTATGGAAGGAAGGAATGTCTAATTAACTAATCGCAATAGAGTATGTTTTAATAATTCAAGGTGATACAAAGCATGTATTAACTTCAAAATTAAGGTGAGCAACCTATCGGTGCCTTCACCATACTTGCTCACCTATCGGGATTCAAATACTTGAAGTTAAGCTATGATTTGCATCTAATCAACTTGTTTACATTATAAGTAATTTGTCCTTAATTAAGGTGAGCAACCTCTTGGTGCTTTTGCCACACACATTAACATCTCAGTAACGTATGTAAAGGATGAACTCAACAATGAGATTGCCTTGCTACAATCTCCTTGTTGCTTGCTTAGTTAACCACGTGCTTTCACTTGTCAGGTGAGTGCAGTCAGCATTATTATCTCTTCTCTTGAATATACAATGCTTTGACATCTATGTTACCAAGTAAAACTTAGCATACACCCTGGTTTTATAGTGTTGAAAAGGCACATTTCCTTACTCAAAAACTAATCATACATATTAATCATGGTTAATAGAAGAGAGATGGAAGAATAAAAGAAGAAATGGATTACTGCTATGAATAAAACTTTAGGCTTTCGACCATAGAGTACATTTTACATAACAATACAATGTAAAGAGAAAGTGGGATACAAATAAATTCCTCGAGCCTTCGAGTGTGATGTCTCATACTCCTCAACTCTGATTTTTTCCTGTTCTTAAAGGGAAATGGAAGAGGAGAGTTTTCTCTCTCTCTTTTGTTCTAAGCTCTCACTTGAAACTTTAAGGAAGAAGAAATGATGAACCATATGAACTTGCTTTCCAACCAAAATTTGCACACCTAGTTCTGAAGTAGAGGTCTCTATTTATATGCGAGAACTGAAGTGATAAGACAACACATGCTTCATTAATGCCTCTGAAAAGATGTATCAGCGTTGCACAAACGTCATCTCATCCTTTTTTCTAATAAACACGCCAATCCAATTTTTCTGCTAGTGCATCAATTCACCTATCTTGATTACTTGTCGTCGTATTGATTGTACGTATCTTCTCGCGTAACATTCTTATCGTTGAGCTTTTACTTTTTGCTTATATCCTAAGATAAAACATGGATGATGTTCTTTTGCACGATGCAATATACGAGTTAATCAAATTATATACTTTTCCCTTTGTTTTCTTTTGCTCTTATGTGATAAGACTTCATTATTTTACATAAAATGCTACAATAATTTGTATTTCTACAAGTTATCAGTATTGCGTACATAAAAAAAAGGTATGATGAATGTTTCTATTTACTTTTCATTTCATCGACTGATCTTTCTATTCAATCTTACTTACTAAACCACTATAAACTATTTTTTTTACATATATAGTAAACAAGAAATAAAAAGTGCAACCATCAGCCAGCAAAGGAAAAGGAAAGAAAATAATGAATGTTGAATCTTCATTAAGCAAAGCAAAAGGAAAAGAAATAAAGCATGAAAAGAAAGAGAAGGTAAACTGTTTGAAGAAACCAAAGGTATTGCCCAATAGAACAATGTTCTATTAGTGTCTATATGGGGAGATATCTTTCATTGTCTATCTCAGATAAACAATGACAACATTCTAAATAGTGATAGCATTCTATCATGCCTTATTTGTTAGAATGGAAAATGTTGGAAAAATGATTTTGATATCATGTTAAGAAATTAGAAATTTGAGTAGCTTCTTCGAAGGCCTCCTAGATTAAATAGGGATATACTTAAATTTGAGGGTTAAAATAAGATTTCTCTAATAATTTTGACTTTGAAGTTAAACTTTTGAATAACTTTTTAGTAGTGAAAAACATTATTGATATTGTTTACTAATCTTGAGAAGGGGTTTTACTACTATAGATAAATGCATTATACATAGACCCAAATGCATCTATCTAAGTCTATCTATTGATAGACAGCGATAATATATTGTTTTATCATTGTTTATCTACACAAATAGACATGTACTGGTAGCTTCTTCGAAGGCCTCCTAGATTAAATAGGGATATACTTAAATTTGAGGGTTAAAATATGATTTCTCTAATAATTTTAACTTTGAACTTAAACTTTTGAATAACTTTTTAGTAGTGAAAAACATTATTGATATTGTTTACTAATATTGAGAAGGGGTTTACTACTACAGATAAATGCATTATACATAGACACAAATGCATCTATCTAAGTCTATCTATTGATAGACAACGATGATATATTGTTTTATCATTGTTTATCTACACAAATAGACATGTACTTCACTTTATAAAAAAAGGATGATGTTTATGGGTAGAGAAAGTGTGAATAATTCATAACAAAGAGTGTTTAATGTGTGAATGAATCTAGAAGATATGTACTTGGATATAGAGTAATAGTGTTCTATCACTATCTATACCAGATAGATTGTGTTAATGTTCTATCATCTAATATATTGTGTTATTATTGTCAGCACATTCTAGTAGCTTTTAGTTTCTAACATATGGTTATATATATCTTTCAACAGGTTAAAAAGCAACAACTTCAAATTATTATGGAAAATGAAGACATAATAATTTGATCAAAATTATAGTCAAAGTTTCTAGACTATAGTTACTGTTTACTATAGTTTAGATAATTTGACTTTGATAAGAACAAAACTAAATGAAACAATTCTTTCTCAAGTTTTAGATGGACTTTTTAGGCACTTTCTCAATATTAAAATGGCCAAAATACTCAATCAATTCTTGAACTATTTAGTAAGAAAACAATGCTATACAAAGAAGCTTAATGTCCTAGTGTTTGACTTTAATGGCATACAACAAAATTTAAGCTAAAAGGAATTTTGTTCAGTGACTGGATTAAAACACTACAAATTCCCTCAATTGCATTTAGGAAAAGAAAAGAGTCTAATATTAAAATTGCCCTTTTTACTCATGATGATTTTATAATTGGAAGAGATATAGAGAACTTTCAAAGCACTACGTAATGAGGAAGCCTCATTGAAAGTGAAATTAGGAAATCTCTACATCCTAGAAGTTTTTTTAATCCCCAAGCAACAACACAATCATATCAATTTCAAACATATTGACATTTTGGATAATGAACAAAAGTCTTTAGAGACTGTCCATGGAGATGATTGTCTTACATTCTAACTTATCAATTCTTTAAAAAAGCATCATATACCAACAAGGATGTTGCCTACCTTCAAGGACTTCCATTAGCAATAGTCTATTGGACTTTTAAGATAATCCAAAAACTTTCCAATTTCGATGTTGGTTGGAAGGAAACTTGGAATTGAAGTCCCAAGAATCATCACATGGGAGTGTTTGGAGTCAAATGACTGAAGTACTGATAACTTATATAAATACAATTTATTATAACCTTTTATGTAAAACAATAGAGTTAAAATGCAAAGTAAAAGAAAGAAACACGTAGCTTTTATCATAAATCTACAAACTAAGAAGAAAGAAACTCATATAAGTCGTTATGCCTGATTTGACTATAAGATCGTGTTTTTAAATGAAAGATGATGAAAAGAAGCAAATCATAGAGGAACATGTCAAGCGAAATATGTGACTAGAAGCTATCATGTGATCTAAGTCATGAAGTGGTTTGGCTAATAGATTCATAATGCGTGATGGTTCGTTAGAAGACAAAAGTGGCCGATGGAGTTGACGTGACAAGACATGTAGGTGCAGACATTCAGAGGATAAAAAGCAACTTGTGCAGCAGAGTATAGACATTTACTGTCATACCAAGCCCACGAATACCCTTTTTCTCCATCAGAAGAAAGTATACAGAGATACGTACATATAGAGAGCATATATAGAAAATTAGAGAAAGTGCCCACATTTTGTAGAAGTTCTTCATTTCCACATCTTCTTCAATCAATTGTTAGGTGAGAGTATAGAGAGAGATTAGACAAAAAAAAAAGGCCAAAAACCATTCATCTAATTTGTAAAAGCGCCAAAGAATGCAAAGCCATGAATTCTATGACTTGAAACCTCTTCTTACTTTTCCATTTTTAAGCTTTTTTATTTCTGTATTGTTTGAATGTCATGACTGTCATGGCCAATACCTATATTATTATTTAATACAATGCATGTCTTTTAACATCATCATTCTCCCATTTCTTTACTTTACATGTTTTTGTTTAGTCGTACGTAATGTGAAAAGTTATTGCATGCTCTTGAAAGGTTTCATTATTTATAAGCATTGCCACATTTAGTCCAAGCTTAATCTAACGCTTGATTATGTTTGAAAGAAAGAATTAAGCAATGGTAGCTAATTACTCGAAAAGGTAGGTAACAATGCTCTGACTAAACGCGCATAGAAGGGATTTTGGAAACAAAATTTATTCTAGTGTTGGAACTCTTTCATCACTTGTATCTCGAAAGGCAAACAAGTGTGGTGTTTAAGCATCAAGAGGTTGCTCACTTAATTAGAAAGAGGAAATGTGATGCTTACGGGTAGAGAAACCTAGGTATAAATCGTTTAATACACTTTTAACACTCATCTTCCGAAAGGCGTCAAAGTGTGGCGTTTAAGCACTAAAAGGTTGCTTGCCTTAATTAGAAAGTGATAAAACTATCTATATCTTATCAAAGGCATAAGTTATAATTCATAACGCGTATAACTAAAGACATCTTACATCATTCAAGGAGTCCATACTACTCAAATTCTTTTGAAAACAAACCTCTCTCTTCTTTGAACTTTAAGAGCCTTCTCCTTGCGTCCTCTTTGTCCAGTAGCCTCACCTCGCTTACTAGACTCTTTAAGTGAGCTTTTTCAATTTGTTTAAGGGAAAAAACACGAAGAAAATTGTTAGCACCATTTGTTTGAAAATGGGCTACTTATAGGGCTCTTTGTAGAATAACTTTGCCACCTTCTGCTTGTCGTATTTTTGAAGTTTTACATGCTTTAGACACATGATCTTCACCCAACTGACCCCCCTTTAATCGCCTAAGGTGAAGCAAAAAGCTTAGCAAATTAAATTAGCCCACAAAACCTTTCAACAAGCCTTGTGACAAGCAAAACGCCTACTAGCCTCTCTTGCCTTGGCCGCAAGGCTCTCCTCGCGTGCCTCTTTGAAGGTTCTTCTCACCTACCACTCTTGGCTCTTGTCGCCTAGTTCTTTTGGTTGCCTAACCAAATGCCTTAACACAACAACTCCTTAAAGCTTTACCTTGGCACCTTGACATGCACTTAGAGGTTCTCAACGCCCTTCTTTCTCGTCTAGCCATGTCCCAAAGCGTCTAGAACATGCTTCAAAACACCTAATATGTAAACCCTGAACCTTAAGGAACTTGAATTTTTCAAAGAGTTTAAAAGGTTAATTTTTGAGTGAAGTTAAGGTGGAAAGTAAGCTTAAGAAGTGTCATTGTAAGTGTGTCATGGTAGGTAGAAAGAGAAAAGCTAAGAAGGAATGGTTAAAAAGTAAAGGAGGATAAGTTGTAAAGGAGAAAAAATTGGCCAAGTCCACAAGCTTGGCATTTTGGACATAGGCAAGTAGCCAAAGATGTAGATAACCTCTAGGCGTTTTGGACATAGGCAGGTAGCCAAAGACAAGTGAGGATATGTGGCCGAGAAGGTTGGGATAACCTCTAAGAGTGCTTGACAAGATGACCTTGGCTAAAGAAGGCTCATCCTTAGAGGTTAGTTGGCCATTTAGACTTGTTCTTGGCTACATGACGAAGGCATGTGCATGCAGAATGAGGCTTGTGACTAAGGAAAAAAAGGTTAGCAAGGCATTTGAAAGGCTCAAGGCTTTTTGGTTAGGTGTTTTGAGTGAAGTTGGGCGAGATGATGAGTCGGTTAAGAGGACTCTAAATGTTCTTTGCATGCCTAGGTTAAATTTCGGCAAGCAGGAGGTGTCAAGAATTTTCTTTGTAAGCCTCAGTATAAATAGTTCACTTTAAAATAAAACTTCTCATAATTTACTTGTGCGTTTTGGCTGAAATTACTTTCAAAATTTCACAAATTGAGCCCATTTTCTAAATTGGGGCTGTTAGTTAAATTTAAGAAGAAGAAAGTTGAACTTGAGTTGAAAGAAGGAAGAAAGGTCATTTTTGAAAGGAATCTGAGCAGTCTTCACTCTAAGGAGGCTACATAATTCATATCGTGAAGTTTTTGGCTAAAATTCTGATATAAGAAAGTTAAAACATTTTCCAAAAACTTTATAGAATGAAATATTTCCATTTGAGTTATGGATTTGAAGATATTAACCTCTAAAGTAGGACTTAAGTTCTGGCCTAAAAATTGTGTTATGGGCGGTGTTGGTGGTTTACCGAGTGTCAGAGGTTGCTAGGCGAGATGGGCGTGGATTTGGATTGGAAGAGGTTAATGTCGTGTCGTCTAAATATTATTTTGATATGATCTAAATGATCCTTTACCATGGTCAACACGATCGTTTAAATTTGAAGTCTTTTTCTCATTGTTTAGAATGATCTAAACAATTATGTTGATATTATCTAAACGATCGCTTACCATAGTTAACACAATCAGTTAGCATAGTCAACACGATTGTTTAGCATGGTTAACACGATCTTTAAATTTGAAGTTTTTAACGATCATTTACATTGGACTACACAATCGCTTACCATAATCAACACAATCATTTTTCATGATTAACACGATCGTTTAGCATGGCCAACAGGATCGTTTAAATTTGAAGTCTTTTTCTCCATTGTTAAAAAAGAACTACATGATAGTGTATCATGAGCTAAACGATAATAGATTATTCGTTTAAACTGTAGTACACGATAGTTTAGAAGAAGATTACTCGACCACGTGGGTGGCTGATTAATCGTGTATTGACTGAGACATTTTTGATATTTCCCATTGTGGGCCTGTGGAATTTTTTTTATTTTCGAAGTTGTTTTATGCAATATAAATATTTTTCTGGTTTGTTATATTTTTTAAAAGAGTTTTTTTTAGAAAATATAAGAAATCGGTAAAATTTATACATTGTACAGAACAATTCTAAAAAGAAAAAAACCCACAGGCCCACAATGGAAAATATAAAAAATGCCTCAATCAACACGCAATTACTTGGCCACTCGTGTGCGTAATATATTTGGTACACGATCTTGTACCAAAATCGTTTAGATTTGATACACGATCGTGTACTAATATCTCAACAATTATTTTCAAGATCGTGTACTAAATAAATAACCCAATGATTGTTTTTCAATACCTTTTATATTTGGTACACGATCTTGAAGATCGTGTACCAAGATCTTTTATATTTGGTACATAATCTTGAACCAAATAACACTTTAAAAAAATAATACAAGATTTATAATTGATTGAAAATGAATATCATGATTTCAAAAAAATATAAAAGAAAAAATAATACAGAAGAAGAAGAGAAGAAAGAAGATGGAAAGGAAAAAAAATGCAAAAGAAGAGAAGAAATAAGATAGAAAGGAAGGGCGAACTTGAAATATTTTAAAAAAAATGGCTAGTTCTTGCGCTTTTTGATTTTGTTACATAAGTCGTAAATATTTTGGTGTATTGTTATCTTTATGAAAATTAACCTTTAAATAATCTAATTACATGCAATTTTGCATGTAATTAGTTCATCAAATCTCAACACCTAACTTTTGACTAAGCATTAGTGAAACTTAGTGGGCTAAATGTTTACATCCCATATAGCCACTTATCCTACTAAGTGTTAGTGGGATTATCCAACAAAATGTTGAATTTTCCACTAACTTTAGTCTAAGGGTAATATGAATTTGACCATTTAAGTCAAGTCAACATTTTGACTTTTTACCATTTTGTCCGTGTTAATAGATTTCGACCTCCTGAGTATGAATCTGCATTCATTTTTCCAAAATTCAAATTACAATCGAATATAAAGCCAGTCAAAAGTCAACCTTTTTGTCTTTTTTTCTGCTTTAACTATTTCCATCATTTTTTAGCTTTCAAATATGAATCTGTATTTATATTTTTAATATTTAAATTACATTTAAACATAAATCTCTATCTCTAACTAATAACAGACAACTATATCACATTTAAACATATGTTTGTTGGTTTCTCTCCTTTTACCTAATTCGAACAATTTAAACTATTCCAACATATTGTTTTAAGTTAATTCCATATGAGCTAGTAAGGGAACCTGATGGATTTATATATCATATGCTCCAACAATCTGAGATTAACATTCATTAACTAACGAGTCATTCCACTAAAGTTTCGTAGTTGCACTTAGAGGTGAGCATGATAGGCAGAAAAACTGAGTCGATTGACCAAACTGAAGTTGGTCGGTCGAAAAATAAGAAGGTCGATCGGAGTCGATTTCGAAAGTTCAAATCGAAAATTTTCAAAAAATATTTATAAGTGTTATACCGACCAACCGACCAGAAAAAAATCGATCAACCAACTTACCCTTACTCATCAATGTTGAGGCCGATTTGACACTTTACCATACCATCTATGGTCGGTTCGAGGTTGGTTTTGTTAAGAAATCTATTTCGATCGATTGATGATCACCCCTAGTTGCACTTTCCTTGCTATAGATATATTTGTGTTTATTTGATATAACCATGATTGGTAAGTTAATCCTACACAAGTTGTTCGTAACCTCGGTTGGGTCAAAGTACCACCCCTAAAATTACATCTTGCTCCTTAAGTCCTGCCGATCTCTGTTAAACAGTTGGTTTAAGGTCCAACCTATAAACCGAATCCCAATCAGGCTAATGAGAGGATGAGGCCCCTTGTTCAACCCTATCTACTAACCCTAAAAAAGGTAGGAGTGAATTACACTTCCACCCTATGCCTCTAATCATCCACCCTATCTTACCCCTAAATGGGAGGCTTACTGGGCCAACGTTTTTGAGCTGCCTTCACCTAAGATAAGCACTGATAGAGTCTATCTATGTTTATCCAAGATATACAATGATGGACTTCTATTAGTATCTATTAATGGTAGAAGCTTATAAAAGTCTAACAGTGTCCATATTAGCAAGTATTTAAATAAAAAGAACGAAACTTTTTCTTTGGGATCACCCTCTAACACTTAAGTTACTAGAATTTCCTTTATATCTTCACTTTCAATCTCCTATGACAATACATTTTTTTGTTTTCTGTATAAGATAGACAATGATTAAGGGTTATAAGATATTTAAGTGTTATAGGAAACAAAGGAAAGAAGGGAAGAAATTTGGTTAAGTGTAAGTGCAGGCGAGCGAAGTGTCCTAGGCGACAAAACATGAGAGTGAGATATGGCAAGCCAACACACCAAGTATGTGGCATCAAGAAAGGTTGGTTAGGTGTTATGACAAAGCCAGGCAACAAGTCCATGCAAGTAAGGGTTGTGTGGCATGCTCAAAGCGGCTTAGGCAAGCTAAGTAGTAATGGTAGGCATTTTAAATGTGTTGGTGGGACATGAGATGAGATGTTTAGGTCATTAGTGACTTATAGGTGGTTGATTAAGGTTTAACATCAGCATTGAGCTAAGCTGGAGGTGCCAACATGTTTTCATGCAAAGAAGTCTTAAAAGAAAGCTTAAAGAGTATAATTTTTCAATAAGGGCTACTAGAAGAAGAAGGGATGAAGGTGTTGAATTGTTAAAGGAATCTTAAGAAGGTCAGGTTTTTAATGAGCCCATAACAGTCTTAAAAAAATCATAAGCTAGCAAAAGCAATACTTGGAATTTGGATATGAAACTATGGGGTAAGCTAGTTGCAAGGTTAAGCAATATTTTTTGTAGAGACAGATTTTTGATTTGATGAATGGATTTTAAGTTCTGAATTTTTTATATGGAATCTAGAAGATGTTCATAAACAAGCAACTTTAAGGTTTTGGGCAAGCATGAAGGTTCTTGGCTAGGTGTCAGGCACTAGGCAAGAAGATTATGCATGAGGAGTAGCTTGCATGGGTGAGCGTCAATTCTTGGTGTCATGTACAACGTAAAGAAAGCTTAACAAAAAACCTTGTGGCCAAGCATGCACACAGTGCGCAAGTGTTCAAGCTTGCATAAGTGTCAAGGGAGTGAGTGTTGAGGCATGCACGCGTTAAGAGGCTACGCGACAAGGTTATGCGCAAGATGGGCATGTGATAAGGGTTTACAGCCATGGTGGGTGTGCAGTGCGACTAAGAAGGTATACACGTGTTATGGAAGCTCTTTACAAGGCTAGCGTGCACGTGCACTGATGCCCTCTACTCAACCTGGCTTCAGCAAATGCCATTATGCCAAAATGATCCAGTTTTTTTAGATTTTCTTAGATTCTTAAGTTAAATTTGCAATTTTAAATGATCGAGAGGATTAATTAGAGACTTAATTCTTTTATTTCAAGCTAGGAAGGGATAGGACAAGTCTATAAACCTTGAGGATCTAGCCTTAACCAGTGAGTGAAAAAATAAATTTAAAATTCTTATTTAAGTAAGAATTTGAAGCCAAAGTATTTAAAATGAGCTTTAAATTATTAAGCATGATTTATTTACACTAAGTTTTTAAGCATCAGTTTTAGCAAAGATATTTCAGTATGAGATTTAGCAAAGTATTAATGAAATTATGACTGTTAGGAGACTTCCTTTACAAACATATTTTTAGAAATGTTTTAGAGACTAACATGAATGATTTATTTAAGTAGGTTATTGACTTTAAATTTTATATGCCTTGTGTTTCTTTACTCTATACCCGAGATATCCAGAAATAAGTTTAAGCCCTTCGGGGATTGTATTATGTGCACATAAAGAGATTGCCATTGTTGTGATAATATTTTCACTTTAGTGAGGGTTGTCATTATTGGAATTTATGTTCTAAAACTCGTAGTTTGTAGTTTAAAATAATATTCTATTTAATAAAGTGGTTATTGAGAACTTATTAGTGAAAATTGACTACTATAATCTTAAGTTCAATAAACTAAGATCTCGAGGTTATCTAGTATAGACTTGAACTTATGTAGAGACATAAACACGGATCAAGTATGAGTATATAGTCTAAACAGTCTATAGTATTTGAATAAGGTTGGACGCTTTATTTTAGGGACACTGTAGATGCGGCTACTTTGTAGTTAGTACAAACGATATGATCCTAAATCGTTCATGTAAAGACATAGAAGTTGGGGCATCCTACGTAAAGAGTTTACATAAGACTAGAACCATGAAATAGTCACTTTTACATTATAACTAGGGGTGACATCGACATCCAAAAAATCGATCTGAACGACCAAAATCGAACGAACCAACACTCGACAGTCGATTTTTATGAAAAAGCGATCAACGGTCGGTTTTTATAAGAAAGCGATCAACGGTCGGTTTTTATGAGAAAGCGATCAACGGTCGGTTTAAGGAATAAATTTTTGAAAAACATAACCATCCCGACCAAATTTATATCCTCACTGACCAAACCAGACCGAAATTTAAAAGTAATATAAATATATAAATATGTATATATATTATTATTAAAAAAAATGAAACTTAAAGCCCAAATTTAGTTTGAATAAAGCTCTTAGCCCAGCCCAGCGAGCCCACGTAAGCTCCAACCATCCTTATTAATAATTATATCAATTTAGCCCTGGGATTTCACTTATGTCCTTCATCTCGATAGAAGAACGCCGAGATTAGCCTCAGGATTTCACTTCTTCCTTCATCTTGGCTGGGAAACACTGAGGTTAGCCCTAGGATTTTACTTCTTTCTTCATCCTCCCAGAAAAACCAAAATGATCGAAATCGACTAGTGGTTCGGCTGATCGATTCATACTGTTGGTGACCGGTGGTTGATTTATCCTCTTGTAAACTAACCAAGTAGATTTTTTATGCCAGTTTTTGTACAAAATTGCCTTTGCCCGATCCATGATCACCCCTAATTATAACACCATTGATGGTTTAAAACAGACTATTTTAAGTATTGATGACCTAGCTAGGTAACTTAATCTTAATCTTGAGCTAATTATGAACTTTTATTCAAATAGAATTATACTTAGATCTACATAGGTGAGGGCAGCTCAACAACGCTGAATCAATAAGCCTCCCATTTTAGGAATAAGACCGGGCAGATGGCTAAAGACATAGGGTGTAAGATGGAATTTGCTCTTACCCGTTTTATGGTTAGTAGATAGGTTATTCCTTTAAGAACTAAATCCAAGTCTTGAACAAGGGGTCACACCCTCTCATTCGTCCGAGAGGGATTCGGTTTATAAGTTGGACCTTCAACCAATTATTTAGTAGTGGATCAGTGGGACATAAGAAGCAAGATGTAATTTTGGAGGTAAAATAGTATTTTAAACCAGCCAAAGTTACGAACAACCTGTGAAAGATTAACTTACTAATCATGGTTATATCAGATGAACACAAATATATTTATAGTGAGAGGGGAATGCAACTTTGGGACTTAGTGGAATGACCCGTTAGTTAATGAATGTTGATTAGTTTGATCTAAAAGGGTTTAGCCAGTTAATCTCCAATGGTTGGAGCCCATGATCTATAGGTCCATTAGGTCCCTCTACTAACTCATATGAAATAAACTTAGAACAATATGATGGAATCATTCGAATTGTTCGAATCATGTAAGGAGAGAAAAATCGATAAGTATGTGTGATATAGTGGTTGGTTATCAGATAGAGTTTGATGTTCAAATGTGACTTAAACAGATTCATATTTGGAACCTCAGAATTAATGCAAATGGTCAAAGTTGTAAAAAGTCAAAATGTTGACATTTGACTTTGAAAAGTGAAACTTTGACTACCTTTATGTTCAAATGTGATTTGAATTTTGGAAAAATGAATGCGGATTCATGCTCAGAGTTCAGAATTAGTCAAGACAAATAAAATGGAAAAAAGTTAAAGTTTGACTTTGACTTGAATTGTCAAATAACCATATTGCCTGTGGACTAAAGTTAGTGGAAAAGTCTAACATTTGGTTGGATAATCCCACTAACACGTAGTGAGATAAGTGACTACATGAGATGTAAACACCTAGCCCACTAAGTTCCACTTATGCTTAGTGAAATGTTAGGGGTTGAGATTTGATGAACTAATTACATGTAATTAGGTTATTTAAAGGCAACTTTTCAAAAGTTTGTAGACTTTTGCAAAATTTGGTGTTTTTTACTTACAAAATTATTCCAATTTTTTTTCTCTCAATTTTCAACTCTAAATCCCACCTTTAAATTATATATCTCTCTTCTTCACTTATCGGGTCTTACAATCTGGTTTTAAGTCCAGAGAATAACGGGTAAACACTACCGGTGGTCCCAAGTTCATATTCGTAAGGAGATTACGTAGAGAGGAAAACTTCGAAGGTATGTTTTCTATTAACTCTAATATCATTTAATTAGAAAAATTGTTGCATGTTAATTTTTAAATTGTTTAGATTAGGATAGAATTGACCCGTAATTCCACTGAGCATGTATCAAATTCCATCAGTTGTAAGTATCGATTAAATTCTACTACAACGTGTCTAGTTTCAGATAGACTATTGTTGTTGGTACTGATCTACCGCAACCCAACTAGTTACAAAGAGCTTATCATTGTCACTATTGATTAAATTATACCATAACTAGGAAGATGGATATTGGAGTAAAGAGAAAAGTTTTAATTATCTATTGTTTTGCCTAGATTTCTTAAGTATTTGATTTATAAGCATGCTTTATTTAAAATAGTCACTCAGTGGGTGTCACGCCCTGTCCTGCATGCGTCCTTAAACATGCAATGCAATACATGACTCGACTAGAATCTTTGAACTTAAACAATTATACGATTAAAAACTTAACATAAGCAGCGAAAAAACAACAAACACTTTTCTTTATTAACTTTAAATCTGGTGTTCCAATAGTATACTGCATATGCTTCTTAAATACAACAACTATAACAATAATCTTAAACCATCTTGCTTAACATCCTCACATAGCAATCTGTCTCACCCTTGCTCACTTGGCCTTAACGCCTGATCACCTAGGAGGAAAAACTTAAAACGGAAGTGATACTTATTGAGTGACAGTTTTGAAAACTTGTTGGGGAATACAATTCATAAATTATTTTCAAATTGGGACTTCTCACCTAAAAAATTCTCGGTAAAACAACATTTAATTTCTTCTCTTTGTAATCTCAAAATAACACACTTTTCTTCTATCTCTAACTCTTATTTATACTAATCCTAAGTTGAATTAGTCATTCTTTGAGCTTTTAGTATCTCGTGAGCTCTTGCTTCCCTAAATTCTAAGTCTTTGCATGCCATGACGCCTGGATTCCAACTCCACTGATTAGTTAAATTAGAATGCTTTCGACTGAAATAGGTTCGAGATCAACCCAAGATCACCAATTAAATCCTTTCTTGTCTCCAGTCTTTGTCAACATAACCCCAAGATAGCCCGAGACTCATTCCTAAAACCCTTATGTCTTTAATCTCGATAGTCCTGCATCAAGATGTCCTGCCATAACACTAGGTTTTGCTCTTTGTTTTCAATTTCTCCCGAAATTTCTCAAGGCTGCTCTGGGATTCCATTTACAAGGCACTTAGCTTCTTATTTCCCTTCTTTTTGAGACACGAGTCTCACACTGGACCTTTAACTCATTCTTAATTTTAAAATGTTTCCCTATTGTTTAGGTAGTTATCGTAAGTTTCGAGTCTGACCTACAAATGCTAGCTTTCCTTTCAGTCTTTAAGTTTCTTTTTTTACTTGTGTCTCTAGACCATGCATTTTGGAATTTATAGATGTGTTTTGTGAGGATGGTTGGTGATGTATATGTCTTCTAAGATGTTGGTTTTCAGTATTTGAGAAATGTTAAGTTTTCTTTATTTAAGTGCTGCATATTTTTTCAATTTCTTTTAAGTTAAGAGTTAGAAAATTTGTAATCAATAAGTGTCGTAAGAGTAAAGTGACACTTGATGACTTTAAACCTTCTTTTAGGTTAAGAGCAAACGGTCTGAGAGGGTGTGATAGTAATGGACTTTTATCACTACTTATCACTGATAGCATTGGGAGCTTTCTATCCATGCATATCAAATAAGTGATATATAAGTACAATTGAAAAAAAAAAGAGAAAAAAAATGGAAAAATGAAATTACTTACATCATTTGATTCAAATATGTTTTTTCTCAAGATCCTCCATTTGTTGATCACAAACACTCCCATCTTATTACTCCTCACCATTTTCAAAAAAATTTCTTCCAAAACCAACATCTTGAGTTGCTATTTTTGGAATTATTTCAAAGGCCCAATAGACCAATGCCAATGGGAATCCTTAGAGATAGACAACACTGTTGTTTACGTATGAGTAGTTTTCTTGAAAAGTCCATATGTTAAATTATAGAACAATCTTCTGCATTGATGTTCGTTTAACTCCTCTTCATGCTCGATAATACTTAAATGTTCCCAATTAATTTTTTTATGTACCTATTTGCCTCAAGACTAAGATACTCTTTAAAATGTAAAAGGTTCGCTAGTTTAATATTTAAATATGTCACTTTCAATATGACACATCATTTTGAAAGTTCTATCTAGGTCTCTCTTTGATACCCTTTAATCATGCAAGAAGAAGGTAGTCTTAAGGTATAATGTGTTATTTCTTTTGATTAATTAAACAATAGTAAAGTTGTGTCCTTTGAGTTCAGTTTTTAAGTAGAAATCTTTCAAACCAAAATCTACAATCTGTCCATTAAAATTGAATGCCAAGACATTTGGCTTCTTTGTATGGACTTGTCTTTGTATGTATGAAGTATGTCACACCCCTTCTTGGTGTCCTTCTCTTTCTTCGACCCTAAAAGAGGGTGCAAGGTCTGGTAAGCATCGACATACTTTAGCAACACTCACAAACCAACTAACTAACTAACTTTATTAACTCAGTAGCTACAACACTAACAATACAAACAAGAAGAAACAACACGAGCTAAATGCTTACTAAACTATTTATTGCAACCTATTGCAGACACTCATCGGAAACATAGAGTTAACAAATAATTTTATTAACTAGGCCCATAACTTCTAACTCATGCTAAAAGCATAAACATGTCAACCATAAAGAGAAATAACCTCTGTAATCACAAATAGTAGATAAGCACCTGTAGGGCAGACTCAACATAATGATCACTACCTAGAAAGTGAGAAAATAGTTATGCTAAAAGCTTTAATTTTATAAATATGCAAGCAGTTAAATAACATTTCATAAACCTAAACTTGTACATTATTATAAAACCCGTCTATAACTGTAACATTAGTGACATCTCACCTCATAACTCTTAAACCATAGGCACATCTCCAATTGTAACCTTCTTCCATAGGCACAATAAATTGTACCTTCATCGATGTACAGAAGCGTAGGTCTTATTGCCTTACCAGAACTTACTGCTTTCATGTTAGTATGGAAAACATGTGTGCACATTTCATAGAGTAACCATTGAGTATAGATTCATGTAAAACATTCTTTGAAATCTTTTGCTTGAAAGCATTTTTGTATGAACATTTGCTTTAATTCAAATCATTAAATAGCTTATAGAACATGTATGGAAATAGCTTATAAAACATGCTCAACATAAACTTTTTATGAAATTCATGCTTACAAACTCATACTTTACAAATCATTTACTAAATCAGTACAGAAATACATTCAAAATTCTCAAAGTTTGTTTAAATACTTTTAGCTTTAAACTCATGTTTATAAATAAACATTGAAATTCATTTTGTTAATCACAAATCTGTAGCTCAACTCCTTAGCTTAGAAATTTCTTATCACTCCTCACACCACAATGTTATTGGAATTATTGTCCTAAAACTTGTAGTTTGTAATCATATTCTATTCAATAAAGTCATTATTGAGAAATTGAATACTATATTCTTAAATCCAATAAACATAGTTTCCAAGGCTATTTTTTGAGTAAACTTGAACTTTATGTAGGGACATAAACATGGATTAAGTTCGAGTAAATAGTCTAAATAGTTTATAGTATATGATTAAATGTTGGGGGCTTTATTCAGAGATACTATGGATGCAGCCCGCTTTGTAGATATTACAAACGATGTAATCCTGAATCGTTCATGTAGAGACATGAAAGAGGGGGCATCCTATGTAAAAGGTTTACATAAGGCAGAACCATGAAATAGTCACTTTTACGTAATAACGCCGTTTATTGTTCAAAACTGACTGTCTCGATTATTGATGATCTAGGTAACTTAATCTTAATCCTGAGCTAACTGTGAACTCCTATTCACACGAGATTATCCTTAGATCTGCATAGGTGAAGGCAACTCATTAGTGTTGGCTCAATAAGCCTCTCATTTCAGGGATAAGATCGGGTGAACAGTTGGGAACATAGGGTGCAAGACGAAATTCACTCCTACCCGCTTTAGGGTTAGTAGATAGGTTGTTCCCCTAAGAACTGAATCCAAGTCTTGAACATAGGGACCCCAACCTCTCATTGGCCTGAGAGGGATTCGGTTTATAGGTTAGACCTTAAACCAAATGTTTAATAGTAGATCAGTGGGACTTAAGGAATAAGATGTAGTCTCAGAGGTAAAAATGGTATTTTGACCCAGCTGAGGTTACGAACAACCTGTGAAGGATTAACTTACTGATCATGGTTATATCAAATGGATAGAAATATATCTATAGTGAAGGGAGTGCAGCTACAGACTTTAGTGGAATGACTCGTTAGTTAACGAATGTTGATTAGCATGGTCTAAAAGGGTTTAGCCAGTTAATCTCGGATAGTTGGAGCCCATGATCTATTGGTCCATTAGATTTCCCTACTAGCTCATATGGAATTAACTTAGAACAACATGTTGGAATAATTCGAATTGTTCGAATTATGTAAAGAAAAAGAAACAGACAACTACATGGGATGTAATAGTCGGTTATAGCTTTAAGTAAGAGCTTTATGTTTAAATGTGATTTAAATATTAAAAATATGAATAGAGAATCATATATGAAAGCTCAAAATAATGGAAATGGTCAAAGTTGTAAAATGTCAAAATGTTGATCAAATCAAACTTTGATCGGCTTTAAATTCAAATGTGATTTGAATTTAGAAAAAATGAATGCAGATTCATGCTCAGGAGATTGGAATTAGTCAAGATGGACAAAATGGTAAAAAGTAAAAAATGTTGACTTTTGACTTTGATTAAAATGGTCAAATGACCATTTTGCCACTTGACTAAAACTAATGGGAATATCCAAAAATCCCACTAAGAGAAAAAGGAATGGTGAGTAATTCCACTAATGTTAGTGGAATACAAAGTATTGAGATTTTGGCCAACTAATACATGCAATGCATGTAATTAGGTTATAAATAGTTCTCTTTTTCAAGCTGAAAATTTTTTTTTTTGGCCAATTTTATCTTCAATACTTATTTCCATATCTCTCTCTAATTCCTTCGTTTCAAGGATACTACAACCTAGTTTTTAGTCTGGAGTATAGCGGGTCATCTCTAGTAGTGGTTCCGGGTTTGTGATCGTGAGAAGATTTGGAGCATCAGGGAGCTTTAAAGGTAAATGTTTCTTTTAATCCTAATTTTGTAATTAGGGTTGTGTTTAATGCATGTTAATCACTAAATTTAAGTTTAGTTGCAATTAGAGTAAAATTATCAATCCTGTTTTCGCTGCAAATGTATGTTATCCATCAAATGCATCCTTACCCTTGCGTTGCGAGATTCAAGCACAATCTGAGCAGACCTATCGCCTCTGAGCAAAATGCCAGAACGCTCAATCTCAAACCTTTGAATCTTACCCTTAATGCGTAGATTGAACTAGGACCGTTAGATTTACTAAGCGATAAAAAAATGATAATGTAAGACTAATGAACAAACTTCTTTATTAACTTAGTAACGTGCTTTTCATTACATCATACATGCTTTCTTGGATACAAGAACTAAAAACAAGACTTCAGGCCTCCAACGCCTGGCGCAGCTTCTTCATAATCACTTAGAATTCCTGGTTTAATGTGTTAATGCATAGCAGCTCACATTACCCTTCTTAACTCAGCCTCAAAGCATTATTGCTTACAGAAGGGAAACTTAAAACATAAGTCAAATACTTAGTAAGTGAGGTTTTATAAATCATTTTTTAGGCATACAATTCAATCACGTAAATACATTTTTATAAATAGGTTCAGGACGTCTCATTCAAAACATAAAAGAGACATTAGCATTTTTTTTATTTCTTTCGCCAAGAACATGAACCATTCTCATGTATAGACTACTGTAACGATTCCATCATTCACCAACATCCCTTGGAGAATTTCTTGATTCATTTTTCTGTTGCTCAGGTTGTTAACTCAAGAAGCTCATTTCAATGCATTTACCAACTTCTTACCGCCATTTAGTCTTTTCACCCCATGGTTTCCTTGACTCATTATGTGCACATAATATCTAGCTTATGATAGGAATAAAAACTAATGATTTACTAGCATACATACAATCATCACATAGAAACTTTAGCTTAGAAACTTCCTTTTCAAATAAACAAACTAAAATAAATATCAATAACATTACGATATGTATTAATTGTTTACAACAACACAAGACTCAGAAAGAATGATTTAGAACATTATTCTTTCTTTTAGAAAAGCACTCATAAAAATACTGAGTTTCCTTCCTTCCTCTGAGTGTCTATCTCCAGGTCTTCTTCTTCTCGCCTAATGACTTCCTTAACAAAACATCACTTGAGTAATTTTTCTTAGTAAATTTTAGAGTAACATTATTTTCTTCAGTCCTTTCACTCCTACTTATATTCATCCTTAAAAGGATCAGCCACCCTTAAGTTTTCCTTAACTTGCCAGCTCCTACTTGAATCTTTCCACGTGTGAGCTTAATATATTCCTAACAATGCTTAGCTTAAACACCACACATGGCCCACTATCTAATAATGATTAGGATATTTCCCTGAATTTTCCTAACTCCTTCGCCTATTTCTTTCATGAAGTGGCACTAAAATTTCACGAAATAGCATTAAAACATCTAACCATATGTTGTTGAGCTTTAATGCATACTAGTCTTATCGTGTCGCCCAGCCTTAACGCTATCTGCCTTTTAAAATGCCTTCTTCAACAACCCTTCTTTTCAAGACACAGGTCTCATGACTCTCCCCTCCTTTAAGAATTTCATCCTCAAAATTCTCTCTCCACAGACTTCTTCTCTTTATCCAACACCATACCTCTTTGCATAGGTTGCTTAACAAAGAGAGATATATGTAAGTGATCTGAAAAAGGATTAAGATTTGAGATAAGAACTTCAGTTATAACTTTAGTTGCACAATGTGACTACGCGAAGCTAGTTGAAGCAGCGTTTTACGTTAAGAATAGTTTGGGGGGAAAGAGATAGAGCGTATCTATGGATATTGAAGAAGAAGAGAGGAAGAGTGTTAGAGGATTCAACAAGTGGTCAAAATCCAACTTTAGTCAGAGATCATGTTGGAGTGGCGATCAAAAACCAAGATGGACATGTGTAGACAAAACAATATTGTTTGTTTTAAGTGTGGAAAAGCTATACACTACCAAAGGGAATGTAAAGAGAAAACCAAGTTAGACAAAGAACAAAAACATTCCTATTCTTGTTCTGAAACAAAGGAATTAATATACCATGTTAACTTCCTCACTTAGAAAATAACAACAAACCACAAAAAATTCATAAAACTTTCTAAAATCACATTTTAGCATTAAGCCACTGCAGACGTCATGAAACTGTCATAGACATGCCAATACAACATTACAAAAGAAGAAATGAAGCAATCTACCATCACAAAAACTTCTATTTCTACAAGTTTTCCACATGCCGCACACGCACACAGACAGGACATGGCATGGCCTTGGACAGCGCTGGCTAATCTCTCAATTGCGTGTCTCAGACGCTTGCCTTCTCTAACACCTGACACTGCCTTTGCAGCAACACTCTACACACAAAAATGCTCAGCTTCGCCTAACTAATCTTTCAAAATGTCGAACTCAAGTCCACGCCTAGCCTTGTGGCCTACCCTCAACGCTCAACCTTGACACTCAAGGCCTGAAGCTTTTAACTTTACCTTCGAAAATCAGATGCCACTTAGAAATTTCATAACTAAAAATTCATAATTTAATACAAGAAATTTCCTTCTACAAACTTGTTTCTGATCCTTTTAAATACCTTACCTTAAAATTTAACTCCTAGTTCGAAGCAATGAGCTCTATAGCCTCTAGTCAATCAACACTACTCAACTTCACCCGAGAAATGACTTTTAATGCTTTCCTTCAATGGATAAATTCTTCTCATATTCTCTTTATCTGATAGCCTAACTACTTATAATAGACTCATTTAGGGAGCTTTTGTAATTAGAAGCACCTAAAACACTCGAGTGAAATGGGAAAACTTCTTCTTCAAATTTTCCTTAAATATTGACTCTTGCATGGCTACCTTAAGATGCCTCCTTCTTGCTATTTTCTAAACTCTTGCATGCCTAGACACTTGGAATCTACTCCACCGAGCACTACAAAAATGTCTTAAGCATCCTTGGTCGCATGACATCCAAAAGCAACTCACAAAGCCTTCAACTAAACCTTGTCGCCTAGCTTTGACACGCATCATGCTGCTTAGCTTTGACACTCATCATGTTGCCTATCACACCTTGCCTTTCCTTTGCTCAATGCGTGATGCATAAGATGGTCGCATCAAGCTTGTCCTTTAGAAGTTCTTAGCATGTTTGGCTGCTTAGCAATGTTTTCTTTGCCTAGGGTGTGTTTTTTATGTCCATCCTCTTGTCCTTAGAGGTTTTCTTGACATAGTTGACCATGAAACCATGTTTTCTTTTCCTTCTTTCCTTTTCCTTTGGCCGCCTACTTTGAAAACTCAAATCTCAAACACTTAAACAAATTCCTCAAACTTTTTCCTTTTGAAACCTCAAACTCAACTTATCCAACATTCTAAACCATAACTCACTTGGATAGGTTAACTAGGGTTTACAAAGTAGTTGAAGAATTAAGTTGGAATTCTATCTATATTTAGATAAGAAAATATCCAAAAGAACTGTTTCTCACTTTAGATAAACATTTTTCATCTAATTTATCTTTTATTATTTATAGAACTTTTAAGTTGACATGTATATGTAGTGACTTTCTTTAAATAATTTTTATCATCCTCAATACTCATGTTTTACCTGTTAAAAAGATATATTAAAACATCATGTTAGATAGTACATTTTGAATACATTATTATGTATTGATCCACATTAGTAGTATTCTATCACTATTGATTAGTGTTAGACAATGATAGAACACTATCACTGTCTATCACTGATATATATACAATATACGATATTCTTTATTGACGCACATATCCTCAAGTATTTACATTAAAGCCAATACAGATTGATAATAGGTTGTCAATATCTATCTTTGTTATGTACAATAAAAAATGATTAAAATAGAAAAACATGATCACTTTCTATGATAAATATACATTATACTATACACATTGATAATGAATCACTTTCATTTATGATTTTTCTATGAAAAAAATCTAAAAGATTTACAATGGAAACAACATATATTTTTAACATAAATTTTATTTTTGATTTTACATCTTCATTTTTTATTTTTGATTTTGTTGTTTTTGTTCTTGAAGATGTTGCCTTGACTATTTCCCTTTTTTTGTTTGTCACAAATTGAAGAAAGTTAGGTTTAGTATATACAAATAAGATCTTATTCATACCAAATGTCGATAGGTTTATTTGTACCTTCTCCCCTTGCTGCTGAAAGGAATGAGGATGAAGTAAGAATAACTTGTTGGGGGAAGAAAGAAGAAGAAGAATAAGAATGAAGTATCCTACATTTAGGTAGAAGAAGAAAAAGATGTAGTTGTTGAAAAAGGAAGAAGAAGAAAATGGAGTAGTCTAAAAGTTGTGCATTGGAGGGAAAAGCTTTCGTGTGGGTAAATCCACGATGAGAAAATCTAATCATGGGTCTTTTTCTTTTTCTTTTTTTTCTTTTCTTTTCTTTTTTTTTTTTTTTTTTTTTTTTGCATTTTTCAGTGAGGTATTTATGGTATTTCACATGCACTTTTGGGCTTCTACTTATTGGCTAAAAATTTTGCTCAATTTGTCTATTTTTAAAAATTTCTTAAAACTAAAATAATAAAAACAAAAAAAAAGTTAAAAAATAGAACCCTACTATATAGATCATGGTTGATACTTACCCTTTTATCCGGACTTCATTCTTCAATCTACATCTTCTACTTCTTCCTTAAGATTGACGAAGATTTGAACCTGGGTTGGAAGGGTTAACAAATATAATAACCACTAAGCTACCTATGAAAATTAAAAAAATAAATAGTTTTCTTTATATATATTATATAAAGACAATAAAGTTGAGTGAGGTTCGAGCTCCTAAACCTATACTAAATCCGCCAGTGACTCTAGTCTTCACTCTCTTCTTAAATCTTCTTTAATCTAACTTAAAGTAAGCATTATAATAATTAACTGAGCATTGGCAATACTTCAATATATCTATATCTTACTTTTTCATAAGTTGGCGTATTGTTGTATCTATCATATCCATTAGTACTTCTTAGCTTATAAAGGATGTCAATAGTCTATTGTTGACAAACTCAAGTTATGAATCTAAAATACGTAAGTGATTGATTTTTATTATTAATAGACTTGCAATTATGAAAAATATCTATAGTGACAGAAGCTAATATGAATATAGTTCAACTCATACAAGATTTATAGTGATAGAAACTAATTCGAATATAGAAGTAAATAGTAGAATCTTACATTTACTATGCTAAAAAACACAAAGGTAATTATTTAAAAAACAAACAAAACAAAAAGAAGCGCGTGTAAAAGACGCGTGGAATTTAGGCAATAGGTGGGAAGAGAAGTAAGAAGGAAAAAAGAAAAGGATGATGGCGAATGATAATGAAGCAGAAGCCTGAGGAAGTGTGGGGTCTCTCTTTTCTTTTCACCTTTTTCTTCTCTTATTTGATGAATACTCTCACCAATTCCCACTTTTCACTCTTTGGGACCTGTGTTTTCCTTTCTCTCTTTGGGACCTCTTATTTCTCTCTTCCTTCTTCTTATTCTCTCTTTTAATACCTCTTTTTCTTCATTCTCTAAGGAAAAAAAGAACAACAATGTACCAAACCCTCTCCTTCTCATTTTCTTTCACCATTGTTGTTTAGACCTCTTTTCCTCTTCTGGGTCATCCAGAAATGCCATTTTCACACTTCTTTTTCATCTGTTTTTCATGTGATTTTCATAAATTTGCCATTCTTCTTCTTCCAACACCATGAAACAAGGTCAGTTTTCTCCTTCTTTTTCTTCTACTCTGATTGTTGATTCCATTGTTTTGCTTCCATGAGAAACAGGGTAGATAAAGACAAGAGAAATGGAATCTCTCTTCTTTTTGGGAATTATTTATTTATTTGTTTTTCTTTTGTCGTCTTTTCAATTAATGTATGTTTGTTTATCTTCTTATTAGTTGTTCTGTCCTTAACGGGAGTTTGTATGTATCCATTTTTATATTCTGTAGAAAAGAAAATGAGACAAATAGGATGTAGGATTTCAAGGGCATGGCATTTTATTCATTTCTGTTTTTGGGTTGCTTCAATTTTCTCATATGAAGGATGGAAAACAATCCATATTTTTAGATGGATATTTTTTGATCTTTAGAAATGTGATTTATTTTATTTTATTCTTCTCTATTGAGGTTAATTGTATTGATATCTAAGAATGCTGACCATTAGTGTTTCATCTGGTTATACAGATCTTAATTTTATCTGTTCCTACATTCTCACATTTCGGTTGAATGTTCCATTTTCTTTTCTTTCCATGGATTGGTTGCCCATTAACGAGCTTTGCAAAGAGATGGAACAAAAAAAAAAAAACAAAAAAACGAAAAAACGAAAACGAAAACAGGAACATAAAAAAAAATTAAAAAAAAAAGAAAAGAAAAGAAAAGAAAAAGACCGAAAGAGTAGAGACCCGAAACAAGGTATTTCCACGTGCTATTTCCCGTCAAACCTCATTCCTTCACAAATGGTTGAATTCTTCTTTATGTGCAAATTCGGTTCAAACTTTCATGAACCTTTCAACCCCAATCTCGGATTTTTTGTTGCTAAACTTGCTGGAGAATTCCATAGACTTTTGCAACCATTTGAGTGGCAGTCCAATAGGGTTTGTGAAATTGTCAGCTTGCAGAAGCTGAGCATTACAGACTGGGACGAACTATCTTTCTTGCCAGAAGATGTAGGAAAGTTGATTAATCTAAAAAATCTAAGGCTAAGATCTTGCATTCATTTAGAAGCGTTGCCTGAGTCGACAACAAAGCTTTGGGAATTAGTCCTGCTTGTGCTTGATATATCTGTCTCGGTCTTGCCAAGCTTCCCGAGAAGATTGGTCAATTGCATAAGTTAGAAAAGCTAGGCATGCACTGCTTGAGTTTCCGCAAGCTGCCATTGTCGATCAGATACCTGAACTAGTTGAAGCTTTTATGTGATAGAGAGGTTGCAGAGTGGCTGAAAAAGATTGCACCTTTCCTTACCAAACAGTGAAAGTGTAAGTGGAAGAAGCCAACCTGGAGTGGCTTGGCTTATGAACCATTCTTTGACTTAGAATATTGGTTAGTTTTTTCGTTCGTGTTTAGAATAAGTGTACTTTTTTTGTATCAAGCATGAGTATTGTTCAAATGATTAGGCTTTGGGTGTGAGTTTAAATATTCACCCATGGTCTGAATTAGCCCAACAATCAAAAATTGGAAGTCTTCAATAAAAAAATATTAGATCTGAATGCTTTAAAGAGTAGCCAATCTGTAATGTTCAGGAACTCGCTAGAAGAAGCTACTCTAATGATTCTCTATAGCTTAATTTTAGGAGAAAGGCTCATGACAACACCAGCTAAGGGAAAAGACAAAAAAATGGAGCATTCAAAACTCAATAACCTTCACAACAAGGAGTATGATTTCCATCCATGTAGCCTTGTAAAGTGTATTTACGAAGCTGTGATCACAGTCAATGGAAACAGGTTGAAGCTATATTGTAATGTATATAGCCCATATTTGCTACTTAGTTTCTTGAACGTTAGTTGGTTTGCCTCTCTCCAGCAACCACAAGTCCTATAAATTTTGGACCTTTTGGTTCCTATTGTGGAGGGATCCAAGTTATCGAGGTGAGTTTTTTCTTTCTCTCTTTTCCTATTTGAAGAAGCTTGGTTAACTAGTGTATTTTGCAAAAGAAAGTCAGAATATCAAATCATTCCTTCTATGATTTTTGTGCTTCTGAGCCTTTATTTTGGAGTGGGTATTGCATGGCTCTCAAAGAAAACCTTCATCAGCATCCCTAAGGTCGACCTTGTAAGTCAAAAGGAGAGTGATTCGAAGGGAAGGGAACAATTCAATATTCCAAAAACTACTTCAGAAAGAGACAGGGATCTTATTCAGTATAAGGCTTTTTTTTTTTTTTTTGTGTACATTTCCAATTTTCTTTTGTCCATTTTAAAATACAAAATTTTGAATATATGAAAATATTCATTTGAAGTTTGCCACTTTTTCGTATCATCTAACTTCTCTTGTAGCTGATCTTTTTCCTTTCTTAATTGGATGAAATTCTCTCTTTCAGGTATAGGGCGTGGTGATTTGGACACATCTCCTGTGCAAAGTTTGGATGGAAGTTTTAGAAAGTTCATTTCCGGTAACCCTTACTTTTCCTTTCTTGGGCCCTCTTGATATGTCCATGAAACTCCCTCCTTCCAATGTTTCTTTCACAGAGTCTTTCATGAATGATCGATCATATTCCTAACGGTCCATTGTCATAAGTACAATGAATATAGTCTCAAAATAATTTTGAGATTCTTGATTCTGAATGGTTTTATTGTTAAAACTTTAATTATATATCAGAATTAAATTCACAATTCAAGTATATGAAGCAATTTGATTTCTGGGTAAGTAAATAAGCCTTTCACCTTCTATGGTGCTTAGGAATGTTTATTGTGGACTCGGATAATATAACAAAGCTTAAATTTCTTTTATACCTTTTAACTTAGCTAAATGGATAAGATATTTCATTCTTACTTGGACATTAAATTTTAGTCCCTCAGTGTTGGTGAATACCAAAATTGGTTGATAATAAACTTACATGGTGTAATTCTTAGTGAATAGGTGGAAATTCATACAAGTGAAGAAAACTTGAAATAGCTACCAGTTCCTTAGAAAAATTAAAGTACTCAGCTCATCTTAACATTGGATGAGGTTGAGAGGCTAAGTTGAGAATTGTCAATGCATTATGGACTGAATTCAAAATTTTTAAACTATAGGACTGAAAAAGTATTCAAATAGGGACTAAAAGATATATTCTTTTGAGAAATTTGAATGGATAACTTTGTTTTCTAAAATAGTTGTTAATATGCATTTTTCAAGAAGTAATTACAAATACTTTATTATTAGAAAATAATTACAAATATAACATTCTTTTAGCGTATTTAAATTATATAGATCATTGAATAACTTAAATCATTGTGATCCATATATTTTTATTCTATTGTATAGTCACTGACTAACAAAATTGATGGCCAACTTATCAATTGATGAATTACAATTATTCATTCTCTTTCATCTCTTAATTTTTCCTCCATTTGAGATTATTTTGAACATTGGATGAGGCTGTTAGATGCCAATACTTTCTATCCCCTGCTTTCCTTTTGAATCACGTTTCTTTAAATTCCAGTTCATAGAAAAATTCCTTTTACTTATTTTTAGATGATGATGTTATACCTTTCATTTATCCATGACTTGGATTAAGTGTTGAGAGAATTGGATGTGCTACTAAATGATGCTTCAATTACAATCTTATGGTCACAAATCTTATGTCAATGTGCTACAGGTTTTCTTCAAAATGGTGTAGACTTGTCTCCAGCTCAAAGTTTGGATGGAAGTTTTCGAAAATCACACTCAGGTTTGTACTCTTCAGTTTAATACATTTGGTTAAAAGACCATTTTTTGGTCCCTGTACTTTTAAGACGTACTAATTTGGTCCTACTTTTAAAATGTCCAGATTCAGTACTCATACTTTCAATTGCTAGTTATAATTAGGAAGGGAAATGAGGGAAAACAAATTCAGAAAGTGACTAGGGTTTCCATTGTATTGAATTACAAAAATGGATACGGACCTAATGATATAGAGGGAAAAATAAATTCAATAACCATAGTCAAATACTAACAAATAAACTCAACTATAAACAAAGCTAACTCAAAACATAATGAAATTATAATATCTATAAATCTAATATTATCTTACATATTTTTTTCATAACAATTGCATCAACCTCAACATTCAAACATTTGAAAATGAACATTTATAGCAGTCTCAAAGTCTCGAACATATCCCCTTGCTCCAAGTCCAGACCATTCATTGTCTTCAAATAACTTCAGTTTAAAGACGCATTGCTATTTTCCAACCAGCCTCAAATTGGAATATCCATAATAACATTTAGAGTAGATCTGTGAAACTGAATTCTTTTAAACCTGAATCAATAAATACGCGAGCTTTTTCAATAAGAATTTGGCGGAACGATTCATTTGGACTATTTGATTTCGATTGAAGTGTTTTAGAGTTTCTTCTAAACCTTTGAAATTCTTCCATTGGGCTAGCTAATTTCTGATTCATCAAATAAGGTCTAAAAAGAATGCAGGTTAAGTTCTAGTTTTAGGTCGACTTATATCGATATTAGACGAACATTGAGTTCCGTTTTAGAACCAATTAACAATAGGAGGAAGGATTCATGTATCTTTTAAAGATTGTGATGTCTTCCTATCTTTCCAATGGGAAATCCTCAAGGAGCTTCCTCAAGATCTTTAGGCTCACTGTTCTTGCGGAGCCCAATTTTGAATATTTCCATTCGAATTTTATGGCCTCTGATTCTATATTAAATAAACATAGGATTCCATCTGAAAACCAGCTGGCAACGGAAGGAATTAATCCATGAATCTTCTAAAGATTCTGAGGTCTCACCATCTTTCTAATGTGGAATATTCAATGTTTTGGGGTAAGGAGTAGAATAGTGAGGAGTAAGGAGTTACGAAGGAGGGAGTTGGGAACTTTTGGGGCTCACAATTTAGGGAGTCGATAAGATATAAAATTTATGTTCTTTAGTCGTGGACCCACCAACCCCTTGGGCCAAATAAGCAGTGGTGTTCACAACTCCTATTTCCATACTCCCACTGTCCTACTTCTTAACTTTATGCCACACACTCTAAATTAATTCCCACTATTAGTTTAACTTTAATTTTTCCAAAATAAAGTTGGTCTGCATTAGCCTTCTCTCTATATATTTTGGAACATATACATATTGTGTCTTTCTTGAATGGAAGTTATTATTATTATTAATTTTGTTTTTACTAAATGTTATAAAAATTAAAGTTAAGCCATCATGAAAAACTAACTCGAAGATTTATTGAAAGCACGACTAAAATGAGCTTTTAAGCTTATATATAAATTTGTTTATTTTCCATGGACTACAGAAACTTTATAGTGTTGAGATGTTGAATCCCACATCAGAAAAACCAATGAGAGTCACTCCTTATAAGATAGATGGGCTACTCTCGTTGTAATTGGTTTTGAGATGGAATCCCATACTATCAAATATATAGAATCGGTATTTCACATCCAAATATAATCTTTAAGAGATCAAAATCTTATTTTACTATTCTCATCAACTAAGGGGCTGCCTAGGATAAATTTGAAAGTTCAAGGACAAATATAGGATTCAAACATTATTTGTATGAACAAGATCATGTGTAACCCATTATAGCTTATCTCTTCTAGAAGTGAATTAACTGATTCACAATAATGCTAAGCTGTGGTCCACAGTGTCTTGTGAAGTTGATACACGTAGATTAACTATTAGGACGTGAAGGTGACATAGACATGTCAATCATGGAAAAGACAATAAATCAGGTCAATATAGATACCATGCTAATGTCTTTTTGTTTTCCATATATTACTGACCCATATTTTCTTGGTTAATATATTCTTTAGTTACTTATGTTTTGTTATTGTTCAATTGTAGTTCCTTACTTTTTTACATGTTTCAGTTGTAACATTTTCGTTGGTAAATGTAAAGATTAGTTGATGATAAACTAAAATGAAAAAATTCTTTGTGAATGGAGGAGGAAGGGAAAAGGTTTAATTCGTTTTCTTCTCCAAATTTCATAGTAATTAGCAAAGAATTAACCTTTTTTCTTCTAATTTGCTTTATCAAGCCATTCAAACTTTTCATCAACTGATTTTATTATTCACAAATGGAAAGGGTGCAAGTGAAAAATGTTAATGAGGGAGAATGAATGGAGAAAAAGACCCAAAAATTGGGGACTCAAACATATATTTTATTTTTAATGTATTTCACGTACCAATATTCAGAGATCACCAACATTATGATCATCTTATGATTGCAGCTCAATTAGGATGTAGTCCATCTGGCACTGCCTCATCAGGCAAGTTTGTTCCTGTTTCAAGAAGAGTATATAAAGTGCTGAAGGAATATAAAAAAAAACTTATTGATTTTGAAATCTTTAATCAGAGCCTTGAGGATTGGATTGTGGAGAATACTTCATGCCATTCTGCAGACGAGGAACCAAATTTTCCTTCACCATTTCCGATCGACGAAATTCATGAGCTTGACTTGGCTCTTGAAGGAGTTTTGTTTCAGCAACTGTTCCGTATGCCATGTTCACCCTTCTCCAATGATCTAATTGAAGATGAATTCCTTGCACTTGAAGACTTCTTTCATGCTATCATCAACGGTTTATGGCGCACATTTTGGCATAAGAGTAGACCATTGCCGTTCTTTGTATCCTGCCCCCGTAACTTGGGATCAAAATTCTATACTGTGGAAAAGGCAATTTCAAGGGGAAAGGTGAGAGAACTACAAGGCTTGGGCTTGATTTCTAGAGCTGGAGATGAGCTGCATGCACGTTGGGATCAAGTGGTGCAGTTTGCTTTATTCAAGCGTAGCATACTATCAGAAGACGGGCTGAAGTTATCGGCTCGTGTTGTTTGCGAAGCTCTCTTTTATGGTTTACATTTACTTATTTTAAGGAGTTTAAGCAAAATCAGTACTATCAGAAACTATGATGCTGTTTTTGTTTCAATATTGGATTCAAAATATGGTGGTGTAATAAAACTCGGTGGAGATCTTAGCAAACTTGACATTAACTCAGCTAACCCCTACCAATCTGCAGTTGACTGGATGAGAAATTATGCTGAAGTATGTGTTTCACCAGTTGATCGTATATGGAACAAGCTCGGAAATGCAAACTGGAGAGACTTGGGAACTTTACAAATCCTGTTGGCAACTTTCTACTCCATAATTCAGTGGCATGGTCTGCCAAGGCATTCAATCACATCTGTTGCTTCAGACCATGGTTTACGGTTACAGAAGCGTTGGATGGAGTGTCGAGTTTCAGAAAATGAAAATACAGTGGTTCCTTTTGAACAGTCTAATGGTCATCCTGGAGAGATTGTTGAACTCGAGCAGATGGATAGCCATGTGTACAAGAACCAAGCATCACGTTTGAAGCTTCGTCCTGGAGAAATACTCGTAGTTGATGATCAAAGACGAGGGCAGAAAAGCTTTCAGGTGCAGGGATCCTTGGTAGGTGTTATTAACCGTTGTCTATACACTGCTTTTTCAATCGATCGTCCTGCAGAGTTGTTGACACTTTACGTTGGAGCTCACGTGTCCAATCTCGAGCAGTCCTGGGAAGATATGAGTCTTTGGTATCAGGTACAGAGACAAACAAAAGTACTGAACATCTTAAAGTCACAAGGAATTTCAAGCAGATATTTACCTGAAATAATTGCCTCTGGCCGAATCCTACATAATGGTCCTTGTAAGAAGGAGACCCCAGGGGGACGATGTGATCATCCTTGGTGTGGGACGCCGGTGCTTTTGACATCACCAGTTGGAGAGCAGCTTTCATGGATAGTTGCTCAGGATGGCCCGTTCTCTTCAGAAGAGGCACTTCGTTGTTGTAGGGACTGTCTAGCTGCTCTAAGAAGTGCATCTCTAGCTAGTGTCCAACATGGTGATATCTGCCCCGAGAATATAATATGTGTTAGTGTGCACGAATCAAGAAGTAGTTACTCATACATTCCAATATCTTGGGGACGTGCTGTTTTAGAAGATCGGGATAGCCCAGCTGTGAATCTACAATTCTCATCCTCTCATGCTCTCCAGCATGGGAAACTTTGTCCATCCTCAGATGCTGAGAGCCTCATTTATCTCCTCTATTTTATTTGTGGTGGATCGATGGAGCAACAAGACTCCATAGAATCTGCATTGCAATGGAGGGAAACCAGCTGGGCGAAGCGAATAATTCAGCAGGAGTTGGGCGAGGTTTCAGCCCTGTTGAAAGCATTTGCTGATTATGTGGATAGCCTTTGTGGAACACCATACACGGTCGACTACGATATATGGTTGAAGAGATTGAGCAGGGCAGTTGATGGGTCGTCAGATAGAGGCAAAACAGTTGAGGAGGTTGATATAGCTTCAAAGTTGGAAGATGTGGCTGAGTCTTCAGGAACATCAGGAGCTGGTGCTTAAGTTACATTCTGTTGGTTGAGGCTGATGAATTCAGGTTGTTTATTACATTACATTGCTAAGGTTTGAGTGGGGATTCATTTTTTTTTTCTTTTTCTTTAAAAAAAAATGAGGGATGAAATGTATGAGTTTTACCATATTCCTTCTCCCGAGGAATATGATTTTGTGAAGTAGGCTGCTATTGCAATTGTTTGTTACCACTGTAAATGCATAACGTATGCTCAAAATTTATGAAATCAAATCATGTTTATGTTTGTTTTTAGTGGCTGACTAATTGATTTTGATTTAAACGTTGTTATGGTTTGACTAAGGTGTTTTAGTAATTAATGTTATGGAGTAACGATCACTTTTTCTTTAATAGAAATTTTATAATTAAGTTTCTGCTCTACCTAATTTTGTCCTTCAAGTTACATGCAAGGCTCAAAATATTGACCTCAATGGGAATTTAGAAAAATTTTAGGAAAAATTGTAAAAATTGTTTATAATTAGTTAATGAAAATTTGAGATTAGAATGCATTTTCATTTTTAATTGATTTCTATAAAATAAGACAACAATTAGATGATTGTAATATACTGTGTAAACGTGTGGTGTAAGAGCAAAAAATTAAAAAAATGAAAGAAAAAAACTACCAAATAATATCAAATATTAGAAATTTAAGTGGCATGAAATATTTGCATATAAAATAATTTTAAATGGTTTTTTATAAAATGAAGTAAATATAAAAAAGAAAAATCTTAACATTAAAGTATCCTAACACAATCTATATTTATATTATATATTCTATACTGTGCTTGAAGTAGATAAACTTTTTTCTCTCCTTTATACCCTTGTTTTGAGCTTTGTTTTTCAAATTTTCTTTTGGTTTAGTGGTAAATTCATTTTTTATTTTTTCTATTTTTTAAACAAATTCATATGGACTCTCTCTCACCACTTTATTTGTAATAATGTATACGATTTTCTTTTAGGATGTGAAAAGTTGAATTAAAAAAATAAAGTATGAAGAATGCAAAAAGTTTGAAGATTTTTCATTTACATTTTCGAAATTAATTAAAATTAAATATCTTACATTAATTCTAATTAATAATATAAATCTAAAGAGTTGAAATCTCAAACGTTTTTGTGACACTTTTTTTTACTTTCACTATTATATAAAAGACTCATTTGTTTTTTTTCTAATAACATCATTGGGTATCTTCTTTAAATCTCCTATATTTGAAAGTCTATTGATTTGAAAAATATCGACATATGAATCCTATTGTTTGATTAGAGATTTGAAGCCTTTCAACAAATCATGGAGAATTAAAGTGACAGTTCTTCGAAAAACAAACGTTTAATCTTGCGGTCAAGAAAAAATCTATCAATTTTGAAACTCATTTTAGTTGATGAAGAGATTTGTTTTAAAGTTGTTTTTCTTCTTCAATTATAATTTTTTTAATTCAATTATTGTTTTCATCATTGCAGGGAACAAAAGTACAAGCCCTTATGTCTACTGACGTAATTGAAAATTGAAAAGGATCTAAAGAAAAATAAATCATATTTCATACAAAATGGAAAGGTGAAGTCGGCCAATACGAAATATCCAAGTGTTAATCCTGACATTGAAATTAGTTTGTCTCCTTCACCAGAGATCGAAGAACTAAAAGAGTAGCAATTTTAATATGTTGAAATTTGATTTTTTTTGAATTTTAAGCAATTACATCATTGGTTGACAAAAAAACATTAATAGGTATGTAAATTGATTATTTAATTTGTTAGTTTATGTTATTTTTCTCATTTACTTATTTGTTTAATTAAATTCTATTTCATGAATATATTTTGTAGGAATTGTTTTTCTGTACGGTAATAGAAATCAAAACAAAAAACTCGAACAACAAAAGTTTGACAAAAAGAGATATTTACCTTATAGATAAGAGGTAATGTAAATAGAGATTTTATTTATTTTTATTTAAGTTATTGTCATTCACATTAGTTTTTTTTTTTCATATATATTCTATCAATTTTTCATTTTGAAGTTGTTCTACAATGAAGTTAATATTATGGAGTGTGACCGAGAATGAAGGTTCAGAAATTGAAGAAGATGTTGTCAATAATCCTACAATTGTGACAACCAATGTTAAAGTTGAGATCTACGAAGATATATATCATGAATAAATATAAAATTATAATGTCTATGTATGTGAAAATCATATAATACGTTGATAAGTTAACTGTATATTCATAATGTTTTTTTAGGGGAAGTGAGTTTGTCAATAACTATGTCAAGTATTATCCTTATTGATCCGAATCTTCCAAATACAAAGGAGCTAGGTACTATGTATTTTAACTAAATTTATATAACTATGTTTCTATTTAAACTTATTTATGTCACAATCAAATAATACATGCAAATGTATTATGCATGAGAAAATTTACTTGATTCTACAAAGTTGTCCATTATAAATCCTTCAAGAAGAATGCAAAAAGCTAAAGTAGTTAGAATAAAAACTATAATTGAATGAATGATGAAGCTATATATTGTTCATTCATGGCATCAATCATCACTATATCTAATAATATAACGACCTAACTCTTTATACAAAGCTGAGGTTATTACTAAAAAGAAATAATAACAATAGACGCTTTCTTGAAAAGAGGGAAACTAAATTTTCATTAAAAACAGAATACTGAAACACTGATACATAGACGCGGAATCAAAACTGAGTCCCTATATGGCATGTCACGAATCCTTCTCTGTCGCTCGCCAGCTTTCCTCTACCTTTAACTTTTCCTGAAATATTAAACATAAAAAGATTGAGTATAAACATATACTCAGTAAGAGACCCACTACTAGTCTCACTAGGTGTTCGTTAACTTCCCATTAGAGTCCTGTAAAAAAGTATCCTTGAATGGGCACGTTTCTGAACACGTGCAATCTGTGATCCCGTAGGAACATATCTGGTCTTTGGTGAACCCAAAAGAACACCTAGGACAAACTGGTCTTTAGTGTACCCGAATGAAACACTAAGACAATTGGGCTGTGAGTGACCCCGTCGAATCATTCGTAATCATGTCTATGTCATATTGGACTAGTGATCCCGTCGGACTACACAGTCATAAAAAGGTGGTGATCCCAAGGGACACCCATGTGGGTACGACTCTAATAGACAAAGTTAACAGAACGCTCATTCATAACATATAGTATAACATAACATTATCATAGACATAGCATAAGTATCATTCTTAATCAAATATTGTCATAAAAACATAACGCAATCGTCATCATCAATATACTACCAGTCATAAACATAATATCAGTCATCATCATCAATCATCCACATCAACACATTATACATCCTAGCTACATTAATGCATAATGGAAAATTACATTCAAGCTCTTAACTTCAGTTCGAAGGTTTAGCAGGAGAATCTCTTAGCCGGAGATTTTAGCCAAAACAAAGTACTCCCTAGCGGAGTAAAAATTCTTCAATTAATTTGATCCTAATCATAAAAGATAATTCCAGTATCTTAATTAATGAAATTAGCAATTGGCTATCATCCAAAATTTATTCCAAATTAATTAACTTTCTAAAAATTGGGATTGAAACCAATTCAACCTTGATTGAGAAAAATTCAAGATTTAAATCTTCAAGAATTAGCCAATTCAACCTTTAAAAAACCCCAAAATAGATCCTAAACCCTAAACCTTAAATTAACAAAATATTAATATAATTTCATTAGCTTAGCAAGTTACTCAAATGGAGGTTGAAAAATTCTCTTATTCTTGATGGAAAAATTCATCACTTTAAATCTTCAAGTTTTGCCAAAGAAATCAATGAGGGTTATCTTAGCGAAGGAAATAAACTTTTTTTTTCTTTTTCCTTTTAGGATATATACATATATCTTTATTCTCATTATCTTTCCTCAATAAATTCTTTAAATGCACAAAATTCTAAGCATTTATAACCATTAATAACAACAATAATAATACTTCTTTATTATTATTATTTTTCTCTCATCTATAATAAACATATATATTTATTTAAACCATTATTCTCTTTTCTAAATAAATATATCTTTTCTCGTTCAATCAAATAAATCATCTCACTCTTCATGGATTATCTTTTTTCCAAATAAATATCAATTATATTTCGTCATATAATTAACTTCACTTTTCCATATTAATTATTCACACAAAACCAAATAATTAATATCATACTCCACTAAAAATCAAAATTATTAATTAAATATATATATCCATATATATACTCAATTAAATCCAATTCCACCAAACTCAACGTTTCCTTCCTAGATCTCAAATTAACTTAAATCGTCAATTATTTTAATCAATCAAATCTTTTTCAATAAATCACTCATAATTTTCAGATGAATTATCATAACTCAACCATAACAACTTCACTTCACAATCAATATTTATCTTTCTATAGAATAATTAATTATCTTCCACAATAATTAATTATTATTTATCTTTATCTAAAATAATTAATTATCTTCCACAATAATTAATTATTATTTATCTTTCTCCAAAATAATTAATTATCTTCCACAATAATTAATTTTTATTTATTTTTCTCTAAAATAATTAATTATTTACCACAATAATTAATTACTATTTATCTTTTTCTAAAATAATTAATTATCTTCCACAATAATTAATTATTATTTATCTTTCCCAAAATAATTAATTATCTTCCACAATAATTAATTATTATTTATCTTTATCCAAAATAATTAATTATCTTCCACAATAATTAATTATTATTTATCTTTCTCCAAAATAATTAATTATCTTCTACAATAATTAATTACTATTTATATTTTTCTAAAATAATTAATTATCTTCCACAATAATTAATTATTATTTATCTTTTTCCAACATAATTATCCTTTTACAAATAATTATATTTAATTATATTTTCCCAAAATATAATTATTTTACTTTTTCTCCCTTAATAATTATCATTTCTCCAAAATCAAATTATTTTTTCTTTAAATAATTATATTTCAACAAATATAATTATCTTTTTCTTTCACATCATAATTATATATATATTTCTACGTATACATATAATTATCAAATCTTCAACAAACTTTCCACTCTACAATTTAATTAAATAACATCCAATAATTATTTAGTTTAATTCAACTTCAACAACACTAAAAATCAACAACTTTACTTAATTCTCTTAACATACCATTTAATCAAATCTCAACAAACACCACATGCCAAAACTTCTAATTAATTAAATATTCATCCAAAAATATTTAATTAATTTCAATTCCCACGTGATCAAATAATTCTCATTAAATGAATTCAAAATAACGCCCAATAAATTAAATCTAATTAAACAAAATTAAGATAATAAACTCTAAAATTATCTTAATTTTAGTTAATTATCTTAATTTTTGGGCATTACAAATAAAGAAAGACCATGGTTTGAAAAATGTAAAACATGCTCTCAGAGACTGTATCCAAATGATAATGATGCAACAACTTTTTGTAGCAATTGCAACAACTTTCGTTAGGAAATATATGTTCAAAATATTAGATTTTGATGAAGAAATGGATGCACACATAACGACTTTTGAGCATCAGAAATATTAGTAGGATGTGACGTCTTTGAATATGTAACTGAAATGTTTCAGGTAATTAAATATCTATACAAACTACAATTATATTTTTAATTTTATGAATGTATTCTTTACATAATCTTAATATTGTCTTTTTTTTTAACAAAAATACAGACGTGGAAGGAGCAATCAAATACCTATAAAAAGTTGACTCTAACTGAAGGAAAAAAAAAAACAAATTTCTCATTCACTTGGACAAAAGAAAAGCAATAGGATATTTTATTGCCCAAGAGATCAATAAAATTGAAGAAAAAGAAAATTGCAATGTATAAGAAGTTATGCATATTAGAAAGAAAAAAAAAATCAAAGTAGAGAAGTAGTTTTTATAATTATTATGAAAAACATGCTTGTTATGGTAATTTTTGTTAGTGGCAACTATTTTTAACTCATGCAATTTATGATTATTGACATTTTAATTATCTTTAATTAATGTCGTTTATCATTTTATAGATTATAATTACTGTCATTAAATTTCTTTTCTCAAACTATAAATATTCTAAAGTTTTTACATAATTGAAGATGAAAAAAGAAAAAATTAAAAAATATATTATATATAAAAGTTAAATAAAAATTATTCAAATAAAGTTACAAGAAAGTTGCATTTTTGGATATTGTTTAATATGAATGCAGCAAAAAAAAAAAAAAAAAAAATCATTTAAAACAATTCCTTAATAAAAAGTGTATCTTAGTTGAAGATTTTAGTATTTCATTTACTCATTTTGATCCTACCAAAACTAGATTTTAATTTTTTAGATTTTGAATGTAGCATGATATATATCATCCATTAATATAAAACATTTGAATTTTTTTTTTTGATGCATTGTTAACGCAATAATAATAATAATAACAAACTATAAATTCTCAAATTATATCTAATTATTTAAAAATTTATAAAATCTATTTAAATTTCTAAATTTAGGTTGCAGTGTTCTACCTCTTCATTTATTTGTTAATTTTTTATTAACTTGATTTATTGGTAAGACATAATAACTATTCTAACAAAACAATAATATAAAAATCAATAAAAACAATTCATTTTCATTGAAAATCAAGAAAACAAACCACACAACAAATTCTACTCCAAATTTCATAAAAATGTATTTTCTTAAAAAAATAATGGTAAGTTTTAAAACATTTTTTATTTTTCTGAATCGAAAGACTTATTTATTTCTTTGAATTTACTGCATTACTCGAATGAATTTCATCGGAAACAATGTTTTTCTTTCTAGATAAATGTATAGATAACTTTTCAATTTCTGTTTTTTTTTAAAGAAAATATTCATAACTTTAATTACAAATACACCTCAAAGTACTAAAAGCAATTTTCTATTAGTTTCTTAATACAAATTTTTTCCTTAATTATTACATTTGTTACCGATTAATAACTGATTGTCATGCATAATAAATCATAGTAATTTGCCAATCATCGGTTTTAAAAAATATTAATATACCATATATTGATTACACTTGCTAAATTTTGGTTATAATATTCTACTTATATTTTAATTTGCTAATTTATTGTTAAATTTGATTTATCGGTAAGATATAATAATAATTTAAACAAAAACGCTATCCGTTTTTTATTTTTTAAAAATAAATACATCATACGCTGAAAATACATGAAGTCTTATATTTACACAATTCAATAATAAAAAAATTATAAAAAAAATAATTTACACAAAAAATTAAGAGACAGAAAAGAAAGAACTAATAATAATACATACTCAATGCAATGATAAAAGTTGAATGCAATGATAAAAGCTGATGTAGATTACAAAACAAAAGAATACTAATAACATATCATTATGAATATGAAATCATATTAATATATCAATCATCAGTTTTAAAAAAATAAATTTATTACTATACTAATTTTAATAACAAATTCATACTGTTTCTTTCTATTTATCATCCTCATAATAGATGAGTGAAATAGTATATTGAACAAAAATATTAGATATTACCTTTTTCTACAAAGAATTGCTTTACCATTCACTTCTTCAATTGTGGAAAATACAGTATTCATTGGTTCTAAAAGCTGCCGCAAGATTCAAAATTCTACTTGTTGGGATTTTGTCAAAAAGATTTTATGAGATTATCTTTTATTTAATTTCAAAAATATAAAAGATCCTCCTTTATTTTATTTTATAAGATTATCTTTTATTAATGAGTTATTTAGTTCCAAAAAGATAAAAGATCCTCCATTATTTTAGAAATCTTCCTAATTATCTTTGAAGAAATAAAATTTATACATATAAATCTTATATGTATAAATAGAACTTTCGAATACAGGGTTCGTAAGCGGACAAATATTAAAAAGATTATTCATGGCTGAAGGTTAATGAATAACTGATTGCAGAAGTTGCAGGAACGAAAACGTAGTATGATCTTATGTCTATAAGATCAGCATGTTGATCTAAGTTGATATTGTCGATGAATAATGAAAAGGACGAAACAGTAGTTTGCGTGATCACAGTAATCTTTAGAAGTATATAAAGATATAGTCGAAGACATTCACTCATGCATTTAAGGGAGCCTGAAGTCAGACATCATTGAGGAGAGTTACTCATGCATTCAGGGGAGCCTAAAGTCTGAAGCTAATATGCATGTTATATAGTCATATAGTTAAACAGGGTACATATGTTGTATCGATGTATATTGATTAAAGTGAATCTTAATAAAATTACTCATCAGGGTTGTACGCAACTCCCCAGACGTAGGCAACATTGACCGAACTGGGCATGTTCTTATTGCATATTGTCAACTCATCGCCAAGTAAGTCACGTGCTTATAAATTCACTGATAAATCTACGAATAAGAACTTAACTGCATGTGAATTCATCTTCGGATGTAGTTATTACAAAATGCATTATTGCATTTCTATGCGTCTAAATCATATATAACACAAACAAGGAAACACATACCAAAGCGCAGAGCAGCAACATCATATTCATCCATTTTCTATCTTCTATATTCTATTTCTAGTCATTTTGTAACAAACACACTTCCGTCTTTAATATATCATAATTTACATCTCATCCATTTTCTTGATCATTTAATTTTCTCTTTTATCACTACTACAAAATCTACTTTACTTGACACTAGGTACTTTTATACATCTTGACGTTTTTAATCTTTTGTAGGATGAGATTTTGGATAAATTACCTACTGATGAATCACCCAATGATGCATTGTCTCAAGCTTTGGTTACTCGTCGAGTACATGGTGTGGGTGGTTTCATTACACCTACTGTTTATTTTCATCAAGCAAAGCCAAGAAAGTCAAACAAGGTGGATACAACCCAACAAATTATTGATGAAAATGAAGCACTTCATAAATGTATTCGAGAGTTGGAACAAAAAGTTCAAAACATCCCAACATCGGAACATGGTAGTTGCTACAAGAGTAAAGTCTAGGAGAAGGTAAAATATTTGTTTCTAAAGTAAAGTTACAATATTAATTATTTATCAAAGTAAAGCTATATCATTTACTTGTGCTTTAAAAATCTTGATGATTTTAGGAGAAAGTTTTAGAAAACGTGGTAAAAGAGAAGAAAGAGATTGCTACTAGTGTACCACCAATATCTCTTACATCAAAGAAGAAGGTCGTAGAAGAGGAGGAAGTGAAAGAGGAATAAGTGATTGTTACTAGGCCATCAATATCAAAGAATGAGGTAAATGTGAAGGTGGATTGTACATAAACAATTTTAGGTATATGAGTTCTTAGATTGTTACTTACTTGTGTTAGGTAAAAGCTTTAAGGTCGATGACAAAGGTGGTGGAAGTTACTAGTGAACCATTCAATCTACCAATACAATTGAAGTATATTCTTCGATATGCTGAAAGGATAATGGTTGATGGGTCTAGTTTTTCATTTCAATTACCTCTTGAGTTATTTGGTATACCTCGAAAGAGTTACGTTTTGCGAGAAGATGTTATTGATTTGTGCAACATGCAAAAAGTTAAGACTTTATCAATGGTGACTTATATTATGTAAGTAAATGTTCTAAGATCATTGGACAACCGTTAAGAATATTCTAAAATATCTTAGGAGAACAAAAGACTACATGCTTGTGTATGGTTCTAAGGATCTGATCCTTACTGGATACACTAACTTCGATTTTCAAACTGATAGAGAGATGCTAGAAAGTCTACATCAGGATTAGTTTTCACTCTAAACGGAGGAACAGTAGTATGGAGAAGCATCAAACAATCATGTATTACCGACTCCACTATGGAAGCTGAATATGTAGCTGCCTGTGAAGCAGCGAAAGAAGCAGTATGGATTAAAAAGTTCTTAACAGATTTGGAAGTTGTTCCAAATATGCATCTGCCAATCACCTTATAATGTGACAACAGTGATGCAGTTGCAAATTCACGAGAACCTAGAAGTCATAAACGAAGAAAGCACATTGAACGAATGTACCATCTTATCAGGGAAATCGTACATCGAGGAGACGTTACAGTAACAAAAATCTCCTCCGAGCAAAACATGGTTGATCTGTTAACAAAAGCTCTCACGGCTAAAGTGTTTGAGAGCCACCTACATGGTTTAGGTCTACGTGGTTTGTAAACTAGGACAAGTGGGAGACTTATGGGGATTATGCCCTAGTTTATATATGTGTTTATTGTACTCATGTATATACTCTTCTCTCATTATAAAATTCTAACTTACTTGGAGTTTTAGTTCAAGTGGGAGTTTGTTGGAATTTGTGTCCTAAAACTCGTACTTTGTTATTTGATTCAATAAATTTTATTATTGAATGCTATAATCTTAAAAACCAATAAATTAAGGTCCCGAGGCTATTTTACTGAATTTGTCAAATACATTTGAACTTTATGTATAGACATAAACATGGATTAAGTTCAAGTTAATAGCTCGAATAGTCTATAGTATATGAATAAGGTTGGATGCCTTATTCTGGATGAACACTATGGATGCATCCCGCTCCGTAGTTAGTATAAATGATGTAATCCTGAATCGTTCATGTAGAGACATGGGAGTGGGGACATCATATGTAAATAGTTTGCATAAGATTGGAACCACAAAATAGTCACTTTTTGTTAGTGATTTTGAATATGAAAAAGTTATTTAAACTATTTCAAAATTCTGTTGTTTTTGGGAACGGGATTATAACTTATAAGAACTTGGGTAGAAAGTGATTTATGTCGAGTGGTTTGGAGGTTTCAATTTAGATTTTTGAAAGTGCTTTTTAAGAGTTGCTCTGACCATCACTTGGTCGAAAATACCGTACAAAGTGTTTTCTCATGAAGGACCTATTTAAGTGCTTTTCTCTTGAGAATTTTGATTTTGTGTTTTAGTTGCTTTGATGTTTGCTTTTTTTGAAAGTGGGAGCTTCCATTGGTTTTTTTCTTTCCCCCTTGTTGTACTCTCTCTGGTCGAGCCAAGTATGTAAGGTTATTAATATACTTCTTTCAGGTTGGTTACAAGCATTACTGTGAGACAAGATTCTTTAAGCTTATTGGAAAGCCATCAATTTTTGATGAAGAGAATGAAGAATATGCTTACATGAGGTGCAAAGAGATATGGGTCAAGAAGTACCCAACCCAGTCCTTTGAACTTGAAGAAAATTCAAGTTTGAGAGATGTAATTACTATTGAAAATCAGGAGCTTTTGGAAGAAATAAAGAGGCAAAGGAACTTATATTCAAATTTTTATGAATCGTTTAAGTCGAAAATCGTTTACCTTATCGCAGCCAAGCAAAGATACAAAAGATTTCTGTATATGTTGCAGAGATTTTCTGATGAATGTTCTTCCTTTGTGCCTGCCTCAGATATTCTCCTCATGTGGCTTACCCATCAGGTTGATGCTCTATGATATTTTTGTTATTCAAAGGAAAAAGAAAAAAGAACAAGGGTGTGCTATTGAATGAGTACATCTTTGAAAGCTTGCAGCTTCTCTTAGCACAAGTGCTTTTGAATTTTGATTGTATTAGACTAGCCATGTCTGTATTATTGTATTGCTATCTATATTTATCTTTCCCATACGCCAAGCTTAATCATCTCACTTTTAGGATAGATGAGAATTGAAAAGGAAGGAAATCAGAAATGAACATGAATTTAAATCATGGCAGGTGAAACTTGAAAGTGTCAATATTAATGCTGTGATTTCTGTGTTTACTTGAGACATTTTATGTTCAAAACTTCATTCATGTTTGTTATATGTAAACCAGAGTTATCCAACAGTTTATGCAAAAGATGTAAAGAAGATGCAGGGAGATTTGGCAAAGGTGGTGAGATTTGGGGAAACCGTGAATTCAAAGGAACTGGACGAAACCAAGCAACTGTGTCACAAAACCTTTGGGCAATCTTACGAAAAAGCTGGAGGAGGGATACCATCTTGATTCCTTGAGAACAAGCTCCCGAGATGATATTAAATACTTAACGAATATGTAAGCTAACTATATTTATGTTTCTTTATTTTTAATCACTAAAGAAATTAGTTCATTTTAATTTATACTATACTTTGGGAAATGTAGGGTCTTGATGATTTTCCAATCTCAGAAGAATTTGAAAAATACCAGAAAAACAACATTCTGGAAAGCGGTAAAGGTAAATATATTTATAAATTTATTTACAATTTAATTTAGCACATAATCTAATATGCATTGTTATTTCGTTTTGTGTTATAGTGTCCTTTACAGGTAGGAACTGTTGAATGTGGATATTATGTCATGAGATACATGCGCGAAATTGTGAGCAAGGACACAAGCATTATTATTGATGTGGTATGTTTTTAAACTACTTACATTGTAACGTTATAAATACTATAATATGACTATTTTTTTAACAAAGTGTCTACTTGACTTTTTATGTTTTATAGATTGATACAAGAAACTCGTACTCACAGCTTGAATTGGATGAAGTACGAGTGGAGTGGGCTGAATTTTTATCCCGGTACATATGATAGATACACCTCGATATGATCTTCTTCTTAATTTTGTAAATGGCTAACATAGGAGAATGTCCATAACATTTTTTGTGTAAACGTTTTGTTCATAGCCATTATACTTATAGATGATGCAATAGATGCAAGGGGATAGAGACTTTAGTTTTGGTATACAAGATAGCTATTATTATTGGTTATATAAGAGGTAGCTATTATTATTGTTGATTTTGGAATAGGCCACAGATAGGAAATTTTAATTGGCTATATTTGGATTGGAATTATGTAATCGTTGATGACATTGGTGAGAACAAATGAAATTATTGTTGGTTTACTTAATTATTTTGTCATTTTCTTGTTGCGTAACTATACTGGTTCTGAAAATTTTATTTTGTTGATGGATATGTTTTATTGAAACAAATGTACCTAATGCAAGAACCAGAAAATGAAAAATTTGTATATTTAATATATATTAATAAACAGTACTATACATAACGTTAAATATATGTCAAGTATACGATATTCCTTTACATGTAAAAACGTCAAGTATATGTTTACTTGACACGTATAAGGCGTCAACTATACAACATTACTTGACACATAAAAGGTGAACTTTGATGGATTACTTGACGTTAATACAGTGTCAAGTAAACGTCTACTTGATGGTTTTTTAGTGTCAAGTAAACAGATACTTGACGGTGATTTAGTGTCAAGTAAACGTATACTTGACGGTGTTTTAGTGTCACGTAGACGTATACTTGATGGTTTTTAAGTGTCAAGTATACTTATACTTGACGGTGTTGTAGTGTCAAGTATACGTATACTTGATGGTTTTTTAATGTCAAGTAATCAGACTATACTTGACAGTCGATTACTTGACGCTTTTAAAAACGTCAAGTAAACGTTTACTTGACACTGTCTTAACGTTAAGTAATCCGATTTTTGTAGTAGTGATAGCCATTATACTTATATGAGGCAATAGATGCAAGGGGATAGACTTTAGTTTTGGTATACAACACATGTCTTTGGTTATATAAGGATAGTTAATATTATTGTTGATTTTGGAATAGGCCACATATAGGAAATTTTAGTTGGTTATATTTGGATTGGAATTTTGTAATTGTTGATGATCAATATTAAGGAGAAGAATGAAATTGTTGTTGGTTTACTGGTTTATTTGTTATTTTTTGTTGTCTAACTACTGGTTGGAAAGGAATGTACCTAATACAGGAAACAGAAAATAGAAAATTTGTATATTTAATATATTAATAAATAATATACATAACGTTAAATACATGACGGTTTTTTAGTATCAACTATACAATTTTACTTGACATGTAAATAGTGTCAAGTATGTGATCTTGACGGTAGATTACTTGACGTCAATACAGTGTCAAGTAAACGTATACTCGACGTTTTATTAATCGTATACTCGACGTTTTATTAGTGTCAAGTAAAGGAATACTTGACGTGTTTTGAATGTCAAGTAAAGATATTACAGAAAATGAATTACTTGACGTTAATATAGTGTCAAGCAAACGTATACTTGACGGATTTTTAGTGTCAAGTAATCTAACTATACTTGACAGTCGATTACTTGACGCTTTTAAAAATGTCAAGTAAAGGTTTACTTGACACTATATTAACGTCAAGTAAGCCAATTTCTGTAATAGTGTATCTCCATGTGCAACTAATAATCTCTAAGTGAGTTGGGATGAATAAACTCTTATTTCAACGAGCTTAGGGAGAAGTAAATGTTCGTAAAGGAACTAAGTGTAATCCAACTCAGGATGCATTTCAAAAACTTGTATCACGAGGAAGCAAATTAACCATTTGAGAAAGCAAGTGTTTGTGGAGATAGAATCTGAAGACTAAGCAAGTTGTTTAGAGATAATTAAAGTCCTTGTTTATGATGAAAACAATCTAAGCATGTGCCATGAAAATATAGATATGTGGCTACTCACCCAAAGGTGAAGACTTTAAGATTATGATCATGAACATAAACCTCTTTTAAAGTTCAAAGGTCTACGATATGCTCATTCCAACTCCCATTCCATCCCATCCCATGATTTCACCACTTTTTTTTGAAATTCTGTTGCATTATCATTTCACTCCATTGTATCTTGAAGACTCTCTATCAACAAAATAGTCCGTAAACGTTTCTTTTATGTTATTCACAACATATTATCACCTTGTGACCTAAGTAAAGAAAGTTGCATTTATTAATCCTAAACTAAACAATTTTTCGTGTTTGACCTTGATCCTTATATAGACTAATCTTGATTGATTTATACTTGGATTAAATTTGAAAAAACTTGTCTGTATCAACAATATTTTTATACTTAATCAATCACCCAAGTTGAGAATAGAATTTATTTGCATGTTAAGTTGCACGATTGGCACAACAACACCATCTCAACCAAGGTGGTTAGATATTTGTCTCTGAATGTACGAAAATGATCCTTTTAGAGAGGCTAACTTGAACTCCCAGAGTTTCATCGTCTTCTTCTTCGTTTGAGCAAGAAGCAACCATGTCATTCACTTTAACCCAATAGCACTTCTCTTCCATCCGCAACTCCATGTCATTTGTCTTCTTCTATCATTCTTCTCTATTGTTCCAATGGAGCAACTCCACCGTCATCCGAGAAGCTCCAACTCCAACGACTTCTCTATCATTTCAAACTCAAGAAACTTCTTGTTTCTTCTTATTTTCCTCAACTTTTTCCCTTCCCTTTGGTACCATTGGATTTCTAACATTGTCCTTCAGTTGAAGGAGACATACAACAAAAGGGTCCTTCATCTTCTCTATCTTTTGTTTAGAAAATCATTATCTCAGACTACCTACATTTGAAATTCAAAGGGATTTGACAATTTTGCAGCAAACGGTGTGTCTGTTTAACAATATTACTTTATAATTTTGAAGTGTGTTGATCAAAGTAAGGAAACAGTCACAAAATGACAAGGTAACTCTAACGTTTGACTTGGAGCTTAAAGGAAGTCGTGTGGTTCAGAAGGAGATGGTTAGAAATAGTGAAATGATGAAGAAGCTCTTGTAGTTGAAAGCCATAAACAATTGATTTTCCAACCAAGGGACACATTTAGGAGGGAGGGGAGTTAAAAAAGTCACTTTTTGCATAGTTATCTTTGCGCCCATCTAGGGTATTCTCTTCAATCATCTTATTGATGTCAACAACTCCGACTAAATAATTTGGTCTCGCTTCTCCACTACAAAATTTCTCTTATCCTACAATTTGCTTCATTTGCAGTTTTGTTCATATTTGACATGTCTTCAGATTAGAGAGCCCTGACAACCTCATTAATCTCAACTTCTCCCTTCCCTATTACATTTATTTACACATTGTTGCTTACTGATACTTCTCCATAAGGGTTATATGAACATGTCTCACATTTTCCTTATTCAAGTTTAATTGTCAGTTAGATAATTGTAGTAGTATTCATTTGAGTTGATTTCCATTTTTTTAACAAAAAGAAAGAGAAAACAGTTGACTAATTGATTGGGGTTTAGTGCTTTTATCTCAAATAGTTGAGCTTTCAAACCTATAGGCATGTGAAATTTAAATAAGAATAAATTGGCTTATACAGTGAAATTGTAATGTTTTCATACAACAACAATGTTCACAATGTGCAGAAAGTGAGCCACTAATAGTTTTTATTCACTGTACTTCTAGTTCAATCTTTCATCTCTAGTTTAAACTGTGACATTGTAAAAAAAAAAATGGACAATTTTCGTTATTTAAATAATCATAATGTTTCCAAAAATTGAATTGCTTACAAAGTTAAAACTAAGAGATTATGTACACATTGTTTCTATGAAGCTAAGGAAGTACAACTTGACATTTAGGAGCCAAAACAGCTACATGAATTGAATGGAAGGTTATGTGATATCTCAATTGGGAAAAAATGGGATTGATTATTTCTGCTAGCTTGTTTTGCTGAATTTTCATTCTTGGTTTGAACATTCTTTCCTTTTTCTCCCTTGTTTAGAGTAGGTGACACATAGGTCTTAATTTTGAAATAGTGAATAAAATGATTGCTTATTATTGTTTCTAATTTTTTTCATTTTTTATTTTTACTTATAAAACGTTTATTTAAACACTTACTAAGTCTATCCAAACATTTTTGTATGGTTCTAAAATTTAGATGTTTAGATTCATAATGTAATTAAACCCCATATATAAAGTGTTAGTAACGTTGTTAATTTCTTAAAATTTACTGGTAAGGCTTTTTATTTTTAATGTTTGTTACTTAACGCTCATCAACGTACCAACAAAAGGCACTTCTAAACACTCATTTCTTTTTCTACTTCATTGATGATCTGTAGTGCTATGTCGATGGAGGGAATATATTGGAATGTACTGTAAAGTTAAACTTTTCACAATATTCTATTAGTTGGAAAGAAATTATAGTTTTGTATTTACTTTGACAAACAAATGGAATATTTTTGGACAGTCTGGGAGCTATGGGCTGATTTTTATCAATTTGATCTTATTATTTGGCAATGTGGTATACATGAAAACCCCACTTAGTATGGGACAACCATAATGTAGGACACTGGATTCACTAGAAAGAGACGAGACTACATTCCATGACTCCGATTGAAGCTTTTGTAATCGATATTAATGTCAGCGTTGACAGGAAATTAATCTATTAAAGTTTGAGAATTAAGTTTGATATTGTCCTTAATTGAATGTTGGTTTGGCAAGGATACAAGTGTACAGATTTAATTACAGTTGTTCTTAAAAGAATACTCAAAAAATAAATTTTGGTCGAATACGAGATTGGACGAATTTACTTCCAGTGAAAATTATTTCTTATTGATCTTGAGTGATATTTCGACTGTTTATCTAATTGCGGTAGTATTGTTGAGGTTTTCAAAGTAAAAAAGAATCAAAATTTTGTATCTGTTTCTCTGTTTCTCCAATGGGTCTTTAACATTGTTTGTTTTCTTTGTTCAGTGGTGGTCGTAGGATTTTTGGACAAAAAGGATGATGGTCTACCTGTGACAATATCTATATGCATATGGAGTTCTTTTTTTTTTGTTGTTGTTGTCGTCGTCGTGGTCGGTTGTCGTTGCCAAGCGTCGATTGAGAGTTTGTCCATGATTCTCTCTATCGTTCCTTTCCTCTAGTAATACTATTTGTATTTATCTTTTAAGATGTCTTTCCCCAATAGTTTTTCAAAAGTGAAAGCTTTGAATTTTCTTGAGGTAGTTCGTATTAGTTTCAAGAAAACATCCCTTAAAGTAAGTTGCTTCAGTCTTCTTCTTCCCTTATGCCACAAATAAACTTTATAAACTTTATAAGAAATTTGGTCCTTCAAATCTCTCATAAAATGGCTAGCCACTTGGTTTTTTGACCGCGTCTCACGTCCAAAACAATTGTATGTTCAAAACCAACGTCCTTAAATATTCTTATTCTCGATTTTCCTAAACTTGCTCAAACTCTACTAATTTGTACCCATTTTTTCAACTCAACCCAAATTCCTCATATTTATGTTTTAAAATTCTGATTTGTTTACCCAGAAGTAGATAAACAAAAATTCATCATCAATGATTTTGATTTAAAAGGATATAGATCTCAAAAGCATTTGTTAGAGACCATACCTTTCTTATTTACCATTTTCTAGTGGTTTATCAAAGATATGTTGTTTTTATTGTTCTTGTGTTCCTCCATTGATTACAAATACCTATGGATAACAAATTTGATCCCGACAAACAACTTTTTAAAAAACATTCATGTTTTGTCTGATTTTACTCACTCTTTCATGGATTTGCTGCTTCATTATTGTGTTTTGCTTATATTGATGATCCACCTCGACATTGTTGTTTCCTGCTAAGTTAAGTAGTTTTTTTCTTTTTCTTATTTCTTGCGATACGATATACTTTCATGTGTAACCCTCAATAAGTACTATTGTTAAAGTTAGATTTTGATACGTTGAAAAAACATTGAAACAATATATATACATATATATTAGAGATTTTTTATATCACTATGATTTAAACATATTTTTTCATTCTTTCAACTTGTTGGGATTATATATGTAGTAATTATCTTATTTGAATAAAGAGTTTACAACTTATTCTATTAGGTAAGGACTTTGTTAGTACGTACCATTAATGATTATTTCAAACATTTTGAATGAATATAATGTCTTATTTTTTTTGTATGTGATAAATTTGAAGATTTTGGTTATAGTTATGATTGTAGATTTAGATGAAATATGAAGTACATCTTTTTCATCCAAACAAAAGTATGAGCGAACGACTTCAATAAATAACTTAGAGTACAATTTGATTTTACAATAATATTTGTCAGATAAATTGTAAAATAAAAAAACTATTATTTGAGAAGTATTATAGATCAATTATTGCACTAACATTAAAATTCATGCTTGAAAGGGAGTTTTTATAGCTTCTTTTCTATATATTATGATAAATAATTCTAATAAAAATAAGGGACTTTCAATAGAATATCTAAAATCGTGATAGAACTTCTTTTATAACATTTTTTATTGTCATAAAAAAAACTATTATTACTTTTTTCAATAGAATGAAACATTTCCCTACCATTTAATTAAAGTTATTATATATTCACTTTTTATAGCATTATTAATAGCTCTACAAAGAACACTATAGAAAATCTAGGACTGTTAATAACATCTACTACGACAACATTTATAAATTATACAAAAATATTTTATAGCAATTATTCAATATTATTAAAACCACTATTAAAAAGTTTTGATAACACCTCTCCAATGCAATAAAAATGCTATAAAAACTTTTCATCGTTTTTTTGCACGCTATGAAAAGTCTTTATAGCATCATCATATATGTGCTATCATGTGGACTTTTTTTAGTGTTTTTCATATCTGAAAAAAACACTATGAATACTATGGAAAGTCACGAATTTTCAATAACATGAACTACGACAACATTTTGAAATGCTATCATATTGAAAGCCTACAATATCATTTTTTTAATGCAATCATAACTAATATTTTTCACACTTTCACTCACAAGTAAGAGAAGAAAAGTAGAACATAACTTTTGATGGTAGTCCTACTCAAGTCACCTTTATTGATAAAGTAACACATCCAAATAGCCACTCTCAAAGAAACTAAACTTGTAACACTTACAAACTCAATTTATTGAATTCGAAGTGTGTTGCAAGAATTTTCAACTTCCAAGGTCTTCCTTTCTATAGGTGTGGATGAGAAATGGATGGGAGAGAATTGTGGGGTAAGTGGGGTAGTAGGTGCGCTAACTATCCACTTCCCTTCCATTGAATAGCTCACTCTTCTTGATCGAGTAACTACCCTATATTTTAGACACTACGCAATCATGGCTCATTCAAGCGTAACTACCCACATCCAAGCACAACCGCTTATAATCTAGCTAACTACCCACCTATAAAGTAACCATCCATGATTTTGAGAAACCTCCCATGATCATGAATATTCATATACTTTGCCACTCACCTTTTTAGTCACAGGTCACTTCACCACATTCTTCCAGGCGTCCTTGTCAACATGTGTTGGATAAGTACATTCAATGACAACTTTTTACCTCCCAAGTGCCTCCCAAAACTACCTACCATGTAGCATCCTCCGGACAAACTTGTTGAGTAGCACTTTTACTCACCTAAGACCAAACATTCCACTTGCACTCAAGTGATTTGCTTAATGGCTTAAGTTAGATGGCACTAAAGTAGCACCTCTCATGAACAAGTGCATGTTTCCTGGTGATTCTCATAACGTTTGTGTCGATCTAGCACTCTGTTTGCCCAACACCCCTCTTCTTTGAATGGATGGTGTTCTGATGCAACTATGTGCATATAATTCTCTTGTGAGATTCGAATCAAGATGCCTATTGTGCCAAATGCCTTGTTCACCTTCAAGAGCAAATTTCTTAGCAATCTCATGTACACCTCCCATACACCAAATGTCATTATAACCTCTTAACATGTGCGAACCTCTACACACGTGCCTTGTTTCACACTAACCCCTCGTTAACTTGTGTATCTATCCACATACCTCAACATCAGGAGCAGATGTCTAAGCCTTCCGTGTATTTCTCGCCCCCAAGTCAAGTGATTCAAGACTTGAGGATTTGACATGATTTATCATTGACAAATTATAAAGCAATTTACACATTGCAACTGACAACAGAAAAAAAGTCATCTTATCCTTTACACATGTTCCGCTCATTGGTAATTTAGAAGGCTTCGTGAACCAAACCATTATACTTCCTTCAAAAAAATATTAAGAAAAGATAAATGAGGTAAAAATAAAATGTATGCATCATTTCAATAATCTTAACTAAACGATAATACTCTACCCTAAAAGCTGGGGCTCAATCCCTATCCTCGCACCAAGGGGGAAAAATTCAGTTATCAATAAATATAGGGGTTGAAGTAAAGAAAATGAAGAGACAATCACCCTAGAACGTCTAGATTTATAAATTGTCTGATATAGCCTGTAAATCATCAAATTTCCCTAGATCGGTGACCTCTTGTTTTCCTTTTTCAATGGCACGGGGAACAAAAAGTGTATTGTACACTTATCCAAAATATGAAATGGGGACTAAAACCTGAATGATATTGAACATAGAAACTGTAGCTTTCGTTGGAACAAGAAGAACACTGACAACCGAACTCAATTACAATAATACATATTATATTTTACAGCAACCACGCATGCTTTCAATTAAATTCTTAGCTTCATCAGAGCCTACATTTTACAACTCAATACCATTGAATTTTGGGAGGAAAACGAAAACTAAGGACTCAAACCACAACCAAAACTCAACTGTTAGCTTAAAAATCAATAAGGGAAAAGCTGGAGGGAAGAAAGGAAGCATGGGATAAATTAAAATATTACAGAGACATTATTCGTTTTCTTTTTCCCCATAAAAATTACAATTGAGAGATTAGCAAATGATCTTTTTTTTTTCTTTTCCTTTTTCTTTCCCTGATCCCACCACGCGTGCAGGGCGTTTAGCTCTCAACTACTTAGAGCAAGTAGAGTACCAAAAAGGAATTGGCGGAAATAACTAGTTGACAATTGAATAAAGAAACCATTAAAGAAAAAAAGGAAGAAGGAACCCTGCTTTTACCACCATCATAAATGACCGTAAAACCCACCTTTGTCAGTCCCAATTCAATTAGTCACCTTGCAAGCAGTAAAGCTGACGGATGTTTCCTGAAGCTGCAAGAACAAAAAGAAAACCAAAAATTAGCCTTTTAACTATATGCTTATATCATGTAACCAAAAATTAGCCTTTTAACTATATGCTTATATCATGTAACCAAAAATTAGCCTTTTAACTATATGCTTATATCATGTAAAGCTAACAAAACCTGCAGAACTTATTAAAGGTTAAAATAGAAGCCATTCAACACTACAAGAGAACCTTGGATTGATAAGCGTCTGTAGTCCTAGTAATCTAGCTAATCTAGTCATATCTCCTTTATCCAATGCCTCACATGACTACCTCAGAAATTTGAGAAAATCGTCCTCTCCCTGCTCAATTTTCAATAACTTTTATCCCTTCTACTTCCATCGCAGATAATTGGATAGGATCAATAGAACTCATGCTGATAAAATTACATTAATTGGTACTACAATCCTCTACTGATATGCAAAATTCAAGTGGAAACAAATTCAAAAGTATAAATGCTACGACAAGCTAGGAAGCCTAGAAGAGGGAGACTGGTTTATGGGATAAAGCTATCATTGGTCCATTGTGCAATGGCAGCAACCCAATTGATGATATGATCAAGTCAATACTTTGTCAATTAACAATTAACATTCTCTCTAGTAGGTTTGTGCACGATCAGGGAGGCTCTAGCAAGATTTTTTATGGGAGAAAGGAGGTGGCAATTGCATTTGTAGGACAATTTCTACCTGGCATTGATTATTCAATTAAATCTAAGCAAGAGGACGCTCCATGAGTAATTTCGCACTCCATCATGAGAGCAACGTGAAACAAAACTCAGCAGCCTCCTTAGAATTTCATTAATGAGATGAAGGTGAAGACTGGAGTGGAGTTGAGGATGTTCGAGCTTGTGAGACTGAGTGCTGTAATGGAAATCAACCAATTGGTGGAAGATCGGAGCATAACAACAAAGACTGAATATTCTTCCAAGAGTATTACAGGCTGAGGATGGGCAAATGATTTTGGGCAGGCCAACCTCTCTTCTACGTCAACGAAACAGTTACAACCTAAACAAAGTCTAGAACAAGGTACTAGAGTGATACCAAAGAATGAAAGTCAACAGTGAGTCCTCATTTAAAAGGTTGTTAAATGCATGCTGAGTTACAGCGTTACATGTAAGGGGGTATGCTTTCGATCTACATAGCACTGAGCTAGAATAAGGAAATGAGGATATTATTGGTTCGAGAAGACTACAGCAAGAGAAGGAACAAAAATATTGCAGTTGGCATGTCAGAGAAGAATCCACACATGTCAACATCCCAACTGTAGAGTCATACCTCTGAGTAGAATGAAATTCAGAACCTAGATCAAGATGGAGAAACAGATGAGGGGGCCCACGGGAGATGATGGTATTTAAGGAATGTTTTGGGGATTGCTGTGGGTAAGTTTTATTTTGGTAAAAGCTGCAGTGAGCTTTTAGGGGAGAAGTTTCCAGCCTTCTCCAAGGAGCTGGTGTTATTTCCATTTTGTCTGTAATTTTCTTTGTTATTAGTCCATCTTTTGATTACCTTGTGAACATTTGAATGTCATTACAATATACTATAGCACAGTATAGCAGAGTGCAGCCTCTGTTTTGCCATTGACAGGTATTTATAAGTTTCAGATAGAAGAATCCTAACAAATTGGAATCAGAGCCATAAAACCAAGTGACTAGAACACAATCGACGGCACAAAAACAGCTAGAAGAAAGAGTGAAAACAGCAGAGAATCAGATTCTGGGACTGAAGGAAAATAGTGTTTGATTTAAAGAAAGCGGCGGAGAGAATAGCTGAAGACATGAAGGAAAGCAACACGAGCCAATGAAGGGAAGAGTCATGTACTTCAAACGTTCAGGACTTAAAGTAAAAGGGAAAATGGAAGAGATGGATACTTTGACAAGGGCATGAATGGGAGCTTCAGACAAGAGTAAATACAAGAAGTTGGAAATGCCCATTTTTGCTGAAGAAAATCCCAAGTTGTGGGTTTATCGAGCGGAGCATTTTTTTTGAGATCAACGATCTAGCCAACACAGAGAAGGAAAAGGTCGTTGCGGCCAGTTTCGCCTAGGACGAAGTTAATTGGTTAAGTTCGAGCAATAACCGGAAGGTCTCATCGTGGAAAGACTTGAAGAGTAGGATGTCTGAACATCTTCGTGAATATGGAGAAAAAAGTTTGGGGACAAGGCTCATACGCATCAAACTAGTGGGGCAACTCACAACTTCATTCACTAGAGGTTAGTAGATGAGTTGAAACTTACAATTTCCAGGGAATCGAATTTCAAGGTCACCATTGGAGATGGAACCGACGTGAGGGTCGGATTGAAGTTAAGTTAACCGAAATTGACGGTTATTGCTGACTTTTTGGCCATCGAGCTAGGAAGATGGCCGTCATTCTTGGAATGCAATGGTTGTGCACTTCGCGATTTATGGGAATTCATTGGCCCTCTATGACAATGGCATTCATCAACATGGCTGGTAATACCCCATTTATACTCAAGGGTATTCATCATTACCTAAAGTTGAATGTTCGTTGAAAACTATTATAAAAACATCAGATGCAGATGATCAAGGATTCCTCGTAGAATTCAAAAATGTGGATATTGATGAGACACTGGAGCCTGAAGAAGAGATCAAAGAAAAGGGGGTGAGGAAGATTTGCCCATGATCAATTCTTGTTGAAATATCCAAAAGACTTACCAACGAAGAGAATTGTGGATCACTGCATTCTTACCATGGAGGGACAGAAACCCATTAACGCAAGGCCATATGAATATGGATACATCTAAAAGGAAGACATTGAAAAGAAGGTCATGGAGATGTTGCAAGTTGGAATCATTCGGCCGAGTCGTAGTCCATATTCAAGTCTGGTACTCTTAGTGAAGAAAAAGGATGTGGGATCGCAATTCTCTGTAGATTACCGTAAGTTAAATCAAGTGACCATAGTTGACAAGTTTCCAATCCCATTGATGGAGGAGTTACTCGATGAGTTACATGGGGCAGTAGTATTTTCTAAATAAGACTTGCATTCAGGTTATCACTAAATAAAAATGAGGGAGAAGGACAACGAGAAGACAACTTTTCAGACTCACGAAGGAGATTATGAGTTCCTTGTTATGTCATTTGGACTAACCAACGCCCCCACTACTTTCCGGTCCCCAAATGAATCAAGTATTTTGGCCTTTCTTGAGATGGTTTGTACTAGTGTTTTTGACGATATCTTGGTGTATAGCACAAACATTACAGAACACAAGAGGCACCTAGTAGTTGTGTTTGGGATCCTAAGGGACAAGAAAAAAATATGTGATAGGGCACTCAAGGATACAATACTTGAGCCATTGGATCACTAGCCAAGGAGTGAAGGCTGATGGGGAGAAGGTCCAAAATATGGTAAATTGGCCTCAGCCAAAGGATGTGTCAGATCATCAGTGGCTTGATTGGCTATTGTAGACGTTTTGTAAAAAGGTATGGAGACATTGCAACACCTCTCACCAAACTTTTACAAAAGAGCGCCTCTAGGTGGAGTGAGGATGCTACAAAGGCTTTTGAACAATTGAATCAAGTTATGGTGTCTGTGTCGGTGCTAGCCCTTCCACATTTTTCCCTACCATTCATTATTGAGACTGGGATTGGAGGCAGTTTTAACTCAAAATTCTCGTCCTATAGCTTATTTCAGTCAAGAGTTGGCTCTGCGATAGCAGGCTAAATCAATATACAAGAGGGAGTTGAAGGCGATGGTATTAGTAGTTCAAAATTGGAGGCATTACTTGTTAGGGTGGAAATTCACAATTATATCAAATCAGAAGGCATTGAAATTCTTAATCAAACAGAGAAAGGTACAACCCCAGTTTCGGAGGTGATTGACCAAATTACTACTTACGAGGATATGACTTTGTGATATTATACCAACCGGCCTACAAAATAACGCAACAGACGCATTGCAGAGAGTTGATCACCCAGTGAAGTTGTCAGTATTGACTGCACCAGGGATAGTCGATATGGAGGTCGTTTTAAAGGAAGTGGAGGTAGATGAAGAATTACAACATATCCTCAACACCCTAAAAGAAGATCTGAAGGATAAACCCAACAATCAATGGGCAAATAGTCATTTGCTTTGCAAGGGTAAACCCACTATTATTACACACTTTTCACAACTTAATTTTGAGGGGAAAGTCAAGCTTTCTGAGGATTTACAAGAGGATGAATGGGGAACTATGTGGGAATGAAGTCTGATATAAAGAAACGTGTGGAACAATGTGATATTTGCCAACAAAATAAGACTGACTCCTTATCCCCAACAAGTCTACTACAACCTCTCCCTCTGTCAAAGTTGATACAAGAAGACTGGACCATGGATTTCATTGAAGTACTTCCGAAGGCAAGGGGAGTAGATGTTACCATGGTCGTGGTGGACCGTTCGAGTAAATTTGCTCATTTCGTCACTCTCCAACATCCCTTCACAACACAACCAAGCAAGTAACCGAGATCTTTATTGAGAGGGTAGTGAGCAAGCACGGGATTCCAAAATCCATTATTACAGATAAAGATAAGATATTTCTAAGCAACTCCTAGAAGGAAAACTCTTTTTCAGAAATGGGTACGGTTTTCCTAAGCTGACAGTCAAACCAGGCAGGTCAACAAGTGTGTGGAAACTTATCTTCAGTGTTTCTGCAATGAACAACGAAGTGCCATAAATGCATACCATGGGCAGAACTATGGTACACAATACGACTTTCCATGCCCCGGCAAAGACCACTTCATTCCAATTCGTTTTCGATAGGACCTCCACCTCAATTGATATCATATGGTGAAAGGAAATAAACTAACAAAAGTGTTACGGTTGCTGAATGAAAGGGATCTGCGAGGGAGAACTTGACAATAGTATTAAGTAGAAAGAAAAAACAAGCAGAACTACATCGAAGGGGTTTAAAATTTAAAGTGGGGAGGAAGTGTATTTAAAATTGAGGCCATATCGGCAACATTCATGAGCGAGAAAAACGAAGTGAAAAGTTGTCTCCCAAAATTTATGGACCCTATCGGATGATAGACGAAGTAGGAGAAGTGGCATACAGGTTGGAACTTCCTCCAGAAGCAGCTACCCATAATGTTTTACATATTTCCCAGCTGAAACTTAAGTTAGGCCAAGCTCAGCATTTGCAATGCATACCACCAGCTTTAACTAAGGTGTTTGAACTCCAAGTCTGACTCGAGATTGTATTGGGGGTTAGGTGGAGTAGTGAACTGGAAGCTGATGAATGGTTAGTGAAATAGAAGGGGTTCCCCGACAGTGAAGCTACATGGGAATTGGCATATCAAATGAACCAACGGTTTCCTTAATTTCACCTTGTACCGAGGGACAAGGTGAATTTCAGGTCGAACGTAAGTGTCAAGACCTCCAATTATCCACACATATAAATGCAAGGGTAAGAGGGACTTTGCACACAAGACATCTATTGGAGAGGAAGAAAAAGATTAGGGGCCCATGGGAGATGATGGTATTTAAGGAATGTTTTGAGGATTATTACAGGTAGTTTTTATTTTGCTAAAAGCTGCCGTGAGATTTTAGGGGAGAAGTTTCCAGCCTTCTCGAAGGAGCTGGTGTTATTTCCATTTTGTCTGTAAGTTCCTTCGTTAGTAGTTCATTTTTTGATTAGCTTGTGAACATTGGAGTTTCATTGCAATATACTATAGCAAAGTGCTGCCTTTGTTTTTCCATTGTTGGGTTTTTCTAAGTTTCAGGTTGACAAATCCTAACAAAATCTTCCCCACTTACATTGTTCAATTTACGGTTATTTTATCCTAGTTGATGGACGAGAAGATGGGAACTAAAGAATTTGAATGGATCATTGACTAGTCATGAGGCTATTCAAGTCAAACATACCTAGCGATGTTTCAAGTTTCTACATTTTGATCATCCAATTATTTATGTAAAAGGTTAATTCAAGTTGGAATAGTTGAGCACCGTACTGTTTGTGGATTACTTTGTAAGCTTTTCAATAAATCAATAAAAAGATATGTCGCTTTCAAGAAAGGTTATACTTTTCTCTATGTTATCAATCATCTATCAGTAGGTCATCTTTACAGTAAAAAACAAGTATTTTAAATGAAAATAATAGGAAATGAACTTGCATCAATCACAACTTCTATATATATTTTTTTTAAACTTGGCGCAACCTGAAACGGAAAACTTCTATGTATATATAAAATACTTGCAAAGGAAAGAAAAGATCATTACCATATAACCAATCTTTGAAGTATACATGTAGGGCAGAAGATAATTCTCGTTTGCGGTTCTCTTCAAGTGGGGTTTCTCTTAGTATTTGCTTTACTTCCCCCAAGGTCTTTTTCTGAGGGTAAAGAAAATAATCAGCCCACTGTATGAGGTAGGTAATTGAAACCAAATAAAATCTAAGATGAGTTCAAATAAAGGCATTCAAGAGCTGAATGCGTTTGACAAACATGCACATGTCATTGCATGCTCAAGTCTAATCAGCAAGGTTTGTTGGTCATACATTCCTCTCAAGAGATGCCAAATAAGCATCTGGCAATGGGAATGGATTGCAGTCGGTAGCTCCAGGAACTTCACCAGAAACCCAGTTCGGAATCTGCAACAGAAGATACAGCACCATAAGAAACTGCAGTGCCGGAATAATAGAACTTTGAATCTTAATTTACCAACACTAGTAGGCTGCATCATAAGGTAAAAACAAGATCTGTCTTATGTCATTTACCTATTAATATTTATTTATTACTTGATAGGAAGTAAACGAATCCAATAACTATAAAAGGTGATATAACAAAATGGTGATGACATATCCCCAACTAGCCAAGTGGATATCCCAATTGGTATAAATTCGCTTAACAGAAAAGCAGTCTGACTTGATCCTATAACTCCTCACAGCAAGAGCCGCACACCCTTAAAAGTTGAAACAACCTCATGTCTTTTTCTCAAACGGAAGTATCCATGAAAGAGCCACCACACCACTTGACTTAATTATATCACGTTATAGATGAACAGAACAAAAGAATTCCAGCAATTGCATGAAACATTAAATAAAAATACTGCCCCCACAACATTTCTCCTAAAAAGAATTGAAGGCCTACCAAAAAATTTGTGAACTGGTCAGGATCCAGACATGTAGCAGTCTCAGTTTGAACATCAGAAACACCCGCAGGATGAGATAATGAATCGTGTGGATCTACGACACCAAGGGCAAGTGGTTCATCCCATCTGTTCAGAGCTGCCTCAACCCCAACTTCACTCATGTGTTCCCCCAATTGAGAGTAAAATGTATTATACGGTGCCACCTGCAATGAGATATAGAATGTCCAACTTAATGAAAATTTAAGGTAGTCCTATTTTCTAATGAATAATATTAATAATAACTTGCCTGCAACTTGTGATTATCACCAACAATCAGTGGTCGTTGATTAACCCCCAAAAAAAACAAACACTCTCGACAGTTTGCAATGCAAACTCTTTTTGCAACTGTAATTAACTGAACTCGCTCACAATGTTCAACTCTAACAGCCTGAAAAACAAAAATAATATATTTATCAAGAAAGGTTAGATAATTTATCTTGTGGGTGATAAATAATCACATGTAGGATGAACAAGAAAAGAGGACCAAGGGTCCAACCCCCATATCTGATGCAAAATTTTAAAAAATAATAATAGCTTTTTTTATAAAAAATTTCATTGATTATATGAATTCACGAAAGAGATGGAAGCCCCAACAAATAGATTTCAAAAGACCTTTCCAATCTGAAAGGCGTCTACAATAAGAATAATAATACCATATCATTTTTTTATTGAAATAAATGGCTTTCATCGAGAAAAATTGGCACACAAAAGGTCAAGCCCACCAAAAACAGGGTCCCACTACAGGAAGAGGCCCAGCTATACCATATCATTTCTGTCAAAAGCACAAGAAGTGTAATCCAAAAGCGTGCCAGAAAGATCCTGTCATGGAACTATGACTCCAAGAGATGAATAAAAATGATGAATAATGCCACTTTGAACACTCAAACTCAACCCTTATGGGTTCGCCTCTTCGTAAAAAGGAAACAAAGTCTCAATAAATGGCTAAGAGGTTGCGCATCCAATCCATGGCGACCCCCTACCAAGGAATTAATTTCCAACGAGTTTTCTTAACACCCAAATGTCATAGGATTAGGTAGGTTGTCCCGTGAGATTAATCAAGGTCGCGCAAGCTGTCCCAGACGGCACAAGCTGGCCCAGACTCTCACAGATATTTTAGAAAAGGTTAAATTACAAAAAATGCCCCTAGACTTTGTAGTTTCTGTCAAAATACCCCTAAACTTTCAAAATTTTCAAAAAAGCCCTTCAACTTTCAAAAAAGGGTTCAAAAATACCTTTAGCTTTAGTTTGGTATGGAAACTTAAATTTTTGTTTCAAAAAGACCCCTGAACTATTAGAAAAGTTTCATAAATACCCTTGAGCTTAAACGAAGTTAAAAAAATACTCTCAATGATCCAAATTTTACACCAATTATCTCACCGACCAAAATTTTAAGTTAAAACCATAATTTTAAATTTATTTGACGATCATGCACAGAACCAATCTCAACTGTTATTGTTGTAATTATCATATAGTTAATTATCAAATAAAAAAATGTATTTAACTATTAACACATAGTGATAGTCAGATAGATCTATTAGTGTGAGTTTTTTTTATTTGGCTAATTATTGTTTTAGTATGTTTTAAGGAAAAATTCTTATTTTGGAATTTTGAGAGATTTTGTTGAATTTTATGTTTTAACCAAGGTTTAAAATATTGATGTTGATGGATATATCGATAATTTTGTAAAATTTTCATTTCGATGGATATTTATGGAAAAATTATAAAAACAAAAAAGTTCAAAAAATAAATTTAAGTTGGTAAATAAATATTTTATTACTTTCAACTAAGTGAACATGTCAATCATTTATATTATATTTATACTAGTTTTATTTTGATGTTTATTTCTTGTGATTTGTGGATTTTTCTACAATGTAATGAAAATATCAATTCACCCCTTCTATCAATATCAAACCCATGAAAATTAGAAAACCCAATAGAAATATCGACATATCGATGTAAATTTGAACTATGGCTTTAACTTCAAATTTTGGTTTTGATTTTGAGTGCTAAGAAATTTGGTGTAAAAATTGAATCAATTAAAGTAGTTTTTTTTTTAAGTTTAAAAGGGTATTTATGAAACTTTTCAATAGTTTAGAGGTATTTTTGAAACAAAACTTTAACGGTTTCCATCAAAAACCAACGGTAAGGATATTTTTTAATCCTCTTCAAAAGTTTAAGGGCATTTAGGAAACTTTTGAAAGTTTAAAGGCATTTTTGACACAAACCACAAAGTTGAGGGGCATTCTTCATAATTTAGCCTTCAGAAAAAACACATGAACCCAAATCAAAGCCTCACAGAGAACCAAAAGATCCCATCTCCATACCCATCCACATTCATTTGGCTTTTAATTACTCTCCCAAGTGTGTATAAATGTCCTTTATGATCAAGGTCAATTGACGTTTTCTCTTGTCGGATCTCTTTAGACAAAAGATGTTTTCCATTAATGGTAGACTCCACAAATTACTAAGAAGTGCCCCAGTTGGCATGAATCAAATGAGAAACATGATTTCAAAAGAATAGTGAGAGAACTAGAGCTATTGAATTTTACAGCATCCAATAACTCAAAATTCTCTTGAGAAGATCGTCGGACTATGCAGTGGGTGAAATGGACTGGTCTTAGCATTGAACTTGCACCAATTCTTCTCTCATAATGGGAGGACTTTCGAATATTGATGCCACACCCTAGTGGGTCCTTCACCACCAAATCTTTGTTAGCTAACAACGGCTCTTGGATCAGACATTAGGTAAAGGAATCAGGAAGATCTCAAAAAGATCAAATTGTTCCTTGATGCCCTCCAAAGGTGCATGCCACCATTACACCAAGATGGTGCTCTCTCTGAAAATCAGAAGACAAAGTTCATACCACATTTTCCATTCAATGCTCCTTCACTCCCAATACTGGGACAGAATTGTCAACACTTCTGGGTCCGCATCAACGGGGGCTTCTTTGGGGTCAAGAGCTTTCTTGGATAAAGAGTACAATCATCTCTTGGTGTAAATTTCCAAGCGTTTTTAATTGAAATAGTTATGATAATTCCTTTTTGCCCAGTTGGGAAAGCCTTTTGTATCATAGATTATCTTGTAAATTTCATACATTGAAGAAATTGTTTCTTGTCACAAAGAAAAAAGGGAGGAATAGAGAGAAAATCTCCAAGGATACATTTCCAACCCAAGCTTTCAAAACTTTTTGTGAAATAGAGTTAAGACATATAATTTTAGAATTCTTCCAAAGGTGCTGAAAAGAAGTTAGTCATCAATAACCTCATAAGGCCTCCAACAATTAGTGTATATAAGAGAACGAGTAAAAAAGGGATTTCCAGCGAGGGTGGCCATGGGGCAAAAGCAAAACTATTAGAGAAAGAATGATGAGTTGGAGGCTAATAAGAGAACCACGGTCAAGGAGTAGGGGTTTGAATGCTATGGGGGAGTGAAGAATTTGGTGAGCATTTGATCTCTTGAGAGAGGCTACTCAACCCTCTAGAATGTGCCGAGTTTTGGTTCATCTTTCTTTCTTTTTTTTGAAACGGAGACAAAAACTTCTTTATTAATAAGAACTCAAAGAGCAACAAAGAAGTAGTAATCAATTAAGTCCTATAGGGATCAAGAGGCGCACCCGGACATCTCAACTAGGTTGACACCCCCTTAGCGCCAACATCATATCCCAAGTACAAACAAAAACGAACCAACAAAGAAACAATAATAAAAGCATCCAGCTTGTTACAAAGGTCCAGAGAACAATAAGGGACCAGAGAAAACAGCAAGAAACAAATGGGGAGCCCAAAAAAAACAATCTCAAAATTAAAGACTAAAACAGGGGCAATCCTTCAAGGCTTCAAAAAGCAATAGAGAGCTTTAAGCTGTGTAATCTGCTAAAATTGAATCTGATGCAGCAACAATTAGGCAGGTTGAAAAAGAAAAGCGGCCCAGTTAAGGTAAATGTCTTGGATAGAATAATTAACGAACTCCTTTTCAAGGGAACACCAAGCTGCAGCATTAAGATCTGCTATCCGCATAATTTCTACCCTTGGTCTTACTTTATCATGGAAGATACGTTGATTTCGTTCAAACCATAATTCTGAAAGTAAAGCTTTTGACAAATTTTCCCATATGATACTTAATATTTTGGGGAAACTCGGACCCGATAGAAGTTGAGCCACACTAGCACTTAGTGAATGATCAAATACCGCAGCTAAATTGAACAAGAAGAAAATCTTTACCCAGCAGAATGAGGAGACAGGACACTTCAAGAAAATATGAGAAAGATTCTCACTAGCCTTCAAACATAGAGGACAGATCGAGGGGGAGAAGCTTTTATTAGGGGCTTTCTTTTGCAAGATTTCTAAGCTATCGAGGGACCCGAAGACCATAATCCAAATCAAAATGTTAATTCTCAGTGGGCTGCCTGTTTTCCAAATTGCTGAAAAAAGACGTTTATCCATTGGGGAGGCAGATTTTAAGTGAGCTGAAAGAGACTTAATGGAAAACCGACCTTGAGGATCAACGGAGCATGATCTATAATCGTCAGAGTTACCCACTTTTTTAGAAGAGAGGAGGGAAAGTAGTGATTGAAAATCTACAATTTCATCATCCTTCAAACCTCTTCTAAAGGCCGATGACCAGGGAGAAAGTATCATTGTCCCAATGTGTTGCAACTGAACCAGTGGGCAAAAGAGCAATTCTAAAGAGCCTAGAATATTGCTCCTTGATGAGGGCATTACCAATCCAAGGATCTGACCAAAAGCCAATTCTACGGCCGTTACCAAGATTAAAGGAGGCTAATGAGTCAACCGACCTCCACACTCTAGCAACGCTAACCCAAGGGCTCCTTAGGCTATTACCGGACTTCCCTTAATAAAAACAATGATATGGCTCTCCGCCTCATATTATACATATGCATTCAACAAACAGAATTCAATGGCAAAATGAAATTAATACGAAAGTACTAATTATTACCTTTCCAACTGCTCCAAGTACAATGGTAGTATCAGAACATCCATATATTGTGGCATATCTCAAAGGTGCTAATATGTAAATTACAGATTCATGACTGTTAAGCACCTGTAAACAAAAATAAAATATTAAAAATTAAAGTTCAATTTCACAAAGCACTAAAAAATAAAAAGTACAGAATAACTCTCTTGGTTCAAACTGCATTTCACACTTAAATAGAGAGAAACAAATCAAGCCAAAAAATCATTCACAGTCATCAGTAGACCAAATAAACAAAGATGATTGGTATATTATTATTATTACTTCAAAAATACAAGTTCAAATCTACAAAGCTGGAGACTTGACTACCTCATGTAGGTAGTCGACAAAATAGTAGCAACTCATGAAGAAATCCCAAGATTGTTTGATTTCATAAAGAAATAGTAAAGAGAGAAACACCTAACATATTATTGTAAACATACAATGATATCATAAACAGAAATGACTCACTGGTAAAAACAAAAATATTAACACTGCCAACTTTAAGATTTTTTCCTTCTACTTTGTCTTGCATTGCCTATATTGATTCCAATCGAATACCAATTGGAATTACCTAAAAATCACACATAAATGCAATTAACAATACGTCAATTTCCAAAAAGAAAGGGGTACACATACCTTGTGAGTATATTATTTTGTTATGGTTTCTTTTCAGATGTGTAAATAACATAAGATAACACAATAAAAGTCAAGTCAAGTCACAATAGTACAAAAGACTATCCAAATTTAGCACATTGTACGCTAATTATTAATTTAGCTGAAAATACTTCTAAATCTGAGTTAAATTTAACTTCAACTAAGTGATAGGCCTCAAATTATATTTCAATATTATCGTAAGGGTATAAAGGGAAATGTCTGTCTTTATGAAAAAGGGGAGTCATCTAAAAGTAGTATGGATAAGGATACCTAGTGGTTAGGAGGAGCTAGGAGGTTATGAGATCTTGGAAGTTATTCAATATGATAGGTACCAAAAGATAGATATATGCTTTTATTTATTTAACACTTTTATATAACAGGAAGCCAATATAACAGACCCTTCCTCCCACTCTCGAGAGAACCAAGATACACATACTATACCCTACACCACACTTATTACACATATATATAACTTCTACCAAATAACCACTCCAATAACTGTAAATAACTTCCAAGACCTCATAACCTCCTAACTCCTCCTAACCACTATGTATCCTTATCCATACTACTTATAGATGACTCCACTTTTTCATAAATACAGACATTTCCCTTTTCTCCCTCACAATAATATTGAAATATAATTGGAGGCCTATCATTAAGTTAGCTTTAAAAAAATAAGAAAACAAAAAAGAATAAACAAACCCTGAACAACGATGGTGAGGCTGAAAAAATGGAAAAGGAAGATGGAGAAGAGGAGATATGCCTGTAGTGACTTGAGGTGTAGACTGAGAAAGGAACTTTCTGTTCGTGTGTAGCCAGTCAATGTTTGTGACATTGGGGTGGGTTTAGCAAGCAGAACAGCAGAAAGAAGTGAAGTGGAGTGAACTAGTTATAGGGTAACTCTATCTTTGTTGTCTTTTTTTTTCTGTTCTTTCCTCTATTTTTCTTTTATCTAAACTTTCAAAATCTGCATGAAAATTGAGAAGAAAAATTTTCTAGTGTGTCTCTTAATATATATTTTAATAGGATACATGTATCTAAAAAGTAAAAATTGAAAAACAAATGGATATGCAAACTAGCATATCAAACACGTGTACAAAGCATTATATGAACATATTCGTGCCCACCACATGCCCGACATAGATTCCCTTCCTCAAATAAAAAGTAGTTATGTTTCATAGGGCATTACAACTCTCCCATTTATGATGAAGAGAGTTTGGAAATACTAAATAGATTCTCTGCCTAAAATAAATTATCTGTGTTCCCATATATGATGTAGAGAGTTCAGATATCAGTTTTCTTCCCGGAAGATATAAGTGAGGAACAAGTAGAACACCTAGAATTAACAACACTATCAAGTAATATGAAACCTTCACAAATAATATGGCCCATTGTAGCCAGATTCTGAATCTACTTGTCAGCACACCACAATCCATACGCTCAAAAGTAAAAGAATGACAGATCAAGTGATCAATACTCACTTGAAAATAAAATAACCTTACAATACAGAAAAGAAGCTTACTCTACACCAGATTATTATTATAGAGCAGCAAGAAACAAAACAATACAATGACAAACCTTCACAGAAAAACCTTTGAGATCAGATGCTTGCTTCACAATAGAAGACTTGGAAATTCCCTCAATATAACTAGGACCCCTGCTGATGCTAGCCTTAGTAACTGAACTTGTGGATGCATCAGCCATAGCAACATCTGGGTCTGATGCACCAGATGGTCCATTTTCTTTAAGAGAAGCTCTCTCTGAAATGTTTTCTAAAGAAGACGCGATGTTTTGCAAAATCCAGTCCAACACTTGAGCTGCTGGCACAGGAACAGCAGGCATATCAGGATCTGAATTAGCAAAAAATGGAGCATGTTGGCTCAGTTGAATTCCATCAGGTCCCTTATCACCAAAATGAACCAAAAACCCAAGGTGCTCAAATCTTTCCACTGATAAAACCTACAAGTTTGCATACAGTTAGCAAAGAACAAGATATTTTGAAAGTTGTAAGTGAAAAAAAATGGTAGAACCAAAACATTAAACCACAGTGAAATATAATAGATGAAAATTTACAACACAAACCAAGTATTTCAAGGTACACCCTCCCTCAAGAAATCACACCAAAGCCCTAACTCTTTGACCAAAAAAAACATCTCTCTTCTCTGAGAACTACTATAGCCTCAATGTCCTAATAAGACTCTAATAGCATTCCTATCACAAAAAAATTAAGATGGTAGACTATTTTCGGGTAGACCAGCCAACGGCCATAATAAACAAATAAAAATTCACCCTAGTGTTAAAAAATTATTAAAATTACTAATGAGAGAATACGAACTAACAAAGGTATCAAGACTTAACATGCATGCAAATAACAACACCAATCTCTTTTCCAAATTCTTGTGTATAAATTATATTCTAAATCAATTGGAATCAGATATGAAGTACTTTGGTGCCTGTAACATATTCAACTGCAGTACATAGGAAATGCATCAAAGTTGAAGCACGTTTAAATTAAAAGTTAAACCAAAACTCACAAGTGAGTTATTAAAATAAGCCAAATGCAAAATATTAAGACAATCTACATTAGACACGTTGACTAAATCATGGATAACTTATAACCACATTGAAAAACTAGAAAAATATTGACACGGCACAACCAAAAATAATGATAATAACTTAGTATAGCTTTTTTTTTTCCTAAACAGTTTTAAAATTGATCCACCCCCACCCTCTCACAAGTGCATGAGCAAGTTCAACTAATAATTGCATTGATGAGGCCACTCAAGTACAACTAATAATTGCATTCATGAGGCCACGCAAGTTCAACTAATAATTGCATTAAGGGTGAAATATTACATCTGCAGAGGGCACAAAATTATATTTCTTGACCGCAATGCAAAAGCAGTAAACTAACTGCATTTCGAAACAATTAGATTACCAGACTCCTTTTCATTTAGAGATAGCTTACAAGTTACAATACAGTTATGTGCCCATTGAAGGAAAAGTTGAAACCAATAAAATAAAAGAAAATTTAAAATATAAAAATTAAAAATTAAAAAAAGAAAAAACATAAATAAAACTGAAGGTGAAGGGTTACAATGATTCATTATCAAACACCAAAATTATTTTTTTAATTTTTCCAGCTTCATCATAGTAGATTTCTACTTTTAAAAAAGTTACAAAGGAAAATCATTAAAGTAACAACTAGATCTAGCTAAAGTGAGAGTAGTAGCCAAACATTACTAACCAAAGATTCCTCGCCTTCCCCCTCCACGGTCTCTGCCAAGAGAGAGAGAATGTTACCCAAGTGCTTTTGTAAATATGATAATTGGTGAGCCTCTTCATCAGCCTGTGATGGCATGAATCGACGGCTATTGCTGCGCACAAGCTGCAGTGTAATGGACAAAATTTGAGCCTATTATAGTAGTACGCTGATAATAAAGTGATTGGTGTTCTGTAAACATTTCTAAAAGATAATTCTAAAAAATGAGCAGGTAAAATGAACCTGAATGGTAAAGAATCTAAAGGTGAACAATCAACTACCCTCAGTTACTTTGCACATCTAAATACGTATGCATGGAAAGAGAGAGGGAGCACTATTTATACAGTGCAGAAGTATTACTGTCAACAAGAAAAACTCAGAAGAACCAAGACCAACAAATGATACTAACAGAGCCATGTCCAGAAAAAGATAAATCATAAGAGAACATCAATGGTTGAAAGCAAGTGATTCAATCTCTGGTTCAGGAAACAAGTTAAAAGTGAAACCTACTAAGAAAGGGAAAAAAACACTCTAACCCAATAGAGAAAAACGAAACCAGTCTGTTCTGAAAAAAAATCTCTAGTGTTAACCCACAAACCACTGTAACCAAGCACCAAACAGGTAATCTATATGTAAAAACAATACATATTCTGAGTTAATAAAATTGAAGATATCAATCCAGTAAACTCAAGCTCTTAATTCCTACCACATTACATTATATAGAATTCGTTAACGTCATTCACTACCAATGCAGAAACCACCAAAGACGCAAAAAGAAACCATCATAAACTCTGAATCGCGAGCAATAAAGAATAGGCAAGCGACCCCAGAAAGAAGTTTTGAGTTACCTGTAAAGGGGAAAGGGCGGACAAGTAGCCATCGAAAGCAGAAGTGGAAGGCCAGACATCGGCAACAGCAGCGGAATCCTTATGCGATCTGGGGAGAAGTCTCTTGTAAGACTGAATATACAAAAAGAGAAGAAGATCAAGAACATCGACGCCAATAGAGTCGACATCATGAGGAGCAGCATTGACGAGGGGGTCAGAGTCGGAGTGGAGAACGGAAGCAAGGGTATCGAGGACAAGGCGAGCATGGTCGATGGAGATCTGGAGGGATTCGGAAATGGCGGAAGAGTTGAGGCGACTGGAAGGGGAAGAAGATTGGAGGAGCTTTTGCTTGAGTGGGATTAGGGTTTGGATGGGGTCGGAGAAGATGAGCTTAGGAATAGGAAGGAGGCCATGTTCGAAGGGTTCACGACGTGGATGGATCAGAGAGATTGGATCTTTGGGTGGCAATGAGGAAGAAGAAGGTGAAGGAGATTGGTCAGTGGGTTCGGTCATGGCGATGGAGAAAGAGAGAGAGAGAGAGAGTGAAGCGCAACACACAGCTTTGTGGAAATGGCAGATCCTTTCAGAGATCAATAACAATAACCAAACGAGAAGGGATGTGTTGGGATTCCCTGCGGTCGGATCCACAGTTTCTACACTTCATTCCCTCTCCGGAATTTCATCACCCACACCATGCAAGATGAAACCAACCATTTCCTTTTTTTCTTTTTTCTTTTTTCTTTTTTCTTTTAAATTTTAAATATTAAATTTTATTTATTTTATTTTCTTACATAAAAGCGCTTCCGAAACATAGATAGGACATGGATCGATCATAACGAGAAATGACTCCTCCGTGATGTAATTGAAGAGTCGTTATCATGTTCCCTTCCTTTACTAGAACTCCACTTTCATACGAAGAGTCTGTCCTCCGCTAAACATGAAATTTGCAGGGACTTATTATGAGTTATTTACCGCCAAACATGTTGGTTGGGATGCCTACACCCAGAGCCATTGCTAACACCCCTTGCATTCCAAAGAGTTGCAATTGCGGAAATTTATGAAATATAATGGGACCAATTTTAATAAACTTATTGGAAGGTCTAATTAGTGTGCATCCAATAGGGAATTGAACCTACTCAATCGTGATGTATTTAGTCATTACGTTGGATGTGTTGTTTTTAGAGATAATAAGGGATATAGCAATGTTTTAGGGATCATTTTGAAAAATGGCAAAATCGTTTTTTATTTTTAGCAAATGGCACGTGCATGGTATTTTATAAAATACCAAAATACTCAAATTCGCGGACTATAATTATTTCGTCGCTCTAGTGTAATTAATTTGTGTTATGTATTTATGAGCTATAAATATTTTCGACATGTTGGAGATATGGCAACCCCTATCATAGTCTCTTTCTAAATGACTCAACCAATAGGTTGAAGTTTTAACAGCTTTATTCAATTTAACTAATTTCGAAATAACCAAATTATTATTTTTTATTACCTAAATCTCAACCTTGATTTTATTTCAAAATAACCCCAATTGGTTGAATCTCAACCCTTTATAATTAGTAAAATGAAATTAGTTTTCATATTAAATCTTATTTTATTTTTTAAATTTGAATTTTTAAAAAATAGTCAATATATCTTGATCCTGTTGACTGAATTAATTTCCTGTCATTAACACTAAACTTTTAAGAGTCAAACAACCATTATCATAACTTTCATTTGGTTGAATTAGTACATGCCCACTGAACACATTTTTCAACCAACTTGATTATCTAATTCAATCTAATCTTTTTTCCTCTATTGAATACTTAATTTCTTGACGTGATGGTTGCAGTAATCATAATGTCATTACTATTGTTGAAGACAAAAATGTGTTGTGATTGTTATCCTTTATTTTTTTATTCCTCTTCTGATCATGTTTCTGCTATTGTCGACCATGTTCCATTTTGTTTATTAAATTTTTCTATTTTGGGTTCCTCATCAAGAACTTCCAATAGTGCATCGAATGTCCACTACTAGAAATATGACTTTTAATGACACAAGAGATCAAGAAAATGGGTGGGGTAAGATAAAATGTGTGGTTAAAAATAAAAATAAAAAAATAGAATTTTTAATTATACATTTTTTCCATCATTATTTAATTTTTCTTGACCCAAATAATGCGTCATTAATTAACGACATAATTTTTATGTCATTAAAATTTTGTCCTAATAAAATGTTTAAATTCCATTTTTCTCACAATTAAACTAATATTATACTATTTTAATTCCCCCCCCCCCCCACCTTTTTCTCTCACAAAAACGCAACCCTCCATCCACGTAAATCTAAAGAGTGAAGACAGACTAAAACCCTTGCTGTCGAACTTCAGTCGCAACCTTACAAACGCCGTCGAACTTCAGCTGTATTGAGTCAATCATCCAGCCACCTTCGATGCCATGTATTAAGAAATAACATCCTCTAGCCACCACCGTATTAAGTCAATCATCCAGCCACCTTCAACGTCGCGTATTGAAAAATAACATCCTCCAGTCGTCGTTGTATTGAGTCAATCCTCCAGCCACCTTCGACGCCGCGTATTGAGAAATAACATCCTCCAGTCCTCGTTGTATTGAGTCAATCCTCCAGCCACCTTTCACGTCGCGTATTGAGAAATAACATCATCCAGCCATCGTTGTATTAAGTCAATCCTCCAGCCACCTTTGATGTTGCGTATTGAAAAATAACATCCTCTAGCCATCTTTGTATTGCGTCAATCCTCCAGCCACCACCGTCGAACTTCAAAATGTCGCAACACCATGGGAATCTTCCTCCAGTCGCCGTCGTCAAAACACTAATACCTTACAACGTCATCAAAATCAAGTTCTAGCCATCTTTGTTCGTCGTCTACTGTTATTCGGTTCTTCTCCTTGCTCCCTCCTCCGTCCTCCATTCAGTCCGTTCTTTATTCATTTCAATAATGTTACTTTTTGCTAGTTGTATTTTAATGTTGGAATTTGATATATAAATGCAAGGTCTATCAGACAAGGCACTGCCCACTTTTTATGTTATTTCTTCAACTAATTTGCAAACTTGTCTTGGGAAGATTTGGATTATGCTTGCATTAGATTTGGTTCAAAATTGTGTCTTGTTAGAAATATAGGATGTGACTACATAGATCTTGATTTAATTGAAATTTTAGCACTACCTAGTACTCAAGCTTAATGTAATGAAATAAGCTTAGTAAGCTTGACTAAATCATATGGATGTAGAAGCACACATTTAAATGTCTGGTTACTTAAGCAAAACGTCACATATTTTGCTTTGGTCGTGTGGTGCCTTAGACTTGAGTCGCTTGACACTGAGTTAAGAAAAGATGCGCCTCTACGTTGTCTAAATTGCAATAATGTGGGATTATATTGAGTAGATGAATGCATTTGAGTCTATCCAGTCTACGATCCACACACCTACAGGGGACTCAACCAGACGAGTTGAGTAGAGTGTCTTGTTTCAATTTCATTGGGCTAACATTGAATGAGCTGAAAATCTTAGACACTGGGTGATTCTTTTTCTCCCCTCATATTTCTTTGAGAGTTTAGGTTAGTCCTTAGGGTAGTTGCAAAAAACTTAATACGTTTTCAACACATTTGAGTTGTTTATGATCAAGGGTATTATCGTACTTTTTGTCGGCAATGTGGTACAATTGTGTCCTGAGTAGTTTGACGTAATTCCATCGATAAAGGTTTCATATGTCTGTACAGTTCTTGTATGTGTTCTTGGATGCTTTCGATTGATAACCATGGAGTAGAAAAAAATCCTCCTGCCCATGAGAATGTCAAGACGTATTTGAATTTATGTTGGAGTAGTAGATTTGAGCACATTTTTGTTTCGGTTTGGCTTGGGCAACTTCTTGGCCTGGTTTCTTAGCGTCTTTTTAATATTGATGAATGAAAGCATGGTGTTATTCAATAATAAAATGGAGTTGTAGGAAAGTTGATTAGTATGTACAATAAGTAGTCACTATTGTCATTCTAGAAAAATAATTAGTGCATCAGTTCCCCCATTTTATTCCTATTTTCTATAAATGATTCTCTGTAATTAATATCCGAATATCAATTTATTCAAAGGATCCTTTGAATAAATTTCAAGGTTGAGTTTTGGTTGAGAAGAAGTTAAATATTTGTCTTGCCTTTGTAAGTAGGTTTGAATTATGAGGTTGTCGCTCCATGCATATGATGGCCACCTATCTATGCTTACTTTGTAAGTAGGTCTGAATTATGTTTGTCTTGTATTTTTTTGTCTGGTTATTGTTACTTCCTTTTTGTTTTAAACATGGAGTTCAATCTTCTGAATCACCTTTCTGTTTGCTAATTTTGCTACAGTTTGAAATATAGACTCTTTTTTTTTTTTTTTTTGTGAAGAGAAGATTTCACGATTTTCTTTGTTTTCAAAATTATAATGAGTATTCAGGGTTTTCGAGGAGTTTGAAAGAATTTCTTTCTTTGTTCAATTCGTGAAGATAAAGATCTTTTCTATGCTCGTGTTATGTATTTGCTTTTGTTGCCTTTGTAGTTACTTGTAAAGTTCGATGCTTTTTTTTAATACGAATGAGAGTGTCTGAATCCAACTTGGGCATATCTATTCAGAGAGTCAAATTTTTTCATGATACACTGATAATTTATCTTTTTCCTTTCTAGTGTTATTTGTGGCTTGACATTTAGGTTGATCTTGATCAACCCTTATTCTCCTGAGTTCTGACATCAATTTCTGTTGCTTACTAAGAGCATTATTATCCCATGAAGTTGTGGATGATTGGAATTGATTGTACTTTTGTTTAGAACAACTATTTCGAATGGCTTATCTTGTTAGCATTTGTTTTGTAGTTATAAGATATCAACTTCGATATGATTTTTATCACTATTTTCTTTGTTTTTTAGCTATACCCTCTTAAGGAAGAGAAGTTCTTTCATTCTCACAAAGCTTAAGTAAATTTCCCTTTTATCTTATCATCTATCTGTAAAATTTTTATGGTGCATAACAGATGGGAAGTATTTGTTCATATGTATTTTATGTTACTTTTTCCCTCCACTTTTTGCATTCCTTTGTTAGTTTCGTACCTATGATTATGATGATAGATACGCTTAAAACATTCTTGAAATTATTCTAATTTATAGACAATATTTGAAGCATATTCCTTATTTTATCTTAAATAATGCATTATTGAGTCCTTTGGTGATTATTATGGTCAAGTTTGCTCGGTGAAATTATAAAAAATGAAGTTGAACTTGCATAGGAGTTCACCTCAATCCTTTCATGATTGAATGAGGGTTAACCATAGAACAAGTGCTATTGGGCCGACTACTTGGTGACTGAGCTAATAAGACATGGCCGAATATGCTAAAACTAAGGTTTATGGGAACAAAATAAGAATGATCTTATCTTATCGACTTGGTTCAAAAGGTAACCCATGAAATATTCATTTGTAGTTCTCTATGTGTACATGCTTTTGAAGCAAGAAGTAGTAAAGCTCATTAAGGTGCATTCCCCCTTTTTTTCAAACGTATGAAGAAAAATAACAAATTTATTTTATTTTGTGTTACTTTTTTATAGTAGAAATAAGGCGATAGTGAAGAATTTAAGAAGTGGAGGGTTTCCTAAGAATAATGTGGTTAATAGATGGGCTTTTATGTAACATACTTCTTTTTTGCATTATTAGCTCCCATAGTAGGATACTGAGATGTATCGGGACCCTAACCTATTAGCCTTTGTTTTGTTGACTAATGGTTTAGTAATTTTAGCCTTATGCGAACCAAGTGTCAGCGTAAACTACCATTCAAATGGAGGATGAGTGATTAGAACTATTTGACCTTCATAGGATTATAAGCTTTTTCCTGTTCATTATTGCACATGCCACCTGGGTATGACTGGCATGATGACTTTTTCAATACTCTTGAATCACAAAAAAATTCTTTTGCACTCTTTTATTTATTGCATCTTATAGTACTATGTCATATTATAGATCTAGGCCTTAGATAACCATTCTCCATATTTTAATATCTACATAACATTCTTGACTGTGCTTGTTTGGGAAAAGTTTGGTACTTTTTACAGTCTCCTTAAGTATGCCATGAGTTGATGGGATTCTTGCAGAGGTAGGTACTGGTGATTCTATGAGTTTGCATGTCATGTGTTGTTATAGTCATTTGAAATTCTTTTCTTTTAGACCTTTTGTTTTGTTATATTGTTCAATGCATATCTGTGCCTTTGTATTTTTTCTTATATCAATCCATTTTATATTCAATCTTTTATCTCTTGTGCCTTTGTATTTTTCCTTATATCAATGCATATTGGACCGAGGTGTGATAAGAAGTTATCAACCTAGTCGAGAGGTTCATGTGTGTCCATTGATCCCTAAACCTCTAGTTCTTTTTTTTTTTTTTAAAAAAAAGTAATACATAGTCTTTAATATCGATAGCTTTCATTTGCAATACATGGCCACCTTATGATTTGAGCAATTTTTTTCCCACTAATTTAAGCAACTACTTTAAGAGGATGCTTAGAGGCATTCATCCATAAAAGATTTGATTGTCCACAAACAAAGACTCCTCATTCTTTCTTAAATGTTTTGTATTCTTGTTTGATGTGTCCAACATATGATCAAGGTCTGGTAGATGCATCATTTTCTTCTTTCTAAAGATTGTTGTAGTCACAATTTTTCACATTTTGTTTTTGAATAGTCTCAAAGCCTGAAAACAATTTTCTCTTGTAAAGAGATCTTCCAATGATTCTCATCCGATACAAAATCTTCCGTTATATGATGCTTCATTCCTATAGTGCTCCTTTTTGTTAGTTCGTTTCCTTCACTCTCTTTTCTTCCATTTACATTTGTTTGCTTAAATTTGAGTTCTTTGATTGCTATTTTGAATATACTCTGTTATGTTCTATTGTCCACTGTTGTCATTCCTTTACAATTAGTCAATTAGATGATTTGGTTTTTTTTTCTTTCTAACAAAGTATTAGTGTCATCTTCATTAATACATTCTGAATCTCCTCATTCTCATGTCTACTAAGTAAATGAAGAAAAATATCACTGTAGGGGAACAAAAACAAAAGATAAATGGATACCTTTACGAATTTAAAACCAAAGTATTGATGTCATCTTCATTTAGACTATCTCTCTTCACTTTTCCATTTTAAGTTGTACTTAGTTTAATTTTGTTCCAATTCATTATATGTTCCTTTTTCTCCCTTGCTATATCTTTCTTTCTTCCAAATCTATAAAAGAAACTCCTAAAACAAAACTACTCAATATATAACCTAAGTATCTTGTCTCTTCTATTCCAAACAGGTTTGACTAAGTCCTAACTTCTGAGATATAAAAGCTGTATAATATCGTGATCTAATGAACAAATCATGGATGATGGAGAATAGGATGTCTAGGGAGTATGAATCGGGAGTGAAAGCGTTCATTTAATTTGGTTTAGTAATGGCAAAGGTTCCAGTACTATTAGGTATCCATGTTTGAAATGTGGGAACCATTTGCCACAGGACGAATCAATAATTAGTACTAGTGCATCAGTTTCTACAATTCGTGGTATGTGCAAAACTTTTTTCAGCTAATGCACCTAATGAACTATATGCCCTTCATTTTAAGTTTAACTCACACTTACCTATCAATATAGAAACCATTTGTCTCTAGTTGCCATCGACTTCACAAGGGGCACAACATACTGGATAGATCCTTTGAGAAACCGAATTAACAACGATGTCTCTGATATCGTCTGGATGTATGTTGGAACTTTAATTTTTGATAAAACAATAATAAGTTAATATGTTGCATATGAGACAGTAATTGTATAGTTTATGTAGTTTGCTATTCATTTTTAGAGCTTTCGAACTTTCGAGAAGGAAAAAGCCTCTTTAGAGGATAATCAAGGTATGGGGGGTGGAGATTTAGTAGAAGAAAAATGTAAGCTTGCTTTATGTTTTGCATCCGTAACATAGATATTTCATTCTTCTTTTTCTCTGATGGATAGTGTTTGAAGCAAGGTGGCATCGTGGAGTGTGGGTATGTCATGTGATTCATGCATGATATAATATTGTTAACCAATAGGACAATCGTTGAATTAGTAAGTATTTCATTTACCTTTTTGAACTACTTATGTTGTTTACAACTATTGCATATTAAATCATTTTTAAATGATGAATAGATGGAAGGATCAGCCTTGACATACTCACAGGATGATTTAGATGTTATAAGAACGGAGTGAGCTGAATTCATAAACCAATATCTTTTCTGTTCTCAATCTCAAAGGTAAAATTTGTAAAACGGACAACTTTATATGCTTTTTTGTGTGGATTTGATTACATAATGTGTTATTACGTTGACTATCTTGCAGTTATGGTAGTCATTGAAAATATATTTTGTTCGATTTATTTAGACATATGTTTTAGGAATAATGTTGACATATACTTAGGGTCTTTGTTCATAGTTGCATTGACTATCTTGCAGTTGTGGTAGTCATTGAAAAGCTAGATATTTTGTTCAATCCGCTTATACATATATTTTAGGAATCGTGTTGATGTACTTAGGATCTCTATACATTGTTTTATGCTCTTAATTTCTCGTTGACTTTGTTTGCTTGTAAAGTTTTATTTGTAGCATAGGTGTTTGTGGAGGGAAGGAGGGAGGAGGTAAGTTTATGTTTTGGTTTATTAATGACCTTGGAATTGGAGGGGGAGGGGGACAAGTGATAATTTTATGTTCAAGTTTAACAACAACCATGGAAGGGGGGAGGGGGGCGGTGGGAGTGCTAAGTTCATGTTTAAGTTCAACCTTGACTTTAGAAGGTGTGAGAGGGGTGGGGGGAGTGATACGTTTGAAGGGATGAAAGCCTTTTGCATAGCGGAAGAATTACAGAGACCTTAACTCAATTTAATTGGGAGCCTAAAAAATATCGATACATTGGCCAAAGAAATTACAAAACTAATTTCTATGGCTATGGCTAAGCATGGTGAATTAAAAATAAAATACAAAGAAAAACAAAGAAAAACAAAGAAGAGGAAACTTACGATTGTTGACGTCTTTGAATCTACCAAATGTCAATTTGGAGCAACACCACTTGAAAACCTTCCTATTCCCTAGATTGAGATGGTTTGTGGGAACCAAATTGGAAGGAGGGAATTATTAGAGAGAAAAAAATTCAGAGAGAAAGCAACGTACGTAAAAATCACAAAACTCTTCTATGAATTGTATCGGTAACTCTCTCTTCTTTAGTCCGGAAAAAAGGGAAGTTAAGAGAAAAATGGGAACATGGAAAACCACCTACCTTACCTATTAATTTAATAAATTAATATTAAATATTTATTTTAATATTAATTAATTTACTAATTAATTAAATCATATTTAATTAATATTTCATTTAAATCATATTTAAATGAATATCTCTCACATGTACATAACCTATAGTTTTAATTTAATTAAATAAAAATAAACTAAACTATTAATTAATTCTCCAATTAATTAATTTCTAAATTAAATATCTTATATTTAATTTAATCCAAATTTGAATCATATTCAAATATGAATTTTTCTGATAACCTATAGTTTTAATATATATCATATACACATTAAATTTTAACCTATAGTTTTAGTATGAATCTAATTCACATTAAATTAATATTTAAACTTATTCATTTTTATTCTCTCATAGATTAATTTTGAAACATATCCAAAATTAAATTTATATATTAAAGACTAATTAAAATATAAACTTTATATTATAATGTATCACCATACATTATATTAATTCCTAAAGGAAATTTGAACATTTCAAATTACAACCAATATAAATAAATCTCATTACCCTTTACGAGCTAGGAAGAGGACCTAATGGACCTACAGATCAGAAGCTACAATGATATGAGATTAATTGGCTAAATTCATTAACCATATTAATCAATATTCGTTAACTGTGTGTACACTCTACTAAAGACTCATAGCTGAACTCTTCTCACTATAGATATATTTTTATGTCCACGGATATAGACCAATACCAGTAAGTTAGTCCTTCAAAAGTGTTCCTAACACCATATAGGTCAAATTACCGTTTTACCCCTGGGTTACTACTAGTCCTCAGGCACGTTGTGCGCCTCACTTGGCTGTATGCCTGGTGTCCCGCGTAGCCCCCTTATGCACAAGGCTTGTTGTGTGCCTCCTTGGCCTCACGCGCAGGTTGTGCTTCCAACATATGGCTTAATGCACACTAACCTCTTTGTTTGTCAAAATGTCTACCCATCTCGCCTAATTTACCTTGTCACTCGACCAACTTCAAAAAAATAATACTAAAAATACACAACTCTTTTGAGACAACTTTCTTCTACAAAGTTTCTTAGAAATGTCTTAAATTTCTTACCTCAAAAGTGAAGCTCCTAATTCCAAAGGATGAGCTCTATAGCCTTCTGGAAGTACACCTTGCTCATATTCATCTAAAAACTGACATTCCTCACTTTCTTAAAATTAAAATCAACTCTCCCTTACTAAAAAATTGTTCGAAAGCCTCAGTCTAAAAATAGCACTCAATTTTTTATTATTTGAGAGTAATTTAAGCTAAAATGCATGAGTAGTTTAAGAGAAATGTCCATCTGAGGTGACCTATTTATACTGATCCTTACATGCACCTTTATTGACACCTTTTATTTGCCAAAATTTAACTTAAGTATGTAGACGACACCTATAAAGAACTTCACCAAATCCACCTCTTCAACATCTTGATTAATCAAAATGCCTAATATCCAATGACAAGCCCAAACGCCTAGTGTCAAACATATTGCTAACCTCTATGACTTATCGCGTGTCATGCTTCTCGCCTAACACTATGTTGTCTAACCTCTCAATAACTTAAATAACCTCTATGTGATAGCCTTTCTTGCCTAGCCAAGAACATTAGCCATCCATGACACCTATTTAGAGGTTCTTCACGCCTAATGCCCAAACAAGCCTTGGCCACCTAACCAAGCCTAAATGCCTCATAACCTCTTTAGAAGTTTTTTTCTTTCCTTTGGCTGCCTGTACACCATTAAAATAACCTCCAAAACGCCTAACCTTTAAGCCTCAACACTTAGCAAAAGTTTTCCTCTTTTCCAATAACAATGATACACCTTGTATTACACTTTTTAACCTTAACTCCATTCAACACTTAAACTTCCAATCACTTCAAAAAAACTTAAGTTTTTCCAAGATTCGGGGTTCATTTAGCGTGAGAAGGGTTTATGGGGAGAATGTGAGTGAAGAGGGAAGAAATCTTGAGGAAATGAGGAAAAAGTTTAAGGATATGGCATGACTGGCTGATGGTGGAGCATTGAGCGCGACGACGGATGGTAGAGCAACGAGTGCGACGAAAATAGATGGTGGAAGCACGACGGCGGTGGTTTTAGGGTTCAGAGGATGATGGGAAAGATGGTGCGAAAAAGAGATTTTCAGCAAGAAGAAGGTCATGAGAAAAGAAAGTAATGGAGAAGATCGGTAAAAAGACTGCTTTTATTAAAATGAAAAATTAAAGTTATCAATAATGTACCTTTAATGTTGGTTTTTAAATAAATGTGCCTTTATGTTTAAAAAATTAAAACCGACATTATACATTTTCTTTGACGTCGGTTTAAAATTGACATTAAAAATCCGCATTTTGAAAATCGACATCAAACATATGTGTTCATTTTTTTTCAACCAGCATCATAGGTCATATTTCTTGTAGTTTATAATATATTTCACAAAAATTCTAAAATTAAGTATATTTCATAGGTAGAGTTTTGCATAAATTTGTGAAAATTTTATCATGTGATACAATCTTTCTTATATTTAATTTTTGTACTACTTTAGGATTAAAATAATCAAAATTCAACCTAAATATAGTATTAATTTGAAAATAACATAATTTTCATGCTAGATTAAGTACAATAGATTTTATTAATATTTTTCCATTTATGAAATAAACCATACTTTATATTCAAATTTTACTTCATTAAATTAAAACATTTATTACCGTGCGACTTGTTTTTAGGATGTGAACACTCTTTTTAAGTTCAAATAAATGTATCTTTCGTTTACTTTTATTTGTATGATATTTTTCATTTTTACTTTCTTTTTTGTTTACTATAGTTTTTTTTTTGTTTGTTTTGTTAACTCAATAGTGTGCGTTCATTGGTTAACATTTTTGTAATATATCTTTGATATGTTTTATCATTATATAAAAAGTGGAGAGCTATACACATTAAATGCATTTTTTTTTCATTTTGTTTTTCGCAGTTAAGAATTCTTTCGATCTTAAGTTGTTTAGCTTAATATGAATGGAAAAAGAACCATTAATTTTTCAAAGTATGCTTTCATTCTATTATCTTATAAAGTTATTGACTCCATTTTTCTACCTATTATCTTTCTGTCATTTTCTATCATATATACGTTTGACACTATGGTATAGGTATATTGTGCACATATTCTAGTATTTGTCAATTTCACGGTTATATTACAAAGATATTGCAATTTTCTATCAGCAGAATGCTACAGACCGGTTTAGGAGAACCGATCGACCTCGATTATATTCTTGGTCTCTAGCGAGGGTTTACTTTTCTCGCAAAAATCTATCTGTATATACTATGCATAATTCTTCATTACTATTTTCTTCAATTCTATGAATCGTTGGACATCTACGTATATTACATGAATCATAGATAGTTCTTTTTAAAGACAACTACATGCAAAGTTAAACAACAATTTTTCCAAAAAGACAGCAAGACAAAGTTTCTCAAGATGTGGTTAACAGAGGTTTGTCATCACAAAAGCTTCTCAATGGATATCACATCGAAAACGCTTGACTGGGTCAGAAAAAGTTTCAAGCAGCTAATAGATAACCCCACAAACAAACACTTCTTCATTGAAAAGAGGTATGCTGACAACTGCATGTGGGTTAGAAAGATAAAGAACAAAAGTAAGTCAGGTAACACAACAGAAGTTTTCATAATTGACAATAAGAGAAGAAAATGTAGTATCTTAGTGCCTGAAAGTACCAATAAAAAAGGTTGGAAGACCTTTTTATCGTTCATCACTTTTATGTCAGATTGGATCCCAAGAAGGCCACGCTCTTCTCTAAGAAAATCCTTTGAAGCTCATCAGATTTCATCGTCGGATTCTGAGACACCAAAGAAGTCATATGCAGAGGTTTTATCAGACAATAGTGAGGATGAGAACAAGAAAAAAAGCAAATGTTCATCTGATGAGAGTTCGAGTAAAAAACTTCCCGCTTTTGAAAAGCAAAGGGCAGGATTAAACAGGAAGGTCATTGATTCTAAAAGATGTTGTGATTATCTCCAAAAGATATTTCCATGATGATTGGAGCAGGATTATGTTCTCCTTAAAGAGGCAAACAGAATACGGATTTTCCTACAAGTCATTCCATACGGATAAAGTCATCATTTTTTTATGCCGAGCTGGCCTCCCTCCTCTACAGCAACAACAGTGAAACAGGTCAACAGTGGGCAAACACTACATCAAATTTGAAAAATGGGTACCAACCAAGCATGCCACACCCCTGCTTACCCCTAGTTATGGAGGTTGGCTTAGATTCAGGGGTATCCCTCTACATTTATGGAACTTAGTTTTTTTTTCACATTAGAAACGCTTGTGGGGGCTTCATTGATGTGGCAAAAGAAACTCTGAATAAGGAGAACCTGATAGAAGCTAAAGTGAAAGTAAAATACAACTATACAGGTTTTGTACCAGCCTCGATATTGATCAAAGATGACATTTGCCATGAATATATTATACAAACGGTTCCTCCACCAGAAAGTAGATGGTTGATTGAAAGAAATGTCAAAATACACGGTACATTCAAAAGTGAAGTCGCAAGGGACTTTGATGAATTCAACTTCTCCTCAGAAACTTTCACCTTCGCTGGATTTCATGCCATACCGCCAGATAATTTAAGGGAAAAAGTTGACGTTAACATAACAAAGGTCATTAATACAATAGAATCAAATCACATTAGAACCAAGGTTTACAACTCATCAGATTCCAACTTTAATTCCAGTGATTCGATTTTGAGTAGAAAAAGGAGAGAGAAAGGAAAATCAATTATGAACAATTATGAGAAGAATCAAAGAAAATCCTTAAGAAGGAAAGTTTCCTTCTCATCCCTGCAGTCTCTTCATTCTCACAACTCAGCCAAGGACAGCAGAAAACAAGTCAAATTAAATAGCCCACAAGAAGATCAACTAATGGTTTCCTCTGATACAAGAGACACTTCTTCAAAAAGATCTTCGAAAAATGCTATCAAGTCAAAGGACAACACTCAATCAGCTCACAGAAGCCACAAATTCAATCTCTAATAAAGAAAGATGACAAAAATGAAGGATCTAATTTGGAAATTAACCTAGGCTCTCTATCTATAATAGATAAAAGCTATAATTCTAATGACTTCAACAGCCTTGAACAAATTATGAAGATAGATGATTACTTCATTGAGAAAACTCCATTGATCTGTAAACAAAGTGGAATGGATAGCCATCATACTATCAAGGATCAGAAGGACACACATTATGAAGGAGAACCTAGTGACCCATTGAAAAATGAAAATGGCGTTCAGGATGAAAATTTGTTCAAACAGAAGTTGGTTGAATGGCTCAAAGAGAATGAATTGAAACTATCTCATAAATATCCGACCAACATGGACAACTCTTCATATGTGGTTATTGATAGTGTTCCAGCCACTTCGGGTGAGGAGCCTAAAGGTGATACCAATCTTACATGAGTTACTATGTTGGAATGTAATAGGGTTAGGCTCCCCCCTTAAGAGAGCCCATATAAATAAACTAATTTTCAACTATGAGCCTGACTTCATTGTTTTAACTGAAACCAAACTTTCATCTCTGAATATTTACATTACAAACTCTATCTAGTCACTTCCTCAAAAGAATATGATTGCTTTAAACTCTACTGGCAATTTTGGGGGGATCCTAATCTTATGGAATGATATAAATTTCAAACCAATAAATTCGTTTAAAGGAAACTTCAACATCTCTATTCAGATAGAAAATACGGACAGATTTAAATGATGGCTTATTGTTGTCTATGGACCTTCAAACAACAACTGCAGAGAGAATTTTTGGATTGAACTGGGCATGTTACATACCTTTTGCAACCCTCATTGGATGCTAGCAGGAAACTTCAACATGATTAGATGGAAGGAAGAAACAAATGCAAAACACCTAAACAAGAGAGCTATGGACAATTTCAATAATTTTATCCATAGTAACCTCTTAATTGACCCCCCACTATCAAACAACAGCTTCGCTTGGTCAAATCTTAGAATCAATCTCTATCAAGATTAGATCATTTTCTCTATACTGGCTCATGGGAAAAACACAACGATCAGCACAGTTCCAGAACCATGCTTAAAGTGGTATCAGACCACTATCACATAGTCCTTGAATCCAACCAAATCAAATGGTGCCCATATCCATTCAGGCTTAACAACTCTTCTCTAGGGCATCCGAATTTCAAAAGGAATGTAAAACATTGGTGGGAGGGATCCATTCAAAATGGAAAAACTAGCTATCATTTTATTCAAAGACTTAAGTGGTTGGCAAAGGAAATTAGGACCTGGCAGAAAAGAACTATGAGCAGTCAAAATGAAGCTAGGAAGATCCTAATATCTGAAATAGAATTAATTGACAATCTGGAAGCGGAAAATAACATGACAAAGGTGCATCATTCCAAAAGATTGGCCTTAAGTGCGACCTTGGTAACTTGGATGCATCACAATCCCAAGTATGGGCCCAAAGGGCTAGAAAAAATCGGCTTATGGAAGGTGATGAGAATACAACATACTTTCATAGGATTTGCACTATACACCAAAGAGTCTTATCCTCAAGATTGAAGACTCAAGAGGCTATAAATGTACCACTTCACAAGTAATTGTGGATGCTTTCATAAATCATTACCAAGTCCTATTCAAAGAAGCTTAGTTTGAAACTCTATGGATTAACAATCTGAATTGGAACCCTATTAATCCCAGGCATCATAGCAGACTCTGTGCTAAGTTTAAAGAAAGTGAAGTCAAGTTAGCTATTGACTCCCTAAACAATGGCAAAGCACTAGGTCCAGATGATTTCACAATATCATTCTATAAGCAAAACTGGCCACTAATCAAATATGATGTAATGGAAGTGTTTGATGGCTTTTGTAGAAAGAACATCATCAACAAAAATGTTAACATCACATACATAGCTCTGATTGGCAAGAAAAGTAAGCACACAAAGACCTCAGATTATAGACTGATCAGCTTAACCACGTCCCTATACATAATCATCGCAAAAACATTGGTTACTAGATTCAAGTCTACGCTGGAAGAAACAATAGCAGAAAACCAAATGGCTTTTGTCAACAATAGACAAATCACTGATGCAAAACTGATTGTAAATGAAGCAATAGATTTCTAGAGAAAAGCCAAGGTTAAAGGTTTCATCATGAAGCTTGACATCAAGAAAGCATTTGATACAATCAATTGGCTTTTTATTGAATATATGTTGAAAATGAAAGGCTGCCCTATTAGATGGAGGAAATTGATAAAGACTTGCATCAATAATGTACATTACTCCATTATGATAAATGACAAACCTCAAGGTAGATTCAAATCGATGAGAGGAATCCGTCAAGGAGATCCAATCTCACCTTTTCTACTTGCACTAGCACTAGACTACCTGAGCAGATTACTTAATTCATTATAAGAAAGGGGGTCTATAAAGGGAGTGGTTTTCAATGCTTCATGCAGACTCACTTATCTTTTCATTGGTACAAAGTTGGGTTTTAACGACATAAAATTTACGTCATAAAGACATTCAACGACACAATTTTTGTGTCATTGAAGCCACTGTCAAGAAAGGCTATTCAACAATACTTTGTAGAATTTATCGTTAAATATGCCTAGATGACATCAAAACTGTGCCATTAATACCTTTACCATGACGCAATAAATATGTCACTGTTATCTATAACTTGACACTAATATATTGTCATCAATACTCTTACATTGACGCTTTAAATGTGTTACCGTTATCTATAGCTTGACACGAATATATTGTCATTAATACCCTTATATTGACGCTTTAAATGCGTCACATTTATCCATTACTCGACATAAAAAAAATGTCATTTTTTCATTATTGATGTCACTTATTTCATGTCATGTTTAAATGTTATGTTACATATAATTCTTGTCAAGAAATGTGCTCTCCCGATACTGCTCCTGTTTAATAAATGCTTATATGTCGACACTTGTTTAGTGTCGTTATTTTCAATTCACAACACATATTTTTCTATCATAAATTTACTTCTTTCAACATTTACCGCTGTAAAAGAATAAAATACATGATTCAATATTATGCACAATTCTAGAAAGATCTTGATATTGATAATAGAAAATGTAAATTACATTGTCGATAAAGGTTTTAGAATAATCGAAAAGATAAATTAACTGTAATACATGTATGTGTGACCTAATCAAACTAACGCATAAGTGGACTTGATCGATCTTATAGTCCACGAATTATTCAACTACCTGCAAATTTGTCGAAAATGAACCTTAGTCAACATTCATTAAGTATAAGCCATTTTCACCTTTTTAATAAGCAAACAAATGAACTTTATAAGGTTTAGATAATGTCTTTATAAGCATATCCTCTAACCTCAATGGCACGAACAACATTCTTGTGCTCTGCTGCTCTGGCCACTTCCAATGCAGTTAAGCAAGCATCATTAATTATCGAAGTATTTGCTGGTAATTTGAACAACAATAAGCATTCTTTAAAGTAAAAATCAAGGTTAAATCACAACGAACATAAACAATTTATCAGCTAATAGACCAAGTTATTGTATTCAAAGTGATAAAAACAAACAAAAGAAAGAAGTAATTTAGTAGTATTTTCCAATCCTCTTTTAGTTGCATGATGCAACGGCGTTCCACCATTATGGCCTAATAGAACATATAAAGCCAGATTCAAATCAAAACATATGTCCTAACAAACACTAAAGGTACAAAAAAAAACTGATATAAAATAACAAAATCTGATATCCATTGAAATATCCATATCAAATAAATCAATTAATTGACCAAATCTACTCATTGAAACCTTAAAAGTCTCACTACTACAAATATGGGTTTTAACGACGCAAGTTTTGCATCATAAAGACTTTTAACGACACAATTTTCGCGTCATTGAAGCCACTGTCAAGAAAGGCTGTTTAACGATACTTTGAAAAACGTGTCATTAAATATGCTTAGATGACACCAAAATTGTATCATTAATACCTTTACCTTGATGCAATAAATATGTCATCGTTATCTATAACTCGACACCAATATATTGTCATCAATACCCTTATATTGACGCAAATCATGTGTCACCGTTATCTATACCTTGACACTAATATATTGTCATTAATGCTTTTAGATTGACGTTTTAAATGTGTCACTGTTATCTATTACTCGACATGAATTTATTGCTTTAATAACATTATATTGACGCTTTAAATATGTCACCGTTATCTATACCTTGACACAAATATATTGTCATTAATACCCTTACATTGACACTTTAAATGTGTCATCGTAATCTGTCACTCGACACAAATATATTGTCATTAATACTATTACATTGACAATTTAAATGTGTCACTGTTATCTATCACTCGACACCAATATATTGTCATTAATAATCTTATAATGACGCTTTAAATGTGTTACCTTTCAATATAACTCGACACTAATATATTTTCGTTGTAAATATTTCGTTACACAAAATTGTCGTCAAGAAATGTACTTTAACGACACTGTTTCTGTTTAATAAAGGCTTATATGTCGACATATGTTTAGTGTCGTTATTCTTCATTTTCGCAACACATATTTTTTTGCCATATATTTCTTCTTTCAAAAAAATTAAATACTAAATTTCAGCAATACCCACATATGTTTGGAAAGATATTTATATTGATAATAAAAAATATAACTTACATTATTGGTAATGATTTTACAATAATCCACAAGATAAATTTACTGTAATATTACATGTATGTGTGACCTAATCTAATCAAACTGACGCATAAATGAGAACTTGATCGATACCATGGTCCATCGATTCTTCAACTACCTGCAAATTTGAAGAAAATGAACCGTAGCCAACATTCATTACAGAAAATGCATAAGCATAAACATTAAGTACATGCCAAACAAAAATCACCTTCTTAATAAGCAAACCAATAAACTTTTCAAAATAAGCGTCCAAAGTTCATACAACCAAGGTTTTTAATAAAAGACCCATAAGGAATGCAAAAGATTAAAAAAAAACACTAACTACATAAGCACAGGCATAAGCATAGTATATAAATGTTGCAAATGTAAGTTCGATTCAATCTTTACAGACCAAGCAACGTTTTAGTTTGCATCAAATTGAAACTTAGCATAAACTTACCCTTAGCCCCCCTCCTTCAAAGTAAATACAAAACAACATGATTCCTATAACATATGTCTAAGCGGATTGGAAAAATAACTTTTCAATGACTAACATAACTGCAGAATAGTTAACACAACAAAGTATGAAGTTCCTAAATACGTGTCTACATGATTCCTAAAACATATGTCTAAGCGGATCGCACAAAATAGATTTTCAATGGCTACCACTGCAAGATAGTCAAAGCAACATTCCTAAATACACGTTAACATGATTCCTAAAATAAAATAGTTAAGTTATGTTACAAAACATAAAGCACGCTTACCTCTTTCTTTTACTAAATCTCCACCTCTATATCTTGATTACCCTCCACAGAGGTTTCTTCTTTTTTCCAAGTTCGGAAGCCCTAATAATGAATAGCAAACTATGTAAGTTATACAATTATTGTTTCATATGCAATATATTAACTCATTATTTGATTCCTAACGGAGTTCATGATAAATTAAGTTAACATCATTTTCAAAGTTATTCCAAGAATAAAAGTTGCAACCAATGTTATGAGAAAACAACAAACAATGAAACAAATAACAAACACTTTAAAATTTTATATATTCCAAAAGTCCAAATAATATATAAAATCCAGTTGCAAAATAAGTAAGTTTCAAAACTTTCTTACCATGGAGATTGGGAATTGTTGCTATCAAAGATCTCTTGTAGTTCCTCTTCTATCAAATTCAACCTAAAAGATCGAGTAGACAATATATTGATCTAAATAATCCTTGTTTTTTTCCTGGGAACCATAAAACAAGAAATCATCATCATTAACATTCAACACATAAGCAAATCTTTAATGACTTAAATTGAGAAGTCCTAGTTTAGTATCTTATCCTCTTATAGTTTTTAATTTAGTCTATCACTATTCGTAAATGTTAAAATTAGATGATAATGAAACTTACCTAGCATGATACTTCATAGATTGGCATAAGTTCGAAAGCAAAAAAAAGTCATCTAAGTGTGAAAAAATGAAATTTTTTACAAATTGAAAAATGTAATATACTAGTTGCAAGCCAAGAACCATAAAATCTATAAATGAACATTATTCCTTTCCGTCTCAAATTTTTATATCCATATGGAAAAAAATAAATGAATTTTTCATACATTTTGCAGGTTGAAATTGAAAAATAAATAATAATAATAATAATAATAATAATAATAATAATAATAATAATAATAATAATAATAATAATAATAATAGCAAAACAATGTGAAATATGACAAATATAGGTTAGGAAATAATACAGGTTGACAAATGATTTGGCAAATAATACAACAAATAATATAGTTGACAAATAATACAGGTTGAGAAACAATAAAATATACAGGTTGAGAAATACTATATTGGAAATAATATAAAATAATATATTGGAAATAATATAAAATAATATATTGAAAATAATATAAAATAATATATTGAAAATAATATAAAATAATATATTGAAAATAATATAAAATAATATATTGGAAATAATATAAAATAATATAATAGAAATAATATAAAATAATATAATAGAAATAATATAAAATAATATATTAGAAATAATATATCGAAAATAATATAAAATAATATATCATATATAATATAAAATAATATATCGGATATAATATAAAATAATATATCTAATATAATATAAAATAATATATATAATAAAATATAAAATAATATATCTAATTTAATATAAAATAATATATCTAATTTAATATAAAATAATATATCTAATTAAATATAAAATAATATATCTAATTTAATATAAAATAATATATCTAATATAAGACACGTTTGAGTCTAACCAATTAATAAACAGTAAACCAAAAATTTAACAATAGTCAAATTAATCAATTGGCTTAAACATAACAAATTTAAAGAATATAGAATAAAATGACCTAAATCTAAATCTACTAAATTTGAAGCAACCATAAATTCAATTGACCTAAACCTAACAAAATTATAAGATCAAATGACCTAATTGAAATTAATTGACCTAAACAACAATAAATTCAATTGACCTAAATTTGAAGTAACAATAAAAGCACAGTAAACCTAATTGGCCTAAGCCTAACAAGCCTAACCCTAACAAAATTAAAGTCACCTTAAAAATAATTAACGAAATTACAACAAAAACAAATTTGAAAAACTACATCCTTATAATTGATCACACTCTCAAAAGAGAAAGGGAGGAAATTAAAAAAAAAACATTTGAAGACCAATTTGACATAATAGTTTTATTTAGCTTATTTTCAACCCTCAAAAGGGAGAGGGAAGGGAAAGAAGGAAATTAAAAAAAGTTAACTGTTTCCTTAGTTTTATTCGACCCTTCCAATTGATCTCAAACGTACCCTAAAAAAAAACCTCCTTTGTTTTTATAATGGAGAAGGTGGAGTGAGAGAGAAAATTGGGTTAGTCGAGGAAAAATAGGGAGGAGAGTGAATAAGGTGGGAGTGGAGAGAAAATTGGGTGAGTTGAGGGAAAATAGGAAAGAGAGTGGAGAAACTGGGAGTGGGAGAGAAAATTGGGTGAGTCGAGGAAAAATAGGGAACAGACTGATATTCATTTTTTTTTAAAAAAAGAAAAAGTTAAATTCAAATTCAAATCCAACTTTCAAAATCAAGTAAAATAAAGTAAATAAATAAAATAAAATAAAAATAAAGTATAATAAAGTAAATAAATAAAATAAAATAATAAATAAAGGACAAAATGTTGTATCTACAACTTCTTAGAAGATTACCCCTCTATTGAATCAAAAAATGTTTATTGTAGACAAAGATAATCAATTGAATTTTGCACTTTAATTTTCTAAACAAAATGAATCTTGCATACTAATTAAACAATCAAGAGCAAATTAAAAGATTGTTTCATATAGATCACATGGAATTGAATTCGTTCTTGAACAAAAATTAAAGAATCAACATGCTAAATTAGAAGAAAAATGGAAGAAACTCTCAAATAAATTGAATACCCATGATCCTCTATTACCTCTAAGAAGATTACCCCTCTATTGGAATAAAAAATTAATGGAATATTTTTTAGAGAAAAAATGACAGAATCAGATGGGAGAGTTATAAAAAAATGATATTTAAAGAGAATTTGGGTGAAAATTGGAGTTGGATTTATGAATGGATCAAATATAACTGAAAATTGATTAAGATTTACAGAAAAATGAGTTATATATAGAAAAGAAATGAAAATAACCGCTTTATGGGGTTCGAACTCATAACTTTAGGGCCAGACGCGCGCTCAATTTGACGGAAAGGAGAGGATTTTTGGAAAGTTGTTATATATTTACAAGATTGCCATTGAAAATATGTGAGAAAAAATATTTGCAGGCTATGAGATTCGAACACAAGACATCAAAGGCACCCGCGTGAGGAGAAGACGACACATGGCATGCGTAGATTGGCTGAAGAGTGGGGAAGGTGAGCGCGTGAAGTCTTTCGAAAATGGAGAATAAAGGAATATGCTCGGTTGGGATTCGAACTCACGACCTTGAATGTCAATGTTTTATTGATAATTAACGACGCTTTAAATGTGTCATGAAAAATAAAATTTTGTCGACAAATATTTTTCAACGACACAATTGTACCTCACCCCATCTTTTTTATTTTCAACGACACAATACCTTGATTAGTAGTGTCATTAAAACCCATTTTTCTAGTAGCCGAGGGAGAAGAGAAATCAAAGCAGTCAAGATTCTTCGACGGTAGTCTCTTAGATTGGTGGGTTCGACGACAGTCCCATAGATAATGTTTGCTTGTTCGACGGTGTGAGATTAGTGGGTTTGACGACAGTCTCTTAGATTTGGAGATAAGTTACATTGTTTCCCATTTTTTGGTAGGGAGAGAGAGAAAAAATTGAGCAAATTGTAAAACTCTTTTTGAATGTCGCGCGAGGAGGGAATTGAAAATTTTTGAATTTTTGATTTTTTGATTTTTTTATTTCAAAATTTATTTAATGACACAAAGAATTTGTCGTTAATTAACGACACTTTAAATGTGTCAAGAAAAATTAAATTATGACAATAGAATTGTGTCAAGGAATAATGTGTCACTTCTATTTTCAACGACACATTTTACTCCTACCTTACCCCTTTTTTATTTTTAACGACACAATGTTTTGATTTGTAGTGTCGTTAAAACCCAAATTTTTACTAGTGTCCAAACCAAACCTCGTGCAAATGCATTGACATTGGCACAAAGTTTTAGTAACGTTGTTATAAGGCGCTAGTTTCGTATAGGCAACATGTTTTTATTTCACCAAGTTTGACAACGCAATTAATCAATTCCAAAAAAAGCTAAACTAGCTTGTAAGTAAACTTGGAGAAACAAATTTTTCCCAACCATGAAGAAAACAATTTTTTTTTATCCTTCTCTACTCTTTTCCCAATCATGAAGTGCATGATAAGAACTGCTACAATGAAACATTTCCTAAACTGTTCCCATAATTTTTTGGGGAGAAAGTTTAATAATGTGCATTTCCTGTTCGAAATGCGGTTATCGCAATAAAGATCATTTGATGGTTCCACCATTTCTTTTTCTTCTTTCCTTGATAAGAAAAGGAACATTAAAAAAACAAAAAGTAAAAAACTTAAGGTTGTGATGATTTTCAACATCAAAGCAAGTTCTTGTAAGCATCAACCATAATCCTACAAAATTATTAACTAAATCTGGAAAGAACAAACTTTATAGGATATAAATATCAAAAGGGCAACTAAGACTCACTCATAACTTCCCAAGGCATCTGAGCTCATAGCTTACCAATATAGCCAATAAGTACTTGGTATTTACTAATTACCTTCAAAATTCAAAATTCAAAATTCAAAATTCAAAATTCAAAATCACCTAACTTCACACATATATACCTATAAATAAGTCACACATATCTATAATATGAAAGCCTCTATGACAGCCCTCGATCTCTTCTCATCCATTGTGAAGTACTAAGGACAAGAAGATAGCAACATTTATAAAACATAAGTTAACAAACAAAGTATCACAGGAAATTAAATATAAAACAAAACATTGAGGTTGATCATGGCATTAGTACTACCCATAATGTAGTTTTACCTTGCAGAGGCTCTTACCTTTTCTGGTTTGGCATAAGTCCTAAAGAATTACTGCAGTTCACGCTTTCCAAAAATTAGCTAGGAGGTCCAACAGAAATCTTTGCTTTAGCGGCTCTACAAATCCAATGGTCAAGAGGCCATGTTAACTAACATTCCGTTCCATAATTTCAATCTAATCTCCCCTTTTGAAAGTTTTCTCCTCACGTAACACACTATCCTAGGTGTAGTAAAGGTTAACATTACTATGACTCTTTACTCAGAAAAATGCTCTTTTCTTCCCTCTCAGAATTTAAACAATCAAACTAATAGAAACGTCAATAGATTTCCAACCTTGCTTAGCATATTTGGTTTAAAATAGAGATGTCTGAAAAACCAAGGTCCTATGGGAATCTCACCAGCTAATATTGAAATTGAAATATATTGATTAAGTTCATTGATTCATTGTCACAGCTTGAATGGAAGCTTTAAAAAAGCTCATAAAAAAGGTAGGTATCTCTTAGGCTAGCAACTACTTTCAATTGGTAACTAATTCATAATTCCAAAACTCCATGTTGAATAAGAAATTTTGGAACCAATTACAAATTGCCACGTCATTTACTAAAATAATTGTATTTGGGATTAACTAAAAGTTGGCATTGTCCCAAATCAATGCTGCTTTATGATCAAAGGGAAAGTTTGATTCAATTTGGGACTTTTGAACCTATACTTGTTCGATTCCAACAAAAGATTACGATGACGAACTCTCAAAACAAAGAAGAGCCTATTAAAGATTATGGCGAAGGATGGATAGTCGTGGCTCATCGAAAAGGGAGACAAACAAATTTCATTCAAAAGAAGTCACACTCCCATTTGCATGCAAAATGAAGCATCTCCCATAAAAAGAAGACGAAAAGAAATAAGATGTGGAAGCCTAAACCTATCAAAAGAAAAGACGAGGACTTCCTCTGACCTCAACGACCGATACATTTCACAGAATTTCTCCCAAGAAGCTTCCTTGATGATCATCTAGAGGAAGTAGTAGAAGTTACTACATGTCATGCTGTCAACATAGCAAAAGTCGACAACAATTATGTATCTTTTGAAGAAATCGACAGTTCAAATGAAATTAAGCAAAAGACTTCTATCTTTGATCGTATCAAGCCTTCAACTATTCGATCTTTGGTCTTTCAAAGATTGAGTATGGCCACGAGAGAAGAAGGAAATCAATGTCCAACATCTACTTCCACTCGAACTTCAGATTCAAAAGGATAAGTATTTCCACATCGAAGAAAGATCGACCTTCAACATCTGCTTTTGATCGTCTAAAGATGTCAAACGATCAACAACAAAGAGAGATAAAATTTTTGAAGGCAAAACTATTTCTTCAAGATAACAATAATAACGATAAGATCCATAGTCGAGTCCCATCACACATGAAGAGGAAGTTATCTATTGATATAAGTACAGAAGGTTCCTTAACAGTGAAGTCAAGACTTATTATATTCTTCAATTCTACAAACAAAGAAGGTGAACAAATCCTTGATGAAAATATGAGCTACTAAACATGCAAAGCTCCTTATCGCAAGAGCCTAAACTGCATGATGCTCCTAACTCACATAAGCTTAAAAGGTAAATGGCTAAAAAAAAATTGAACTACGTTATGACTTGATCCCTATATTATAAAAGATACGTAGACAACTTAAGGGAAACTTTAAGTTCAGTCCAGTAAAAAATAAAAAAGAACTCAGTTGAGAAGAATGGAAAACAAAAGCCGTGTCATGACCACGTAAAGCATGGCACTAGGTAATTTATGGTATTCATTCTCATTAAAGAATATCAACTTAAAGTTGAAGATGCCCTATTAGGGGCAATATATCAAATCAAAGAGATGTTGCACTATGAGCAAAATACTGCAAAATTAGATGCTCATAGGGGGCATCACTCCTCTGAAGTTCAACACTCCATCCTTAAGTTTAAATCAAGTTCCTCGTAATCAAATTCTGAGACTTTGTTAATATTTCTATAAATTCAAGTTCAAAGATTTCATCAAGGCTCATTCAAATGCTACTCCATCGACTTTGAGGATTGCACTGTTACTTTTTCATATACAGGATCGAAGGTTTCATCGATGTATTCTCATATTCAAGCTCGAAAGCTTCATCAACACGTTCTCATATTCAAGCTCGAAGGCTTCATCGACGCTTTCTCATATTTAAATTCAAAGGTTTTGTCTTCTTCAAGCAAGCGAAAAAAAAAACCTTCATCATTGCCTTTTCAAGCAAGTTTGAAGACTTTAGGCTTTATTAATACAGAGGTGGCTTTGCCTCATCTGAGAGAAATGTCGATGCAAAAAATAAAAAAAGACTCTACCTCATTTCTAATATGTTGTAGCCTTGAGAGGACGACAATGGTGCAGCTCCGCCTTTACTTCTCCAAGAAGACGTCGATGGTACAGTTTTGCCTCCATCTCTCCAAACAATAAAGGCACCCGATTGCTCCTACCAGGATGATAGATCTGACGGTAAAAGCCCGATCGTCTTCTAGTAGAAGTTGAATCACTAACGGTGGAGTCACCTCTCCAAACGACAAAGGCGTCCGATCGCTCCTACCAGAACAGTGGATTTAACAGCAAAAGCCCGATCGTCCCCCAATAGAAGTTGGATCGCTGACGTTAGAGTCACCTCTCCAAACGACGAAGGTGTCTGATCGTTCCTACCAGGGCGGTAGATCTGACAAAAAAAGCCGATCGTCCCTCAGTAGAAGTTGGATCGCTAACGAATGAGTCACCTCTTCAAACAACGAAGGTACCGATCACTCCTACCAAGGCGGTGAATTTGACGGCAAAAGTCCGATCGTCCCCTTGTAGAAGTTGGATCACTGACGATAGAGTCACCTCTCCCAACGACGAAGATGCCCAATCGCTCCTATTAGGACGATGAATCTGACGACAAAAGCTCAATCGTCCCCTAATAGAAGTTGGATCATTGATGGCAGATTCACCTCTCCAAACGACGAATGTGTTCGATTGCTGCTACAGGGTGGTGGATTTGACAGCAAAAGTCCGATCGTCCCCCAATAGAAGTTGGATCGCTGACGGCAGAGCCACCTCTCCAAACGATGAAGGTGTCGATCGCTCCTACCAGAACGGTGATCTGACGGCAAAAGCCCGATCGTCTCCTAGTAGAAGTTGGATCGCTGACGACGAAGTCACCTCTCCAAATGATTGCAGAAAAAAGAAAAGAAAAAAGAAAAAAAGAATAATAAAAAAAGGAAAGAAGAAAAAATAATAACCTTTTGAAGACGCGTTTGGAAGCAAAAAAGGGCACGACAACTTTGATTCCTAAAAAAAAGGGACAGAGAGTTAAAAAAATTATTAGAAAAGAAAAAAAAAAGAAAAAAAAGATATTTTTTTCTCTCATACCTTTGTTCTGTTTCATGAGGAAAGAATTATCAAAGTATGAGTCTATTTATAAGGCTTATGTCCAATTTCTAATAGGATTTGGAATGATTTTAAAATTTTCAAATAATAAAATAAAATCAAAATTCAATTATCTTATATTATTTTATTTTGGAATAAAATCTCGGATTTCACTTTTGACATATTCAAACATATTGTAAAATAAAATAAAATAAAATAAAATCTTGAAGTCCACTTTTTGAGATAATTAAGCGTATTTAAATATTTCAAAAATTTAGATTTTACCACCATTTTTATCTCAAATTTAAATTGGAGCCATAAATCTAACTTTACCCAAGATTAAGGTCTTGTATTTATCTCAAAAATTAAATCTGGTCATTTTATCCAAAATTAAAATTGTTCATTCCAAATTTTTGTGCATACTCAAGACAAATTAGGGTATGCTAGAAACATAATCCTTATCTCAAATTAAAATATGCTTTCAAATTTTATAAAAAAATCATTACCAAATTTAAATTTTTATTCTTGAATTAAAGTAAGACAAGGATAAAACCTTAAACTTTTCTCAAATTAAGGATTGCCCATATTCCAACCTTTATTTTTTAAATCAAACTCATGTACTAAATTCATAGTTTGATTCATTTGATACGTCAAATTGAGCAAAAAAAAAAAAAAAAAGACTTTCAATTTATCTTTTCGAGATTCACACACCCATACACGTGCATAAATCTCGAAAGAGGCATTTGTTGAATGAGAAATTTTGGAACCAATTACAAATTGTCACATCATTTACTAAAATAATTGTATTTGGGATTAACTGAAAGTTGACATTGTCCTAAATTAAATTTAAAGACAAATTGGACAATTCTAATGATGTCACATGTCTTTTTTATGACAATTGAATCAAATTAATTATTTTGGTTCAATTAAATATTATTTATTTGGGTTAAAATTCAATTAAACAAAAAAAAAAAAGCTTAATTTAGATTAAGCCCATAGGTATGGTCCATGGACCGGTCCAACACCTATTCCATGAAAAGCCCACTAGGGAACTCTATAAATAGAGAAATTCTCTTCATTTGTGATGAGAAATTTTTGACTCCAAAAGGCTTAGAGAGAATTTTTTCAAAGAGCTAAAAGACTCCCTAACTCCTAAAGTCGACCATCCTCGAAAATTGAAGCTCCTTTGCTCCCTCAAATCAAGTGTAAGCATCCAGCCGAGAGAGAATCAGGGGATCAAATTCTAGAGATCGAACCACATCGCATCAAATCAACATAAATACAACATCAACACAAGTTCAACTCCAAGAACCAAATTTCTCCGAAAATCTTGTGTGAACACTCCAATTTCGAACAATAATAAGTATTAAAACCAATAATCCCAACATCTTAACTATTTAAGATAACTAGAAAAATCCAAACAAAATATTTACTGGCAAAGCTTAATTCGACGAGAAATATTCAAATACGAAAATCCATTTACTCAAATAAGGAGATTTCAATCGTCCTTGTTTCATCGGATCTTAAACCATATAGAATACCCACAAAAAATAAAACCTTTAAATATGCTCTTACGAATAGATGGATCTAAGCAATAATTGAAACAAAGCATATGGCTTCATGTCATGGATCATAAGAAGTGGAGAATTGAACAATAATTGAATGATTTCTTTCTCGATTGAGAACCAAAACTCATACGAAAATTTAATTCAAGCATGAATCAAAGACAATAACAAGAACTGGATGATCAAAGTGTAGCAATCGATTGGCATAGCAAGGATTTAACGACGAAATCTCAAATTCATACTGATTCTAGTGTGAAATCGTAGTTAATTTTCTTGATTTTCCTATCGCTGCTTCCTGAAGCTTGATGACAGTTCAAACGTTTTATCACTGCGAGAAGAACATGTTCGTGCGAAAAATATTCGTAGTGTTTGGTGAGCTCCTTCAAAGTATGAATGGAGCATTTGTGAGAGAGATGGAAAGTCACCGGAGAGCATTTGAGAGAGAAAAGAGAGAGGCGGCAGTGGCGATAAACGAAATAAGGGTTTTTGCGGTCGTAGTTCGTGAGAGGGATGAAAGTTTACACAGTTTTTTAAAAAAATTAGAAAGCATACGAATTGAGGAACTAAGGAGGGAAATAACTGATTTTTTATTAGGGTAATTTTTTAATGACACATAAATTATATCGTTAATTAACGACACGAAAATCGTGTCAAGAAAGCCTAAATTATGTCAAGAAAATTGTGTCATTAAAAATTCCGCATTTTTTATTTTCAACGACACATTTTAATCTGCCCCACCCTTTTTTTTATTTTTAACGACACAATATCTTGATTAGTAGTGTCGTTAAAACACATTTTTTCTGATAGTGCTTATTTGCGGACGACATACTCCTATTTGTGGAGGATAATGACAGATACATGAAAAACCTCAAGATGTCCATTAAGCTCTTTAAAATGGCCTCGGGCCTCAAAATCATCCATTAGCCCTATCAATGTTGATCTAGTGAGAACAAAGGAAGTAGTTGATTTATGGGGCTTTACTCCACAAAATTTCCCCATTGACTACTTGAGAACCCCCCTAGGTGGAAAACCTCAATCAAAGACTTTTTGGTCAAACACTGTTGAAAAAATCCACAAGAAACTCACAAGGTGGAAATATACTTAAGTCTCCAAAGAGGGTAGATCGACTCTACTAAATTCCACTCTTGCTAGTACCCCTACTTATCTTCTATCTCTTTTCGAAGCTCCTATTCAGATTGGCAAAGAGATTGAAAGATTGTGGAGGAACTATCTTTGGAAAGGAAACAACTTCAACTCTAGAAATCATATCGTTAATTGGAACCTTTGCACTTCACCGAAGGATAAAGGGGGCTTAGGAATATCCAAAATAAGAGATACTAATTTTTCTCTTTTAACAAAGTGGATTTGGAGACATCACCAAGAACCCAACACACTCTGGACGAAGGTCATTGATGCAAAGTATAAAAAAAGATTTAAAGGAGACACTCCAAGAATCAGCAAATATAGTTCAGCAAAAGCACCCTGGAGGTCAATTTTAAAAAGACTCGATTTGTTCGTTTCGAAAGTTACTTGGAAAATCAATAGTGGGGACACACTTTCTTTTTGGCATAATAACTGGTGTGGTAACATCCTTCTATCAAAAAAATATGGAAGGCTATATGCTTTAGCTAAGTACCAACATGCATCAGTCAAAGAGATGTGGGATCAAAGTACAAACAAATTTAGCCCAGAAAATAGTTGAATCAAAGAGAAATTGATACATGAAAGTCTATATCTGATACATTCCCTAACATCAACTCTAATGCAGGAAAAAGTAGACTTATCTGGTCTTTATGCAATAGTGGTTTATTCATGGCAGCTTCTGTCAAGAGAGTCATCTTTGAAGAAAGCTGCATCTAAAATCCAAACCCACAACAAATCTCGTTCAACCATCTCTGGAAGTCAAAAATACAAAAGAAATGTAAATTCTTCCTTTGGACTGTCTTTCATGAAAGATTAAACACATTGGACAAAATTCAAAGAAAGAACTCAAATTCCTACCTTAACCTGAATTGGTGTGCACTATGTAAGGTAGATGCCGAAAATATCAACCACCTTTTCATCCATTGTGCAAAAGCCAGAAGTATTTGGAATAATTTTTGTTGAAGAAACGGGAATCGCAATGCAAGAAACCTCAATCGCCAACCTTTGTTACCGAATATTCACCATAAACTAGAGGAACACATCTAAAATCTTCAAATTCAACATCTATGCGGCTACTTTATGGACGGTTTGGTTAGACAGAAACAATTGCATCTTCAATAATGTCATCAACAGCTTACACAAAAATTTGGAGAACATCTGTAAATTGGTAGGCATGTGGTCAAGCAGACACCATCTCTTCAAGGACGATAGTTATAGTTCTATTACTTTAAATATCAACGCTTTTATATAGTTTAGTGTGGGGCTCTCCTCTAGCCCTTATAACTACTATTTGGTTTACTAATAAAGTGAGGAATGAGGCATGCCTCAAGACCTCGAAAGTTTCTTCCAAAAAAAATTTAGACATATCACATTTTTGTTTATAATATATTCATGCAGAAAGTGGATTTAACAATTCAAACATCTTTGGAGTATATATAGGATTTTTTCTATCATCTATATAATCTTATTTCAAATATATACGAGGTTATTCTAATTGATTTTTTAAAATGTACATATTTAAAGTTGTTATATAATATATATTCTAGATTTTAATAATTTAATTTTAGTCTTATTTCAATTGATATATATTCAACATATTTTACGTTATATATGCTCGTGTATATTTACTTATTTTGAAAATATATAATACGACTTATTTTGAAAATATATACTACGTTAGGACATAAATTAAGATAAACAACATCAAATTATTTAAAATAAGCTCATATATATTTGAGATTTAAAACAAAATGCAGAAGGAACCACTAATATACTATCACACAATGGGAATGGTAAAAAAAATAAAAAAAAAACAAAAAAAAAACTTGGTGAAAGACGCATTATGTAGTGAGTAGTACACCGAGATAGGCAATACAAACCCAAAACATTTAATTAGAGCCCTAGAAAAAAGTGTAGCTAAGAAGACAACTCCATTACGTTGATCAAATGTGGGCAAATGGTTAACTCATAGTATATCCACGACCATTGAACCCTATCCTACAAGAAAGATGGAAGAATCCATGAATGAGGAAGAAGAAGAAGAGGGCGAAGGAAGAAAATAATAATGGACGGTGTAGTTGATTAGAAAGAAGATCGACTTTTTTTCTAGAGATTTTATGATTGAGAGAGAAAAGTGGGTATTTCTAATTTTTTTCCCCACATGTGTAGCATTTCCTATTTTTTATAGTTAGGCAAGGGTGAAATGTCATTTCGATCTAGTTTCTATGTAATATTTTAACTCATTAGCCTATTTGTGAAAAAAGCATGGCTAACTTTAGGTTATTAGTGTAATTGAGTATATTTAAATAGGCTACTAGTCTAGAAATCCCAAAGATTAAATTTCACAATCCTGTTGAGCTTGCTAAGTTTATCCTTTTTTTAAGTTAAAATTGATTTGATGATACCATGGAACTTACTTAAAAGTCGAAGTTGTTTTAACCAAGAGGTTCAAACTTTTTTTTGATGAAAAATAAGAGCTTTCAAATGACAAGACATTGTATTAAGCTTCTCTTTTTGTCTGCGAATTTGTAATTCTATTGCTCATAATATGACATGTAAATACAAGGCAAACAAATATCTCTATTTCTAGCTCGAAGATCCTCCCCCGGATCAATGCTATATTATGTCTAGTGGTTTGATGTCTCTGTTTTATTTTTCTTGTTTTATTGAAAAAAAAATTGAGGGCAAAAAAGGTACTTGAGGTACAGAGGGAATACATATATCAAGAAAATATAATATTAAAATGATAAAATATATAATGTGAGACCCGTACCTAAAGTAAAAGGTTAAATTTCGGTTAAGTATGAAAAGTAGGCGTTTTGGATGAAAGAATGTGGAGAGAAGTTAATTCTGGGTGTTGAAGCAAGACTACGCAAGAAGAGGTTGGCAATTGAGTTAGTTCGCGAGAAGGGTTATGCAACAAGATTTTTGAAGGTTAAGTGTTAGTATGCGATTAAGGTTCTTTGCAAGTTGACACACTAGGCGAGGAGTAAAGAAGTTTCCCAAAAATTTCTTAAATTTACTTAATTGGCCACGTGTAGGAGTTTAAGCTAAGCATGATTAAGTTAAACATGAAGTTTACACGTGTACCACTATGAGTAGGAGCTAGTGTGATAACAGAAGTTTAAGCATGACTAATCTATTTTAAGACTATTATAAATAGGGGTTGAAGTCAGATGGTTCATAAGTCTGTTGCTGAAATTCTGAAAGAATTTAGTCAAGTACGGAAGCTGTTGTGGAAAGGCTATGCGAGAAGGAGAATATTTGAAGCAAGAGGAGTATTTATATGAAAAGATTATACTATGTTTCAAAGTATGTTTTATAAGGATTTAATGATTGTGAAATGATGTTCAAACCATTAGTCCTCTTGCTATCAACGAGCTAACTGTTACGTGCACATAAAGAGTAAAAGAAGTTTATGTATAGAAGGCGTGCTTGGTGAAATGAGGCGGGACAATGCATAAAAGATGTGTATTATGCTTCGACCTAAGAAACAAGGAATGAATCAAGATATTCTCAGATGTTGTTGATGAAAAGGTCATCTTAGTAGTCTAAATGCGAGATGATGAATCTTGCTTAGAGAATGATTCAGGTTCTTAGCGAAAAGGAATGATTGATGACTAATGTGTGTTTGCATGAAATGTATGTTTTGTGCGATTTGATTTGCTTATGTGAAAAGATATGTTTAAGCAATTTTGTGTGATTAAAGACGTTTATGAAAGGTATTTCACAAAAAGGATTTCTTAAGACCTCACTAAGTCTTTTGACTTGTGTTTTAAAGTTTTACCTTCCAGGTATCAGATGTTAAGGCTTGTAAGGAAATGGTAAAAAGCTTGCTAAGCGAGAAGAGTTGCCAGACGTTTTGTTTTAAAGTTTAAGTGTTGTTTTATGTATTGTTGTAAAGTGTTGTACTCATATGACTTAGGTAATAAAAGTTTGAGTTTGGATACTTGCGATTGTGCTAAGTTTCTATATAGCCTAAAGGTTTATTTTTACGTTAAGTCAAGGTAAAGCTACTAGGCGATTAAGCATAGCTTAAGGACCTCAATTTGAGTTTCTTTGGAGTTTAATGCGTCAAAGATACTTTAATTCCTATTGCGTCTCGCATGGCGAGTTAGGACGCGTGCGGGGCGGGGTGTGACATATAATATATAAATAAAATAAAATAAATAATAAATTGAGAAAATAAGAAGAAATAAAGCTCTCCAAAATTTTCAACTATCATCATTATCTCTACTATCTCCACACTACAAGAAATCGAGGATCTCTCGACATTTAAAAATGTTGTCAGAAGATGAGTGTTAGCAAAGACCCTATCTCCCAACGACGTATAAAGGTGTCTACAACTAAGAACTAAACTTGTAATTTGAGGAAAAAAACTGCCAACACCTTATATGTACACATTGGGAGAGAGGTTTAACTCGTGATAAGCATTTCAACCCATTAGGAGTTCTCTTTTAAAACCCCCATTCAGATATACATTTCACAAATCTGAAGAGAGGAGAGGAGAAATCCAAAAAACTCATCAGAGTCGAGCGTCTTGTCCCTTCTGCCTTTGGCGAATTTGTTTTAAAATTAGACCAGTATGCGTGTATGACAAGATCCACAAAAGACCTCTATTTATAGAAAAAATGAAAAGTATGTGTGGATTATATGGACACTAATGATGTGTTATATTTACATCATTGTACAAGAAATAGGATATAGTTATATTTTGACACTTGGAAATGGACACTAAGGTTGGGAATCTATTTAACACATCTATTTATAATATTTATAATACTTCCTCTTTAGACGTCCATTAAGTATATGAAATATGTCTTGTTAAAACCTTACTAAGAAAAAACCCAATGGAAAAAAATTCCAGTAAAAGAAAAAGAGTACATATTTCATATAATTTCTTCACTTACAAAAATACAATTTACTCCCCCTCATGTAAACATCACTTGAGATCTTTGAGTCGTCGCATTCCAATATTATTTTGTTGGAGAGGAAATGTATCTTGCCAGTTGCATTAAGATATGGTATTTCTGAACCTAAAAGTTCTTCATTATGATCTCAAGGTCGAAATATATATTTCTTCACATCTAGTGAACGAACTTTCTTTGGAATATTCAATGGAGGTGCTTTATCTATATAAAATTTTTTTAAAAAAATTTCCTGTGTGAATTGACTAATGAGCAAATATCTCATCTACTAAATGCTCAATTTGCAAGCGAAGACAATTATTTTGTTTTTTTAGATCTTTCATTTCAAATTCTTTCTTAAGATATTCTATTGTTATTAAATTATCAACATATACAGTTATATAGCAAATATTGATTGTGATGTCTTCGCTTGGACATATTGGATTATTTTGAAATCATTATTTCAATAAATATTCGTTTAGGTGATTATACCACATTCGTCTTGATTGGTTCGGTCCATGAAGCGATCTCTATAATTTTATTGGATATAGTTCTTGAGAACTTGATTTAGATGTTTTAGGTATCTTAAATCCTTCTGAAACTATCATATAAATATCATTATCAAGAGATCCATATAAATATGTCGTGACTATATCCATAAGATGCATGTCCAGACTTTCATATACAGTCAAGCCAATTAAAAATCTTAATGTGATTGCATCCATAATTGGAGAATATGTCTCTTCATAATCAATAGCAGGTCTTTGTGAAAAACCTTATGCAACTAATCTTGTTTTATATAGTATGATATCAATATTTTAATTTCTTTTTCTCACAGATACTCATTTTTATCCTAACTTTGACCCCTTCTGGTGTTTAGACTACTGGTTTAAAAACTTGACGTTTTGAAAGTGAGTTTGATTCTGCCTCAATTGCTTCTTTCAATAAAGACTAATCTTTTCTTTGTTGACATTCTTCAACAAATTTTGGTTCAGGATTCTCATTTTTCAGATATAATATAAATAGCGACATTATATGAAAAAATGTTACCAACAACTACATTAGTTCAATTCCAATTTTTTTCTATCGTGTCATAGTTTATTGAAATCTCATCATTATCTGATTCTTTAGGTATTTTACATTCTTTACTAGTTATGTATATGATTTCTTCACGGTTATTTGTATCGTGACATAGTTGTTTTGATTATTGACTATTTTTCTTTTTTTAGTTCTTTTATCTTTGGAACCCATTGGTCTACCACACACTTTTGGCGTGATCAAGATTCATTAATGACAATTTCCTATGCTATGATATCAATTTTTATGGGACATTTGCAGCTGGTATATGTGACTTAATTACTTTATTTGCATTTGTTAACTGATTTGCTATATTTTGCAAACAAATTATATTTTAACTTCAAGTTCATATTGATCTGTACGGAAATCTAAATAAGACAATAATGATGTATTTCATGTAATTTCTTTTTCTAACTTCTGAATTCCTCCTCCTAATGTTGAAAATTTTTGTCTTGTTAAAATGACAATTAACAAATCGTGCAGTAAATACATCACCCGTTAAGGGTTCAAGATATTTAATAATTGATGGAGAATCAAATCCAACATATATTCCTAGCCTTCCTTCAGGACCCATTTTAATGTGTTGTAGTGGAACAATTGAACATATACTAAACATCCAAGAGTTTCAAAGAAGTTTGCTACATCCAAGTTAGTCAGGTTGGATGAATCAAATATATCATTATCTTGATAGGCATAATTGACTTCTACATTTTCTCCTTTTTTCTTCTCTAGGGAGGCTTGATATAAATCAACTAAATGTTTCGATCTACGATAAAGATGTGACCAATATCCAATTATACCATATTGATAGCATACTTCTTCATCACCTTTTTAAAATTTTATTTTGTGGAGCCTTCCTTTTATAATCAACGTTCCGTGTGGTTCTTTAAAAATTTGGATTATTAGAACGACCACTACGAAAATAATAAATATTTCTTCCACTGTCACAGTCTTTACCTTAACCCCAACCTTGACCCCATCTACGATTAGAATTCACAACATTCACTTAAAATGGTATTGTTCCAGTTGATCAAGATTCGTGGGTTTTCATTAACAACTTGTTATTTTATTTGGCAACAAGAAAACATGAGATGAGTTCAAGATAATTGTGGTTGTAGTTATATTGCTGCTGTAGGAATATTAACAAGAAGACATTAACAACTAATTATATTGTTGCTGTAGGAGCATATTCGAGATAAAAATTAGAAAATGTTTATGTCAACATGTCTGCATCACTTTTTACTGCTTAACAACAATTTTGAACTAATTCTAAATAGTTCAAAATTGAATCACTTGCTGATTTAAAATCTTGTAGCCTCAAATGTATCCACTCATAACAAACTTGTGAAAGATGAATTAATTTTAAATTATCATACATTTCTTTAAGTTTGTTCCAACATCTTTTATTGTTAAATATTAAGACTCAAATCCTCGTGAATATGATAACGAAGAAAAATTATGGCTTTCGCTTTTTTTTATTGGTCATTATATTTACTTCTTTAATTGTATTTCCAACATTCATGGGATCAAGATGAATCACAACATCAAAACTCATAGTAAACAATTTCTACCTTTAATGTGAAGGGTCGTAAATTCTAATTTTATAAGATTTGCCATGGTAATACTATTGTAAATATTATAATTATATTAAAAATTTAGTGTACATCAAATATGCAAAATAACATTAATTTTTATTAATTATAATAACATAAGAGAAAATTCAACCTACTTTTGATAGAGGAGACGTTAGAGCTCGTGTTGATAATGTATTGTAAAAATGAGGCACAATAGGAACACAAATATCAAATAATAAATTGAGAAAATAAAAGAAATATAAAATTCTCCAAAATTTTCAACTATCTTCGATATGTTTTGAAATTCAACAAATATGTGTATTACAAGATCCACCAAAGAGCAAAATGACAAGTAGGTGGTGGATTACATCAATACTGATGGTGTGTGATATTGACATCATAGTCATAAGGGGACAATTATAATAACACAAGTAAAAGGTTGGATATCTATTTAACCCGTGTATTTATAAATATTTATAATACTTACCTTATTTGTAGGGAACTTTTTTAAATATAACAAAAAATATTTAGGATCCATGTAACAAAATGTTAATAATTTAGTCATTTTTTTAAATATTTTAGGTTTGTTCTTCCATATTTTTTTTTTTTTCATTTTTTATGTTTTTCTTAAAAATTGGTTAGACATCTAAATTGGATAATCAAAATTAAAAGATTGTGTACAAAGAATATCGAAAAAATGTTTGTTTTTATTGTTATTATTATTAATTTTTTTATTACAATCTCTCAAGAGCCCGAACAAAACTCTAACGCACAATAAGCATTGAGCAACGAAATTCTATGCAAAAACAATGCAAGCCCCCGATGATATTCGTAATCTTCCAATCGACATCACATTCTCCCGTCTTGGTGGTAATAATTCCATATACCATCTCCGATTCTTGTTCAATTTGTGATTTTGTTTCATTTCATACTTCGTTTATTGTTTGTTTGAATTGTTCTTGTTTATTTTTTCAACTATTTGATTGGAGTTGATTTTTGCTCATTCGTGGTTCTGAAGAATGGCTCGTCGATCGGAAAAGAATCCCTTCTGATTGGCGTAAGCGTTTAGCTGCGTTGAAAGTTCGCATCACCAAGGAGCTCTTGTCGCTCCCCAAAGATGCCGATCCCTATTTCCATACCTTAGACCCTGAAGGTTGGATTCAACTTTTCAATTTTTTTAAAACCAATTATTATCGTTTAATTTACTGCCGTGTAGTGGAGTTTACCGGTGTTTGTTTTTTTAGTGAAATTCGATTAACAAAAGGCAGAGAGAGAGGGAGGGAGAGCATTTTTATTAGTAGTACTGCAATTGACTTTGTTTCTTGTTAAAAAAAGTAGCACTTCAATTGCTGGAGTAAAATCTTTAATTGACGCTGCTGCAAAGCTAAGAATCAAGCTTCCCCTTGTAGAAAAGAACGAGCCTAATCTGAGATATTAAAATGATATGAGTTTCTTGATAACTTGCCTAGTGAGATTAGCTGTAAGCTGGTTTGGATTAAAAAGCATTTTCCTATAACTTTTCAACCAAACTAAATATAGATTCATAAAAGATATTGGCATATAGTCGTCAGAGAGGCAGGGAGTATTTATGTAGAGGGATATGGGGTTTACTGGCAATGATCACATTTGAGAAAAGGTGTGACATTAATAGTATTTAGCAGGGATTGTGCATAGAGATAGGTACTCTTTCATTGGCTTGGCATCAGATCCAGGAGAGTTAGTGCAATGTAGCTCTCTCCGTTGAATCAATACAGAGGTTCTTTATCATAATTCAATTAATATTTCTGAATTCTGATTGATGTAATCTTTCTCTATCTTGTGCCTCAAATATGCCTTGCCTTGTTGTTTAGTTTGTTTACTTTTGAGTATATATTTTATACCTCATCAGTAACTTGTAAACTGGTCGTCCGGTTTTTTCTCAGATATTGGTTATTTAGAGGCAAAGAAAATATATAATATTCTTCTAGAGTCAACCCCAGAAAGCCGGAATATATTTGGCCGGCTATCAGGTGCTGCTGTAAGACTTGTCTTTCCTGTCCTTTTTTTAGTTTCCACTATACATTGATAGGCTGGAATTGTTGTAGAGCTTTAGTTAAGTTTGTTTTCTAAATAAAAAATAATTTTTTTGCAGGGTGCTTGGGAGGTGATTGTACGAGCTTATGAGAAGGATCATATTTTTCTTGGCGAGGCTGCTCAAATAATTGTTCAGAATGTGAATTATGAAATGTAAATGTCCTTTATGAACTTTGTGTAGTAACCGATGAATATTGAAGAGCTCAAATTTCATGCTACTTTTATTTTTTAATGCGAAGCCCATATCAGAAGAAACAGGTTCAAAAGATTCATCAACAGCTAGCTGAGCTGGAACGTAAAGAATCTGATACTAAAAGAAATGCTTCTCTTTCAGCAGCTAAATATGTCGAGGCTTGTCAGGATCTCGGTTTGCAGGTTATGACCTGCTCCATATATTTCCGAACTTTAGGAGACTCTTTCTGTATTTTTCATATTGATGGATTTTTTCATATTCATATATTTCTTCATGTATAAAACATAACCTGAAAACAAGCTTCCTCATCTTCTTCATCTTGCAGGGAAAAAATGTTAGATCTGAACTTCTGGAGACTGCAAGGTCCCTTCCAAGCACATTTAGCAGAATATTGGAAGTTATAAATGGTGATTCAGTGTCACGTGCTATTGAATACTATTCCAATTTTGTAAGGGATGCTCACTCGGATAAGGATGTAAGGAAATAATGTTATGAACATTGTTTGATGGTCACAAGTGTCGTAGAGATGAATAGAGAAATTTATTTCCTGATGTTGTTGGTGTCTATGTTATTGTGATGTGGTATGCTAATTTTGAGTCTGACATTCCATACATGTGTACAGAAACACTTGACTGTATTACCAAACCTACGGCATATACATGAGCATCCTCCTTCTTTACATGTATCTGTGGGCTTTGAGAATGTTGATTCTGTAAATGTTCAGTCAAGCTACATAGAACCAGATGCTATTGGACAAACAGGAATTGCTGCCGATAATATTGACTGGGATATATCAATGGAAAATGATCAAATTGATTGGGATATAGGTGCATTGGAAGAAACTGAGGATACAGGAAATGGTTTGGGACCTTATGAAATAGTTCATGCAAGTGAAGCTGTGGAATCATACCCAATGGAGTCTAATAAGGAGGGTTGTACTACATTGCCCGAGGCTACTGTGTCTGAGATATCATGGGATGTCAGTGTTGAAACACCGCAAGTTGATATCATCGATGATGTAACCTTGCCTGATATAGTGGTGGATCATAATACATTCATCTCTTCAACTCAGTCTGGAGAAATCACTGAAGTTCGGAGTCAGCTTTTGGAGACTGAGTATAGGAATAAGATTCTTGATGATCTATATGAGGTATATCATTACTTTGGTACAAAACTTCAGAGGCATAATCTATCATCAAATCAAAAAACTTAGATGAAGGCTCAATGGCTATATCTATTTACAATTTCAGGTTAAGGCATTTCTATCTCAACGTTTGAATGAGTTGAAGAATGATGAAACACTGTCTTTGCAACATCAAGTCCAGGCAGTTGCTCCCTTTGTGCTGCAGCAATATACTTCTGATGCCATTGAGACGATGTTATCAGATGTTTCCTTGGCTATAACATTAATGTCAAGTAGGAAAACTCAAGATTTAATTATGATTCTCAATTCTAAAAGGTACTACAATTACTAGGTCATTGTTTTCTTATTTGTTCAAATCACCTCTCGTAGGAATTTTCCAGATTTCGATTCACAAATTTCTAGAGAAATGCAAATAAAATGAAGTTACTTGTTACTCAATTTCAACCACATTTTCAATAAACTACTATCCCACTTAATTTACTATTCTAAGTTCTCATGTCTTAGCTTTTTCTGTGGTGCTAATATTTAGTTTTTGTTGTAACATCTTTTGATTGATGAATTAACATTGTTAAGCTTGTAACTCTTTGTTTAATAAACTTGGCAACTATAATCTGTACCTGTACTTCTTAAATCATATCAAAATAAGTTATGCTATCTTAGAAACTGTTTGATTCAAATACTACAATCTACAGTTGCATATTAAGTTCAATTTTTGGGTCTTTGCAATTATTATGTCTACTTCAAAGCTTTTAGTTACATCGACAGTATAGGTTTTGAATTCTACCTATGTTTTTAGTCTTGACCTTGAATGTTGGTTAGAAATACACTGGTCAGCACTTTTTATTTGAAATTTGGACGAGGTAGCATGGTACAGCTAGTTGAAAAGATCATGTATTATATCAATAAAACTATATTTGATCTATTTCATTGTAAAAGTAGAATGAATCAACTCTATCCTTTACATTTTCTCTAAACGCTCAATTCTATAAAATGGATAATTCTCAGGTAAACTTATGTGAACTTTGATTTTAGATTTCTAGAGAGATTAGTTAGTACACTAGAGGAAAAGAAGCAACGTGAAGTGAAACTAAAGGAAGGGTTAAAGGAGTTGGCTGCCAAGCGCATGGAGCTGCAAAATTCATTAGCTTCATTTTGGCCAAAACAGGCAAGTTCTCTTCCTTTTAACTTATTTATGTATTTTAGTTCAGTTCAATTTTTCTTCCTTTTTTACTCAATTTTAATTTAGTCATAAAAACATTATGTTTCAACGACAATGTCAAATATACAAAAGGGGGAAAACCTGCCATAAGCTGATAGAAGCTACATAAAAGCCTTCTAGTTGGGCAGAGGATCATATAAAATATAATTTGTACAAGAAAACATTATCACCAAAAAAATAATAAAGTTTAGGGTTCAGGGTTTAGCCAAAAGAGAGCTCTAACAAGTTGTAGTCGGAGAATTTATTATGCTTCTTTTAACGGTGTACCCATCTAAATATATGAAAGAAGGCGGGGCTTCCATATTGGTAGCAAGAGGGGTTTGTCTGAAGGAAGATAATTGTTAGAATTAGTGGACTTGTTATGTGTTGAAAGCCCAAGGATAGTTTTGTAATTTATGTTACCCTAATTATTCTTTCCTTTTTTACTTAGGCTCTTGTTGCCTATTAATTTTCCCCCTCTTGTATCATTTGTTGCGTAAGAAAATAATAAGAAAATTCTCTATCGTGGTTTTTTTTCCCTGTACTAGGGTTTCCACATTAGTCTGTTTGTTAGTTCTTTGTCGTTACTTTTAATATGGTACCAGAGAAGGATAACGACGAAACCCTAAATACTAACCTTGATGGAACCCGAACGGAGGAAAACCTGAATAGAGGAGAACCTCACTGTCCGTGAGACAACTACTAGGATCAGCACCGCCATCGAAGTAGGATCGCTGCCACCATGGACGGTCTGTTTTGGCACCTTCAGACCATGCTGACAAGTATTCCTCTTCAGTCCCACATGCCGCTGAATAAAGCTTTAAGCTAGGCTGCAGCAACTTGTCGTCCACACACCATCGTCACTCCCTTCCAACCACTGCCCACTATACAGCTGCTCACTTCCTTTCAGTTGCAACCTACCCTTGCTGCAAACCCTAACCAGCCGATGACCACCACCTTGATGCAAACCCTAAATCCCAAATTCACACACACCCTAATACATCACTTGTACCATCTAAGCCATGAGACCTTTCACCTCTACCCGACCGGCACCTATACCTCATTGGAAAATCTCTCCAATTGTCATCCTAGGGTTAGTAATTTCCATGCCCATGTAGACTTTGAAACCGGTGAATGCTTAGCTTAGTCCAAATCCAATGTGTAGGACTTTTCTCAGGGTACCACCCAACAGCAACTAGCCAATGTTTAAATCGTTAATCGCGGAGTTTAAGGCAGCTTCAGGAACTTCTACCTATACACCTAGTTCTGGCCTTTCGACCACCTTGCTGATGTATTCCGAGAATTCGGTAACTTTGTTCTCTAATTTGTCTTCTACTCACGTGTCTAGTTCTATGGCAGAAATACTGGGGAGAAGCTAAATGACCAGAACTACTTCTCGTGGTCATAGTCTGTTAAGATGGTCCTTGAAGGATGCCACAAATTTGGCTTTCTGACAAGAGAGGTATCTCGCCCTTCACCAGGTGATTCAAGCCCCTAGGAACATTTTTGGATAGGGGAGGGTTCTCTCATTCGGGCCATGCTAATCAATAACATGGACCCACAGATTGGCAAGCCCTTATTGTATGATACGACTTCTAAGGATATATGAGATACAACTCAGAAACTTTATTCGAAGCGTTAGAATGCCTTCGCCTCTAGGCACTGAGAAAAGAAGTTCATGAATGCAAGTAGGGGACTGTTAGATGTAACATCCTATTTTAACAAACTTTCCCTCATTTGACAGGAAATGGATCTTTGAAGAGAAATTGTCTAGAACTGTCCCAGTGATGGCATAAAGCACTTTAGACTTGAAGAGGTTTACAGAATATATGACTTCCTTGCTAGGCTCAACTTGAAGTTTGATGTAGTTCGTAGTCGTATACTGGGCCATAGACCTATTTCCTCCTTAATGGAAGTTTGTTCAGAAGTCCACCTTCAGGACATTACAAGTGCTACGAACATTTTGCCTACTCGTGTCATTGATTTCGCTGCCTTCAAGGCAAGGTCCTTTACTCATGACAGTGAGAAGGACAACGAATAATAGGTTCCCATCTGTGAGCATTGCAAGTAACAGTGGCACACCAAAGAATAGTGTTGGAAATTACATGGTTGTCCCTCAAGAGGTAATAAACGCCCTTCAAATGATAAACAAAATTCAGGGCGAGCTGATGTGAGTGAGTCTGCTGGAAACTAGAACGATCCTAATGCGTCGACACTAAGAGCTATTGTTTAGTCAGGTATACCTCAGTTCCTTAGTCTTATCAGTGTTGATGGGATGAATCCTTGGATTTTGGATTCGGGTGCTACAAATCATTTGACAGGTTCTTTTGAGAGTTTTGTTTCCTATACTCCTTGTGCCAGTAATGAGAAAATCAGAATTGCAGATGGTTCCTTGGCCCCTATTGCTGGGTAGAGGCAAAATTTTCCCTTTGAAGGACTATCCCTACAAAATGTGTTGCATATGCCTAAAATTTCTAATAATTTGTTATTTATAAGCAAGATTATCCATGAGTTGAACTACAAAGTAACTTCCTTACCTGATTTTGTTTCTTTTCAAGAGTTGAGCTCGGGAGGATGATTGACACTACCTGGCACAATAGAGGACTCTGCCTCCTCGACGATGATGCTTCCTCTAGTAATATTTCTAGGATGAGTGTTGTCATCATACTTTACTACTTCGGAAAAAGACTATCTGTTGTGGCATTTTTGTCTGGGCTACCCCAACTTTCAATATGTGAAATATTTATTTCCCATCTCTTTTCTAAAGTTGATACCTTAAATTGTGATGTGTTTATTCGGGCTAAACAACATTGGGCCTCCTTTCCCTCACAACCATATAATTCAACCCAACCTTTCACCCTATTCATAGTGATGTTTGGGGCCGTCCAAGGTTACTACCTCATCTGGGAAACGGTTGTTTGTGATCTTCATTGATGATCATACCCATCTTACGTGTGTCTTCCTCATCTCTGACAAATCCAAGGTCACTTCCATATTTTGGGATTCTATCACATTGTAGAATTGCAATTTAATACAAAAATTGCAATTCTACGAAGTGACAATGGTCGTGAGTTTCAAAACCATACCTTTATTGAGTTTCTGTCCTCTAAAGAGATTGTCCACCTGGGTGCTTTTGCGTACACCTCCATCAAAATGGGGTTGCCGAGCAAAAGAACCGTCATCTTATGGAAGTAGTCCGTTCTCTTATGTTGTCTACTTTTTTTTTCTTCCTATCTGTTGGGTTCTCACTGTAACTCATCTTATTAATCGAATTTCCTCTCGTGTCCACCTCCAGACCCCCTTAGAATGTCTCGAGGAGTCTTACCCTTCTACCCATCTCCTTCTTGAGGTTCCCTTTCAAATGTTTGGGTACACGACTTATGTTCATAGCCACGACCTTAACCAGACCAAGTTACCCCTTGAGCTCAGGTTTGTGTGTTTGTTGGGTACCCTCTTCATCAACAGGGCTATAAATGTAACCATCCTCTTTTCGCAAGTATTTTGTCTCCATGGATGTCACTTTTCTTGAGGATTGTCCTTTCTTTCTCGTTAGCCTGCTTCAGGGGGAGAGAGTAAGTGAAGAGCCTAACTATGTTGTTTCCTTAGAGTCTACCATTTTTAATATTGTTACCTTACCTGACCCCAATCCTCATAACACAGTCTTACCATTAAACCAAGTTCTCTAGATAACCTACTATAGGAGAAATCTTAGAAAGGAAGTTGTGTCCCCTATTGCTCAGTCGACTCCGGTCTGAGATTCTAAACCATCACGAGATCAAGGTATGATTAAATCTATTGACTCATTTGATAGTAAAATGGGTTAGAATGACAGGTCTGATATAGTTGTTCTTGAAGACATGGGTGAAAAGGGCAGTGTTGATGCGATTGAGATCATGGCAGAAGCTGCAGGTAATGAGGCTAAATGGGATCATTTAGACAATCTTGATGAGTACGATTCGTCTCTTGACATACCTATTGTTGCACTGAGGAAAGGTACCAGGTCCTGCACAAAGCACTCCATCTGTGACTATGTTTCTTACGAGAACCTATCACCCCAGTTCAGAGCCTTTACAACTAACCTTGACTCCATCCTGATACTTAAGAATATCCACATTGCCTTAGAGTGTCCTAAGTGGAAAACTGTAGTCATGAAAGAGATGAGAGACCTTGAGAAGAACAAGACTTGGGAGCTCTGTGCTCTCCCGAAAGGGCATAAAACTGTTGTACGTAAATCGTTGTTTACACTAAGTACAAAGCAGATGGAACTCTAGACCGACACAAGGCCAGGTTAGTTGCAAACAGGTGTACTTAAACTTATGGGATCTACTACACTGAGACTTTTTCTTCTGTTGCAAAGTTAAACACTGTTAGGGGCCTTTTGTCTGTTGCTGTGAATAAAGATTGACCTCTATATCAACTAGATGTTAAGAATGCGTTCTTGAATGGAGATTTAGAAGAGGAAGTCTCTAGGCTTTGTAACCTAGTTTGGCTATCGGGTTTGCAAGTTTAAGAAATCCCTGTATGGGTTGAAACAGTCGCCGAGAGCATGGTTTGACAGGTTTACCACCTTCGTCAAGTCCCAAAGATATAATCAGGGGCTCTCTGATCACACTCTATTACGGAAGTCTCAAAGGCTAGGAAGATTGTTGTGTCGATCATCTACGTTGATGATATAGTGTCATGTGGGGATGACACCCTTGAAATTGTCTGGGTGGAAAAAAAGATGGACAAATTTGAAATTAAAGACTTGGGAAACCTAAAGTTCTTCCTTGGGATGGGGGTAGCTAGATCGAAAGAAGGTATCTCTGTATCTCAAAGAAAGTACGTTCTTGATTTGTTGACTGTAACAGATATGATGAGATGTCAACCTATTGATATGCATATCAAGTTCAATGTTAAACGGGGAAATTCACTTGCTAAAGTTCCAGTTGATAAAGAAAAATATCAGCGCCTGGTAGGGAAGTTGATCTACTTATCTCACATTAGACCAGATATTGCTTATGTTGTAAGCACCTTTAGTCAGTTCATGTAGGCTACTTACAAGGAATACATGGAGGCAGTTAACAAAATTATGAGGCATTTGAAAACAACTTCTGGTAAAGGGACGATGTTCAGGAAGACTGACAGAAGGTGTATTGAGGCCTATATTGAATCTAACTGGGCAGGGTCTATCATTGACAAAAATTCACCTTTGGATATTGTACTTTTGTGTGGGCAATCTCGTAACTTGGATGAGTAAGAAGCAAAGGGTTGTAACCAAAAACAGTGTTGAAGCTGAGTACAGGGCTATGAGTTTGTGGAAATGTAAGGAGATTTGGCTACATAAGGTTTTATTTGATCTTCGTCCAGACTATGAGGTGCTTATGAAATTATTCTGTGATAATAAGGCTGCTATTAGCATCCCCGTGCAACATGATAGAACCAAAAATGTGGAGATTGTGATAGACACTTTATTAAAGAAAGACTGGACAATGGTAGCATTGCATTCCTTCATTCCCTCAAGTCAACAAGTTGCTGATATTCTCACTAAGGGGCTCCTCAGATAGAGTTTTGATTCCTGTGTTAACAAGTTGGGTCTTATTGACATTTACGTCCCAACTCGAGGGGGAGTGTTAGAACTAGTGGGTTTGTTGTGTGTTGAAAGCCCAAGGGTAGTTTTGTAATTTATGTTACCCTAATTATTCTTTCATTTTTTATTTAGGTTCTTGTTTCCCATTAATTTTTCCTTTCTTGTATCATTTGTTGCATATGATTTTTCTCCCTTTACTATGATTTCTACGTAAATTTGTTAATTTTTTGTCGTTACTTTCAATAATAATAACTAAGAACAAATTCCAAATTAGTCTGTTACCAAGGTGCTTATAACAAACAAATGGCCTTTGAGTTTCACATTCCCTTTGCGCACAACACAACAATTTGATGGGAGGGTGAGGGAGTAGATCCTTCTCTGAACGACATCATGATTGTTTTATGTTTATGCTTATGTCACTAAAATTCCCCAATGGAGAATCCAATAGTCTTTTTGATACTCTATCTTTCCAAAATTTTCCTTGGCGGGTCATGTTTGTATGTAAGCTTTTTGGAAGTTGAATAATCTGCAAGGATCCTAATAAGGGGGCATTTTGAGAATGGTGGTAGTATATTAAACAAGGGTAAAATTGTAAGTTCAATCCATAGTGAGGGCATCGTGGGGGAGATTTAACCTCCAAATACCAATTCAAGCATAACTTAACTAATTCTGGTATATAGTCTTGATTAAGATGTTAAAAGTTCGAATCTTCCACACCCACATATTGTTCGAGTGAAAAAATGTTAGATATTCAAACACAAGTAACAACGATGCAATACCAAGGGAATTACAATATCTAATTTTAAGAACAGACATAAGCTTTTGTTTTATTTTACCTTTTATAACTTGTAACTTAATGCACACCCAACTATCTTCTTCCTCCTCTCTACCAATTCTTGTTCCATTTTGCTACTCGAGTACTTGTCTTCCCTTCGCAGGAGAAGACATTTGCTATCTAAAAGTTCCAACTTATTTTCCTTTCTTTTATCTAATGGTATTTTATACTTTGTAGAATATTACAGGTAGTTTAAGCCTAATATTATGACCATTTGATTTTTGGTTTTCAATCTTTGAAAATTAAGCCTATAAACACTTTTTCCACGTCTAGATTTTTTAAATTGTCATCTACTTCTTACCAGTACCAATGTTACTAAAAAACCAACCATAGACTTGAAAACTTATTATTGTTTTTGGAATTTGACGAAGAATCCAATTCTTTCGAATAAAGGTGGAAAGCAAGGTAAGAAAATAAGAGAAAATAGAGTTAAGTTTAAAAAAGTAAATGGTCATGGAAGGGACCTTGGGATAGCATACGAAGAACCCCCTCCCTCCAAGAAAAAGAAAACTAAAAGTATGATGTTTGATGGCAATTGCAGGAATCAGCAGTGAGGAAAACGAGGGAGTTGAAGAAGTTATGTGAAAGCAGTTTATCATCTATGTTTGATGGAAGGCCTGTCAACATTATTGGCGAAATTAATGCCGTTTTAACAAGTGGTCTCACCGCGTAAATCTCACCTCTCACTCTCAAGTGAATGCACTTAATACTTCTTAAGAAATCAAAAATCTGGATTACATATGGGATTGCTGTTCCTCAAACTTATTTCCCTCTTACTAAATCAATCTGTAGAACAGTATATTTACTAATGCTTTCAAGTTTTTATATAACCTTTCAGGTCGTTTTGTTTTTCTTTGCTAATTAAGAAGTTCAAATATATGTTCAAGCCGTTTTTCTTTTTCCATCATTCTCGGGGGTAACATGTCATTCTTAGGTAAATTCTATATATATAGAAACACTCGTTGGAGGGAATAGTGTTAATAAATTTAATTTTAATTTTTTTGATCTTTTAGGCAATCACAACGTTTGAGTAATAACTTTTATGCAATTCTGAGTGCCTGCAATTCAATAAAACCAAACAACACAATGATAAGTCAATAAACAAGTAGTTTATATTTTAAGGGAGGATGTGGATTAAAGTATCTATGTAGCTAGGGGATGAGCTCGTGATGGGGGATTTAAATCACATTCAGTTAGCAATAGTTAAGATTATATGAAATGCAACGTGCAGTATAGAGCTTTCGGTCATAGAACGACTTTAGGATTTCTTTCTCTCACGAATAGAGCTCATCTTTTATTGGCATGAGAGTGGGGAAGTGTTTCTGAAATTGAGGTAGGAAGTCTTACGCACTTCATTAGCTTTTCAATTTGCGGCTTTATATTGACCCTTTCAAGCGCTCATTTCTCAATACTTCAACAAATGTATAAAATCTACCAGTGCCTTACTTTAACACCTAAAACGATATTGGTGGAAAAAGATTTGGATCTGAGATCTAAACACAAGAAGAATGGTGGATCAGAGAAATTGAAGCCACGAAAGAAAAAGAGACATTTAGATAGATTCAAAAGGGAAGGCAGAATTTCCAAAAGTAGTAGCTCACTCAACTTGCCTAAATTTTGTGCAGTTGGACCAGTGACCAGTATTTCACATTTGAATCCACCGTGTTTGCCAAACATCCTAGACTGCCAAGGAATTTGTGTAGTGAGAGTGGTGTTTAGAGAAAAACGGTGATGAAATAGACTTAGTATCTTCCTGAAGACTAATGTGTGGGACAAATATTGTCTTCTCTAAGAAAAATTACTCAAAGGGGTGTTTGACGCCATGGTTCGAAATCAAATGCCTAGAAATTAAATGCATGTGAGCTTATTTGATGGGTTTTGATGCTTAAGAATTACAGATGCTTGTATTTGAAGTGTAGGATTTGGAAATCTGGATTTCTAATGTCGGTGTGTTGGGGTGTTGGTTTTGAATTCTGATTTAGCTAATCTGTTTGATTTTTTTTTTTTGTGTGTGAATTGTACATCCTAAATTTATCAAAATTTTAATTGATTTTTTTTCATATATTGTACCTCTAATTCAATTTCTTAACTCTATTGATTTTAACGACAGTAATGTAAAAATGAAAAATTTTAACATTCGATAACAATAATTTTGATTACATTTTCACATTAACATGAATGGTCTAATTAGGAATATTAGAAACCATTCACAAAATATAACAAGTCATGTAATCGAATGACGTTTATGAAAGATCTAGTTAAGCAACAATAAAAATGTTCTTTCAAAATAAGCATAACAAAAAGGGTCATGCAAAAACGAAAGTTAAGTAGAATTACATTTAGCCATAGTTACGATTGTCTTCCCTATGATATATATGCAATGCATTTTAAACTACTATTATCAAAAGAGTTTAAATAAAAATGAGTTTTTTTAACTTTTTTTTTTCTTAGAGGAATTGTCAAGAATGGCAAAATAGACAAACTATTTACACTTTATGGCTAAATCAACCGTAATGTGTTTTTGTCGTTTAGTGGTTAATTTTTTGCCATAAGGTGTAAATAATTTGTATTTTTTATTATCATTCATGAAAAAACCCCTATTTCTTAAGTCAATACAAATAAAATCTAAGCCTTCTTAAATTGACTAACGAAAAACATGAAAAATGTGATTAAACTAAAAATAAACAATGATATATGTGATATATATTTACTATTTTCACTATATGTTACCAATATATTAATATTTGATTTATACTTGAGATCACAATAGATACGCCATCAATGTTCACCTAGAAAAAATATAACAAAATAAACAAAATTTCCTAAAATGAAGAAAATATTAAGAAGAGAAAAGAGATGATTAAAAAAGATGATCTAATAATTATTTTTATTAAAAAAACTCCAAAAGAAAACAAAATAGAAAAATGAAAAATGAGTATTTTAAAAAATATTATTGTAATTAAATTAAAGGCGTATTTTGAATGACTTAGAAAAAAAAGTTTTTAAAAATTCATTTTTATTAGTTTTTCAATGATTGCAGCGATTGTTGAAGTTGTTGGCCAGAAGTTTGTTGGTAGAGTTGCGAGAAATGACACCCAGTGGTTGGCCGACAATGGCCGCTAAGGGTGGTATTCAAAGTTAACTAACGGATTTTCTTCATTAAATTAGAAAAAAAATGGTAATCCATGGGCTTGAATAGAAAGCCTTGGTGAAGACGGTCATTGATCAATGGTGAAGACGGTCAATGATCACCAATGTCTAAGACGATTAGTTGGTCGTTGACCACCGTGACAATTATCAGTTGCCAAGGGTCATGGCTATTAGTCATTGACCATCATTACGACCATTTGTTAATAGGCACGACATCGATAATTAAAGATAACGATTGGTCATCGTCGATCAAAATGTTCATCTAACGACAGCAACGTTCAAAGTTGTAGGTCACCAACAATTAAGATGATTGGTCATTGACGATCAAGATGATCGATGGTCAAGACAATCCAGAGTCGACGGTTGAGACGATCGGTCATCGTGATCGTCGATTGATCGTGATCGATTATCATAGTTGATCATGAAGTTGGCTAACGTTTGTTGCCAATGGTCATCAATGATCATTGATAATAAGTTGAAGTGAAATTTTTTCTAAAACATGACATTCAATTAAAAAAAACCCATATTCCAAACCTATGGGTTTGGTTTCTCAATCCCAGAAATTTTATTCCAAGTGTCCAAACATGAGTTTGGCTTCAAATACCAAACTCCCTTAATTCCAAATCTATGGACCAAACATGAGTTTCGCTTTACAAGCGATACAATGACTACAAAAAACTGTCAAGAATTTTAAATCTGACGGTTTTTAGATGTCGTGGTAGGCCATTTTTCTTGTATTATTGAACTGACAACAATAACACATAATTGATAATAGTATATTATTTACATTTACTATGAATGCGTCATAAAACCTAACATAAACAATTTAGTAATGATTAATAAAATAACAAATTATTTTATTAATCATTAAAATAAAACAAATTAATTCAAGATTATGAACTATGTTTAAGTAATAACTTGAAGGGTCTATAGTAGATGGATATGATAGAGTCCCTTATGAATACAACCCATTTTGTAATTATTAGAAATGATATAACAAAAATCGTTCATGTGGAGATGTGTGAGTAAGGGTGTCATGTACAAATACTTGATATAAGATTAGACCACGAGATAGTTAATCTCTCTGCATAACTCTGTTAACATGATCATGTGTAACTCAATTTCAATGCTTAGTGAATTATGAACTCTTGCATGTAAGGATTCATCCTTTTACTTGCATGGGTGAGGGTGGCTCGAGTCACCAACATAATAAGCCTACCATCTGACACAAAGTTAGGAATATACTTTTACAGGATGAAATTCACTCTTTTCCACATAAGGAAAGTAGATCGGTAGTTTATTTAATTGTTGATTATGGAACTTGAATATAATAATGGAGCCACATCCTCTCATTTTTCTGACAGAGACTTGGTTTTATAGTTTGACCATAAACAAATTATTCATTAGAGGGTCAATGATAGTTAAAAATATAGAGGTAATTACAAAAGTAAATAAATACATTTTGACCCAACTATAATTATGAATAGCTCGTGAAAGATCGACTTATGTGAAATAACTATATTCATCAATGCAACATGCCTTATGATACATAAAAATGCTCCTATAGCTCTATAGTGGTTTAACCCATAATCAATGAATGTTGATTGTAGCCTATAAGTCCATTTGGTCCCCTGCTAGCTCACTACATATTAATAAGGATCGTAGTTTTGTAAGAATAATTTTAATCGTTCAAATTAACTTAGGAAAACATATATCAATTACATATGATATGATTATTACAAAATATAATGTATTTAGACACATTATTATATGAGGAATTATTGTAAATGGAAAGAACTGTTAAAAAGATTTACAAAATATAGCAAAAGTTTATATTATATTAATGATAGACATTGATAGACTTTTGTATCAATGATAGATTTGGAATTTTGCTATATTTTGTAGATATTTTGGATCATTTTGGTATATTTAAAAATGTCCCTTATTATATATATGTTGGAATTTATGTCCTAAAACTCGTAGTTTTTAGTTTAAAATTAAATTTTATTCAATAAGGTGGTTATCGAGGACTTGTTAGTGAAAATATAATAATAATCTTAAATCCAATAAACTAAGGTTCTGAGGCTATGTAGTGTAGACTTTAACTTTATGTAGAGACATAAATGTGGATCAAGTTCGAGTATATAACCCAAACAGTTTATAGTGTATGAATAAGGGTTGTGTGCCATATTTTGCGAAGACTATGGATGTGGCCCGCTTTGTAGTTAGTACAAAAAATGTGATTATGAATCGTTCAAGTAGAGACATGGAAATGAGGGCATCCTATGTAAGCAGTTTACATAAAGATTGGAACCATGAAATAGTCACTTTTTAGTTATAACACGTGGACTATATAAAATTGACTATTTTAATTATGATGGCCTAGGTAACTTAATCTTAATCCTGAGCTAACTATGAACTTTTGTTCAAACGAAATTATCCTTAGATCTGCACAGGTAAGGGCAACTCAATAGTGTTGGCCCAATAAGCCTCCTATTTCAAAGGTAAGACTAGATGGATGGCTAGGGACATAGGGTGCAAGACGAAAATCACTCATACCTGCTTTAGGATTAGTAAATAGGTTGTTCCCAAATGATTGAATCCAGGGCTTGAACAAGGGGTCCCACCCTCTCATTGGCCAGAGAGGGATTTAGTTTATAGGTTGAACCTAAAACCAATTGTTTAATAGTAGATAAGTGGGACTTAAGGTGATGTAGTCTTGGATGTAAAACAATATTTTGACCAGCCGAGGTTACAAACAATCTGTGAAGGATTAATTAACTGATCATGGTTATACTAGATGGACATAAATATATCTATAGTGAGGGGAGTGCCACTACGAGACTTTAGTGGAATAACTCGTTGGTTAACGAATGTTGATTAACTCGATCTAAAAGAGTTTAGTCAGTTAATCTCGGATCGTTAGAGCCCATGATCTTATAGGTCCATTAGTTTCCCTTGCTAGCTCATATGAAATTAACTTAGAACAATATGTTGGAATAATTCGAATTGTTCGAATTAAGTAAAAAGAGAGAAACTGACGAATATGGATGCATATTTAGAAGCTCAAAATTGATGGAAATGGTGAAGGTTGTAAAAAGTTAAAATGTTGACTTTTGACTTTGAAAAGTCAAATTTAAGTCAACTTTTGACCGACTTTATATTAATATGTGATTTGAATTTTAGAAAAATGAATGTGAATTCATGCTCGGGAGGTTAGAATCAAGCAACATACATAAAATGGTAAAAAGTCAAAATGTTAAATTTTGACTTGAAAAAGTCAAAGCTTAACTTTGACTTAAATGGTCGAATAACCGTATTGCCCTTGGACTAAAGTTAGTGGAAAAATTCAACACTTTGTTAGATAATTCCACTAATACTTAGTGGGATAAGTGGTTACATGAGATGTAGACACCTAGCCCATTAAGTTCCACACTACAGAAATCGGGGATCTCCCGACGTCGTCCGACATCAACATTTATACCTACGCATCAGGAAAGGATCTCCCGACGTAGATAGTGTCGTTGGAAAAAAAGTCGAAAGTACTGCATTGATGGAGGATTTCCTAATGCACAAAAGGAACTGCATTGGGAATGCCTTACTCCCAATGCCGTCAATAACGATGGATGGAGCACGTCGACAGAGGGGGACTTCCGACGTCCCCTCCCTGCGTCAGGAGTACCTTTCTCTTGACGCGACAGTGGAGAAGCTTTCCCCGATGCATTGCTCACAACCTTGGGGGGAAGGACATCATTTCCGACGTCGTTTGTGTGTCGAAAGATATTTTTTTTATATTTATTTTTAGTTATTATATTCATTTTTTTTTATCATGAGGTACTCTTTTGGGTTCTGGTTCGATTTAAATTCAATAAAATTATGAAAGAAAACAAATAAAAAATTATTAAAATGCCAAATTATAATTTATATAATTAGAAACTAAATCCAAATATTCGAAAAATTACAAATTGTTTAATTTGTTTGAAGCAATTACATAAAAAAAAATACACTATCTTCTAATCTTCGTGGACACCATATTTGAATAAGTCCAAACCTACAATGACATAAAAGTAAATTTATATATGTATCATCGATGACAAATTAAACAACTTAAAAGTTAAAAAACTACTACCCCAAGTGTTCAAGGTCCTTTATGTGCTCGATTCATTTCCTCAATCATATTCTTCATTTATTCTATCTGTCGGGTAGCTTCAACCATTTGTCGAGCATGCAACTTCGGCATTCTACGTTGTTCTTCAATTAATCGTTTTGCTTCTTCAAACTCACTTTTTTATTATTCAATCTTCGATTGTGAGAACTCAAGGCTAGCTCTTAGTTCACTAACCTCTCTCGAGTGCATTTCTTGCTAATATGATGACGAAGAACTGCTCCTCTTATTCCGAGACATGGGCTTGGGGACCTAACCAAGACCTTTTGAGTAGCTTGGTCGTCTACCTAAAATGGTCTTACATATCTTGTCCTTGAAGAGTGGTTGAGAACCTTTTGAGGTGGGTTGGGATTGAAGTGCTAACATTTAATTTTTGCATCAAAAGTTTGACGTTATGAACTCACAATTAAAAGTAAAAAACAAAACAAAAGGTTCTGATAAACTGACATGAGCATCCACGGCCGCTTGTGAAACGAATTGGCCACTCCTATTGACTTGTGTTTCTCTAAACAACTTCACACGGTCCACTAAATCACCTTGTTGTTTAGTGAGCTCATGTTGTCGTTGTGGGAATGACTTAGACCCGCTACTATAGTTGTAAGACTATTTTATTTTAGTAGCCTTGTTTGTTCTTGATTGCTCTTACATGTAAACAATCAAAATGTTACATACAAACAACAAAAATGAAGTAACATGAAGGAACATTAGAAAGATGTAAATCACCTAAAATTGTTGACTCAAGTAATGATCGTAAAGAAAGTGACAATCTTCCAAACGGTTCACCAATTTGTATGGTGGGTGAACTCGTGCTTGTTGAAGGTCATTGAACTTCTTAAAATGCCTATGATAGTCTCCCCTGAACTCTTTTCACGAGGTGAGCATTTAATGCTCAACAAATTGAGTAAGTGCTTGATCTGTGAAATCAAGCACGAACCGTTGCTACAAAGGAAAGAAAATACAGATTAGATTTTTGTATATGTAGGTTTAACATATATGTAAAGTAATTCATAAACTTACTTGCCGCCTTTGACAACCTCGATGTACTCTGAAGAAACATCAGCCCACTTAAGGCAGCGAATTGGAAATGTATCTCGCGTTAATACACTGATGGTGTTGCTGAATTGAATAGTATGTGGTGAGATTGACTTCTCCACCCTTGGATTGATGGAGATTGGGATCTTCCCAATTTTCTATACATATCTCTCAAACTCCAAGTTTTGGGAGTACTGACATCTCTTAGGAGTGCGATTGAGTTGAGAGCCATCTAAGAAAACATAACACTATTAGAAACAAAACTCCATGTTTATGCAATTTTCATTAAAGTAACGAGACTATGAAGTGTCATCCACCAAAGACAATCTCGCGTTATTGAATGTGTCATCGAACTTCAGAAACTGATCATTTGTTTCCTGAAAACAGCTGGAAAATGATGACATAGTACCTGTGGACATAAAAATCAAAATTAATTAAAGAAATGAAACTATCTCAAATTGAATGTATAAAAAAAATGAAATATGTGGATACGTGATTCGTCATTATTAGTCATCATTGCTTGATCCGTTTTGAGGTGATAATTATTCATCATCATCGTTTATGAAGTTGACAACGACATGACGCACAATCGGTCTTTCTACCATTATAAGAACAACGTTAGGTCTACTCATAGTGTCATCCTCAATGTGGTTATCTACACGATGTCCGACAACGATTTTCAATACATTCAATTGCTCATTCTCAACATCCTCCACTTCAGGCACGTCTCACATACGTTTATTTTGGACCACATGAACAACTTTCCAATTGGAACCATTTTTTGGGTCTTCGAGGTAAAAAATTTTATGTGCCTAGTTCGCGAGAATGATTGGTTCCTTAGTGAACCAAAAACACTACGTATGGTTGTAGCCTAATTCCATGTGTGTCCTATGACTTTTGTTGTTGTCGATGTCAAACCATCTCCACTTGAATTGTCACACCCCCTCCCGGACTACCTGCTACCTTAGACCGAAAGATGGCGTGAAGCCGACGAACAACACTTTTCTGTACCTGTATCTGTCGACTCTGCTTAAAACTTTCATGTGATGAACTTGCCAATCTAGTATATAAACTATTGTACATGCCACAAAACACAGCGGATCCTAGGCTAGTCAAACACAGCTAGTCAAACACATACATGAAGTGTACCTCAAAATTTACCGATTTCACGAGTAAACCTAAAGACACCTTAATCAAAATATAACCAACAAAATTTACACAACTACAGCTCCTAAAGCTTATACAAACTGTGGAGTATCTATAACATACAAGGGTGTATATACATCACAACACAACAGACTCTATGCCAACTCAAAACACGTACTGGCAATCGATAATGAAGCTTCCGCAGACTAAGGCAGTCTATCAGGCACCGGGAACTCGATCTCTACTTGGAAAATGGGTAAAACATTTTGGAAAGGGTGAGCTATGAAGCTCAGTGAGTGACTCAGTTTAAAACTATGAATTTAAAGATAAGAGCACCTGAAAACTTTACACATATAAATCTGTTTATACAAGTCGTAAACGTAAATGTGTAGTAGTAAGAATAGCTTCCTTAAATACTCAGCATGTTCATCATTGAAATCTAGCAAGGCATATCAAGTATCTCGAAGCATTTTAACTAACATGACGAATCTACGTTGTTTAGGGTACACCTAGTACAACAACGTTTACAAGCACTACGATGTAGTGGGGCCCGCCCAGCACTCACGACAGCATCGTTGTTACGGAGTACACTCAACGTCAACAACGGAATCTAACCAGTGTGCACACGGTAATCTCTAGCCTCAGGCTCAAGATCTCAGTCATGTAGTTAATGAAAATTTCATAAATCATCTTAAAATATTAAAACATGCCTGCTTATAAATTTTACACAAAGCTCGAACTTTACTCAGCTCTTTCGTGGAAAATTGTAGTTCTTAAAACAAAACTTCATACTAATTCATGCTTTGCTTAAAATATTGTGGTTTAAATACTTTCCAAACATTTAATATCTACGCGCTAGCATAAATTTCTTTAAGAAATCTAGTCTCCAAATGTATACTTGAAAATAGTCATGAAATTCAAATACCTTTCATGGCTTCGTAAATAAACATTTATCGCATTCAATCATAATAACAATTATGGAAAATATTTCAAAGTTGGTTTTGTCACTCATAGTCTTGGGTTAGATCCTTGGTCTATAAGCTCGGTTTAATTCTTCTCGGCCTGCCAACAACCCAACCAAGTATTAAAACTCTAAACATTCTGGTTTCCTAAAGATATACATAACATGTCGCACCAAAGATGACGCTCACGAAAACAAAGCTTAAGAAATAAAATCCTATTTCAACAATTCTCTAAAATTTCCAGATTTCTAACATAAACTTCAAAGGACTATAACTTTCTCAATACTTAACCAAAATGAGTGTTCTTTATATCAAAATCTTCATTTTGAGATCCTCTAAAACGTACCTGAAGACATATAAATCTGATTCCCCGTGCATAAACACATATAACCCTCAAAACAGAACCACTTCCAGAATCGCGCGCACACGACCTCTTTAACTTGTCCCTACAATTTAACTGATTGTTAGTCGTTTTTGGTTTACAATTTCTTCATGAAAGTTGTAGTAAATCGAATAAGCTTTCCAACCATACCAAATAGAGATTCTAACACCACCGATACACTCTGAAATACAAGAAAAACCAGAGACCTCCTGATTTCGAGTGAAAACCAACTGCCCTGTTTTCTTCATCAAAAAGCACCAAATGAATATCCGAATTTGCTCCAACGTTCTTCATAAAGTTTGTTTGAAAATGCGTTAACTTTTAGTAAATGTAAATCTCACCTCTTAATTCCTTTTGAAGAGTTCGAACCGAATTAAAAACCAGTGATGTGCAGAATGAACTAAAATTCAGCCATGGATACACTTTGCTTGAGTTCTCCTCCTCTTCTTCAACCTCAAAATTCTAGTAAAATTTCTCTTCTTCTTCCAAACTCTCTCTTAGAAGTTCTCTGCAAATTGAAGAAGGGAAAAGAAAAAAAAAATGGAAGTTGGATGTCTTCAAAAATCTTGGCGGTGAAGGGAAGAGAAGAAGAAGAAGAAAAGAAAAAAATGAAATTTTCTTCTCCTTTTCTTCTTTTTATCCTTTCTTTTCTTTCTTTTCTTTAATTTATTTAATAAAACTATTTAATATATATATATATATATATATATATATATATTTACACTTAATTTCCATTTTCTTTTTCTTTTTTTTTTCTTTCCACATTTAAAGAAATTAAACCAAGAAAATATCGGGTTTACATGAATAGCCAAACACGTCGTTCCAGCAGATATTGTACATGTAACACTTCATCTAAAACACCGTAGAAAATATTGTCAATACTTCCACTGTCATTCTTTTCACCGACTACTATGACTCCAGTGTTCTATGTAGTGTGTTAGGAATCACGCTCTACAGTGTGAAATCGTACCCCACTGACAATGCATCCACTCTAAGAATGAACGTCAAATAAAAGTCTCATCGCAAGTGAGAAGAAATCATGAAAAAGCTTTTCTCTCTCATGCATTTCTAGGACCTAAAATTCATGTAAATGAATATAAATAAATTCTCAAATAAGATATACCAATTCCCAAAATCATGTACGCTATATACTTGAGCTCTAAACCAATTAGAAAATGTTCGTTAATGTCTTCTATATAAGTCAGAAGCACTTTGAGCTTGACGACGTATCAACCTCAAGTGTTTCCTAAAGTAGATAATAGTGAGTTTGTGTGACTACAATAACAGACTTAAAATAGCTAGTGAAGTATAAATTTGGGAAATGCGTACTTACGGTAGTTCGCTATTTCATTTACATTGTTGAGGATGTACCAATATGAGAGATGTTTCTCTTCCTATGATAGAGTTCGTAAACTTGACGCCCCTAATGGTCGTACTTTTTGCACGAACACTTCAAATTCACTAATTACCTCGTCATAAAAAATGCTATCAACATTTTGTTCATCTATAGTGAATCGAGTTTCAATCCCACTAAGATATCTTAAACAAAAAGTCTCTGATTCATTCATCACATATGCTTCTGCAACAGACCCCCTCAAAACGTGCTTTGTTTCGAACAAATTGTTTTAACGTACATAAACTTGTTTCAATGGGAGACAACCAACTGTAAGAGATTGGACCAACAACTTTGATTTCATATGGTAGGTGAACAACAAGGTGTATCATTATGTCGAAGAAGGCAGGTGGGAATATCCTTTCCAAATTACAAAGTATGATTATGATATCTGATTGGAATCGATCTAAATCACTTATTCTTATCATTCTTAAACATAAGTCATGAAAAAAACCACACAATTTAGTAATAGCAATGGACTCATTTTTCGTAGATATGCTCGAACGCCAATAGGGAGAAGTCGATGTAGCAAAACATGAAAGTAGTGATTTTAAGACCTGATATTTTTTCGTCTCTGTCATTCACACATCGTAAAATATTAGAAACGAATCTATCAAAAAACTTAATTGATTTCAAATACTTACAAAAGCCAACTCGCTCGCTGCTAATAAACATGTATGTTGCATGTGGCTTCACAAATCTATTATCGACTTCTATAAGGTGTAAATTCTTCCTTATTTTCAAATCTTGTAGGTCCAACTGATCGTTCTTGGTATCTTTCGTTTTTCCTTCAATATTCAACAACGTTTCAACCAAGTTGTCACAAACATTCTTTTTAATATGCATTAGATCCAGTTTGTGATGTGATAGTAGTCTTGCCCAGTAAGGAAGTTTGAAAGAGGTACTTCTTTTAGTCCAATTGAGAGCTCTCGTTTTTTTCTTATATATCAGTGAGGGATATTTACTCATAACTATAAAATCCAACGAATTTAGTTGTTCCAAGATATCATGCCCATTAAGTACAACTGGAGAAGTCCTACACTATACCTTTCCATCATGTAGCTTACTTCTATACCAAACGTGGTTGTCTAGAAGATAACGTCCCATGAAAGAGATTTTTCCTCTTATCTCGAATGCTGAGTTATCTCCCATGCATATGGGACATGTTTGATACCTTTTCGTACTCCATCCAAAAAAGTCACCATACGCTAGGAAGTCATTAATTGTCCACAATAAGATTGCAAACAATTGAAAGAATTGACTGGTAAGAGAATCATAGGTATGCATACCAAAAGTCCATAAGTCTTTCAATTCCTCAATCAATGGTTGTAGGTAAAAATCAATTTCTGTACTAAGAGATCTTGGACTAGGTATGAGCAATGAATGAAGAAGTTAGACTCTTGCATACATTTCCAAGGTGACAAATTATAAAAAACTAACACCATAGGCCACATATTGTACGAGGTACTCATATTTCCAAACGGATTAAACCTATCTGAAGCTAATTCCAAATGAACGTTCATTGAATCTGAAGCGAAATCCAAATATTCACGATTAAAATGCTTCCATCCCTCTGCATCAACTGGATGTCTTAACACATTCTCTGTTTCGACTCGTTTATCCTTATGTCATCTCATGTTAGATGAGTCTTCTTGTGATATAGACAATCACTGTATAATGGAATGTGGCGCAATACCTTACGTGATTTTTTTTCCTTTGTTAGGACTAACCTTGTATCGAGACTCACCACAAAGTTGCACAATATTGCAAATCCTTAAATTCCTTAGATACAACACGTAGTCGTACTTACACTCATGAATAGTCTCATATCCTAGGCCTAAGTCATGTAGTTTTCATTTAGCTTCGTAAAATGAACTAGGGATAGTAGTACCCATTGGAAATGCTGCTTTTAAAATTTTTAATAACATGCTAAGGACTCGTTACTCCAATTGTTGAGAAGTTTGATATGCATCAACTTAACCAAAAAGTTCAGGGAGGAAAATTCTGAACAACCAGAGTATAGCTTATTACACGCTTCATTCAATAACTCCTGGAATATGTTTGTTATCTCTTGTTCTACACCAATATTAAATGACATTCATTCTTCAAACCTTCCTCTGTTTCTTCTTCATGTTCAATCGGAGCTTGTAAATCATTAAGCATACCCAACATTTCATTTTCTTCATGAAAATGGTCATTGCTAGTTCCTTAATAAAAAAGGTTACTACTAGTTCCTTCATCAAATCTTTCTATACTTCTATTCAAGTTCACTAGCTCATCATGATAAACTCAGTCTATATAGAAGAGAAAAATTCCAATTGTTAATAAATGTCGCTCCACACCCTCTAGTGAGACCCAAATTGAGTTTATACATCTCTTGCATGAACACCTTGTTCGTCTGTAGTCATCGATGTGATACTTTGCAACCTCTAAAAATTGAGACACTCCTTCTCTATACTCAACCGATAACTTATTCGTAAGTTTCATCCAACCCTTGTCCATCGCTAAAAACCTAAAACATAAATATGATTGATTAGTCTTATATTTCTCTTCTTAAATACTCAAACTTACTCCAAGCTACACCTCATAAGTACCCAATCTCCCAACTTTCACTAAAGCTAAGTTTAAACTAAATCTAAAACATAACCGTAAGATAGCCAAAAACTAACCACAAGTTACTTTAATCTTTACAAGCTACCTAACACTTCTAAGAAACTTTACAATCCATTATAGCCCCCTACCCCCCAAATTTCAACTATTTCAACAAGCAAAACATAATAACAAATTAAAAATTAAAGGCTACCATAACTGTAAGATAGCGAGAACAAATCCATCAAAATGCTTTAACTAACACTTTCAACAAAAAATTTTCTTAATCCAATATAAGCCCTAATCCACCCCCCCCACCCCCCCCCCCCCCCCAACAATTTTAACAATTTAAACAATTTTAATTTCAACAATTTCAATTTCAACACTTTCAACATTTTCAAACCTAAAATTCTATTTTAACCCTAAACATCTAACAATTTCAACCCTAAACCTCTAACAATTTCAATACATTTAAATACATTTCAACAATTTAAACCCAAAATCTATAATAATTTCAATATACAATACATACATTTCTTTAACTTAGAAAAAAGAACAAAGAACTTACTGAAATCTACAGCAGCGACGACAGAATAGGAGGACAAACGACAGAGTAACCCAGTGGCAATGAACGATAGCCTTCTTCCCGACGGACGGATCTCTCTTGGTTTCTCTTTCTCTCTAACCCTTTCTTTCTCTTTTTCGGATCTGTGTTCACAGAACACAGATCTGAAATTTTATAAGGGATCTCCCAACGCACAACAAAAACTTCAAGAGATCCCTTTTATTCCGGACGCCATAAGTAAAATGTTAGGAATAGTGGCCCCCACTCCCGACGTTGTATGCACGATGTGGTCAAAGTATACGTCGAGGATGGTAATATAATTTCCAACATATATATGCACGACGTTGGGGAAAAGGAAACAATTAAATAATTATGTCCTTTTCCCCGATGCCGTAGACGTCTATGTCAGGAATAACCACCTATTTTTCGACAATTATTGCATGGCATCGGAAAAAATAAAATTATTATTTAAATTTTTCCTGTTCCTCGATGTTTACGTGTACAACATTGAGGATTGTGTGGTCATTCCCGATGCCACGAAAGCAACATCGGGATAGATTTTCTCTGTAACATAAAACCTTACGGCGTTTGCGGAGGTGTTATTTTCCGATTTTTTTTTATTTCGATGTCAGAATTTGCTCGGAAGAATCCCGATTTTTTGTAGTGCCACTAATGGTTAGTGGAATGTTAGGTATTGATATTTGATGTACTAATTACATGCATTTTTTTGCATGTAATTAGGTTATTTAAATATAATGCCTTTTTCCAAAATTTTTAGAACTTTTGAAATTTTGACAAATTTTATTATTTTCAAAACTACACCGAAGTCTCTCTCTCTCTCTGTCTCAACCATAAAATTCTACCTCAATTTCCATTTCTCTCTTAATTTCTTCACTTAATCGGGTTCCACAACTCGGTTCTAAGTCCATAGGGTAACGGGTAAACTCTAGTAATGGTCCTGAGTTCGTGTTCATAAGAAAGTTACGAGGAACAAAAATCTATGAAGATAGGTTTTTTTTTCTATAAACCCTTATTTCGTAGTTTGAAACATGTTAATTTCTAAATAGTTTAGATGCATCTAGAGTAAAGTTCGATCTTTATTCCGCTGTGCATGTTTCCTATTTTCCATCAATATAGTTAATCTATAATTTTTACTTAAAACTATATATCATGAGAGAATTTGTTTTTCAAAGATATATTAATTTTTAGGGTAAATTTTAATTTATACCCCTAAACTTTGGGGTTTGTATCAATATAAACCTTAAACTAATAATTATATCAGTTTCAACCCTGAATTTTGAGAGTTGTAGCAAATTTTAACCCCAAATTAATAATTGTATCAATTTAGTCCCTAAACTTTTACAAATGTATCAATTTAAACCCTAAACTTATATGAATGTATCAATTTAAATACTCAATTATTATGTTTTACATAGACACACTTATGAAAGTTGAGGGCTTCAATTGGTACATGTATATGAAAGTTCAGGGTTTAAATTTATGCATTTATGAAAGTTTAAGGTCTAAATTAATTCAACTAATTAGTGTATGATTTAAAAGTTTAGAGTTTAATTTAATATAATCATTAGTTTAGTATCTAAATTGATACAATTCTCAAAGGGAAACTTACATAAATGTAACAAACACCAAACTATTTACGGCCGATATAACAAAGTTCATAAAATTAGCTATTTTTTTAAATATTAGGTTCGCCCTTCCATCTTTCTTTTGCGATTCGTCTTACTCATGCGATTTCATCTTTCTTCTTTTCTAGTTTTTTTCTGTAATTTCTTTGCATCATATTTCTTATTTTTCAATTCTTTACTTATGTCGTTTAATCTTTCAATCATTTCTCTTCTTTTTTTTTTCGCTTTTCCATTGTCTTTCTACTTTTCTTTTTCTTTTTTTCGCTGCGATTTCTTTCCATCGTCTTTTTTTTTTTTTTTATGTCATGTACAAAAAATAACAAAATCTAAAAGATCGTGTATAAAGAATCTTGGAAAAAAATCATTTAGATTGGAGTAGCCAAATGTAAACAATCATGTAAAAAAAATAAAAGATCGTGTATAAAGAATCTTGGAAAAAAATCATTTAGATTGGAGTAGCCAAATGTAAACAATCGTGTAAAAAAAAATAAAAGATCGTGTATAAAGAATCTTGAAAAAAAAATCATTTAGATTGGAGTAGCCAAATGTAAAAAAAAAAATAATAAAAGATTGTGTATAAAGAATCTTGAAAAAAAATTATTTGCATTAGAGTAGCCAAATGTAAACGATCGTTTTAAACAAAAAATGTAAACGATTGTGTAAAAGAAAAAAAATCGTGTATAAAGAATCTTGAAAAAAAAATCATTTGGATTGGAGTAGCCAAATGTAAACGATCGTGTACCAAAAGAATTTAAAAAATCGTGTACCAAATTTTGATAAAAAAAATCATTTAAATTTGGGTGCCCAAATCTAAACTATCGTTTAACCAAATTTAAACGTAACCAAATTAAACGATCGTGTAACAAAATTAAACGATGGAATTGAAAAGATAAATTGTAGTCATATCTAAAATCGCTTATCAAACAACAACCAAATCTAAACGATCGCAAATATATTACTGGTTGACGGGACATTTTTTGTACTTTAAACGATGAGTCTCTAGGCTTTTTTCGTTTTTGGAATTGTTTTATAGAATGTAAATATTTTGCCGCTTTTTTATATTTTTGAAAAGATCCCATCCTCAAAGTTTAGGGATATAAATTGATATTTGTCCAAATTTTTAAATAAAACTATATATTATGGGTAAATTTGTTTTCTAAAAGCAATATTATGGGAGCATTAATGCATTTGAATGTGATTCAAGTATTATATTAATATAAATAGAATTTATATTATTAATATGAATAAAAGTCAAATAAAAACTATCACTTAGGTGAGAAATATACCATTTATATATGATTTAAATTCGATTGAATCAAATATAAAATATTTAATTTTCTAATTTAAATAATTTTTAAACTTAAATGAATTTCCATGTTAGTTAAGTTTAAGTTATCTGGCATATGTACCGATTCATTCATGTATCTCCTTCCAATCACAAACGTCACAAATGGAATCGAAAAGAAAAATTTTCCAAATCGCAATCAATTGGAAATTAGAGACTTAGATTGAATGCACAAAAATGTAAAGAGGAATACATCTGAATATTGATGGGAATGAATTTGTTTACAACCTAGATGATTTAGTGTGGTAAACTTTGGTTCCATTTGGTTGATAATGGTTGTCCTTCCCCTTCTCTTCATCTTCCTCCTCACCCTCTTTATCATTCTCTTTTTGATTCACAAAAAGATCAAAGTCTCCATCAACATTCTTTTTGATGGGTGACTGCCATCCCTCCTGCCCTCCAAATTGCTCCCCCATAAACCCACCATCGTTAAACCTCTCCCCCTTCTCGTCTGCATCTACATCCCCTTGTTGCACCACCAGCAATGACACATTTGTTGCAAAGCTTGATGTTACCAACGCATCCCCTAACACCCCCAGCTCCGGTGAGTCACTCCACTCCGACAGCCCCGACACGAGCGGAGACACCATCCCTCTACCTCTTCCAACAATATACAAGCTGAACTCATTTTCCAATGTGCTTATTGCTTTTAGTGTTTCATCTCCATTGTTCACCACAACTTCTGCATATCCAATCGATTGGTTGCTCGAGATTTGTAACCGAAAGTTATCAATGTAGTCGTTGTCAATCACCTTCTCCTTCTTTGCTCTTGCTAAGGCCGTAAGAATTTCCACATTTTCTTCACCAGGAAAGTCCATTATGCTCATTTCCTGCACTTCTTCACCAGGGATGAATCTTACCACTGTTATAAGAATGCCTGGATGCTCTGACATCCGCAATGCGTAAGCTAGAGCTTCTCTGTCGTCAGGGCCACCGATGAAGAATAGAGCAAAGCGTTGTTGTATGCGGTTGGATCGATTGGAGTCTGTGAGGCTGGTGGCAGAGAGGCCACGGTCAACAAGGACTGCTACAGAGCAAGGGGCATTAGCCATCACACTGTTATTGACCAACCCAAGTGAGGGGTTGCCATCTTCTAATCCCCCATCTAGTGTTGGCTGCTTGTGAAATGGGACAATGATCAAGTGTACACGCTTCTCCGCTGCAATGCCACAGATGTCGTCGTGCATTGTTGCATATGGTGACACGGCTGTGAGGGAATGGACAGTGACACCGTTATTCTGGTTCTCAAATTTGTCAAATGCATTGATAATGTGGTCAGTCTGGACCTTGGCTTTGGCGGAGCTGGCTTTGCATTGGCCATGGACAATCAGCATTGCCGTGGCACGACCAGTAAGCTCGACCAAATGAATAGCGAAGACTAAAAGTGGCGATTGCTTGGTAGGGTTTGAAGCTCCAAGGAGATGGATGATGCCGTAGACATTTCGGGTGGAGTGGACACAAGCAACAACTCGAAACTCTGCCTCCGGTTTGATGCTTTGAATGGTTCTGTACCTACTTTTCCTCGATGTCTTGATTGATTTGTAAGTAAAAGCCAATGTTGGTCCAATTAGAGCCGTCATTACCCAGAAAGACATGATCATCACTGTGAACGTGAGACGTCCCAAAGCCTAGAAAAAGGTCGAGAAGTTAAGTAATTTCGACTTCAAGCAAGAATTCTAATCAAAAGTTGTGCAAGATTAACATTAATTTCACCTGCATATCTCGTCCGGCACTGATGATTATCAAGGCAAGTAAGCCCTTGGTATTCATAAGTGAGCCAAGAGTCAAACCCTCTCGCGGTGGCATGTTGCAGAAGATGGCCACAAGGAATGTGCTAACAATTTTGGCCGAGGTAGCCAAGAAGATGATCAACAAAACCAATACCCAGTCCGATTCTTTAGAAATGATGTTACAATTCACTCTAAGGCCAGTCACCACGAAAAATGTAGGCATCAGAATTGATTTAACCAGATCTTCGACCTTCCCCATGATCATATCCTTCAGCTCGCCCTTAGGCATGATAACCCCCCACATGAATGCTCCAACTATCGAATGCGTACCACATGCATCAGTAATCAATCCACACGCCACCACGCCAGTCATCACAAAGCAAATATGAAACTCATTGTAGTTCCCATCTTTGGAGCTGACGCGAATGAGCCACTTGAGAGCAGGACGGAAAAGGAAAAGACACATGCACACAAAAACAAAGGTGGAGGTAACTGCATAGTATTTCCCCACATTGCTAATCGACATGGTAATCACAAGAAGCACCCAAGAGCAGAGATCTGTAATAACAGCAGCGGATAAAGCAGTTCTTCCAATCTCCGAATGGAGAAGCTTAACATCAGAAAGGATACGCGACAAGTCAGGGAAGTTGGTGGTGGCTAAGGAAATACCCCAAAACAAAGGACCATGGGCTGTGGCCTGGGGCATCTTAGCTTTGTTCCTACTGTTGTTGATCAGATGATGCAAGCCAATCCCAACGGGAATTGGAAGAAGTATACCAAGCAAAGCAATGCTTATAGACTTCCCTCCAGCACGTACAATTGGAGCCATGTCGAGCTCCAAACCAACAAGAAAAATATAATAAACCAAACTCAAATTCGCAACAGTTTCCAACGCCAATAAACTCTTCCAAGCAAATATATATTTCGAAAACAAATCCGTCCACCCCAATAACGACGGCCCCATCAACACCCCAGCCTTGGAAAAAGAAACAAAAGAAAATATATTAGAACTTTGAGTCTGTAAATTCATAAAAAGGTGGTGGGCATAATGAAAACTTACAAGAATTTCCGCTACAATGGGTGGTTGGCGTAGGGGTTTCAAGGCGAAAATAAGAACACGAGAGAAAAAAATAATAAGGCAAAGTTGAAGAGCAAAAACAGGGAGAGTTGAAGCAACAGGATTCTCAGCCCGCCATAAAGAACCTTCATGGGTTATATTGGTATTGTAACATACGACTTTATGATCTTCGTACTTGCGTTTTTCCAAATATTCAACTGGTTGTGGCCACTGCATTGTATTGTGATTGTAGCAAACGAGGAATTAAAGAAATGGGGGATTTGGATTGTGGCACCAAAATTCCGAAAGCAATTGGTTTATTTATCAATTCCTCACATTTATATCTTTAGATTTTTTCTGTTCTTTTTGTTGTTGTGTTAATTGATTTGTTGTATTATTGACAATAAATTTCAACAATTTTGTTGTAAAAATATTGATCCTAAACTAAAGTAGTCCTACATTTTACAACGGTTGTAAGGATATTAATAGAATTCTACAACGTAGTTTTCTAAATTTTCTTGGTGTTATGAAGTAATATTCAAGAAGTAATACAAGACAAGACATTTCAAACTTCCACTTTCTAAAAATAACAAATTAACTTATTTTCTCTCACCAAACCTATAATTAATTCTTAATAAGAAAATTATTTTCTTTTTGGATCGGCCACCCATGATTTTTCTTTTTTTTTAACAAATTTCACCAATTAATTAATTGAGATCATTTTCTTATGTTGATATAATTTGTTATCGTAACCTATGATATATGCTTGAAACATTTTCCTTCCCTTTTGTTTTTAGTGCATAGTTTTTAATGGATTATTGTTGCAAAAACAAGGTACAACCGAAATAGAAAATCGAGAAATATAACATTAAAATAATAAAATAATATATATATAAAGAAATATTAAAATAATAAGAAAATTAAGAAAATGAAAAATCTCATTATTTTCCATTTTCACACTTTCTTCAAGTTCTTTGGAAAATCCTCCAATATATGTGTATCTTACAAATCTATCAAATGTCATTATTTATAGGCAATTTGATAAGCATGAGTGAATTACATAGTTACTAAAAGTGAGTGTGCTATAAACACATGACATGAGTGTTGGATGATTACTGGAATGAGATGTTGTTGGGGTTGATGCCATAAATCTCGTGGTCTTGTAGTTTGTAATTGTAATTGTAATTGTAATTGTAATTGTATATATTATACATACATGTTTAGGCCGTCAAGTGTTTTATTTTATTTAGTTGCATTAACCCACAAAACCAATAAACTAATATCCAAGGTTATCTTCTGTAACCTAAACATGTATGTGGAGACATACAAGTGGATCGTGTTTAAGTGATAATCTAAATGATTTGTAGTAAATGGATAAGGTTGGATACCTTATCCTGGTGACACTACGAATACAGTCTGCTTTGTAGTTGTTACAATTGTTCTTAAGTGCTACAAATGATTTGATCCTAATCATTCATGTCGAGACATTAGAGCGGGGGTATTCTATACCAAAAGTTTGTATAAGACCGAACCATGAAATGAATAGTCTCTTTTATTAACACCGTTACTAGTTGAGACTACATTTCACCAAGATGACTATAGGTGACTTGACCTGAATCCTGAGAGAGTTGTGAACTCCTACCTATGAAGACGTCCTTTGATTTGCATGGGTGAGAGTGGCTTATGTAGCCGACTCAATATGTCTACCATTTTGGGAATTCGTCTAATTGGGGAGCTAGGAACACAACTACACAAGAAAGAATTCACTTATTCTCTATAGATAGAGTAAGTAGATAAATTGCTGTCTTAAGGGCTAATTTCAGGGCTTGAACAATGTGACGCCACACTCTCTCTTGACCTGAAAGGAGTTCAGTTATAATAGGACTATAATTATTGTTCATTAGAGGAATCAGTGGTACTTAAGGAGTTTGATGTAATTATAGGGGCAAAACGTCAATTTTTGGCCTAGCTGTACTTACGAGCGATTTGTGAAGGGTCATTGCACTATCTATTGGTTATATCTAATGGACACAAAAATATATTTACATTAAGATGAATGCAACTATTAGTCTTTAGTGGAATGACTAATAGTTAATGAATAGAGATTAATTTAATTAAAGGGTTTAATTAATTATTCCCAAATTAATTATTCCCATTTCATTGGAGCTTCAATCTGTAGGTCCATAAGGTCCCCTTGTTAGCTCAATAAGGATAAATAAGAATCAAATTTATTTTGGTTTAATTTGAATTGTTCAAATTGATTAAAGGGAATAAATTGTATATGATACAATTAATATAGTGTATTTGATATATTATAATGTAAAGTTTTTATGAGAGAAGTTAATATTTGAATATGATTCAAATAATAATAATAATGTGAATAAGATTCATAAATAAACTATAGGTTAAAATTAATATAGATTTGATTCGTATTAGAACTATAGATTATATGAGAGATCTAAACCATTGGTTATATTATATATGATATAATATAAAGTTTATATTATATGAGATATAATATAGATTAATTAAATTTATATTAATTTTTTAAATTTAATTAATATTTTTTCTAAATAAATAAATAGAATACGTGGGAAAGAGGGAGGAAGTTATTTTGATAACTTCCCCTCTATATCAATGGTTAAGATTTGATATAAACAGTAAAAGAGAAATTTTATTTTATGTGCTCTATCTTATCGATCTCTCTGCATTCTAAAAAGAAACATAATTCTCTCAAAAAAATTTCCCTCACCAAAGTTACAAAAGCCCACAACTCTCTATGATTCTTTACCTGGAGAGTAATAAAGAAGACTTTGTGGTGCTCTTGAAAGCTTGGAAGAAGACTTCTTAAAGGTTCTATAAAGGTTAGTTTCTTTATATTTTTTCCTCTATAAGAAGCATGCTTAAGTTTTTTTTCTTTGAATTTATCGGTTTTACAAATTAAATTTCACTTGCACGGTATTCATACGCTTCCGCTTTGGGGAATTCCATTCCTTTAGATGTGGCTATGAATACTAAACATACTAATGGGCCTCGATATATTAATAATATTTATAATACTACCCTTTAGATGTCGATTAGTTATATGAAATATGACTCGTTAAAATCTTACTAAAAAAAATCCAATGGAAAAAAAATCATAGTGAAGGAAAAAGTGTTCATATAATTTATACACTTACAAAAATACAATATACTCCACCTCATGGAAACATCACTTGAGATCTTTGAGTCACAGTATTCAAATGTTGTGCACCAATTTTTCAAAGGTTGCAGTAGGTAATGATTTTGTAAATTAGTCTGTCAAGATATACTTTGAACAAATTTGTTGTATTGTGATGTTGCCATTTTCTTCAAGATCATGAGTGTAGAAAAGCTTCGGTGAGATGTGCTTTGTTTTATCATCTTTAATATAACCTCCTTTTATTTGAGCTATGCATGTTGTGTTGTCTTCATATAATGTTGTTGGAAGAAGTTTACTATCGAATGTGTGAGTCATTGATCTTATCATATACATTCTTGGCTAGCCTCATGAATTGCAAAATTTCGACATGTTTGAGAAGGTAGTTGTTATAGTATGTTTTACTGATCACCAAAATGTTTATGGCCCGTGTAATAAAAAAGAAAAGTAAACAAAGAAAAAGAAAAAGAAAAAGGCCGAGGATGGCCTAGGGTGCCTCTTATCTGAAGGGAACACGCTTTTTTTACCACGGTGGCATGATTGTCGAGCCCTCTCCTCGTGTCGCCCGCGCTCTGGCCTATTAGGTAGGATAGCAGTCTTCGGGCTTTGCCTGCCCTTGATCATAAAGAATTTCGACTTGGCCTGGGGAAGCGCTGGCACAAGAGAAAAGAAGAGGTCCATGTAGCTACTGTGCCCGCCCCTTTCTTAGTCAGTGGGGGGCCTTACCCGAAAAAGGTTATCGCAGTGAGTAACTAAACTCCTCATAAGTCACGGATTGATAACTAAATATTGTGAGCAGAGGAAATAGAAAAGTCTCAGTGGGTCGGAACCCTTGCACGAAGCTCTCTTGATTGGCAGTTAGGGCATAGAGAAAGGGATAAGGCTTCCTCTAGATCTATCCTCCAATCCCAATCACTCCTTTTATTCATTCAGCAAAAATAGAGTGGAGTGGGGCATGACCAAAGAATGAAGAAAGAATCCTTTCGTTAGGCGTGAAAAAGAGATCTGACGTGGACGATCAAGGGATGAGGCATCGGCCGAGACGAGGGATGACTCTGAAAATTCCCTTGCTGGAGGCTTTCACTCATTCCCTTTCAGCCTACGAGAGAGCATACTCTATAGCTTATTCCTCAAACCGGTATTTGTAAATACATCCAAAGGATACGGAATAGAAGAATTTCTTTCCTATCGAGAACTTGTCCAAGTCTTCCTATGGATCTAGTCTGAGTTCGCACTTTAGGTCCAATTCCTTTGGGAGTCCTTTATGAGAAAAATCTTGTACACGAGCCGTGTACCATGTAGTGCTTTCTTTGCTTTCATTCTACTCATTCTCATGACGGAAGCTAGGATCAATCCCTTTTTTTTTACTTTCCTCCATGGAGTTCATTCCGAAACCTTTGTATCCTCTGGACGAGAACCATTATTTGGTCTACTTTAATCTTGTTGGATAGGCTTGGAGTTGATGGAATTTCATTTGGACTTGAATAAATCAAAGTACGGAGAACGATTGGAGCCCTAAGAGGAGTAAAGAAGCGAAGCGAAGGCTCAATGAATTCGAGGCGTCATTGATAAGGGGCTAATCAATGATGGAACTAATAGGAGCGGAGGTGCGAAGCAAAACGACTGTGAAGGAGTGCATTATTCAATAACTTGCTTTTGATGTGAACTTGATGTGAACCGGGTAGAAGGTAAAGAAGAAGTGCAATTCGGTAGCCTTGATCTAAGATTTGTTGGTCCACCTCTTACATTGAAGCCTAAACCTATTTTCCCTTCTTCTTGATGCATCGGGCTAAGATTCCTCATAGTTCTTCTAGAAGGGCCTTCCCCTGTCCAGCCCTTCTAGTTCGGCAAGACCTCTCTGTTTTGTTGAGTTGCTTGAGTGATGGCTTGTCAATTTTTCTATTTTCGAAAATTTTCTTATAATAAACTATTCTTTAAAAAATACTTAAATTAATTAGAATAGCGATAATTGATAATATTTTATATTGAATAATTAAGATAACATACATATTAATTTTAATAATATCATTTCAAATTTATTTACTATAAAAATTTATTTATATTGTTCGCACGAGGTTTTAGGAGAAACATATTTCGTAAAGTTGAACTTATGTAGATGTCGTATTTGTGTTGATTTGATTGATGTGGTTTGATCTCTTGTACTTGAGTAATGATTATTCCTCGATTGAATCTGTCTGCTTGATGTATGGAAGCGAAGCGCATGATGTTCTTGAAGTTGAAAGTCTTGGAAGAATATATGTATCTCTAAAGGAACTTGAGCGCTTTAATCTTCAAAAATTATGGAGACTTCTTGCTGTTGGGAGAATGCTCTCAAAACTCTCTAATGTAAAATTTTTTTGAACCCTATGAATGAAAGAGAACTTCTCTATTTATAAGGTTCTCTAGTGAGTTTTATGGGCTTTGCTTGGTTGGTTTATGGATCAAATCTTAACTTAACCATATGGATTTGGACTTTATTAAGTATTTGTTTGGAAAATATAAGGAAAATATAAATTTGTATATATTTAATTTGTTCCATTTGTTCCATTTGTTTTATTGTTTATTTCTTTTTTTAATTTAACAAAATCAAATCGGCCAGGTTTGATTGCGTTTATTTTCTATAGAGTTATAATATATTTGTACATACTATATGACAATATTATTCTTTCCATATTAGATTCATAGTATTTGACAGAATGTATAGCATATGTTGCTAACACAATTACATTGTAATTTATGCTTTTAAATAATGTGATAAACTATTCGTTGTATATCATGATCACATAGTCAAATATTAATATTTATTTGCTCATATAATCATATACTTTTTCAATCCAAAAAACTTAACACTAAGATGGATTTGTTACAAAACCAATAATAAGAATGATTTCCTAAATAGTGTGATTGAATCATAATCACAGTTATTTAACTAACTGAACTTTATAATAACCGATAGAGTTAAGATTTCCCAAACATAGTATATGTCGAGTATGAATGATGTTATAAACAACAGATTTGGGACACACACAAAAAGGTAAAAAATTTGGTCCTCAAGATATAGTCTCATTCCCTTGGGTGTAGGATAATCCATATATTTCAAATACAGTGTATTTGAATAGCTCAAAAAATGAGAAAGGATATTGAAAATAGCACGAAGACAATATATTTTGTAAATAGCATTCAAATTTGGTAAATCTTAACTAAATCTGCTATTTTCTTGTTGAACAAGATTGCAGCAACCTTCCCTATAATAATGACAAATATATGTACAAGATTTTCAATTTTGTTATATTTTAAATAATTTATTGAATAATACATAATATATATATTTTTAATAACAATTTGAATTTAAATTTTAGAATTGTAATTATGCCTCAAAGGCATTTTTGCAATTATTTGAATATTCTTTTAGGTTTTATTTGAGAAAAGAAAAGGAGATTGAGAGAGAGAGTGCAGCCGATGCAAAAGACAAACATAGTGAGAGGAAGAAAGTTTTTCTTGCAAACAAGAGAGGAGAAAAGTGCGACGGATGGAGAGAGACATCAGAGTTTTGACGTAAGCGACGATAGGCTTTTGCGACCAACGTTTGATGGCCTCCGAAGTTGGTGGTGGGTTTACGCGAAATGTATGAAAACTTTAAATTGAAGGAGATTATCAAACCCGTGCACAAAAGAAAATATGATAATGTTTAATTTGGTTTTTCTTGGGGTTTGCAATGGGTTGTTTGATACATGAGACTTGGTCGGAGGAGCCGACAAGAAGAAAAGCCCTTGATTTGCGCCAAATATATGAAGACTTTGAAGTGTTTGAAGGAGACGAAGCTGGAAGCTAGCTAGCTTCAATCGTTTCTGTCTGAATGTTTGAATGCCTAAACCCTAAACCCTAAACCATACATTATATTAATTCCCAAAGTAAATTTAAACATTTTAAATTACAACCAATATAAATAAATCTCATTACCCTTTACGAGCTAGAAAAAGGAGCTAATGGACCTACAGATCAGAAACTACAACGATATAAGATTAATTGGCTAAACTTATTAACCACATTAATCAATATTCGTCAACTGTGTGTACACTCCACTAAAGACTCACTTGAACTCTTCTCACTGTAGATTTATTTATGTGTCCACGAATATAGACTAATAACAGTAAGTTAGTCTTTCACGAGTGTCTATAACACCAGCTGGGTTACCGTTTTACCCCTAGGTTACTTCTAGTCCTTAAATGTAACGACCCAACTTTTCCGGATTTAAGCTGAGGTCACTACCAATACCACAACTCGACCATTCAACATAAAATTTAAAACGGACCAGATATGATTCATTAAAACATTATAAACCTTACAAAAGACAGTTTCGGGCCCTATTTTAAATAATTCAAAAAAGGTCACAAAATAAAATGTCAAGTCACCAGTCCAAAATCACAAGTCAAAATATTCTGACAAAATACATAGCGGAAGCGAAAAGAAAACCAGACGCGTCCATATGGCCTTCACGCATCCTTCCTGCATCTCGTCGGTCTGCCCCTCGCTGTACCCCTACCTGAAAAGTTAAAGAAGAGAAAGGGTGAGTATAAACATACCCAGTAAGGGACCCACTACTGGGCCCGTTAGGGGACAACAGTTAACTTCCTATTCGGGGTACCCTACATAACAGTCTAGTGCTCCCGAAGGATGCACATATCAGTCTAGTGCTCCCGAAGGATGCACATATCAGTCTAGTGCTCCCGAAGAATGCACATATCAGTCTAGTGCTCCCGAAGGACGCACATATCAGTCTAGTGCTCCCGAAGGATGCACATATCAGTCTAGTGCTCCCGAAGGGCGCACATATCCGTAAGGCACACTACCCCATAGATGAAGCTAACCGTTACCCCTCAGTCCAAACTAAACTGTCTACATCAGTCACATCCCAACGGCATTCATATCACAGTCCCGCCATAGGCCTTGTCAGTCAGATAGTATAGGTTTAAACATCTACACCCTCAGTTGCTATATGCATTACCGATTCGCACACCAATAGGGAAAAACCCTAGGTCCAATCGACTAACCAACCAAAACCGGACTCACTGTCCATCCCCGTCCAAATTCCATGAACCACATCCAGACCAGTGTTTTACTACATACTGAACCGTAACTTCAAGGTCCATCAACATAAAATCTCAATCCACAACTCACAGTCACAGTATATTTACATCAGACAAATATAATAACAGTACTTAACAGTCAACACGCATACAGTTATTCAGTACAGTCACTAACGTGTAATCCCCTGTGGATTACTACGTTTTCAGTCTGGATTCGGGGTCCAGTAGTAGGAAAACCCTTACCTGATACTCGGTTATGCCCCTCGATCGAATCCACGCTCAACGGATCAACCTGAACGATAACACAAGGGTTTTAGTTGATGACTCTAGTAGAAGTCGCTTTAAAAGGTCCGAAACGACACCCGTTGACTTACCCAAGGAAAGGAGGACTACCTCCAAACAAGCCTGCCGCGGGACCCGAGAACTTAAGCGTCAACTCCTTACTACCTTCAAGGGAGAAAAGTAGGGCCATATCTTAATCCAACATTCAAACTCGAATCGGACGAGGTAACATTAGGGAATTCATCAAAACAATCCTTACCGAAAACTCACCGTGAACCGAAGTGGAGGAAGGAAGGCTTAGGTGGCTCGGCTCGGCTCGGCTTGGACTCGGCTCGGCTCGGCTTAACTCGGCTTGGTTCTCGGCTCGGCTCGGCTCGGCTCGGCTTGGTTCTCGGCTCGGCTCGGCTCGGTTCGGCTCGCGGCTCGGCTCACTCGGCTCGCGGCTCGGCTCACTCGGCTCGCAGCTCGGCTCACTCGGCTCGCGGCTCGGCTCGCTCGGCTCGGCTCACTCGGCTCGCTCGGCTCGCTCGGCTTGGCTGGAAGCGGTTTCGGGTCGGGTCAGCTTGGAACCGGGTCGGGTTGGCTTGGAACCGGGTCGCACGGTTTTTGGAGGGCTTTCTCTCTTCCGGCGGACGACGGCGGTGGCGAAACGACGCTGGGAGGCGTTACGGGAGATGGAGACGGAGCTGGCTGTCTCGTGGAGCGGCGACGAGCGGCGGCAAATCTGCCGTTTTGTGAGGCCGAGAAGGAAATCGGAAATGGATGGGGAGCCGCGGCGGACGACGATGGCTGGTGGCTATCCCACGGATGAAGACGGAGAGGAAAAGAGATGGTGGCGGAGACGACGGACGAAGAAGAAGAAGAAGAAGCGGAGACGGAGAGGAAGAGAAAAACGGAGACGGACGGGAAGATGGGATGCGCGGCGTCGGGGAGAGGAAGAAACGGAAGAGAAGAAGAAAAATTTCGATGGGGGGGGGCGCGAATTAGGGTTTTTAAAAAAAAATTATAATAATTTTTATTGTATATATATATATATATATTAATAAAAATTATAATAATAATAAAGTAATATTAATAATATATTAATAATATTAATATTAAACAAATAATAAATTAATATTATGTAATAATAATGTGTATTGTTTTAAAATAATAACATTTCTATAATATTGATTAATAATAATAATTATAATATTAATATTATAACAAATAAAATAAATATTAATAATAATAATATAATTAATATTATATTATTATTATATCAACTTGCACTTTACATAAAACGAGAAAAATTTTACCTTAAATTTTCGGAGCGTTACATTAAATACCAATGCTCCTCTAATGAACAACCTGTTTATGGTCCAAGAATAAGATTTTTTTTATATAGTTTTTAAGTGTCAAGTAAAAGTATACTTGATAGTTTATAAATGTCGAGTATATAAGATCACACTACAAGAAACCGGAGCATTCTCGACGCCAAAAAAGACGTCGGCATAAAGAACGTCGAGAAAAAGGGTATTCTCGACGCTATGAAGACTGCATCGGGAAAACACTTTTTCCCGACGCATCAAACAGGCATCGGCCACGCGACGTCGGGAAAAGGCCAAATTAAGAAATTACCTATATAATTGCTAAGAATTTGTTTATTCTTGACATGTATATTGTTTGTCAAGAATAATTAATCTTTGCATTTATTATCTATCGACTTAGTTAATTCTTGACATGTTTTTGCATGTCAAGTTCACATTTTTTTTAAAAAAATATATATACTACTAGAAATTACCTATATAATTGCTCCTGTTTTGAGCTCCAACAATCACTTTGATAGATATAAGACTAACAATATTATCCACTAAATACACACACAGTTATCTCGTCGATCATATAAACAAATAATATATATTCACAATAATTCAAATATTACAATATAACAACATTTGTGTAAATAATTCCATATAAATATTTCAATATTACAACACTAACAACCTCATGAATAATTCAAATGTTACAAACTCTCCCCAACAAGTGAATAAAACTCATTTGGACACAACATACTTAATAACAAAAAACGAGATATGATCCTTAATCATAAAACACAAAATATGTAATAATAAAAAAGAGAGACAACACCAAATCAACTAAACACTACGACATTCTTAGGTTAACTCCAAAGTTAAGTCAAAGTCTCATCGGTTGTTATCCTCAACTCCTTGAATTATATAAACAAAAACAGAAGTATTATAACCAAGAACTTTTAGTCTAAACAACGCCTCCAAGACAACAAAAATCCCTTACTCCACTTAGGGAGTACCTAAGTTAATAGTTGAAAAAATTTCTTCGGAATAGTTGGTGTCTCATCTACGAAAGAATTTTTTTCTTGACCGTGCAATTGCCTAGTAAACTGCAGTTAATCAACAATTCATGAATATAGCTAAGTGAAACAACACATTTTAATCCAAATGCTTGTTGTAGTTCCATCTAGAAAGTAATGGACTATGTCAAGGAAATGCTGCTAGCAAGTATATATGCGAAGGATAAGTCAGGTATATCACTACGTGTAGAGATGTTGAAAACTAACCAAAAACAAGTTAAACATATTGACAATGCCTTTTATTCATACAACCATCCCCCTGTTAAGCTTACTAAAAAAGAAACTGAGAGTATAATTACATCTCTTGAAAACCAAAACAGAAAGCTAACCAACTTCTTCTCTTCCAATTGCTGTGAAGTTCCGCAAAGTTTCCTAATGCTACTTACTGTGGAATCTTTTCTTGTTTCGTGTAAGGATAATACTCCTTGCAGCCATTATCAATCTAGTAAAAGCAAAGTTACAACATAAGCATGGAAGGATATAAAGAGGCGACCCTTGTGATATAAAAAACAATTAACGCGAGTAAATGCATTAGCAAGCAATTAAATTATTTTCCGTTTTGCTAGCTAATGCCTAAATGTAGGAACAATTAAGCAATTCAATACAAGTGCTTATGATGATAGGAACTACAGTTGTCCTAGTTACATAGTAATGTAGAATAAATTTAAATATAGGACAAACAAAGATAGAGAAAGTGGAAAAGTGACTGAGAACCCAATGAATTTTTCTGAAAACCTTACTTAGCAAAATAGCAAACTGTTGCATTAAAAACTCAAGTAACACCAACCTATTATGACCATCCTTCCCCACCAAGTTCACAAGCAGGCCCAAAATTGCAACAAGAAAATCAAGCTCTTGATTAGTTAGATGTTTTTTATTTTGAAACTTAAATTCGAGATCATTCAATGCATGCACTTTTGATCCATTTAAGGTAGATGAAGTGGAGTAGAATGAAGGAAAATGGTTGGCAATTAGTGAACACATAGTTTCTAGTCCTCCACACGAAGCAATTTGTTGACAGCTAACATGATTATCATTGGTCAAGTTTATTAGAACCTGAAAACAGTGATAGAGTGTGATAGGAAAAATTAACACAAAATAACTACAAAACATCATCCAAATCCTAGGAGTAAAAAAGCTGTCATAGATTTAAGATTAAGGCGAATCATACTCCTCAAAGGACATATCAGAGTCCATATGTGTTATCAATATAAATTGACTTAGCAAAACATAATCAATACAACCAAATAAATTATATTATTGGGATCCAAACAGAAGGTATTCTACTCAATAATTGCCTTGAACATTAACCTTCAAAAGCTAAATGAGAACAAATGCGTAAGAATACTAAAAAAAATTAAATGAATATAATATTAGTAAACCTTGATAGAAGTAGGAAGGCAGTCGGCTACAAGACCAAATCCCTCCTCCTCATTAAAGGATGTCAAGCTTGAAGCTTCGTTGAAGGGATGACTTTCTTGTATAACTTTCGTGGAAAGGTTATATAGGGTCAATGGTGTATATCTCATGTTATCCTCCATTCATGTAAAGTAAAAAATATAGGGCCAAGAATACAACTATTCAATTTGTTGAACAAAAGAAATCGGAAACTTTCATAGTGGCAGCTAACAAGAACATTGAAAAAGTTAAAGTTCACTCTAGAAAAAACTAAATTGGTAGTAAGATTAAGAATGTAGCTATCCAAATTCTTGAACAAAAGAAATCAGAAACTTCATAGTGGTAGCAAAACAAGAATAATGGAAAAGAAAAGTAAAATTCGCGGTAGAAACTACTAAATTGGCTGTAGGACCAAGAATGCAGCTATCCAATATGTTGAACAAAAGAATCAGAATTCATAGTGGCAGTATATCAAGAACATTGAAAAAAGTAAAATTGACTATATAAGAATAAGGACTAAAAGTACCTTCTAAAAGCCAACCATAACTATAACTAAGGGGAGAAATAGAAAGCATTAGAGTCATTGATGTTGAAGAAGTTGCAAAATCGAATGGAAGCATGGACTCCACACATAAGCTCATTTCAATTGGAATCCTTCAAAGAGAAAGTGAAAAACAACACATATGAGAACACTCGGCATACTTTTCCACGCATCTTAACTCAACTTAACTCACACGGCCAGTAAATGATAGCAATAAGATAATAAATATACTTGTTCAACATCTTTAATTATTGTGAAGTAAATGATAGTTAAACCACCAAAGGCTAAATACTTAGAGATATCAAGCACAAGCTCATTCATGAATAATTGACCCAACCATGATCTTTTAATCTTCCATGAGGAAAAGAAGTGTCCACATGGAAAACAATAAGCACCATCATTAATCAAGAAGGTGATTTGGTATATGATGCTTCCTGCTAATATAAGATCTAGCTAAAGATTTTCAGAAGACCAACGGACCACCTTAATGTTTCCAACAAAAAAATCCAACATTAACTCCCCAAACGAACTAAACTATGGAAGATAAAGCAACCTTGCTTGATCATTGCTACCTTGGGAAAGCTAGGTTTTACTACTTTAGGCACAAATTTGTTTTGTCAAAAAAAAAAAATTATGCAAACATTCAAAACAAAGAATTTTAGGCATAGATTACTACAAGAATAACCTAAACACTACAAGAAATCTGGCCTTTAATGTCGGTTTAAAACCGACATTAAAGACCTTTAATGTCACTTGGCGACCGACATCTTTGCGAGCGTTATTAAAGGCCTTTAATGTCGGTTGGGCTTTAATGTCGGTTTAAAAGCGACATTAAAGGCATCTTTAATGTCGGTTTAAAACTGACATTAAAGGCCTTTAATGTCGGTTTTCAACCGACATCTTTCATAGTGTTATTGAAGCCTTTTAATGTCAGTTGGGCTTTGATGTCGGTTTAAAACCGATATTAAAGAGGCCAACAATGTCGGTTTATAACCGACATTATAGATCCCCAATAATGTCAGTTTAAAAACGACATTAAAGCCTTGTTTTTGGATCCATTTTTACAAATTTATTTTTATTTAATTGCTGCATTATTTTCCATTTTTTATAAACTGACAGTCGATCCGTGTAAATAAATATTTTTTCTCAGGCCAACAAATCAATAAAATTAATATTATTTAGAAACTTTAATATTTGTCTTTTACATTTGCATACACAAAATGAAATCTTAATATTGTTTTTATATATAGAACCCGAACCCAGTGAGTAGGTTTCCCGGTGCCATGTGCCCGAATGGTGCGTAGCCAGCAGCGCCACACAACATATAAAAAAGCGTTGTCACCGACACACTCACTAGAGTTGCCTTCTTCATTGTCTTAGCCTCTGAAGGTGGAGATTTTAGAGTGTCCTGTTCCACAAAACATAACATACCTCCATCAATCAAATTGAAAAAAGAAGAAAAAAGGAAAAGGAAAAGGAAAAGGACATCGATTTTTTCTGAGATTCGTACCTGAATTTCAATGAGGATAATCGAGTATGAGTAGGCAAAAGCAATGTCTCCAAGAGCTTGGAAGCTCCTCCATACTTTTTGTGTTTGAGTGACAGTTCCTATGCTAATTCCAGTCAAGCTCCCTCCAATTTTTCCATTTGCTAAAACAAACAATCAAAACAAGAACAGTACAGTCACAATCTTCATCTTAAAATCGCATTAAAAAGGTTTTAAATATTATACTATGATCCATGTGTTTAATGGGATTTACCAGTAATTTGAGCAACTCCAAGGCCAAGTCCAATAGTTGAGTAAGTAAAAGACATAACAGAAGCAACAATGGAGAGCCACCAAAGTTGATCGACAATGTTACGTATTTGATGTTACGTATTTGATGTTGTAAATACCTCTCTCTGACGTAATGCAACTTCCTTCCTACATTATTAATAGCACATACTCATTTTATACAGATCGACAATGATTCTCTTAGAAACACACATCCGCCTTGTCAAGTTAAAAGTTAGAAAAATTTACGCCAAAGAGCCATAATGAAAAGGCACCAAATGAAGGGATGATTTACCTTGCATGATTTTAGTAATGGCTGTAAGAATGCTGATCTGAAAAACCTAATTGATTCGCCAAGTGAGGTTCTATCCCAGTCTGTCTTAAAGAAAAAGATTGTAACAGCATTGATTAATCACTTTTATTGAGTTATCCTACTGCAGTTACCTAAGCAATTAAAGGAGGAACCTCTCGAATCTATAGTAAAGATAGGATATCGTATAACGTACCAGTCTCACTATCTACTTCCATGTCTGCTGCATTAAGTTCTTCTAGGAGCTGCAATCCATCATTATAATTCAAGTTATTGCACAGAAACCAAATTACCATGAAGAATAATGGAATAATTGCTTTGTATCTTGGTTTATCTGTACAAGTATTTATCATCTTTCTTCAGCCAGAATGCACAAAGAAAAAGCTGCTACCAATTGATGTTTTAAAATTTTGGTTGCCTAACAAAGCAAAGTGATTTGTGGAATCTCATGGGCCTTAGTTGGGATTTAAAGCTGAGAAAAAGTTGCTTTGATAGGGAGTTGGAAGAATGGAGCAACCTCAGTATTATTCTGAAGGAGTGTAGACCCTTTATTCCCAGAAGATCAGTTGGTCTGGAGGGTGAAGTTGCGTAGGAAGTTCTCTGTAAAGTCTGCCTATATTGAATTGCTCAAGAAAAGAAGGCTCCTGAATTATGTTGGCTTTATATTTGAAAGGGTTTAGTTTCACAAAAAAAAACTAGGTTATTTTTGTGGACCACGACTTTTGATAGTACCAATATAAATGTCAAAAATTCAAGTAGATTTCCCCATTTATCCCCCAACATGTGCATAGTGTAAGAAGTGAGGAAACCTTGAACCACTAATTTCTCAATTGTGACTTCTGTAGAAGGGTTTGGGAGCATTTCAGGAGGCTGTTTAATTTGGACTGATGCATGCCCGGGTCAGTTAAAGATTGGATGGCTGATTCTTTCAGTGGAGGAGAGTTGAAAGACAAAACCAAAGTGCTTTAGAGCAATGTGCAGAAGGCAATCTTATGGTTATTGTGGAAGGAAAGGACTGCTACGGTTTTTTCAGATAAGTGTAGTTCTTTTAATTATTTTAGCGATCTTGTACGAGAAACGACCTCTATTGGAATAGCCTTCACAATCCTTTTTGTAATTGCACCACTTGTGCAATCAACCAATTGAAAGGTCTTTTGATAATTCTCGTGCTTTGGGGAGGAGACACCTTGTTCCCTTGCCCTTTAGGTTTTTTCTCTGTTTCTTTTTCCTTTTAAGATTAAAGTTTGCTGACATTTATAATAAAAAATATATATACACACAATAAAAATTCCAAAATTCAGCTTATGTATACTAAATCACAACAAAATATCAGGTATTAAACTGAAAAGTAAACATTTTCCTCGCTGCAAATGAGTTGCAAAGCATAATATTTATGCAATATGCATTTATTTCTTGTTATTTTTACCTGGGCAACAGTTGGCACAGTAGTAGGATCAAACTCATCACAGTGTTCAGGGTCTATTGGGACACAGATACGACCTGGAATAAAAAGGAACAGTAAGATTCAGTGATATGTAACCACATGTTCTGTTCACAAAAGTGAAAAATTGGATCCTTCGTTCTAATCAGGGTTCCAAAATCAAGTGCATTTTAATGATATTTAATTATTATTTTTTGATAAGAACCTTATGAATCTTTTACATTGAGACCACAATGAGGTTTCAGCAAGTCACAACTAATTTAACTTTAGCATTTATATCCAACACCGACCTGTTTTGTGATGAACACAGAATGGTGCTTTTAGCAGATGGTTCATGTGTTTAGTAACCTGAACAATAAAGAACTTGCCTCATCAAGGGAGTAAATTAAAATCAGCGTTAACAAGTAAATTAGAAATTTTTTGTTGCAATCCCTATCCATGCCAATTAGAGATCCAAAATGTAACAAAGCTAAATGCAAGAACAAATTGATCTAATTACAATAAATGAAAAAGAAAATCTAGTTAAGAATCTTAAGAGAAAGTCAGGTAATACAAATACCTCCAAATTAAGCCTAGGGTAGGTAAAAGAGAAAACAATCTCTTCAACATACCTACGCATTCCTTGTGCCTGAACAAAGAAAACATCGTAATTATTGACTAAATGTAGCACAGTTCTATACAACCAAATACTCACATATAAGACTAGAAAAAAGAAAAGAATATGTTCCACCAAGACACATCTTATTGACAGCCACACAGCATGGCTGGAAAGAAATGAAGAAGAGGAAAGAGGAAGCTAGATGACGGAGAAAAGGCAACTGAAAATAACAATTACAGCTACTTGGATTGCACATGATAAATGTTGAAACAAATATTTGTATGTGCACAAATACAATAGAAGAACCAAGTTCTGATCGAAAAAGATGATAGAATATCAGAGGGACAAATATAGGCTTGCAACATGAGCCTTGGAAAATATAAAAAGAATTATATTAAATTACTTCTGAAATTATTTACAAATGTGATATTAATTTGCTATAGAAAGTACCTTGGAAACAATGGAAGGATGAGGAGGAGAAGTGGCAGTATCTTCGAGATCATCATCGGCTGCCATCTTCCTCCGTTTCAGTCGGAAGGAGGAAGCAGAAGGCTGAGCTCCACCATCCACGGCGGAGGAACAACAAAGGGGGGTCTGAAAAAACTCATAAGAAGAAGAATGAATCGTACTACGAACATCGAACATGAGAAGATCGTCCATGGAGGAAGAAGTACTCCAACTAGGGTCCTCATGAAACATCGCTTCACACCGATCCTCCTCGCCGATGTAAGGGGGATATTCAATTTTCTTAAGTATATTGTAGATCTGGCTCGCCGATGTAGTAAAGTGCAAAAAACATCATATATCTGCAACAGCTAATTGACTCTTCTGCAACAGATCTGGCCACAAGCCAACCAGATCGGAGCTTGTGAGATAAACGCAGACGGCGACGGTGGTGGCGAGGGCTGGACATGAACATGGTTGAAGAAAAGGATTCCCGACAGTGGTGGCAAGCATAACAGTGTTTGAAGAACGTGAGGAGTGACGACGGTGGTGGCGGGCACGGGCTGGGCACGAGGGACGATGGTGGTGGTGGCGGCGGCGACTGTTCAGAGAAGAAAGGGAAGATTGTTAGATGAGAATGAGGAGTGAAGAAGAAATTGGAAGGATGAAATCCTGTGGGTGATTGAGAAAGAGTAAAGTAAGAGAGAGAAAGTCATTTTTTTATAAAATAAAAAATTAAAAAAATTAAAATTAAAAAGGAGCTTTAATATCGCTTTTCAAAACAAGGATGTTTAATGTCGGTTTTAAACCGACATTAAAGCTCCAGCTTTAATGTCGGCTTAAAACCGACATTAAACATCCGCCTTTTCAAAAACGACATTAAAGCTCTTTTTTCATTTTTTCCAACCGACATTAAAGGCCAGATTTGTTCTAGTGAAAACCAGTTAAAAAGGAACATACTAGTTCAAGAATGAAGAAAAACCCTCTAGCCATCTTAAACTTCCTTCTACCGCCGACAATCGCCACCTTTGTAATTCATTTAAATGCATAAACCACCCACAAACTATTGCTTGTGTAGCTTGAAACTCTCCTTTGTAAATAGCTTTTAAATAAAGCTCCACTTGCCTTGAAAATAGGATGTTTATACTCCATTTAGTCCCTAAAATCCACAAAATATTCAAACTCCAAGCAAAATGGCTAAAAATGGCATGTGGACAGCATGAAAGGCATGGGTGGCATGCTGCACGTGCGTGCGTAAGGCCCGAGGCCTGGTTGCGCGCTAACCTCGCATGCCCATGCACGTCGCACATGCCCCATGACTGCACGTCGTGTCCTTGTATGCATGGTTGGTTATATGTTGTGTGTCTGCATGCATGATTGGCCTTGTATGTTGCGTGTCTACGTGCATGATTGGCAGCGTGTCCTCGCATGGCTTAGGCATGCACCTCATGTCGCCTAGTGTTAGGGCTAGAGTATACCATATAAGTATGATCTAACCTTGTCCCAATACGAGAAGACCACCACAAAAATCATCTAAAATGAAGTTAAACATAGGAAATGACCAATGGAAAGAATCCAAAAATTCGCGTCGTCTTTTGTCATTTTTCGCGTGCCAAGACACTTCCACGTCGTGAGTGCGAACCCCAGGATTACCAGATTTAATCTGAATTTCCCCCTCAAGGTCGTGAGTCAAACCCCATCTTCTGCAAAAAAAGTCGAGGCTTTATGAATTTTCGCCCACACCCAACCTCTGCCTGTTACGTGTCACCATTCACTCGTGCGCGTAACCCCGACATCGAGAGTTCGAACGCCAACCACTACAGAATTAAACTCGGATTCTTTTCCAAAAATTTCAGTCGAGCACGCCGAGTAACTTCCTCCCACGTGTTGTGCGTCGTGCGTCTCTGAGGTCCTTTCTTTGAATCCAACATCCGTTTCTTTTATTTCTTATCTTTTTTTCTTATAAATACCCTATTGGAAAATTGTAGGGGGTGACATTTTGAAAATATGTTAAGAGTAAATATAGCATATTATTTTAAACATGTTTAAATATGATAAATCCTTTTAAAATACTCTCCATCTTAAATTTGTTATTATTTCTAAACTACCTTTCAATAATTTATTTCTTTTTTCATTTTTAATGTTCTAATCATTTTTTTATTTCTTCTTCCACTTTTTAAGGCTTTGATAATTCTTTCTCTTATGGGAAGAACAATTTATTTCTTCAACAACATACGTATTTCTACTCTCCCTTTTTAAGGCTCTAATCATCCTTTCTTATACGTGAAAAACAATTTGTTTTTCCTATCTTAAACTTGATTTCAAGATATCAATGGTACATTCTTTCTAATATGAAATATAATTGTTGTTGATCGGAGTAATTTAACATCGTTTGTGATTTTTCTCTACTTTCTTAGATATTTATTTTGAGTTTAATCTGATTGCAAATGATTTCGTTTTATCTTTCTACGTTGGTTTTGTTTTGATTTTACTTTGTATTAGTTTTTTTTATATTTGTGTTATGATGTACTTATATTATATATATTAGTTGGTTGATATACTTACTACATGATTTTCATTGTTTTTCAAATTTTATGCCATTTATTGTAGTTTATTAATTAAATAAGTATATGAACAATATAACTCAGTGTATTAATACAAAGTATATCAAAAATATATTATTAAAGTATATCAACATATTAGTAAAGAGAATCATTATCAGGTATATCAATTAAGTTTACAAGTGTATATTAATAGTGTATAAGTAGGACTTTAAGTATATCAAGTGTATTTAATCAATTGAGTGTATCAGTGAGGATTAATAATTGTATCTGCAGTATATCAGGTATATTAAACATGTCATGTGTGTCCAAAGTATAAAATATGTTGAGTGTACCACTGAAGCATAACAAGTTAATTAGTAAGGCATCAAGTGTACTAAACTTATTAGTGAAGCATTTAAGTCTTTCAAGACCAGAAGGGTATCAAGTGTATAAAAAGAATCAAGTGTAACAATGAGTGATAATTGTAACAATGAGTAATAGATCAAGGTGTTTTAGGTGTATCAAAAGGTGTCGAGTATATCAAAAAGTATCTTGGTTCATCAAGTGTATCAAGGTCCAAAGGTTATCAAGAAATATCAAATGTATATCAATTGAATCAAGAAGTATTAGACGTATCAAGGGATATTAGATGTATTAGGTATATCAAATGTGTATCAGTAGCGAGGACATTTGTGATATTTTACATCTTGTATATGTGAGTTGGGCTTTGTTTTTGCCTTTTTTTTTTTTTTTTTGTAAACAACAAATGTGTTTGCATGTGGACTTAATTATTATAACTTGTTTTACCTTTTTTGCAAGTGTTCCTACCCTACTTTGCCTCCATTTTTACATTTTCAATCTCATTTTTCCAATTCTACTCCAAGATTCAATCTCAAATTGTAGAATCTCTCTCAAAGTAATAAATTCTCCATTCTTCCTCGCAACATTATGCCCAATTCTCCTTTCAAATTGTGAATATTTTTTATTCCAAATGCAAGGCTAACATAATTCGTTAGAGAATTAATTGTGCAATTTTTAATTTTTGAGAGTTCTTTAATTTTCAATTGCTTAATTGTAATCTTGAAGCATGCTTCTTGATTTCTTTAAATAAAAAATAGCTTTTAATTAGTCTTTACCACCCTAAGTGATTGCTATTAAACCTAATTACTAGGGTGGTTTAACATCGTTTTTGTTGAGAAAACATTGTTGATAAATATTTGCTAAGTTTTATTTGTCTAAAAAAAATTATCGCATCTTCTTATCATTTAAAATTGCTTCAAGAATCTTGTTAAGAGTTGGTGGTTATTCACACTCTGATTAGTCTTGATACGAATCTGTTGATGTTAAAGCATTTCTTTGTTCTTGTGTGAAAATTGTTCAAAACGGAAGCACTATGAATAAGAATTAGTTTTTGTTAATAGTAAGTTTTACATTTTAATCAATAAATTGAAGCAATTAATCCAATAATCAAATAAAGCTTTTGAATCAAGGGTCACAATTGTTGCAATTTTTCTTTTTAAACTCTATGATAGAATTGATGTTTGGACACCAAAATTCCCTATTTTTTAAAACTTGAAGAAAACCCCATTTTACTTTTAATTGGTTCTTGGAGTATATTCTTGACACACATCCCCTTTGGTTAAGCACTTTACTTTTCTGCAAGATTGTTTCAAGAATACCCCTGTAAATCTTTTGATGCTCTTGAAGTTACTAACAAGTTGATTGATTCTTACTCAATAAGATCCCTTGGGTTTGACCCCAACTCTACTATACTCTGTTTTCATCTTTCTGTTTAGGTAGACTCAATTGTCCAACTTTTAGATGATTGCATTCTTTAATATTTTGCCATAAATCTTTGGTGCAATTTTTTAAACATTTTCATGATTTTTGCATCTTCAATCCATTAACGACCTACCCCAATTTAAAGTCTCTTTTACCTGGCCATGCGTTGGACATGTGTCACACCCCACACCGTAGACACCTTGCTAGTCATTAGAGACGCGATGTGATTTAAGCATCCTTGATGCATTTAAATGCCAAAGACACTCAGTCCTGAGGTCTTTAAGCTTTGCTTAATCGTCTACTCCTTCCTTTCTTAACTATAGACATAATTTAGATGATAAAACAACTTTGCAAAAGGAATAAGGCAAACATATACTTTTATTAATTTGAACAAGCCTAAGTAGCCATTTGGCCCAAAGGTTATCACTATTGGGTTGGGTTATGGTAACCCAACCCTTGTTTGCGGGAACGGTTATCATAACCCCTCTTCCCTCTCTTTCCTTCTTCTTAAACCTTTTTCAAATCCTCCATAACCCTATCTCTTCAACTCCCCCATAAAACTACCATTTTAAACCCTTCCACCAAACACATCTTATCATAAAACTACCTTTTTAAACTCTTCCCCCAAACACATATTATGTTAAAACTAGGTTTATCGTAACACTAGTTTTATCATAATACTGACCCTCCATAACCCAACCCTTCCCTCAAACGTCCTCTTAAGTTTAAACTAAACGCCTTGACAACCTTTTCTTGCCTAGCAAGCCCTTTCACTTTTTCTCTACTTGGTCTTAACGCCTAGAACCTGGAATGTAAAACTTTAAAGCATAAGTCTAAAAGACTCAGTGAGGTTTTTATGAAATCCTTTTCATAAAATGCCTTTTGTAAACATCATTTTGCCAAACATATCAAATCACATAAATTCATAATTCACATATCACACATTAGTCAAGTCATTCCTTTCGCCAAGAATCTCGATTCATTCTCTATGCAAGTACTCGTCATCCCGCGTATAGACTATTGAGATGGTCTTTTCAACATCTGCATTTGAGAATATCCTGATTCGTTCTTGTTGCTCATGCCGCTAAACACAATGTTGTTCTTTTCTACATTAGTCAGCTTCTCTCCACCATGTAGCACTTTTCTACATGGCTGCCTTTACTCCTTATGTGCACATAACAGTTAGCTCATTGCTAGGAAATAGATTAATGGTTTAAACACCATTTCATAATCATTGAAACACAAAACATGCTTTAAAATATAATAAGTATGCTTTAAACATAGAATAAACCTTACTTGAAATCTCTTTAGAAATATATGTATTGTAAATCACATAGACCACCCAAAACACCTGCTTTAGAACACTTCGTCAAATTTTACTTCTTATCTTATCTATGGGTCTTAACTAATTTTCTGAAATACGAGTCTTACAACATACTTCTTGTATGCTTTAAGGCCCAAACAACTTCTTTTGTCCATTTTACACGTCCAGCTTACCTTGTGCTTCTGACACTTGGCCCACCCTTGGACCTTGGCTAGAAATTAAAACTTTCAACCAATTTCATAGCTTAATAATTAAATATCTAGAACTCAAATAAAGAAACTTTCTTCTATAAAATTTCTTGAAAATGTTTTAACTAGTTTACCTCTACCAACAAAAACTTCCTAGTATTGATTTTTGTAGCTTCAAAACAGTCAAAACTATCTAGATTTCCTTCGAAAATGACCTTTGTGGCTTTCTTCTCTTTAACTCATGTCTTCCTCGTGTCCTCTTTGCTTGATAGCCGTACCTATCACACCTCCTCTTCAACCATCCTTCTCAACTTGAGAGATGACCTTAAGTTAATCGATATCATCCCTCTAAAACAACACCAGCTGACCCTTACCCTCTAACATCTATATGAAACACATGCAGAAGCAAATAACATAACTTATAAAAAAAAAATTGCAGTGCAACCCATCCATTTACAAACTTCAACATAAGTCTTATACAGACATATAACAAACATTTAACATAACATGTAATTACATGGAAACAAACTCCACCCACAATTGACTCTAACTTAAGTCTGGCATAATTATAAGACCAAATGTACATAACTTCAAAACAACTAGACACGTATAAAAAGAAAACAAAATACTTCAGCAGAAAGATAGTAGCGTATCAGACTTCGAGAACATGACCTCTAACTGAAAAGTGGAAATTTATTTTAAAAGTATGAGCTAAAAGCAACATGTAGTCCCTAATCATGTTTTTCCCTATGCAATGAGATCCATGCAGAAGGAATAGTAAGTGCGATGAGACTGTCATTTAAAAGTAACTCACGTTTTACAAGGAGGCTATGCGATAAAGGATGTTTACCAAAAAGATGTGATACCACGAACTATTAGACGTTTGAGCTTACTTCACCAGGAAGTAGTAGTGTAGCCCTTATGCTAGTAGGTCAACGATTAACTTGACCGTATCACCTAACCCAAATCTAGGATAAAGATTTGGTAAAGACATGTGGCGTTTTGTGATTGGACCATTCTTGCAGACGAAAGAAGTCATCATTTCTACATGAAAAATGTTACCGAAGAGGCCTATGAATAGATGAATCCCAACCATTTAGAAGTTGTTTTTACCTTATGTTTAATTATGAAAGAATTGAGGAAATTTTCGAAATTTCCAAGATTTTTCAGGAATTCTTGGAAGCTTGAAGATCGACAAGAAGCTGTAAGGAAGTTCTTAGCTTAGGAGTTGGGCAAAGAGGCTAGAGGATTGTTGAGCGTGTGTGGTTTTTCTTATAAAATGTTTCCAAAATGAAAATGATTTCTAAAATATGTTTGAATCCTTAAATATATTTCTATTGATACCATAGACTAGATGATTTCTCTTATGCTTTTCAATTCTTAAAATGTATATGACTTATAAATGAATTGGACTTATTTTGAACTGGAATGATGTGATGAAATGATGTATTTTGGAGAATGCTTGAGATTTGATAAAGTTTGAAATAAGATGATCTTTTGTACCCTATACGATATAATGCCTCACACTGTTGTGTTTTCTAGTGTGAGATGTCTTATTCTTGCTGTGTGATTTGGAAAAGATGATTTATTCTTACCGTGTGTTCTGGAATAGAATGCCCTATTCATGTTGTGTATCTTGATTAGGATGCCTAATAGTTGCTATGTGATCTGGTATGAGATGTCATTTGCTTGTTGTGTGATCTGTAGTGGAATTGATAGAACTTGTAAATGTATCAAGATTATTCCAAATAGCTGTAACTTGAAAAAAGAGTGTGGTAAACGCTTGAGCTGAGGAAAGGGTACAAAGATGTAATTAAACATGCAGAATGATTCTGTGAGATGATTAAGTTGTATGCGAAATGCATACGATATGAATTACAATGAAAGAATTGAAATGAAACGATTTCCATTTAAATTATGATGAATGATTTAAAAGAAAAAATTTCATATGATTTATGAAAATGGTTGATGAATTTTGATAGTCTGAATCACCTAACGCATTGAAATTGATTTGATTTAAACTCAATATTTTAGTGATAGTACTGTATATTATTCATACCATCTGATTCGGCAAAATAAATCTAATGCGTCAAGGCAAATTTCAAGAGATGCATCTTGTAGCCTTTGAGAAGTGAACACTGCTCAGATTGCTCCAAAAATGACCTTTCTCTCTTTCTTGAGTCCAAACTTAATATTCCTTGCCTCACTTCTGTTCGACAGCCATACTATGAAAACTTTACTTAATTTATGATCTTTTACAAGTTGTTTGAAGCAAAATGCATGAGTAGTTTGTGAGCTCTCCTCATCTGAAGTGACCCTTATATAGAGAACCTTGCATGCGAACCTTTTGACATCTTCTACTCGCCGTAAAAATGGTCTTTGCATGTTATCAGCATTTGTAAACCACTTAACCAACATGCTTAAAATGCCCATAATACTTACCACCTGACCCTTCTTAAGGTTCCACGCCCAAGACCTTCATGCAAAACACCTAACTAACTTCACTTATTTGGCCACAGAAGCCTTTCTCATGCACATGGTTTCCTAGCACAAACACATGACTGCCTAAGTTCAATGCCAAGGCCCTCTTTCATCCATAATTAACCCACTAGCTCCTTCATGCCACACTTTTTCTTGCCTAGGTGAATTTTGGCTACACAAAACAATCCCTTTGAGGTTTTCATATAATCTAGATCAACTAAATTCATGCCTTAGCCACCTAGCTACCTCCTTGGAGGTTCCCAACCTTTTCTTTGACCACCTACCATGACACTTTTACAACCCCTTTCACTTGACAACCCCTTTCACAACCCAATGGTCGACAATCTCATTTTCCTCAACTTTTCATCATCTGGCTTCATTTAACCCTACAACTCTAATTATTAAAAACCATCTAATAGCCTTAACATGACTTTCCTTTTTCCACCAACCATGACACTTTTACAATGACCCTCCAATGTTAACATACCAAAGATGACACTTAAGCTATTTTTGGAAAACTTTAACGTAACCCTTTTTTGGGTTAATTTCTCAACTTAACTCCAACCCAATCCAATCCTTCCAAGTTATTAAAAGAATTAAGTGTCCATAGGTGTAGGGTTTACAATTTCTTTCCCCCTTAAGAAATTTCATCTCCGAAATTTCATTAACGTAACCCTTATCTCAAATTATTAAATTATTGGTTTTTTTTTTCCATTCTAACCTTCTAACCATAAAAAAGCTTAAGACTGAGAATTAAAAATGCATAAGGGTCTAAGAATGTTTTACCAATGATTACTTCTAGTGCATCCTCTACCTCTTGCTGCATCCTTGCATAAACTTTACCTTGTTGTCGAAGTCAACCTTCACCCTTTTTCTTTATGTTACTGTGTCCTTCTTCCCCAACTCACTATAAGAAATCAAGGGGTTTTCGACGCACAAATTAGCATCGGAAGACAAAATATTGGGACAAACTGCTAGTCCCAATGTCATGTTACAAACGGCGAAAAACAGCGAAAACATTATTTTAATATCATATTTTTTCGACGTATCATTAAGAACGTTGGGGAAAAACAAGCCAGACCTGACGGTTCTCAATCGACATCGAAAATAGAAATATAGTTTCGATAGGTTGCACGGGATGTCGGAATGAATACTTATTATGTGCCAGAGCAAGATCCCAGATGCTCTATGCATGGCATCAAAAATAGATATATAGTTCCCGACGAATTGCATGGGACGTCGGGATAAACTCAAACATTAATTATGTGTCAGAGCAAGATCCCCGACGCTTCATGCATGGTGTTGGAAAATATTTACCTACTTCCGACACCATTAGTGATTCGTCAAGACTGTATGTAACTATTCTAGATGAATAGTTAACGGCGTTGGAAATTTTCCTATATATTTCGTTTCAGTTCTCTAAAAGACAAAACTGAAATTTTGAAGAGAAAGAAAGGAGGAGAAGAATGAGGAGAAGAAGGAGGAGAGGAGATGATGTCTGCCGTGTCTGCCGTTCTTTCCCTTGTCGTTGTTTGGCTCGCTGTCGCCGTCTCGCCGTCGTTCTTCCATTTTTGGTAAGTTTCAGACCTTTTAGAATTTAGATTTTAGTTTCAAACCAATGATAAATCCTTCATTATTTATGTTTATGTTTGTGTTTATGTTTGTAATTCAAAACCAATGATAGATTTTAGTTTATGTTTCGACCAGTAAATATTGAAGATAAATGTTTAGTTTGCATAGGTTGTAAGTACACTAGAACCATCATCTTAGCGAAGATAAAACCAATAATTTTGATAGATCAACAACTTATAACCTCTGTTTATTGGCATAATTCTTGGATGTTTGTTTGAATTTTAGAAATTTAATTCTTGTTGAGTGTAATTGCGCATTGAGTGTAATTTAATTCTTGCTTAGTGTAATTTACGCATAATTCTTGTTTGAGTGTAATTCAATTCTTGTTGAGTGTAATTTTCGCCATCTCCCTTCGTTGATGTTTTGGATGTTTGTTTCGACTAGTAAATCTATGCATTGAGTGTAATTCAGTTATTGTAAGTCATAGAAAGTTCATCACTTGCATATTAGGTAAAACTTTATATGGCTTACCCGTTCGGCTCTCGATCTTATCATTTTTTGCTTCTCTCTTCTCAATCAATTTTCTAGAACCACTAGAGTAAGGGTTGTTTCTGTTTAAAGCAACCTCGTATTTCTAAATTCGTAATAATGTTCAACTTCCCGTTTTGCACATTTTGCCCATGTCCCTATGATTATACAAGCTATAGCGATGTTGAGGCAATCTGCAAAAGTTGAAAAACTAGCATCGACACTTTGAATTATGTTTCAATTTTCATTTTTACTTTGTATTATTCATGTAATTTATATTTAAATTACCTACGAACGTGTGTTTTTTTAATATTTCAATTAATAATAAATTCGATTTGGTATTTTAGTAATTAATTTTTTTTCAAATTTACGTTAATTCTAATTCAAATTAGAATTTTAATAATTTTTTTTATTAAGTTTACATTAATTAATAAAAGTTAGAATTATGTTGTTTTTAAAAATTATGTTATTTTTTTTATTCGTTTTACTTAATTAATAAAAAAATTAAATCTAATAGAACTGCCGACGTTGCGTACCAGACGACGCCGATGTGACATACTAGACGACACTGACACACATGGTGACGTCGATAGTGAGGTATTTGTGACGCTGTTAACATGTGTCAGTAGTTTCGCATTGTCGATGTGTTGACCATGTCGGCGAAGAGTGCATCTACAGTAACCTTTACCGATGCCATCTTGTTCTCACTTCAGGAGAGGCGACACCGGTGCTTTTCTCACAACGTCCTTGTCGACGTTAGTTTCTACGTCGGCGTAGCCTCTCTCGATGCATTTCTGGATTCTGTCGATGCATCTCTATGTCGGCATACCCCATTCTTCTTGTAGTGACTGTTGTAGTTCTCTACTGATTCACAGATTGAGACTCTTCTTTTTGGTTTCCCTGTATCTTTGCTTTCAACAATGGATATTCCCTCTTGAAGTGTCCTGGTTTTCTATAGTAATAACATTCTTCTATTTTTATCAAACATGATCCCCTATGGAATCTTCTGCAATCTTTACACAGAAGTCTATCATGGTTACTTGCTACAGGTTCTTGTCTTTGATCGAGATATCGTTACTACTCTAACTGATTGTCTTGGATAAACACTTCCTTCACTATTCTACCTGAATGTCTGCTCATCAGATCAGGTTTTAAAATCCTGTTTACTCGATACTCCAAGTGCAAACTATCATTGCTCTTGTCCCTTGGTAATCTAGTCGATGAAGTCCTTTGACCTAATTCAATTACTGGTTTAGTCTTCAAGAGACTTTACTCAACCTATAATGCAGTCTCAACTTACTAGGAGAAATCAATCCATTTTGTTGTTACGATCACAGGGGTAAGAATCTCTTACCTTAAACCCCTATCGAACTTTCGACATTGGTCACTCTCTGATGCCACTAATACTTCAGCATACTTATAAAGTTCAGTAAACTTCCTTTCATATTCTACCACAGAAAGTGAGCCTTTTTCCAAGCTTAAAAATTCTTCTCTATTTAACTCAAAGTAAGTACTAGGATAGTACTTATCCTAAAAAATACTTCAAAAAGTTTTCCAATCAAAAGTGCTTGAATCACTACGTCTACCCTTAATTGACCTCCACCAATTCTCTGCTTCTTTTTGAAATAGAAATGTGGCCAATACTTGAAAGCATTACTTGAAAGCATTCGTTCCTCTGGATAGTCCATTACTTGAAAGCACTTTTCTAATAGATTTAACAAGTCCTCAACATCTATTGGATGAGGCGAATGTTCAAACACAGTGGCTCCAAGGTTTTTCAACCTTTCAATACTATTCTTCTTTTCAGATTTTTCTTGTAAGGAGTCTAAAGTGTCCATAAATTTATGATAATTTTCTTTTTTCGTTCTTGGCTGTTGTTGAGAGGCACTTGACTCTGCCTAAAGTTGTTATTCTTCATCCATCTCTCTAAATGGGCTATTAGCCTTTCTTGCTTCTTGTTTACGTTACTTATTATCTTGAGGCATTTCTATATCTCTTACAATATATTAATGCTGAAGATATTATTTATAAATATTATTATTACAGACTCAGGATCGTTTATATGCATAATTAATTCTATGGGATAAGTCATCAATCATGATCATTGTTGATGGAAAAAAAACATAAGAGAAACATGCAACAGCGGAAGACTAGGATCATGCTTTACTCTATATGCATCTAAACGATTTAGAGATTAACATGCTGCAACTAAACGACAGACCTAAACAAAGAATAGAGAAGGTAAATGATGAGCTTACCTTTATAGTCCTTAACTTCTTCGTTCCAAAACTTCTTCTCGCCTGAAGATCACGAGCAAAGGACAACCAATATGTTGACCTACTAATCTCAAGACTAAGAACCGAGTTGTGGGACACATTTTTATGAAGGAAAACTTAGAGAGATGGATGGAGGAAGGTGTATTATTTAGAGACTTTTCATCATCTTCTTCTCATTCTGTAAATGGAAGTTTATAAGAAAATTACATGCAAAATGCATGAAATTTACTTCATGAAATCTCAACACCTAATTAATTCATTAACTATTAGTGGAATTAGTATCTTATAATTTCATTACAAGCTGCCACATTTCCCACTAACATTTAGTAAGAAATAATTTAGTCAAAGGGCAAATTGGTCATTTGACCAATTAAGTCAAAGTCAAACTTTGACTTTTCTTAGTCAAAAGTCAACTTTTTAACTTTTTGCTATTTTATACGTCTTGACTAATTTCAATTTCCCGAGTATGAATCTGCATTCATTTTTTTAAAATTCAAATCATATTTGAATATATATCCGATCAAAGTTTTATTTTTCAAAGTTAAAAATCAACATGTTGACTTTTACAACTTTTGATCGTTTCAAAACTTTCCAAGCTTCTAAATATGAATCCATATTCATATTTTTATTATTTAAATCATATTTAAACATAAAACTTAAAGTTTATATTTACCGACTTATATCATATATACTTGTCGGTTTCTCTCTTTTTACCTAATTCGAACAATTCGAGTTATTCCAACATATTGTTCTAAGTTGAATCCATATAAGCTAGTAGGGGAACCTAATGGACCTATAGATCATGAGCTCTAACGATTCGAGATTAACTGACTAAACTCTTTTAGACCAAGCTTAATCAATATTCGTTAACTAATGAGTCATTCCACTAAAGACTCGTAGTTGCACTCCTCCCACTATAGATATATTTTTGTCCATCTGATATAACCATGATAGGTAAGTTGATTCTTCATAGGTTGTTCGTAATCTTGGTTGGGTCAAAATACTGTTTTACCCTCGAGATTACATCTTGTTCTTTAAGATCCACTGATCTACTATTGAACAATTGGTTTAAGGTCCAACCTATAGACCTTAATCCTTCTCGGACCAATGAGAAGGTGGGGCCCCTTGTTCAAGACTTGGATTCAGTCCTTAACGGAACAACCTATCTACTATTCTAGAAGTGGGTTGGAGTGAATTCCGTCTTGCACCCTATGTCCCTTGCTATCCACTTGGTCTTATCCTTGAAATGGGAGACTTATTGGGCCATCGATGATGAGCTGTCCTTACCTATGCAGATCTAAAGATACTACCGAATGAACAGAAGTTCATAGTTAGCTCAGGATTAAGATCAAGTTATATAGGTCAATATAATTGAAATAGTCAGTTTATATAGTTTACTGCGTTATAACTAGAAGTTATTTCGTGGTTCCAGTCTTATGCAAACCATTTACATAGGATGCCCCCACTCCCATGTCTCCACATGAATGATTCAGGATTACATCGTTTGTACTAACTACGGAGCGAGCCGCATTCATAGTATTTTTTCAGAATAAGGCGTCCAACCTTATTCATACACTATAGACTATTTGGACTATTAACTCGAACTTAATCCATGTTTATGTCTCTACATAAAGTTCAAGTGTATTGACAAACTTAATAAAATAGCCTCGGACCTTAATTTATTGGTTTTAAGATTATAATATTCAATAATAAATTTATTGAATCAAATAACAAAGTACGAGTTTTAGGACATAAATTCCAACAAGTGTATGCGAAGTACTCACTATGTATCTCTTTATCGCATAAGAGTTAAGTACTCGTTGAGTACAAGTTTTCCTATTGCTTGTCCAAGTATAAGCGAAACAATAGGTTTATCTAGATGATCCAGAGTCAAACACACGGAATTGATATCAAATATTAGTTTCAGGATTCACTCATCATTCAGGCAGTATAAAAGAATTATCTATAGAGCATGATGAAATATAAGATTAATTATATCTACTTATCTACACTAGAGGATGTGTAAAAGGTGATAAATATGAGGGCAAGATGGAATTGCAAACTAACTTGTAAAATAGAAAATAAAGGAACTGTTCTTGTTACTAGGTGTTTAGATCATGTGAGAGCTTTGATGCGATGTATTTCAAATAATTAGCTTATGATTAAGGTGAGTACCTCTCAATGTCTTAAACGCCACATTTGCTCACCTCTCGTGATGCAAATTACTAAACTTAGTTAAGCGAGATAAATATAGAAGGTTTCACTTATAAGGCTAATAGCACTTCTCTTTTAAGGGTGGCAACCTCTCGGTGCCTAATACCCCCATTTATTCTCCTTTCAAAACACAAATGAGGGAAGTTATCTCACCAAGATAGAGTTTATCTCCAAACTTCATTAAAAGAAGAAAGGGGTGTGCTGACTCAGAGATGCATCGACAGAAGCCAGCGCTGCGTCGGAAGAGGTTACGCCAACGCAGAAATAGACGTCAGTAAGAGTGTCGTGAAAAATGCATCATGAAAGGCACTTCCAATGTCAAACAAAACGACGTCAATAAAGGGTTACGATCAATACACTATATATCGACCTGGTCAACATGTCGGCAGTGAGGAACTACCGACATTAGGTAACAATGTCATCAATAGGTTACTGTCAACATCGACGTATATGAACCATCGATGCGGTGTCAGCAGACCTTCTAATGACTCAGCGTCGATAGAACAGCCATTTGCGACGCATAAGGAAAAACCTTATTATAATATTTTTAATTTTTTATTTAATTTAATTTTTTTACAAATCGAAATCGAATTTGATTTAAATTTATTCAAATACTAAAAACAATTAACATAAATTTAATAAAATACCAAATGAAATTTATATTAAAAATAATTCAAAAATGCACGTTTGTAGTTCAGAAATTACTTACATAATGAAAACTAAAAACTTAAAACTGACACATAATCTTAATGTCGGTGTCCCATGAAATATTCTCATGCCTTTGAACCTACAATTACATAAAATAAAGTTTAAACATATATCACCAATAATATGATATTAAAGAACGTCAAAGTTGTAAATTATGTACCTCAATGAAATCAAGGTCCTCTCGAAGTCTGAGAGAGTTTTTCAATCATTTTCTTCATTTCTTCCCTCTCTTGAGTCGTGCTTCTATCAAGCGAGCACTTTCTTCGTGCTTCTTATTACTCTTTTCTTCTACTACCTCAAGACGAGTTTTTAGCTTGTTAACCTCCCTGGTGTGGGTCAGCTCTCGTTCAACATATGTAGATATAGAACTGACAGCTGTGTGTCGGGACTTTTGGCTTGGGGCTCCAACTAAGACCTTTTGAGTAACTCAATCCTCTATCCAAAATGGTCTCACATATCATGTCCCTAGAGAATGGTTGAGAACTCTCTGTCGGTAAACTGGGATTGGAGTTCCAAAATTTGATTTTACAAATAAATTTTTTGTTAATTAAGTAAAACATGTAAATTAATTGTTGTATGAAACAAGAAAAATCACAGCTTATAAACTTACATGCGATCCATAGCCACCTGCGAAACGAACTAGCCAGCCCAAGCGTGTGTTTTCCTTAATAACTCCACATGATCAATCAAGCTCGTGATGTCGTTGTAGAAACGACTTGGCATCGCTGTTGTGGTTATAGGGCTCCTTCGCTCTAGCAGTCTTGTTTATCAACGATTGTTCCTACATGCAAACAATCAAAACGTTTAATAAAAAACAAATGAATTACCATTTGAGAATGATAAATATTATAAATCACCGAAATTGTTAAGTGAGGTAGTGGTCGTAGAGGAAGTGTCAATCTTGCACCCAATTCCTCAATCTGGGGGGTGGGTTGGCATAAGCCTATTCAGGATCATTGAACTTCTTGAAATGGTGGTGGTTCTGGCCTTTAAACTTCTTCCACACGATGAGACTTTGATGCTCAACAAACGGAGCAAGTGCTGGAATAGTGAAATACAACATGAACCATTACTGTAAAAGAAAAGTACACATGGATTAGGATTGGGGCTATGTATATACATATAGGTGACATATATGTACGTGTCATTTAAAAACTTACCTATAAACCACCTTTAACAAGCTCAATGTACTCCAGTGTCACATCAGCCCACTTAAGAAAGCAAACTGGAAAAGTGTCTCGCGTAAACACCCTTATGGTATTGCTAAAGCGAATGACGTGTGACGAGATAGGTTTGTCCTGGCTTGGAGCAATAGATATGTGGATCTTCCCATTTTATGGAACATATCTATCCAACTCCAGGTTCCTAGAGTGTTGTCGTCTCCTACATGTTGGAGCAAAAGGTTGAGAGGCATCTAGGAAAACAGAATAATTTCATAAACATAACAAAAAGACTTATGCATAAATAATTGTTTATGTAACGGTGACTAACTATATGTGTCGTCAACCAATGATGTGTCTGAAATAGTATTGAACTCCTCAGCATTAAAATCAAATAGATCATCGCTCTCATCAAAACCGACAGAGAAGTTAGACATAATACCTATGGACATATAAACCAAAATTAATTAAACATATGAGAGTACGTGAAACTGAATATATAAAAAAATGAAAAAATTATGAGTACGTGATTTGTCAGTTATTGTTCTTTGTCATCGCTTGATTCGCTTTGAATGGATAATTATTCATCATCATCGTTTATAAAGTCGTCTACGACATGACACACAATCAGTTTTTTTCACTACTGTAGGATCAACGTTGGCTTTGCACAGGGTGTCGTCCTCAATGTGATCAACGACATGATGACCGATTTTGGGTACATTTTAATTGTTGATCCTCAACATCATCCACTTTGGGTACGTCCCCATAACGTTTATTTTTGACTATTTGAATAACCTTCCAATTGGCACCATTTTTTGGGTCGTCGATGTAAAAAACTTGATGTGCCTGGATTGCGAGAATTACTAGTTCTTCAGGAAAACAAAAAACAGGATGTGTTGATAGATTTATACCCCAATTCGACGTGTGTTCTATGATTTTTGTTATTTTCCTTGTTAAACCATCTATACTTCAATAGCCAAACATGGCGTCCCATTAGATATGCCACGGAAAGAACCTTATCTAATACACCGTAAAAATTATTGTCGTTGCTTCCACTCTCACTACTTTCACCGACTACCATGACTCTACTATTTTGTGTTGTGCATAAAAAATCACGATCTATTATGTGAGTTTGTGCCCCACCCACAATGCATCCAGTGTAAGATCGAATGTCAAGTGAAGGTCTCATCACAAGTAAGAAGAAATCATGCGAAAGGTTGTCCCTCTCACACGTTTTGATGACCTGAAATTATTTTTTTAATAAATATATAAGTTTAAAACAAGCCTAGGAAAATTCCAAAAGGATTTATGTACTCCACATACATACCTGATCTCTAAACCAATCATAAAATGCTTGTTAATGTCTTTTGAATAAGTCGACAACGCTGCTTGCTAGACGACGTATCAGCCTCGAGTGTTTCCTAAAGTTCATTGATGTGAATTTGTGACGATATAATTTAAGAAAACATAAAGCGCTAGTGAAGTATTTAATCGGACCAATGACCTTTGCTTCATACGGTAAGTGAACAGCAAGATGTACCATTACGCTAAAAAAAGCATGTGGAAATATTCTTTCTAGTTTGCAAAGTATGATAATGATATCTGTTTGCAACCGGTCCAAATCACTTACTCTTATCGTCTTCAGGCAAAGGTCACGAAAAAAACTACAAAGCTTAGTAATATCGGTGTACACATTTTTCGATAAGTGTGCTTAAATACAAATAGGTAGAAGTCGATGAAGCAGAACGTGACAATCGTGAGTCTTAAGACCTAATATTTTCCCATCTTTCTCATTCACCCATCGTGAAATATTATAAACAAATCCATCGAGAAACTTAATTGATTTCAAGAAGTTACAAAGCGCAACTCGTTCGCTGCTAGTCAATGTCTAACGTACATAAGGTTTCACCAATCTGTTATCGACCTTTATCAGGTGTAAATCTTTTTTTATTTTCAAATCCTGAAGGTCCATTTGAGCATTTATAATATCCTTTGTTTTTCCTTGAATATTCAACAGTGTACCTACCAAGTTGTCACAAATGTTCTTTTCAACGTGCATTACATCCAATTTTTGACGTATTAGTAGACTTGGCTAGTAAGGCAGATCGAAGAACATACTTCTTTTCGTCCAATTCAGAACTCTCTTTCTTTTTTATCTTTCAATGATTGATGTTTACTCATCATTGGAAACTGAAGGAAATCTACTTGTTCCAAGATAAATATCATGCCCATTCAGAACAACTGGAGGAGGCCTACGCTCTACACTTCCATGTTGTAACTTTTACACCATACATGATTATCTGGAAGATAACGTCGGTGTCCCATGAAAGCTATTTTTCCTTTTATCCCGAACGACAATTTATCTCGCATGCAGCTTGGGCATGCCTAATACCCTTTTGTACTCCATCCAAATAAGTCACCATACACCGGAAAGTCATTAATAGTCCATAGCAAAGCTGCGTATAACTGAAAAAACTGACTGGTAAAAGAATCATACGTACGAATACCGAGACTCTATAACTGCTTTAGTTCTTCAATCAATGGTTGGAGGTAAACATCAATTTTCTTTCCAGGAGATCTTGGACCAGGTATTAGCAATGACATAAAGAAGTTGGACTCTTTCATGCATTTTTAAGGTGACAAATTGTAAGGAATTAACACCACAGTCCACATACTGTATGCGATATTACTCATATGCGCAAAAGGATTGAACCCATCAAAAGAAAATCCCAAATGAAAGTTCCGTGGATCTGAAACGAACTCAAGAAATTCAAAATCAAAATGCTTCCATCCCTCTACATCATCTGGATGTCTGAACACGTCATCTACTTCGACTTGTTTATCCTTATGTCATCTCATTTTAGACGAGCCCTCTTGCGGTACAAACAATCTCTGTAATATTGGTATCAACGGAAAGTGCCGCAATACCTTGTGTATAAATTTTTTTCCCTCTAATAGGACTAGTCTTGTACTGAGACTTACCACAAGTTGGACAACATGATAAATCAACAAACTCCTTCCAATATAACAGACAATCATACTTACACACATGAATAGTCTCGTATCCCAAGCCCAAGCCACGCAACTTTCGTTTTGCTTCATAGAAAGAACTAGAGATAGTAGTACTACACATTGGAAAAACACGTTTTAACAGTTTCAATAACATGTGGAACAATTTGTTACTCCAACCATTAAGAACCTTGACGTGCATCAACGTAAACGAAGGGTTGAGGGATGAAAATTTTGAACAGTCGAGATATAGCTCATGACGAGCTTGGTTTAATAACTCCTAAAATATATTCATCGTTTCCTTTTCCACACTACTATTGAACGACATGTCATTCTTGAAAGCTTCCTCATCTGTTTCTTCTTCGTGTTCGATTGAAGCTTGTAAATCATGCAGTATTTCCAACATTTCATTATCTTCGAAAAATGGATTACGACTAGTTCCTTCAATATGGAAGGGGTCACTGCTAGTTTCTTCATGGAAAGTATCACTACTAGTTTCTTCATGAAAAGTTTCACTACTAGTTCCTTCATCAAATCTTTCTATACAAGTTTACTGGCTCTTCATGATTCACCCATCCTGTATAAGAGGGGCACATTCCAATGGTTACTAAATGTCTCTTCACACCCACTAATGAGTTCCAATTCGAGTTCATACATCTCTTGCATGAACACCTTATTCGTCCGTACTCATCAACCATACTTCGCAATGTCTAAAAATTTGAAAACTCCCTCTCTATACTCAACCAATAACTTATTCCTAATGTTCATCCAACTCTTGTCCATCGATAAAGACCTATAACATAAATACATGTAATTATCTTAATTTATTCTAACTAAATAAACATTCTCTTACTTCTAAGCACTACTACAAATTTAGATTTCAAATTTTGCGTCATCAAGACTTTCAACGACACAATTTTCGCATCAATAAAGCTACTGTTAAGAAGGCTATTTAACGACACTTTGGAAAATGTGTCATGAAATATACTTAGATGACACCAAAATTGTGTCATTAATACCTTTACCTTGACACAATAAATAGGTCATCATTATCTATACCTCGACACCAATATATTGTCAACAATACCCTTTCATTGACGCAAATCATGTGTCACCATTATCTATACCTTGACACTAATATATTGTCATTAATACTCTTACATTGACCGTTTAAATGTATTACCGTTATCTATTACTCAACATGAATATATTGTCATTAATAATCTTATATTGATGCTTTAAATATGTCATAATTAGCTATACCTTGACACGAATATATTATCATTAATACCCTTACATTGACACTTTAAATGTGTCATTGTTATCTATCATTCAACATGAATATATTGTCATTAATACTCTTATAATGACGCTTTAAGTGTGTCACCTTTCAATATAACTCAACACTAATATATTATCATTGTAAATGTTTCGTTACACAAAATTCTTGTCAAGAAATGTGCTTTGACGAAACTGTTTCTGTTTAATAAAGGCTTATATGTCGACACATGTTTGGTGTTGTTATTCTTCATTTTGGCAACACATATTTTTCTGTCATATATTTCTTCTTTCAAAAAAATTAAATACTAAATTTCAATATTACCCATATATGTTTGGAAAGATATTTATATTGATAATAAAAAGTATAAATTACATTGTCAGTAAAGGTTTTTCAATAATCCAAAAGATAAATTAACTGTAATATTAAATGTATGTATGACCTAATCTAATCAAACTAACGCATAAATGAGAACTTGATCAATACCATGGTCCATGGATTCTTCAACTACCTGCAAATTTGAAGAAAATGAACTAAGTTAATCCACAATTACCGTTGTTGACACTGTATATAAAGAGAGCACCAATTATACTACGATAATTGCTATGGGAACTTGATTATATTGGGTCAAGATTCAAATTCACGTACTTGCTAAATTTTTTTAGTATCAACGGAAATGTTGCAGATTCCTCAAGACACTCTAAGAATTTTGTCAAATGCAGCCTATATCAACCCAATGCATTGATGCATTCATGTATCCAGACACTTTAGTCATTTTCCACTACCATGTTTCTAAGACAAGTAAATCATATTTACCTTCCTTTTCTTTCTTCTTAACAAGGTACTTGGGGCAGTTTCTTTCCCAATGTCCATCCACATTGCAGTGGAAACATTTCCCCTTGATAGCTACTTTAGCCTTCTCTTTGCCTTCAGCAGCACCAATAGGACCTTTCCCCTTCCCTTCTTTTTTCTTCTAAATTTTCTTAGATCTAGAATATAAAGGTGCAAACCTCCTGGAATGGGTAATATTTGCCTCTCCTTCTTTCCATTACTGAAGAGATTGAAAGGTTTGCAACTCTTTTAGGAGGGTAGTCATGTTGTATTCTATCTTGTTCATTTTCGCATTGTTGCAAAATTAAAGAAAGCATTTCGAAAGAGATTTCAAGATATTGAACACTTGACTCTTCTCATCAAAGACTGCTCTGTTCATTTCTGCTACGTTGAAGTGGACTATCATGTCGAGAACATGTTCTCTAACAGATTGTCCCTCTTTCATACGTGCATTATAAACATATATAATAGGCTCTTGCTTGATCTAAATGGACGTTTGTCCAAACATCTCTCTGAGGGAGTCCATGATCTGACGTGCAGTGACCAGATCTCATGTTTCTTGCTCAGTATGTCAGACATACTAGCAAAGATGTAGACGTGAACCTTGTCATTGGCCTTTGTCCAGTGGTCATATGCATCTCTGACACTCTATGATACATTTTGAGTAGGGAAAGGAGGACAATGCAAATTGATTTTCATCTTAATTAATATAACACTTATATTAAAAAAATCAAGAAAATCAATCAAGCATACACAAGACATTAATTTAAATATAACAACTTATATTTAACTAAGTAATGTCATGTATATGCTTATCCAATTTCATATATTTAAAATATCATTATATTTTAAATTACTCTTGAAATTCACAATCATGCATTAAAACCATACATTATAACATTTATAATATATAAAAATACATGAACATGCTTAACCTAAGGTGAGATTTATCTAAATGACATCCATAAAGCATTTAAATAACAATTGAACCTGTAAAATTGGCCTCTATGATAAATTAAAGCAAAAATTATAATAATAAAGCTTTAAATTTATCATAAAAGTGCTTCCAAAGCTCCAAAACCAATATCAAATCCTTTAAAAAGCTTCAAATCAGGCCTAAAAACCTTGAACCAGTCAAAACCACTCCAAACCGGCCCAAAATTGCTTGAACTGGCCTAAAACATGAAGAATCGACCCAAAATCAACCTGAACCGGTGCCAGATGAAGAACCAAAGCTGATCATGTCACACCCCCTCCCGGACTTGCTACCTTAGACCGAAAGATAGCATGAAGCCGACGAACAACGCTTTTCTGTAAAATTCAGAACTAAAATTCAGCCATGGATACACTTTGCTTGAGTTTTCCTCCTCTTCTTCAACCTCAAAATTCTAGTAAAATTCCTCTTCTTCTTCCAAACTCTCTCTTAAATTTTCTCTGCAAATTGAAGAAGGAAAAGAATGGAAGTTGGATGAGAATTTGTCTTCAAAATGCTTGGTGGTGAAGGGAAGAGAAGAAGACCATTTATTTAATAAAACCATCAATTTTTATCCTTTCTTTTCTTTATTTTTTTTTAATTTATTTAATAAAACCATTTAATATAATATATATATATATATATATATATATATATATATATTTACACTTAATTTCCATTTTCTCTTTTTTTTCCACATTTAAAGAAATTAAACCAAGAAAATATCTGGTTTACAGATCAAAGCCGAACCGAGCCAACCGGTTGAACCAACGCCAACCAAAGTTAGCTGTAATCCATCAGTGCAAGCCTAGTCGAGTCACGCCAAGCCACGCCCTCCTCAATGTCTGCTGATGTAATGCTGACGTCAGCCCTTCTCAACTTCGAGACGTGGAATTTTTTTAACGCTTCGGTTTCCATGTAGTGCCAAAAAACTCACCGTTAGAGGCCTTTCAGTTGTCCATTTTGGGCGAATTTGGTATAAAAAAACTAAAAATAATGCTACGAATCCAAATATGGATTATGATTTACAAGATTTACAGTAAAAAATGCCCAAAAACATAGGGGTCCTTACATTTGATCAAATTAAAAACTGTAAATCTATGGTCAAATTATAGTAAACATTCAATTGCAAAACCCCACATTCATAATGCAAAAAATCTCACCTAAACAATGAATTTTTTTAAAAATTCTCAATTAAAATTAAGATGGTTCTGATACCAATTGAAGGGATTAAAGCTCTTGCACAGCGGAAGTATTACAGAACCATAACTAAATTTGATTAGGAACTTAAAAATACCAGTACATTCGCAAAACTTTATTTATGGCTAAGCATGCTTTCAAGAAATAAATAACAGAGAAAACTTTATTTGGAGCACCACCACTTGGAAACCTTTCTATTTTCTGAGTTGAGATTTGGTTTGTGGGAACCAATTGGGAGGGAATTTTTTACAGAGAAAATTTCTTTTCAGAGAAAATTTGAGCGTATTCAGAATCATAGAACAATTATTTTATTTTGTTATGCATAAAATTTCCTCTTCTTCAGACAGAAGAAGTGAGCGGTTGAGAGAATAAATGGGAACGTGGGAAAACCACCCACATTCCCCGTTAATTTAATAAATCAATATTAAATTAATATATATTAAATAATTAATTAATTTAATTTAATGATTAATTAAGTTGATAATTAATTAAATTATATTTAATTAATATTTCGTTTAAATATATTTAAATGAATATCTCTCACATATCCTATAGTTTTAATTTAATCAAATCAAATTAAACTATGGGAAACTTTCCTAAATATAACAAATTACTGAAATATTTACGACCGGTGTAACAAAGCCCATAAATTTAGCCATTTTTTAAATATTCTAGATTTTCCCTTTTATCCTTTTCTGCTCTCTGCGATTTTTTATCGTCTTCTTTCTCTATACTCATGTGATTTCTTCCATCTTTCTTTTTTTTAGATTTGGATAACCAAATCTATTTCTTTTTATTCCTATTTCTTCTTTTTCTTTTTTTTTTTATTGTATCTTCTTTCTTCTTTTCTTTTTTAAACAGATGATGTATAAAGAATCTTGAAAAAATTGGTTAGGCATTTAAATTAGAGTAACCAAAAACTAAAAGATTGTGTATAAAGAATATTGAAAAAAATCGTCTTTCTTCTTTTCTTTTATACACAGATGGTGTATAAAGAATCTTGAAAATAATTTGTTAGGGATTTAAATTAGAGTAACCAAAATTAAAAGATCGTATATAAAGAATATTGAAAAAAAATTGTTTATACCAAATTTAAAGAAAAAATCGTTTAGATTTGGGGTAGCCAAATCTAAACGACCCCGTGTAGCCAAATCTAAATGATCGTGTACCAAAATCTAAATGATCGTATACCAAATTTTGAAAAAAAAAAATTGGAACCCCAAATATAAACGATCGTGTAGCCAAATATAAACGATCGTGTAGCCAAATGTAAACGATCATGTAACCAAATCTAAACGATCATATACCAAATTTTGAAAAAAAACTGGTTTAGATTTAGGTAGCCAAATCTAAACGATCATGTAGACAAATCTAAACGATTGTGTACCCAACTGATTACACGATCATGTACCAAATCGCTTTACCAAATATATTACGCGCATTGTTGATGGAGTTTTTTTAGTATTTTACACGGTGGGCCTCTGGCTTTTTCCATTTTCGGAATTGTTTTATACAATGTAAATACTTTGCCGCTTTTTTATATTTTTGAAAAGACCACATAAACTAAACTATTAATTAATTTTTCAATTAATTAATTGTTAAATGAAATATCATATATTTAATTTAATCCATATTTGAATATGATTATTCAAATATAAATTTCTCTCATAACCTATAGTCTTAATATGTATCATACGCACATTAAATTTTAACTTATAGTTTTAGTATGAATCTAATTCACATTAAGTTAATATTTGAACTTATTCAAATATTTTATTCTCTCATAAATTAATTTTGAATCATATCTAAAATTAAATTTATATATAAAGTTTAATTAAAATATAAACTTTATATTATAATGTATCACCATACATTATGTTAGTTCCCAAAGTAAATTTGAACATTTCAAATTACAACCAATAAAATTAAATCTCATTACCCTTTACAAGCTAGGAAGCGGACCTAATAGACCTACGCATCAGAAACTACAACGATATGAGATTAATTGGCTAAACTCATTAACCACATTAATCAATATTCGTTAATTGTGTGTACACTCCACTAAAGACTCACAGTTGAACTCTTCTCATTGTAGCTATATTTTTGTGTCCATGGATATAGACCAATACCAGTAAGTTAGTCCTTCACAAGTGTTCGTAACACCAACTGGGTCAAATTACCGTTTTACCCCTAGGTTACTTCTAGTCCTTAAATACCAGTGCTCTTCTAATGAACAACTTGTTTATGATTCAACCACTAAACAGAAACCTCTCTCGTGCCATAGAGAGGGTAGGGCTCTTTGTTCAAGTCTTAGAGACACCATTTAAGGGAACACTTATCAACTTACCCTAAAATCGAGAAGGAGTAAATTCCATCTTGAGTGATTATGTTTCAAGCTCTCCACTCTATCTTGTCCCCAAAATGATAAACATATTGAGTCGGCAATCTGACCACTTTCACCCGTACAAATCAAAGGACAATCCCTCGCGAATAGGAATCACTAGTACAAAAAGGGCCTACGATGACAGAGAATAAATGTATTTTTCACGAAATGTATTTTTTATGATAGAGAATAAATGTCACGAATTACTTATTTTATGATAGATTATAATTGTCATTATTTAGATTTTATAATAGATAATAACTGTCATTACTTATATTTATGACAGATATTAAATGTGATTATTTATCATTTATGACACTTATTAACGGTCATCATTTCACCTACCATGACTTTAATTAACTATCAAGAAAACGTTTTCGATGGCAATTTTTTTTAGATTCGAATGTCATAATTGTATTTTTAGTCCCTGTTTTTGTTGCTCTAATTTTAATTGAATCCTTGTTTTTATTATCGTTCTGCCATTACATTGTCCAATACAATCACAAAGTACTATACAACACACCCATATGGAAAGAAACACTACAAGAAATCTGGCCTTTAATGTCGATTTAAAACCGACATTAAAGGCCTTTAATGTCGCTTGGCGACCGACATCTTTGCGAGCATTATTAAAAGGCTTTAATGTCGGTTAGGCTTCAATGTTGGTTTATAACCGACATTAAAGACATCTTTAATGTCGGTTATAAACCGACATTAAAGCCCTTCAATGTCGGTTATAAACCGACATCTTTGAAGGTGTTATTGAAGGCCTTTAATGTCGGTTCATCTTTAATGTCGGTGGATAACCGACATTAAATATGTCTTTAATGTCACTTATGATACATCTTTAATGTCGTTTTTCCACTGACATTAAAGATGTCTTTAATTTTTTTTAACCGACATTAAAGAGAGCTTTAATGTCGTTTTTTCAAATTTATTTTTATTAAATCCTTGCTTTATTGTCCATTTTGTATGACACCAAATAGTTAAAAATGAAATCTTTTACTTGTACATATACAAAATGAAATCTTAATAATGTGACATTTATATACAACTTGGATCCAAACATAGAAATTATGAAGCTTAATTATTACACTGATCATCCTTTGGAAAAAAAGAAAGAAAGAAAAAAAAAAAGAATATATTGAGAGAGCAATAACTAAAACTGCAACTAATAGCAAAGTAGAACGCTTCACAAATGACCAACTTCAAGATCTTGTCACAAAGATGAGGGTTTGGCTAATTGTACTCACTTGCAACCATTTCTTCTATTGCAGTCATTTGTTTAGTGATAACTCCCTGTAAAAGACATCAAGATGGTTGAATTGATAAGTAACAATGTTATGACCTAGTTGCTAGTAGAAATATCAAAATATCAAAATGAGGATGATATGATAGTTCCAAGTCAAGTTTCTATTCATGTTTTTCATAATAAGTGCATAAAAAAATCCAAGTCAAGTTTTGAGAAATAGTCACCACCATAATAGTCTTTTCATTGCCAAACAAAAGAACCAAACATAAAGTCACCACCAAAACAGTTTTTTCTTCACATAATTAAACTTCCCGCTTTTCTAAATTGTTAAACAGTATTTGAAACAACACCACCAAAAAAAAATTTCTAAACCAAGTGCAACCACATAACAGCCTTACCAAGATAATATTGTAACTTATTCATTCAAGTCTTCCTAAAAAACAAATTGAGAAACATGGTAAGATAAACTTTTTTGTATAATACCTTCAATTCCAAACAGTTGACTGAAGCTTGAACTTGAACCATCAATTTCCTACATATTATTTGGTGCTTGTGATTTGCTTGATTACACAGATAAGAGAACAATATATCTCTTGAGTGTTCTTATGGCTAAACAACAATTATTACAATAGAGCCATAAAAAACAAGAATCTGATTTGAACAACATAACCACATTACAAAGAAAAACAGCAAACAACTCCATAACCAATATAGCTATAATCAATATCTAATTTCTCATACGTTCACTATCTATAACCTGAAAAAGAATACTCCAATCCAACTTTTACAGACAAAAATCCAATCTTCCCATTCTCAGAATGAGTGTGATCTACTTCCAAGTGTAGAAAAAAGCTAATTAAAGAGCAAATAATTGATGGCCAAAAGTAGAATTTTGGATTGGTTTTTCTTGGCCTATGTGGTAGGAATACGTATTGGAAATGGCCACAACTAGGTAATAATTCACTAACAAGTAAAGAACTTGTGAGATGATCTTAATACCACATCAACGATGATCTCATGAGATGCATACAATTGATTGCATACCTGTCCATACTTACAGCTATTATTATGATTTTCACTATCATTGTTGTCTTCACCATTTGCTAAATTATGTCTACTATTATAAGTCACTAAATCAACCAAAGTGAAACCATTGTGTGCACAAATAAGTTGATACTATTCCATGGTTTCCTTCCTCCTTTGATTACTAATTAATAAAGCAAAGGATTTGTTACCACACATAACTTTTTTTGAATTTTGCAGCAAGCTTGTGAACCTCATCGTGCAGATGATTGTTGAGGGAGTATAAGGCTGAGAGAAGAAAAATATTGCTAAAGTCACAACTCTAGAAAAACATATTAACAAGATAACAATCACACAAGTATTCCTTTTTCCTTCAGGATCCGGTTTATAACAGCAATATCAGAGGAACAGTTAAGGAATAGTTAAGGATTTGTGAAGACCGTACCTTGAATGAAACATCATACGTAAACACAATCTCCTTATTAGTGTCAACTTCTTGAGGAACAGTGCTGCCTTGGATTAAAGTTTTGGTGTCCTTATTACATGTAAGTAGCTGGGGGTTCTTCTCGTTCCACTCCTTGTATTCATGGTTAATACTGTTACAAACAATGAAGGAGAGAAATTACGCTACTGTACTGATCATATATACATATATTATTAACTATGAATAGGCACATTTGAATCAAATAGCACTCAAAGGGAATAAGAGAACGAGAGAACCAAATATGTATCCCTTGCATAAAATACATAAGTCATTAAATGGGGTCAAATATTGAAGGTGACAGATAAATTATGGTGGTCAATTTCCTCACAACCCCACCAAAAGCTTGCCACAAACACTGCAAACGACTCTGTGATGCTTGTAGAAAGCCGATTAACGACTTCATGTACCATTGCAAGAAAGATGATTTAGATCTCCACCCCTGTTGTAGAAATCTGAAGAGAGAATACAAAATCAAAGGAGAAGAACAACAACAACAACAAGAATTGGAGTTCATTCTTCACAAGAATATGAAACAAAAATGCTTGTGGTGCAATAAAAAGAGCATCAAAGAAGGTGACCATAGTAATGGATGGTCTTATATCTCAAAGTGTAACAAGTACCATGTTCACGTTGCTTGTGTCACTGAAATGTTTTTGGAAGAATGGAACAACAAAAATGAGACTATCAACAAGATCAACTACAATGTTAAGGAAGAGAACCTCAAAGCTCTGGCTCTTCACAAGGTGATTCTTAAAGAAATGTTAAATATTATCTAAATCTTTCCTTTTGTACTCTTCAACTCTTACGTATAACGTATAAGTTCCTTTTAAAATGACTTTGCAATGTATCAAAATCAATAATAATAGCTCTAAAATTTTGTGAGTACCATTCTGCCGCCGCACCACTCATATCTACCACCGCTCGTGCAGATCCTCAATCTCCTTCTGTTCGTCGGTCTCTACTTCGTTTGTGTGATCGTCGTCCATATTCGCTGCCAACCAGAACGCCAGTACTTCAGACACCGTCTACCAGACCTTCGCTTCCCCGTTCTTCAGACACCGCCACCCAACCCCTTCTTGCAAATCGATCAGATCCACTGCCCGGCTCAATCGGCTCGTTCTTCATCTCCATTTGTTGTTTAAAGGGTTTCCAGCGAGTTCGGTTCAGCTTCTTTGACAGATAAATTATAATAATAATAATAATAATAATAATAATAAAATAATATTTAATATTTTCTATATTCATTTACCGGACATCCCGAGCCGGTAACATGCCGGTGGTGAGGAGGGTGAGTGTTCCACGTGAGGCATGAGCGCGATGCGGCAACGGAAGAAGCTGTCTCCGATGATAGCACGGCGACGAGTTCACACGCGTTGGCGATTGATCAGAGAAGAGAGGGGAGAAAGTGATGAGATTGAGAAAGCAAGAAAAAGAAGAAATGTTGAGAGAAAACCTTCGTAGGGTTTGGTAGAGAAGAAAGGAGAAAAGAGTAAAGTAAGAGAGAGAAAAATTCAACTTTTTACAAAATTAAAAAAATAAAAAATAAAATAAAAAGACCTTTAATGTGGGTTCTAAAAAATATGATGTTTAATGTCGGTTTGGTTTTAAACCGACATTAAAGATAAAGCTTTAATGTCGGTTTAAAACCGACATTAAACATCCGCCTTTTGAAAACCGACATTAAAGCTTATTTTTCATTTTTTCCACCCGACATTAAAGACCAGATTTCTTCTAGTGAAATGATGAACGCTTTAATATATATACAATTGTTTGTAAAGTGTTTGTACAATGAAGCAATGAACATATATATTTTGGTATGAACAAGCTATTTCAATAAGTACATTTGAACCAAAATTTGGCTACCAAACCTACAAAAAGCCTATAAATCAATCAATTGCCGCAAAATATGGCTTCACTACTCCAATGGATTCTTACAAAACCTAGTAAGAAAAGAAAATGATGATTGTAGCTCAGAATAAGACTTGTTATAAAGATAGGAAATAACGCAAGACAACAATAAATCAATCTACTATATAATAAAGGCACATAAACATAATTTCACAACTCAAATTCTCTTGGATGTCAAGAAAAGTTAAAACAGAAAACTTACAACTCATTCATTTTTTAGTCATACTGACGTGCATCAAATTGAGAACCTCAAAAATCAATATTCAAACTTCACCACGGTACATGTTCTCAATTTTAAAAAATATATATGTATGTATGTACACATATAATATATAACATTAAACTTACCAGGAGTCAAATGCTCTCCATTCAAAATATCAATAGCTTTGTACTAAAAGTTTAGCTCTAAAAAGTAATAAAAAGGTCTGAAAATTGGTTTAAATTGGTTTAAAATGCAACTCTTTTTGTGAGTATAGCTTATTTGGGAATAAATAATCAATTGTATTGCATATAAGAAAGTCGAAATCGTATTTGGTACTCAGTTTTAAAGTACATGTGAAAACTACTTTATTGCTATGGACAATGTTGTTAGAAATACTTATACTTTTGGAAACCCACCACAATGTATAGCAGTAAAAAGATTTAAGAACCATACCTTGGGCATCATATCTGGTGAGGCAATCAACTTATCAAACTCCATGAAACCTCATTTGATCTGTTCTATCAAATCCTTACCTCCAACCAAATCTACTCCTGCATTTTTTGCTTCGTCGAATTTTTCACCTGCATGATTTAGAAAACAATGAGATTATAAGAAATGAGTGAAAGAAAATGAAAGTTGAAGAAGAAAAAAGGCGCCATGAGAAGAGATATAATGCAGATACACGCAACATTTTTTAAAATGCAGAACGACAATATGGCCAATATAAGGTGAATCTGGAAACTAAATAGCTGATTGAACCATAAATAAGCCTCTTGTATCTTTGTTTCGGAGCAATTAAATGAGGTTGGTAGCCATCAGCTTCACTCACAACTTTTTGGACGTTTTTTCAAGAACATGAATATGTGATGAAGGCCATCCTTGAAAGTGTCTTTGGCAACAGTCTTAAAACACCTTGGCCTTGATTTCCTGAGGTGTTGCTTAAGAAAGAGTAAGATAGAATGGGCATATAATTATCTTATAACATTTACCTTGCCATCATACTCTTTCTTAAGCAACACCTCAGGAGCAATATATGTAGGGGTCCCAACCGTTGATTTTGGCTCTGAACGCAGCACAGAAGACGACTGAAAGGAAAACATTGTTTTCATATGTTTTACACTTCATTGTTTGAGAAGTTGCAAAGACATACCTTGCCCCACACAAGTATAAGACATATAAAAAATAATGATACCAAAGCTCCAACAATTTCACTGAAAGCTTCCACACTTCTCTAACATTAGACGTCAACTAAAAGAAAGGGGACAGAAGAAAACATCAACTAAAAGAAAACTTATTCCCCACCCCCCGAAAGAAAACTTATTACCTGGACAGCTTTACCATATGAGCAGCTCTTATTGTTATCTGAAGAACATAACATCATCTTACATCCATCAGGATATCACATAACCTCGCTACATGTTCAACGTCTACTATGTTTGAAACGTGCTATTGTCACACATACATCTATAAATGTAAAATAGTTAGTCACACATACATCTATAAATATAAAATAGTGTATAACTTCAAATAATAAATCATTGTATACATACACAAAATGGTAATTTTGATTCGTTGCTACCACAATTTACAAAACAATAATATAAATTAACAAACAAAAGAAATCTACATATAGATTTCAACTATAAGAAAGAAGAAGATTAATAATCCTTGTTTCTCATTATTAAAAATTAAAATCAACTGCACTAAAAGGACTGTTTTCCGCATCTAAATGCATTAGATTTGAAATCAGTTTTAATAGTTTTTCAATCACAGTTAGAGAACAAATTTAGGCATTCATGATGATGATACAATAGTCTTAATTTTAACCACATGCTATGCTACTACCTACCACCATCAAATCCACAATAAAATCAATGTGCACTATTATTATAACTAATATCACAACTAATTAGAAAATTCAGTTTCCATAACAATGCAAATTAACACATGCACTAACATTACTTGTTTACAAAACTTTCCAGAAAAACTTCAATGCAGATTTTACTTGAAAATAAGACAATATAATTACTTGTTTACAAAACTTTCCATAGAAAAACAATCCAAAGAAAAAAAGCATTACCTTTTTTCTAAAAGAAATCTATACACTACATAACAAGTAAAGACCCAATCAAATTTATTAAAACTTATATTTAACCATCTTGAAGATGACTTAACAAGGATGGAATTACCTTTCCAAGCTTGAAAATTTTTGTTTATATGCCTCCAATTTTCTTACAACTTCCTCTAAACGTTTTTCCTTAAAAATTCAAGATCCAATAACTCATATATATCAAATGTGAATCCAAGAGCTAGAACACCAAAATTAGAGTAGAACTTAAAAAACAAAATGAGTGAAGAACTTGTGCAATCATCCTCGAAGTTTATTAGTCAACAAGGAAGAAAATTTCTTCCCCGAGGAATCATAATCTAGAAATTAATCTATCAGTCATTTTCTCAAACAGTTTGCAGGCAGAAGAACAAACAAAAACTAAACATGAAAACCCACTTCTAACACGTTCGAATCCATCAAGAAAAACTAAATAAAGGACATTAATGGCGGTTAAGTAAAAAGAAAGTTGGAGAGCAAAGAACGAATCGAAGAACAAAGGATACCCTCACTCGCATGCCGCCTACATGAATGTGTTGGATCAATGCGTTTGTATCAAATACAAAGTGATTCGTATCCATAGTGTTATCAAGATAAGGTACCCAGCATTAACCCTATACTATAGACCCTTTAAGCTAATCTTGAACATTGATCCACGTATGTCTCTACACACTGTTCAAGACTCATCAAACAGCTTAGGATGTTAAGACAAAACTAATAATATAATCAATAACACTTATTGAAATTATAATAATAAAATACTTTATTAATAACGATTAGTGGATTATTTTTACTATCTAAGAGTTTTAGGAAATAAAACCCAACAGATACAAACCAGAACATTGTTGGGTTTGTAAAGATTGAATCGAAAATTACATTTGCAATACTTATATACTATGCTTGTGCTTATGAAGTCAGTGTTTTTATTTCTCTTTTGCGTCCCTTATAGGTCTTTTAGTACAAAACTTGGTTGTATGACTGGAGGGAGAGAGGGGAGTGATATGTTTATTTTTAATAATGACCTTGGAAGGAGGGAGTGAGGTGCTAAGTTTATGCTTAAGTTTATAAATGACTTTGGTAGGGGGTAGTGCTAAGTTTATGTTCCAAACTAGAACATTGCTTGGTCTGTAAAGATTGAATCGAAACTTACATTTGCAACTATGCTTATGCTTATAAAGTTGGTGTTTTTATTTCTGTTTTGCGTGTCTTATGGGTCTTTTATTAAGAAACTTGGTTGTATGACTTAGGGGGCAAGGGTAAGTTTATGCTTAAGTTTCAACTTGATGGAAACTAGAACATTGTTTGGTTTAGAAAGATTAAATTGAAACTATGCTTAAGCTTATGTAGTCGGGGGTTTTTTTTTTATCTTTTGCATTCCTTATGGGTCTTTTATTAAAAACTTTGGTTGTATGAACCTTGAACACTTATTTTGAAAAGTTCAAAGTCTGCGTATTAAGAAGATGATTTCTGATTAACATGTACTTAATGCTTATGCTTATGCATTTTCCGTAACAAATATGGCTAAGGTTCATTTTCTTCAAATTTGCAGGTAATTGAAGAATCCGGACCATGGTATCGATCAAGTTCATTTATGCGTCAGTTTGATTAGATTAGGTCGCACATACATGTAATATTACAGTTAATTTATCTTTTAAATTATTGCAAAACCTTTACCCACAATATAATTTACTTTTTTTTATTATCAATATAAATATCTTTCCAAACATATGTAGGTAACGTTGAAATTTATTATTTAATTTTTTTGAAAGAAGAAATATATGATAGAAAAATACGTGTTGCGAAAATGAACAATAATGACACCAAACATGTGTCGACATATAAGCCTTTATTAAACAGAAATAGTGTCATCAAAGCATATTTCTTGACAAGAATTATGTATAACAAAACATTTACAATCACAAAATATTAGTATTGAGTTATATTGAAAGGTGACACAGTTAAAGCATCATTATAAGGGTATTAATGACAATATATTCATGTTGTGGTATTAATAACGGTGAAAAATTTAAAGCGTCAATATAATGTTAATAGCGACAATATATTCATGTTGAGTGATAGACAACGGTAACACATTTAAAGTGTCAATGAAAGTGTATTAATGAAAATATATTCGGGTGAAGCTATAGATAACGGTGACACATTTAAAGCGTCAATGTAAGTGTATTAATTATAATATATTCGTGTCGAATGATAGATAACAGTGACACATATAAAGCGTCAATGTAAGAGATTAATGACAATATATTAGTATCGAGGTATAGACAACGGTGACACATGATTTGCGTCAATGTAAGGGTATTGATGACAATATATTGGTGTCAAGTTATAGATAACAGTGACATATTTATTGTGTCAAGGTAAAGATATTAATGACACAATATTGGTGTTATTTAATCATATTTAATGACACATTTTCCGAAGTGTCGTTAAAGAGCCTTTCTTAACAATGGCTTCAATGACGCAAAAATTGTGTCATTAAAAGTCTTTGTGACACATATTTTGTGTTGTTAAGACCCAAATTTGTAGTAGTGTACCTGGAAATTTGAAGAAAATGAACCTTAGCTAACATTTATTATGGAAAATGCACAAGCATGAGCATGAGCATAAACATTAAGTACTTGCTAAACAGAAATCATTTTCTTAATAAGCAGACTATGAACTTTTCAAAATAAGTGCCCAAGGTTCAAAATAAGCACAAATCATGATAAATTAAGTTAACATCATTCTCAAAGTTATTCCAAGAACAAAAGTCGCAACCAATGTTATGAGAAAACAACAAACAATATAACAAATAATAAACACTCTAAAAATTTACATCAGAAGGTGACTCCAAAAATCCAAATAATAAATAAAATGCAGTTGCAAAATAAGTAAGTTTCAAAACTTTCTTACCATGAGGATTGGGAAGTGTTGCTATCAAAGATCTCTGGTAGTTCCTCTTCTATCAAATTCAACCCAAAAATCGAATAGACAATATATTTATCCAAATAATCCTTGTTTTTTCCTAGGAACCATAGCACAAGAAAACATCATCATTGACATATACAACAAGAAGCAAGTCTTTAATGGCTTCAATTGAGAAGTCTAAGTTTTGTATCTTATCCTCTTATAGTTTTTAATTTAGGCTATTATTATTCGTAAAAGTTAAAATTATATGATAATGAAACTTACATAACATGATATTGCATAGATTTGCAGAAGTTTGTAAAAGCAAAAAAAAGTCATCTAAGTGAGGAAAAATGAAATATTAAAATAATATAAAATAATATATTGGAAATAATATATACATTGAGAAATAATATAGGTTTGGGAAATAAGTACAAAATGTAATATGCAGATTGTGAAATAAATATCAAACCTAACAAACTATTTTGTATTTTACAAGTCTAATCACTTAATTTCAAACATGGAACATATTTAATAAACAGTAAACAAAAAAAATTAACAAAAACCAAACTAGACCCTAAATCTAACAAATTCAAAATAAACCGTAAATCTAACAAATTTAAATCAATTCGCATAAACCTAACAAATTTAAAGAAGTAGACTAAACTTAGATGACCTAAATATGCTAAATTTGAAGAAATGATAAATTCAATTGGCTTAAAACTAACAAAATTAAAGCAAGTAAAGCAGAGGCAGTAAACTCAAATGACCTAAATCTAACAAATTCGAACACATTGAAATCAATTGGCCTAAATCTACTAAATTTGATGGAACAATAAATGTAATTGGCCTAAACCCAACAAAATTAAAGCAGAATAAACTCAAACGACCTAATTGTAATCAATTTGAAGCACATTGAAATTAATTGGTGCTAAATTTGAAGCCATAATAAAAGCACAATAAACCCAAGTGGCCTAACCCTAACCCATAACAAAATTAAAGTCACCTTAAAATTAATTAATCAAATTCCAGAAAAAAAAACAAATTTGAAAAATACACCGTTCACGGTCTCAAAAGGGAAGGGAAAGAGAGAAAATTAAAAAAAAAAAACAAAAAAAAGTTACCTTTGAAGACCAATTTGATGGAATAGTTTCCATAGTTTTTTTTCAATCCTTCCAATTGATCTCAATCTAATGTATCCTCTAAAAAGAATTTTCCTTTGTTTTTATAGGGCAATGAGGGCAAAGATCGTGTTTTGAGAGTGGAGAAGGATGGAGAGGAAAAAAATCGTGGGAGAGAAAATTGGGCGAGTTGATGAAAAATAGGGAGAAGACTGATATTCATTATTTTTTTAAAAAAATTAATTCAAATTCAATTCCAACTTTCAAAATAAAATAAAAATAGAGTAAAATAAAGTAAATAAATAAAATAAAAAAGTAAATAAAAATAAAAAAATAAAGGATAAAATGTTGTATCTACAACCTGTTCGAAGATTACCTCCCTATTGGATCAAAAAAAAATTGTTGGAATTTTTGGTAAAAAATAGCAGAATAGAGAGGGAAGAGTTTTGCCAAAATGAAATTTAGAGAGAATTTTAGTAAAAATTGGAGTTGGATTGATGAATTTTGAAAGGGAAGTGGTTAGTAGAAAAAATAAAACATAAAAGAATATGTAGGGAATATGAAGATAATTTGTAACAAGAATCAAAACAAGTTGTTTTTTAGATGCAAATTTAATTCATCAACAAAAAGTAGAAATAAAGGGAAGAAACTCTCAAATAAATTGAATACCCATTGCCCTCTTACCTCTTAGAAGATTACCCTTTTATTTGATAAAAAAAATTGCTGAAGTGTATTTTTATGGCGCAAAATTTATGTCAAGAAAAATTAAATAACGACGTAAAAACTGTCATTAAAAATTCTGCATTTGTTATTTTTAATGACACATTTTACTTCCACCCCACCCTTCTTTTATTTTTAACGACACAATATTTTGATTACTAGTATCGTTAAAACCCAAATTTGTACTAATGATTTTTACTAATTGAAAAATGTAATATACTAATTACAAGCCAAGAACAAAGAAAAAGGGTAAAGAACTCACCAATTTAACTTGCAAAAAAAAAAATTCACCCTTACTTTTTACCGTAGCTTGACGGCAAGCTAGGGTGTCAAATCCAAGGGAATGGTTGCTAATAAAAATTTTTGAAACCAAAGCTTGAAAGGAAAGTGGTTAGTAAAAAAAGGAAAACATAAAAGAATATTTTTGGAATATCAAGAGAATTTGTAACAAGAATCAAAACAAGTTGATTTTTAGATGCAAATTTAATTCACAAACAAAAAGTAGAAAAAATGGAAGAAACTCTCAAACAAATTGAATACCCATTGTCCTCTTACCTCTTATAAGATTACCTTTCCATTGGATCAAAAAAATTGATGGAGTTTTTGGGAGAAAAATAGCAAAATAGAGAGGAAAGAGTAAAGAAGATTGCTAGAGTTTTTGGGAGAAAAGTGGCAAAATGGAGAGGAAAGAGTTCTTGGCAAAGTGAAATTTAGAGAGAATTTTGGTAAGAATTGGAGTTGGATTGATGAATTTTGAAAGGAGAGTGGTTAGTAGAAAAAGGAAAACATAAAAGAATATGTCGGGAATATCAAGAGAATTTGCAAAAAGAATTAAAACAAGTTGTTCTTTAGATGCAAATTTAATTCACAAATAAAAAGTAGAAATAAATGACAGAAACTCTTAAACAAATTGAATACTCGTTGCCTTCTTACCTCTATCTTGACGTGATCGCGACGCGGAGCGGCCGACATCTTATTTAATCTTAATAAATAGTAGATTTGGAGTCACCACCAACCATATTAAGGTATGATTGGTCACCAAAAAAACATTGGTCTACATAAATTCAAATTTAAGGTTCAGAAGTGAGTTGTGTATAGGGAAGGTGTTATCACCCTACAAGACTCACGAAATCTTATTTAATCTTAATAAATAGTAGATTTGGAGTCACCACCAACCATATTAAGGTATGATTGGTCACCAAAAAAACATTGGTCTACATAAATTCAAATTTAAGGTTCAGAAGTGAGTTGTGTATAGGGAAGGTGTTATCACCCTACAAGACTCACGAAAATGGTTACCAAAATTTATCTTTTAAACTAAACTACAAAGGTTCAAAAATTAAAGTTTTTTATTTGTTTTTTTTTAATATCTCATGGTTATCAATTCACATCTAAAAAAACAGCTCAGCATGAATTGATAATTATATGTGTGGCATAAGAGTCATTAGAAAAATAGAATTTTGTTTCAAAAGATGATTTTTTTTATCTGTTATAACAATAACAATAACAATAGCAATAACAATAGCAATAACAATAACAATAGCAATAGCAATAACAATAACAATAGCAATAACAATAGCAATAGCAATAACAATAACAATAGCAATAACAATAACAATAACAATAGCAATAGCAATAACAATAACAATAACAATAGCAATAAATAACAATAACAATAGCAATAGCAACAACAATAACAATAGCAATAGCAACAACAATAACAATAGCAATAGCAACAACAATAACAATAGCAATAGCAACAACAATAACAATAGCAATAAATAACAATAACAATAGCAATAAATAACAATAACAATAGCAATAAATAACAACAATAACAATTAAGAACAATAACAATAGTAATAATTAATAACAATAACAATAGTAATAATTAATAATAATAATAATAATAATAATAATAATAATAATAATAGTAATAATAATTTGGTAAATAATACAGCAAACAATACAGTTGACAAATAATACGTTGGAAATAATATACAAATTAAGAAATAATATATTGAAAATAATATACAAGTTGAGAAATAATATATTGAAATAATATAGTTTGAGAATAAATATATTAGAAATAATATAAAATAATATACTGGAAATAAAGGTTGAGAAACAATATAGGTTTGAGAAATAATATAGGTTTGAGAAATAAATACAAAGTGCAATATGCAGGTTGTGAAATAAATATCAAATCTAACAAACTATTTTGTCTTTCACAAGTCTAATCAATTGATTTCAATCATGTAACATATTTAATAAATAGTAAACAAAAAAATTAACAACGGCCAAATTAAATCCTAAATCTAAAAAATTTAAATCACTTGGCTTAAACCTAACAAATTTAAACAATGTCAAAATATTCTCAAATGGTCTAAATCTAACAAATTTGGAGCACATCGAAATCAATTGGCCTAAAATCTGCTAAATTTGAAGCAACATAAATTTAGGCAGTAAACTCAAATGATCTAAATCTAACAATTTCGAAGCACATTGAAATCAATTGGCCTACATCTGCTAAATTTGATGCAATAATAAATTCAATTGGCCTAAACCAAACAAAATTAAAGCATAGTAAAGCAGAGGCAATGTAAAATCAAATGACCTAAATCTAACCAATTTGAAGAACAGTGAAATCAATTGGTGCTAAATTTGAAGCAACAATAAACCCAATTGACCTAACCCTAACCAACCTAACCATAACAAATTAAAGTCACCGTAAAATCAATTAACGAAATTCCAACAATTTTTTTTTTGAAAAAATACATTGTTATAATTGATCAGAGTCTCAGAAGGGAAGAGAAAGAGAGGAAATTAAAAAGAAAAATTACCTTTGAAGACCAATTTGACTGAATAGTTTCCTTAGCTTTTTTTTCTAACCCTTCCAATTGATCTCAATCTAACATATCCTCTAAAAAAATCCTCCTTTGTTTTTATAGGGCAGTGAGGGCAGGATCATGTTTTGAGAGTGGAGAATGTGTGAGAGTTATGAAGAGGGAGAGGAAAAAATTGTGGGAGAAAAAATTGGACGAGTTGATGAAAAATAGGGAGGAGATTGATATTCATTTTTTTTTGTTTTTGTTTTTTGTTTTTAAAAAGAAAATGTTAAATTCAAATTCAAATCCAACTTTTAAAATAAAATAAAGTAATAAATAAAATAAAAAAGTAAATAAAAATAAATAAATAAAGGAAAAAAAATGTTGTACCTACAACCTTTTAGAAGATTACATCTCAATTGGATCAAAAAATATTGCTGGAGTTTTGGGGAGAAAAATGACATAATGGAGAGGGAAGAGTTGTGCCGAAATGAAATTTAGAGAAAATTTTGGTAACAGTTGGAGTTGGATTAATGAATTTTGAAAGGAAAGTGGTTAGTAGAAAAAATAAATCATAAAAGAATATGTGGGAAATATCAAGAGAATTTGTAACAAGAATAAAAACAAGTTGTTTTTTATATACAAATTTAATTCACATACAAAAAGTAGATATAAAGGGAAGAAACTCTCAAACAAATTGAATACCCACTGCCCTCTTACCTCTTAGAAGATTACCCTCAAACAAATTGAATTCACAAATAAAAAGTAAAAATAAATGGAAGAAACTCTCAAACAAATTGAATACCCATTGCGCTCTTACCTCTTAGAAGATTACCACCATTAGATCAAAAAAATTGTTGAGTTTTCGAAACCATGATTTGGAGCTTGCGTGCGTGAAATTGAAGAAAAATCTGTATATTTATTTTTAACGACACAATTTGCCTTACCACACCCCTTTCTTTTATTTTTAATGACATAATGACTTGATTAGTAGTTTTATCAAAACCCATTTTTCTAGTAGTGAACAAACAACTCGTGTTCACAAATAATAAAAGAATCTTTTTAAAAATATAACAAAGCAGCAAAATATTTACACTGTATTGAACAATTCCGAAAAAGAAAAAAGCCCACAGGTCCACAATAGCAAATACCAAAAATGCCACATCAACTACGCTATCAACAACGCGCGTAATGAATTTGGTCACACGATCGTTTAGATTTGGCTATTGTTTGATACACGATCATTTAGATTTCATCGTGTAGATTTGGATAACCAAATCTAAACGATTTTTTTCAAGATTCTGATTGTACACGATCGTTTAATTTAGTTACATAATCATTTAGATTTGGTTATTATTTGGTACACGATCGTTTAGATTTGATCATTTAGATTTGGGTGGCCAAAGCTAAACGATTTTTTTTTTCAACATTCATTGGTACATGATCGTTTAAATTTGTTTACACGATCATTTAGATTTGGCTAAACGATTTTTTTAAGATTCTTTTGCTACACGATTGTTTAATTTGATTACACGATCATTTAGATTTTTCTAAACGATTTTTTTCAAGATTCTTTTGTTACAGGATCGTTTAAATTTGGCTTCACGATCGTTTATTTTTTTGTACACGATCGGTTAGATTTGTTTGTTTTTTGTACAGGATCGTTTAGATTGACTACCTAAATCTAAACGATATTTATTCAAGATATTTTATATTTAGTATACAATCTTCAATAACCAAATAGTAATTTGATGTAACGCCCCGAAAATTTAAGGTAAAATTTTTCTCGTTTTATGTAAAATTCAAGTTGATATAATAATAATATAATTAATATAATATTAATTATATTATTATTATTAATGTTTATTTTATTGGTTATAATATTAATATTATAAATATTATCATTATTAATATTTATTTTATTTGTTATAATATTAATATTATAATTATTATTATTATTTAATATTATAGTAATATTATAACATTATTATTACATAATATTAAATTATTATTTATTTAATATTAATACTATTAATATATTATTATTATTTCTTTATTATTATTATTATTATTTAATATATATATATTATTATTTATTTTAATTTATTTAATATTAATAATTTTAATAATTATTTATATATACCTATTTTGTTAAATATATATATATATGTATTTTAAAAAAAAAAAAAAAAAAAAAAAAAAAAAAAAAAAAGAGAGAAAAGAAAACCCTAGGAGTCGCGCGCGCCGCCTACCCCCCCCCCCCCCCCCCCCCGTCCTTCTTCCGTTTTTCCCTTCTTCCTCCTCGCACGCGCAAACACCCCAGCCTCATCCATCTCCGTTTCCTCTCCCTTCCGCGCCGCGCCACCGCCCGAGCCTTCCACCTTCTTCGTCGTTTCATCTGCCCGGCGCCGCAGCCGTTTCTCTCCCTCCATCTTCGTGTCCGTTTCGGCGCCGCCAACCGTGCCTCCTTCTTCTCTCATCTCTTCTCCTTCCGACGCACCGCCACCATTTCTTCATCTCCGCCTCCGTCCGCGAACGTCGAAGTGGTTTACGCCGGCAGCCTCTCCGTTCTCATCTCTTGATTCAGACGCCGGCAGAAACAGAGTGGAGCGCCGTCGCCGCCATCGCCGGGTTGTTTTTGGGTCTGTCATCGCGCGCAGCCGAGGAGATCGTGAAGCCGAGCCGCCATCCAAGCCGCGAGCCGAGCCCCAAGCCGAGCGAGCCGCGAGCCGAGCCGCGAGCCGAGCCCCAAGCCGAGCGAGCCGCGAGCCGAGCCGCGAGCCGCCGAGCCGAGCCGCGAGCCGCCGAGCCGAGCCCCCAAGCCGAGCGAGCCGCGAGCCGAGCCGCGAGCCGAGCCCCAAGCCGAGCGAGCCGCGAGCCGAGCCGCGAGCCGCCGAGCCGAGCCGCGAGCCGCCGAGCCGAGCCGAGCCGAGCCGAGCCGAGCCGAGCCGAGTCCAAGCCGAGCCGAGCCACCTAAGCCTTCCTTCCTTCTTTTCGGTTCACGGTGAGTTTTCGGTAAGGTTTGTTCTGATGAATTCCCTAATGTTACCTAGTCCGATTCGGGTTTGAATGTTGGTTTAAGATATGGCCCCACTTTTCTCCCTTGAAGGTAGTGCAGAGTTGACGCTTAAGTTCTCGGGTTCCGCGGCAGGCCTGGTTGGAGATAGCTTCCTTTCCTTGGGTGGATCTATTGAGCGTAGTTTTCAATCGAGGGGCATCACCGAGTTTCAGGTAAGGGTTTTCCTACTACTGGACCCCGAGTCCAGGCTAAAGCCGTAGTAATCCACAGGGGATTACACGTTAGTGACTGTACTGAATATCTGTATGCGAGTTGACTGCTAAGTACTGATATTATATTTTTGTCTGATGAAAATATACTGTGACTGCTATTTGTGGATTGAAATTATATGTTGATGGACCTTAAAGTTACGGTTTAGTATGTATTAGATACTGTTCTGGATGTGGTTCATGGAGTTTGGACGGGGAAGGACAGTGAGTCTGGTTTTGGTTGGTTAGTCGATTTGGGCCTAGGGTTTTCCCTATTGGTGTGCAAATCGGTAATGCATAAAGCAACTGAGGGTGTAGATGTTAAACCTATATTATCTGACTGACAAAGCCTACGGCGGGACTGTAATATGAATGCCGTTGAGATGTGACTGATGTAGACAGTTTATTTTGGACTGAGGGGTAACGGTTAGCTTCATCTATGGGGTAGTGTGCCTTACGGATATGTGCGTCCTTCGGGAGCACTAGACTGATATGTGCATCCTTCGGGAGCACTAGACTGATATGTGCATCCTTCGGGAGCACTAGACTGATATGTGCATCCTTCGGGAGCACTAGACTGATATGTGCATCCTTCGGGAACACTAGACTGATATGTGCATCCTTCGGGAGCACTAGACTGATATGTGCATCCTTCGGGAGCACTAGACTGATATGTGTATCCTTCGGGAGCACTAGACTGATATGTGCGTTCTACGGAACCACTAGACTGTTATGTAGGGCACTCCCGAATAGGAAGTTAACTGTCGTTCCCTAACGGGCCCAGTAGTGGGTCCCTTACTGGGTATGTTCATACTCACCCTTTCTTTTCTTAAACTTTTCAGGTAGGGGTACAGCGAGGGGCAGACCGACGAGAGGCAGGAAGGAAGCGTGAAGGCCATATGGACGCGTCCGTTTTTCTTTCGCTTCCGCTATGTATTTTGTCAGAATATTTTGATTATGATTTTTGGACTGGTGACTTGACGTTTTATTTTGTGATTTTCTTTTTTTGAGTTATTTAAAATAGGGCCCGAAACTGTCTTTTGTAAGGTTTATACTGTTGTAATGAATCGTATCTGGTCCGTTTTAAATTTTACGTTGAATAGTTGAGTTTTGGTATTTGGTAGTGACCTGAGCTTAGTCCGGAAAAGTTGGGTCGTTACAGTTGGTATCAGAGCCTAAGTTTTAGGTTCTGTAGACTGACTTATAATGTGAGTCTGTGTTTTGTGTCCTTATGGCTGAAACGATCCTTGCCGCTCGTCAGGTACGCTCTCATGAAAGTATATGTATAACTCTACATGCATTACCTTACCTAAGTTAAACTGCAAATTCAATTACCAATTTATGACTAAAGGAATCGTTGGTGGTTGTTAGGGAAATGCCACCACGGAGAGGTGCACGTAGGGGTGGTCGAGGAGGCCGAGGAAGGGGAGCAGGACGCGTTCAGCCTGAGGTGCAGCCTGTAGCCCAAGCCCCTGACCCGGCTGCGCCTGTTACTCATGCGGACCTAGCCGCCATGGAGCAGAGGTTTAGAGATATGATCATGCAAATGCGGGAGCAGCAGAAGCCTGCCTCGCCAACGCCGGCGCCAGCTCCAGCACCAGTTCCTGCTCCAGCTCCGGCTCCGGTACCAGTTGCACCCCAGTTTGTGCCGGATCAGTTGTCAGCAGAGGCTAAGCACCTGAGGGACTTCAGGAAGTATAATCCCACGACGTTTGATGGGTCTTTGGAGGACCCCACCAGAGCTCAGATGTGGCTATCGTCCTTGGAGACCATATTCCGTTACATGAAATGCCCTGAGGATCAGAAAGTTCCGTGTGCTGTTTTTATGTTGACTGACAGAGGTACTGCCTGGTGGGAGACTACAGAAAGGATGCTAGGTGGTGATGTGAGTCAGATCACGTGGCAGCAGTTCAAGGAGAGTTTCTATGCGAAATTCTTCTCTGCCAGTTTGAGAGATGCCAAGCGGCAGGAGTTTCTGAACCTAGAGCAGGGTGACATGACAGTGGAGCAGTATGATGCGGAATTTGACATGTTATCCCGCTTCGCTCCCGAGATGATAGCGACTGAGGCAGCCAGAGCCGACAAGTTTGTTAGAGGCCTCAGACTGGACATTCAGGGTTTGGTCCGAGCTTTCAGACCCGCTACTCATGCCGATGCACTGCGCCTGGCAGTGGATCTCAGTTTACAGGAGAGGGCCAACTCGTCTAAGGCCGCAGCTAGAGGTTCGACGTCGGGACAGAAGAGGAAGGCTGAGCAGCAGCCTGTTCCAGTACCACAGCGGAATTTCAGACCAGGTGGTGAGTTTCGCAGCTTCCAGCAGAAACCTTTTGAGGCAGGGGAGCCTGTCAGAGGGAAGCCGTTGTGTACCACTTGTGGGAAGCACCATCTGGGCCGTTGCTTATTCGGGACCAGGACCTGCTTTAAGTGCAGGCAAGAGGGTCATACAGCTGATAGATGCCCGTTGAGACTCCCGGGGATCGCGCAGAATCAGGGAGCAGGTGCTCCACATCAGGGTAGAGTCTTTGCTACCAACAGGACTGAGGCAGAGAAGGCGGGCACAGTAGTGACAGGTACGCTCCCAGTGTTGGGGCATTACGCCTTAGTTTTGTTTGATTCGGGTTCGTCACATTCTTTTATCTCTTCCGCATTTGTGTCGCATGCCCGCTTAGAGGTAGAGCCCTTACACCATGTTCTGTCAGTATCTACTCCTTCCGGGGAATGTATGTTGTCGAAGGAAAAGGTGAAGGCATGTCAGATTGAGTTAGCAGGCCATGTGATTGAGGTAACGCTGATAGTTCTGGATATGCTGGACTTTGATGTAATCCTGGGTATGGATTGGTTGGCCGCTAACCACGCCAGCATAGATTGTTCACGTAAGGAGGTAACGTTTAACCCTCCCTCGATGGCCAGTTTTAAATTTAAGGGAGGAGGGTCAAAGTCGTTGCCTCAGGTAATCTCAGCCATCAGGGCCAGTAAACTGCTCAGTCAGGGTACTTGGGGTATCTTAGCGAGTGTGGTGGATACTAGAGAGGCGGATGTATCCCTGTCGTCAGAACCAGTAGTGAGGGACTATCCGGACGTTTTTCCTGAGGAACTTCCAGGGTTACCTCCGCACAGGGAGGTTGAGTTTGCCATAGAGTTGGAGCCGGGCACGGTTCCTATATCCAGAGCCCCTTACAGAATGGCCCCCGCAGAATTGAAAGAACTGAAGGTACAGTTACAGGAATTGCTTGATAAGGGATTCATTCGACCGAGCGTGTCACCTTGGGGTGCGCCAGTCTTATTCGTTAAGAAGAAGGACGGATCGATGCGTCTGTGCATTGACTATAGGGAGTTGAACAAAGTAACCGTAAAGAACAGATATCCCTTGCCCAGGATTGACGATCTATTTGACCAGTTACAGGGAGCCACCGTGTTCTCTAAGATTGATCTTCGGTCGGGATACCATCAGCTGAGGATTAAGGATGAGGATATACCGAGGACAGCATTTCGATCCAGATATGGACACTACGAGTTTATTGTGATGTCTTTTGGGTTGACGAATGCTCCGGCAGTGTTTATGGACTTGATGAACAGAGTGTTTAGGGAATTCCTAGATACTTTTGTGATTGTGTTTATCGACGATATCTTGATATACTCTAAGACGGAGGCCGAACACGAGGAGCACTTGCGTATGGTTTTGCAAACACTTCGGGATAATAAGTTGTACGCAAAGTTCTCGAAGTGCGAGTTTTGGCTGAAGCAGGTGTCTTTTCTGGGCCACGTGGTTTCTAAGGCTGGGGTCTCTGTAGATCCAGCTAAGATAGAGGCAATCACCGGTTGGACCCGACCTTCCACAGTCAGTGAGGTTCGTAGCTTTCTGGGTTTAGCAGGCTATTATCGACGGTTTGTGGAGAACTTTTCTCGTATAGCTACTCCTCTTACTCAGTTGACCAGAAAGGGAGTTCCTTTTGTTTGGAGCAAGGCATGTGAGGACAGTTTCCAGACCCTTAAACAGAAGCTAGTTACCGCACCAGTTCTCACGGTACCCGATGGTTCTGGCAGTTTCGTGATTTATAGTGATGCTTCCAAGAAGGGTCTGGGTTGTGTTTTGATGCAGCAGGGTAAAGTGGTCGCCTATGCGTCTCGTCAGTTGAAGAGTCATGAGCAGAACTACCCTACACATGATCTAGAGTTGGCAGCAGTGGTCTTCGCTTTGAAAATATGGAGGCATTATTTATATGGTGAAAAGATACAGATATTCACAGATCATAAGAGCTTGAAATACTTCTTTACTCAGAAAGAATTAAATATGAGACAGCGAAGGTGGCTTGAGTTAGTGAAGGATTACGATTGTGAGATACTGTATCATCCAGGCAAGGCAAATGTGGTAGCTGATGCTCTTAGTAGGAAAGTGTCACATTCGGCAGCACTTATTACCCGGCAGGCCCCATTGCATCGGGATCTTGAGCGGGCTGAGATTGCAGTGTCAGTGGGGGCAGTTACTATGCAGTTAGCCCAGTTGACGGTACAGCCGACTTTGAGGCAGAGGATCATTGATGCTCAGAGTAACGATCCTTATCTGGTTGAGAAACGTGGCCTAGCAGAGGCAGGGCAAACGGCTGAGTTCTCGTTATCCTCTGATGGTGGACTGTTATTTGAGGGACGCCTCTGTGTTCCGTCGGATGGTGTGATTAAGACAGAATTATTATCTGAGGCGCACAGCTCCCCATTTTCCATGCACCCAGGTAGTACGAAGATGTATCAGGACCTGAAGCGAGTTTATTGGTGGCGTAACATGAAGAGAGAAGTAGCAGAATTTGTTAGTAAATGCCTGGTATGTCAGCAGGTTAAGGCACCAAGACAGAAACCAGCGGGTTTATTACAGCCTTTGAGCATACCGGAATGGAAGTGGGAGAGCGTGTCCATGGATTTCATTACAGGGCTACCGAGAACTCTGAGGGGTTTTACAGTGATTTGGGTTGTGGTGGACAGACTTACTAAGTCAGCGCACTTTGTTCCGGGTAAATCCACCTATACTGCTAGTAAGTGGGCGCAGTTGTACATGTCTGAGATAGTGAGATTACATGGAGTGCCAGTGTCGATTGTTTCCGATAGAGATGCCCGTTTCACTTCCAAATTTTGGAAGGGTTTGCAGACTGCTATGGGCACGAGGTTGGACTTTAGTACGGCTTTCCATCCACAGACTGACGGTCAGACTGAGCGTCTGAACCAGGTTTTAGAGGATATGTTGCGGGCGTGTGCATTGGAATTTCCAGGTAGCTGGGACTCCCACTTACATTTGATGGAATTTGCTTATAATAACAGTTATCAGGCTACTATTGGCATGGCACCGTTTGAGGCCCTGTACGGCAGATGTTGTAGATCCCCGGTTTGCTGGGGTGAGGTGGGTGAGCAGAGATTGATGGGTCCTGAGTTAGTTCAGTCTACTAACGAAGCAATTCAGAAGATTAGATCACGCATGCATACCGCTCAGAGTAGACAGAAGAGTTATGCAGATGTGAGGCGGAAGGACCTTGAGTTTGAAATGGGGGATAAGGTGTTCTTAAAGGTCGCACCTATGAAAGGTGTCTTGCGTTTTGAAAGGAGGGGAAAGTTGAGTCCCCGTTTTGTTGGGCCATTTGAGATCCTGGAGCGGATTGGCCCTGTAGCTTACCGCTTGGCGTTGCCTCCATCACTCTCGACAGTTCATGATGTGTTTCACGTTTCTATGTTGAGGAAGTACGTGCCAGATCCATCCCATGTAGTGGATTACGAGCCATTAGAGATTGATGAAAACTTGAGTTATGTTGAACAACCTGTTGAGGTGCTTGCTAGAGAGGTGAAGACGTGAGGAATAAACAAATTCCCCTAGTTAAAGTCTTATGGCGGAATCACCGGGTAGAAGAGGCTACATGGGAGCGTGAAGACGACATGAGATCCCGTTATCCCGAACTGTTCGAGGAATAAAACTTTCGAGGACGAAAGTTCCCTAAGGAGGGAAGAATGTAACGCCCCGAAAATTTAAGGTAAAATTTTTCTCGTTTTATGTAAAATTCAAGTTGATATAATAATAATATAATTAATATAATATTAATTATATTATTATTATTAATGTTTATTTTATTGGTTATAATATTAATATTATAAATATTATCATTATTAATATTTATTTTATTTGTTATAATATTAATATTATAATTATTATTATTATTTAATATTATAGTAATATTATAACATTATTATTACATAATATTAAATTATTATTTATTTAATATTAATACTATTAATATATTATTATTATTTCTTTATTATTATTATTATTATTTAATATATATATATTATTATTTATTTTAATTTATTTAATATTAATAATTTTAATAATTATTTATATATACCTATTTTGTTAAATATATATATATATGTATTTTAAAAAAAAAAAAAAAAAAAAAAAAAAAAAAAAAAAAAAGAGAGAAAAGAAAACCCTAGGAGTCGCGCGCGCCGCCTACCCCCCCCCCCCCCCCCCCGTCCTTCTTCCGTTTTTCCCTTCTTCCTCCTCGCACGCGCAAACACCCCAGCCTCATCCATCTCCGTTTCCTCTCCCTTCCGCGCCGCGCCACCGCCCGAGCCTTCCACCTTCTTCGTCGTTTCATCTGCCCGGCGCCGCAGCCGTTTCTCTCCCTCCATCTTCGTGTCCGTTTCGGCGCCGCCAACCGTGCCTCCTTCTTCTCTCATCTCTTCTCCTTCCGACGCACCGCCACCATTTCTTCATCTCCGCCTCCGTCCGCGAACGTCGAAGTGGTTTACGCCGGCAGCCTCTCCGTTCTCATCTCTTGATTCAGACGCCGGCAGAAACAGAGTGGAGCGCCGTCGCCGCCATCGCCGGGTTGTTTTTGGGTCTGTCATCGCGCACAGCCGAGGAGATCGTGAAGCCGAGCCGCCATCCAAGCCGCGAGCCGAGCCCCAAGCCGAGCGAGCCGCGAGCCGAGCCGCGAGCCGAGCCCCAAGCCGAGCGAGCCGCGAGCCGAGCCGCGAGCCGCCGAGCCGAGCCGCGAGCCGCCGAGCCGAGCCCCCAAGCCGAGCGAGCCGCGAGCCGAGCCGCGAGCCGAGCCCCAAGCCGAGCGAGCCGCGAGCCGAGCCGCGAGCCGCCGAGCCGAGCCGCGAGCCGCCGAGCCGAGCCGAGCCGAGCCGAGCCGAGCCGAGCCGAGTCCAAGCCGAGCCGAGCCACCTAAGCCTTCCTTCCTTCTTTTCGGTTCACGGTGAGTTTTCGGTAAGGTTTGTTCTGATGAATTCCCTAATGTTACCTAGTCCGATTCGGGTTTGAATGTTGGTTTAAGATATGGCCCCACTTTTCTCCCTTGAAGGTAGTGCAGAGTTGACGCTTAAGTTCTCGGGTTCCGCGGCAGGCCTGGTTGGAGATAGCTTCCTTTCCTTGGGTGGATCTATTGAGCGTAGTTTTCAATCGAGGGGCATCACCGAGTTTCAGGTAAGGGTTTTCCTACTACTGGACCCCGAGTCCAGGCTAAAGCCGTAGTAATCCACAGGGGATTACACGTTAGTGACTGTACTGAATATCTGTATGCGAGTTGACTGCTAAGTACTGATATTATATTTTTGTCTGATGAAAATATACTGTGACTGCTATTTGTGGATTGAAATTATATGTTGATGGACCTTAAAGTTACGGTTTAGTATGTATTAGATACTGTTCTGGATGTGGTTCATGGAGTTTGGACGGGGAAGGACAGTGAGTCTGGTTTTGGTTGGTTAGTCGATTTGGGCCTAGGGTTTTCCCTATTGGTGTGCAAATCGGTAATGCATAAAGCAACTGAGGGTGTAGATGTTAAACCTATATTATCTGACTGACAAAGCCTACGGCGGGACTGTAATATGAATGCCGTTGAGATGTGACTGATGTAGACAGTTTATTTTGGACTGAGGGGTAACGGTTAGCTTCATCTATGGGGTAGTGTGCCTTACGGATATGTGCGTCCTTCGGGAGCACTAGACTGATATGTGCATCCTTCGGGAGCACTAGACTGATATGTGCATCCTTCGGGAGCACTAGACTGATATGTGCATCCTTCGGGAGCACTAGACTGATATGTGCATCCTTCGGGAACACTAGACTGATATGTGCATCCTTCGGGAGCACTAGACTGATATGTGCATCCTTCGGGAGCACTAGACTGATATGTGTATCCTTCGGGAGCACTAGACTGATATGTGCGTTCTACGGAACCACTAGACTGTTATGTAGGGCACTCCCGAATAGGAAGTTAACTGTCGTTCCCTAACGGGCCCAGTAGTGGGTCCCTTACTGGGTATGTTCATACTCACCCTTTCTTTTCTTAAACTTTTCAGGTAGGGGTACAGCGAGGGGCAGACCGACGAGAGGCAGGAAGGAAGCGTGAAGGCCATATGGACGCGTCCGTTTTTCTTTCGCTTCCGCTATGTATTTTGTCAGAATATTTTGATTATGATTTTTGGACTGGTGACTTGACGTTTTATTTTGTGATTTTCTTTTTTTGAGTTATTTAAAATAGGGCCCGAAACTGTCTTTTGTAAGGTTTATACTGTTGTAATGAATCGTATCTGGTCCGTTTTAAATTTTACGTTGAATAGTTGAGTTTTGGTATTTGGTAGTGACCTGAGCTTAGTCCGGAAAAGTTGGGTCGTTACATTTGAAAAAAATATTAAAAAATAGATCTTTTAATTATATTTGATACATGATCTTGAACCAAATAACAGTTTGAAAAGAAAAGGATGGAGAGGAAAAAGACGATGGAAAGAAAAAAAATCAAATCGCATAGAAAAAGGAGAAGAAAGACGATAAAAGGGAAGGACAAACCTAAAATATTTAAAAAATTGTTAAATTTATGGGCTTTGTTATACGGGTCGTAAATATTTTATCGGTTTGTTACATTTATGAAAATTTTCCAATAATAAACTACAAGCTACCATAACTATAGGATAGCCACAACAAATCAATAAAAAATTTCAAATTCTTAAATTTTGTCAATATCATAAATTTAAAAAATTCATCTATATCACAATTTCAATAATAATTATTCCCTAACATATTACAATTGTTAAAATTCCATCCACATGTATAATTTGGTTCTTAAATAATTAAATATACATTATAACTACCATACTCTAACAATTTCAATTACAAAAATATTTACGTATTCAATCTACAAAATTTTATACAATCTATAATATACATTATTCCCTAATATACACATACAATATTTATACAATCTACAATATACATTATTTCCTAACATACACATACAATATCTCTACAATATACAATATACAATTTATACATACAATATACATACAATATACAATTTATACATATGATACAATTAATACATACAATACAATTTATATATACAATATGCAATATACAATTTACACATACAACCTAATAAATATTTTTTAGAAAAAAGAAAAAGAACAAAATACACTACTTTTACCAGTAGAGACGACAAATCAAATATAACGACGACACGAGGATGGTGGGCAGCAGACAAAGAAAGCGGTGGACGATGGCATCCTCTCCTCTCTTTTATTTCTTTCTCTTTTCTTTTTTCTCTTTTCTTCATGTAGTTTTGTTTTTTGTGAATCAAAAACTAAAATGAGAGGAGATATTTCGATGCAGTCTGAAAACGTCGTGAGAACACCCCACTCGTGATGCCATAACTTATGGCGTTCTCAAGGAACTGCCAACGCAGTCACTTATGGCATCGTGAGAATCTTGTCAAAAGTAGTCAAAATGCAACATATCTCGCGACGTTACCTACCCTACGTTGGTAGAGGTTCGACCTCTCACGATGCATTGCATGCAACGACGACAGTTATTAGAGCAACGACAACGTGTACATACATGGCATCACTAAAAGTCTATATTATTATTTAAATTAAACGTTTTCGCAACGTCACTAAAAGTCTATATTATTATTTAAATTAAACATTTTCGCAACGTCACTCGGCGTCATGGAAGCCTCACCCTCTACCGACATTATTTGTTCGACATCGCCAGAGCTCCACACCACTAACGCTTTCTTCATGGTATCACGAAAAGATTCTTCTTACAACATCCCATTTCTCGATGCCTTTTTCGACGTTGGCAAAGCTTCGATTTTTTATAGTGCTTCTCCTTACGTGCGTTAGCATATCCTTGCTACATGCCCTCTCAAGTAGTTAGCGATAAGCACTGGCCAAGTGATGACTATAGCTCAACTAATGCAATAAAAGTTATAAGCTAAGCTTCTTATCAAAAACTTATCACAAGACCAAACTACAAATAACACAATGAAAGATGAATAGTAAAGAAATGATAAATTATGAAGATATAAACATGCAATATATTAAAGGATGTAGGCATTCAACCATTGTACAATATCAACAACAAATATTACAAAGAATACAAAAATGGAAAGATAAGAGAATGAAAAATGATTACAAGTTAGGGGAAATGAGAAATGGACTTCCCTTCTTCCAAACTCCAAGCTCTCACTTGCAGGTTGACTGGAGAAGAATAAGAAGATTACTTTTACAGATGGCAAAAAGGCTACTCCTTTTTTCCCTTCTCTAGGTTTTGGCCGGATACAAACATTTGGCTCTTCATACAGCCAGCTCCTCTTGGTTCATTCAGACCTCCTCCTCTTGATGTAGAAGAAGATTTTATATAGGCAACTTTCAGGGGGAAACTTTTATTCTTTTGATCATGTCAGCGTCAGTTGCAGCCTTTGTCAAGTCACATCAGCTCCAACTACCATTCTTATCTTCTAGTGACCTTTCTCACGTGATAACGTAGATCCTCGTCTAGTAGTTATTCTCGTCAAACAAGCTCTTCTCACGTAGCACTTGAACGAGATCCTCTGTAATTCACTAGTATCTTCTTTTGCTTCTATACCTATGTTAAGACACTAAAAAAATGCAATATAATCATGACATTTTGATACACTTCTTCTACATTTTGGCCTCGATATTCTATAAAAGAGGCTATAATAAGTTGTATTTCTACAAGTTATCAGAAATGCTATGACATAACCTCAATTTAGGTTAATTTAGAACTATTTGAAAAAAAGAACTTTATGGAGTGTTTGGCGAGCAGGTACGGAATCAGATGCCTAGGAATTGAATGTTTGTGGGCTTATCTGATGGGGTCTTGATGCCAGAGAATTTCATATGCCTGTGTTCGGGGTGTAGGATTTGGAAATCTAGATTTCTGATGTCTGTGTTTCGAGTTCTGATTTTGAATTTTTGGGTTTAGCTAATTTATTTAATTTTTTTTAAAAAATACTTTTTTCTTAAATCAATCCAAATAAGTCCTAAGTCTTTTAGTTAAATTGACCAACGAAAAAAATGAAAAATGTTATAAACTAAAAATAAACCATGGTATAAGTGATATATATTTATAATTTCTATTATATTACCAATAGATTAATATTTGATTTATACTTGAGATCACAATAGATATGTCATCAATTTTCACCTAGGAAAAATATAACAAAATAAAGAAAATCTACTAAAATGAAGGAAAGAATAAATTTAAACAAAAGAGAAAAGAGATAGTTAATAAAGATGATCTAATAATAATTATTATTAAAAAAATCTTCAGAAAAACAAAAAGAAAATGGAAGAATAAAAAATGCTTATTTTTAAAAATATTATTATGATTAAATCAAAGGCATATTTGGAATGACTAAAAAAAAAGTTTTTCAAAAATTCATTTATTAATTTTTCAAGGTTTCCGGCTATTGTCGGAATTGGTGGCTGAAAGTTCATCGACGGAGTTGTTAGAAATGATACCCAATGACCGGTCGATAATGGTTATTGGGAGTGGTGTTCAAAGTTGGCCAACGAATTTCTAGATTGAATTAGAAAAAAAAAGGTAATTTATGGGCTTGAATAGTGTTTACTATTCAAACTCGTGGGAAAAAGTGTAGGAAGTCTTGGTGAAGACGATCGTCACCAATGTTTAAGACGATTGGTTGGTCGCCATCCATCATGACAATCGGTTGCCAAGGGTCATGTGTAACGACCCAACTTTCCGGACTAAGCTGAGGTCACTACCAAATACCAAAACTCGACCATTCAACATAAAATTTAAAACGGACCAGTTACGATTCATTAAAAGCATTAGAAACATTACAAAAAGACAGTTTCGGGCCCTATTTTAAATCAATCATAAAAAGTCTCAAACAAAAAAACTCAAGTCATCAGTTCCAAAAGCACAAGTCAAATATTCTGACAAAATACATAGCGGAAGCGATAAGAAAACCAGACGCGTCCATATGGCCTTCACGCGTCCTTCCTGCCTCTCGCCGGTCTGCCCCTCGCTGTGCCCTTACCTGAAAAGTTAACGAAGAGAAAAGGGTGAGTATAAACATACCCAGTAAGGGACCCACTACTGGGCCCGTTAGGGGTCAACAGTTAACTTCCTATTCGGGGGTACCCTACATAACAGTCTAGTGGTCCCGTAGAACGCACATATCAGTCTAGTGCTCCTGAAGGATGCACATATCAGTCTAGCGCTCCCGAAGGATGCACGCATCAGTCTAGTGCTCCCGAAGGATGCACATATCAGTCTAGTGCTCCCGAAGGATGCACACATCAGTCTAGTGCTCCCGAAGGATGCACATATCAGTCTAGTGCTCCCGAAGGATGCACATATCCGTAAGGCACACTACCCCATAGATGAAGCTAACCGTTACCCCTCGGTCTATACTAAATCGTCTACCACAGTCATACCACAATCATCAATCATTTTACAATTTCCCTAAAGGTTTTACTGGCCAGGTAGTATAAGCTTAAACCATTACACCCTCAGTTGCTATACGCGTCAACTATTCGTATACCATTATGGAAGAGCCCCAAGACTCAAACAGCTAAATAACCAACTGAACTCACTGTCCTTCCCCGTCTAATCCCATGATCAACGTCCATCAATTCTAAAATTTCAATCTACAATTAGCGGTTGCAGTTCAGTTACATCAGACGGAAACATAATAACAGTGCGTAACAGTCAACACAGATACTCTTATTCAGTATAGTCACTAACGTGTAATCCCCTGTGGATTACTACGTTTCCGGCCTCGACCCGAGGTCCAGTAGTAGGAGAACCCTTACCTGATACTCGGTTATGCCCCTCGATCGAATCCACGCTCAACAGCTCAACCTAAAACGAAAACACGAAGGTTTTAGTTGATGACCCTAGTAGAAGTCGTTTTAGAAGGTCCGAAGCACATCCGTTGACTTACCCGAGGAAAGAAGGAAGCTATCTCCAACCAAGCCTGCCGCAGAACCCGAGAGCTTAAACGTCAATTCTTTACTACCTTTAAGGGGTGAAAGATAGGGTCAAAGCTTATTCCAATAATCAACTCGAATCGGATATGGCAACCTTAGGGAATTCATCAAAACAAATCCTTACCGAAGACTCACCGTGACCCGAAGTGGAGGAAGGAAAGCTTAGGTGGCTCGGCTCGGCTCGGCTTGGCCTCGGCTCACGGCTCGACTCACTCTCGACTCGGCTCGGCTTGGCCTCGGCTCACAGCTCGGCTCAACTCGGCTCGGCTCGGCTTGGCCTCGGCTCAGCTCGGCTCGGCTCGGCTCGGCTTAACTCGGCTTGGTTCTCGGCTCGGCTCGGCTCGGCTCGGCTCGGCTTCGACTCAACTCGGCTCGCGGCTCGGCTCGCGGCTCGGTCCTCGGCTCGGCTCGTGGCTCGCGGCTCAGCTCGGATCGCTACTCGGCTCGGCTCGCGGCTCAGTTTTCGGCTCGGCTCAGGTACGGCTCGCGGCTCGGCTGGGATTCACGACTCGGCTTGGCTTCGCGCGGCGCCTGCAATACTCGAGCTCCACGATCGTTGAAGGCTCGCTGCCGGCCGCTTGGCAAACGGTGCAACTCGCTTCAATGCGGCGGACGGCCAACGGAGGAGGCGTTTGGCGGTGGAAACAAATGGACAGGCGGCGGTGGCGTTGGCTGGGTGCGAAACGGAGATCCGGTAAGCTTCACGACTGCGACTGTGGGCTCGGGTTGACCGGAGAAGAAGGAGAAGAAGGAGAAGAAGAGATGGGCTGGCGTGCGTGTCGGGCGGCGGTTGTCGGGAGAAGAAGGAAAGGCTGTCGGGAAAGGAAGGAGAAGAAGAAGAAGAAGAAGGAGAAGAAGAAGAAGAAGAAGAAGAAAAGAAAATCGGGGGGGGGGGGGGGCGGCGCGCGGGAGGGGCTAGGGTTTCTCTCTCTTTTTTTTTTTTTTAAATATATATATATATATAATAATAATAATAATAATAATAATAATATATGTAGTAGAAATAAATAATAATAATAATAATAATAATAATAATAATATTAAATATAATAAAAATAAATAATGATATATATATATATATATTGAATAAAATTAATATAAATTTATAATAGAATATTAATATTAATTAATTATAACAATATTAAATAAAAATATTAATATTTATTTTAAATAAATAAAAAGAAAATATTAACATTAAAAATTGTAATAATAATTCCCGATAATAATAATCTAATCAATATTATATTATTATTTTATCGTTTTACCAAAACTCAAATTTCCGAACAATTCACTTAGAATGCTAAAATTTTTACCTCGAACTTCGGGGCGTTACATCATGGCTATTAGTCATTGACCATCACTACGACCGTTTGTTAATAGGCATAACATCGATAATAAACGATAATGATTGGACACCGTCGATCCAAGACGTCCACCCAACAATAGTAATATCGAAAGTTGTAGGTCATCAACGATCGAGATGATTGGTCACCGACGATCAATAATTGATGGTTAAGATGATCTGAAGGCGACGATCAAGATGATATAAAGCCAATGGTTATGACAATCGATCATCATGAACGTCGATCAATCATGATCGGTCATCATGGTTGATCGTGAAGTTGGCTAACATTTGTTGTCAACATAGTCTCAATGGTCATTAATAAGAGGTTAAAGTGAAAAATTTTCTAAAACAGATGACATTCATGAAAAAAAAAAAACATATTCCAAATCCATGGGTTTGGTCTTTTAATCTTAGAAATTTTATTCCAAGTGTCCAAACATGGGTTTGGCTTTAAATGTCAAACTCATGGGCCAGAACCTCCTAAGAGAAATAACTTGAACTAAAAGGATATTTATTCACTTACAGACAAAACTATATATAATTCCAAGTTTGATTTATACAAGTGCTATTATTTATAGCCTTCTAGTAACAAAAGGTTTCTTTTATTTTTCTCCTATATAAAACTAAGTCCGCTTCCATCAACTGAAGCAACTCAAAATCAAATTACTTGAATTACCCATTGTGACACAATTCTCATCTCTACCTGTTGATCTAATCTAAAAAGTAGGCAATCCCTCTTGTAGTGTCCTAGTTGTTGACAATAGAAAAATCTTTTTGTCTTACTAAGCCATTGTCCTTGATGATACTTTTAACATTTCCTACAAGGTTGCCTTCTACCTTTCTTAGACAAATCGTTTAGCATCTAGCAAGATGCTATTCGTTCTTGCATCGAAATGGGTTGTTGTTCTTTTTCCTCTTCTAAATTCTTTTCTAACTTTATTAAAAATACAGTGAGTAATCACTACAAGAAATTCATTATTTGGTGACAAAGTTTTAGTAGTGCAACTAATTTTTGTCAGTAAAAGTTCGTTTATAACGACGCAAAAAAAATATGTCACAAAAGATTATTATTAGCTACACGTTTTAAACCTGCATCATTGGTAACAAAATAATAATGTCACTAAAAATTAAATAGTTGTAGCAACAAACATAAATGTTGCTAAAACTTTACCAAAATTCCCTCCCTCCCCCCAAATTCCCTTCAACTTTTTCATTAAACAATTTATTAATTATATTTCTCATTATCTCCGCTTTTCCTCTACCCCCAACCCGAAAATCCCCACTCCCAACCCGAAAAGTCTATCAATCTTCACCTCCACTGGTCAATTGATGGCGAACCACAATAATCAACCTGCTCGAACGGCCCCAAAAAGCCTTTCCATCTCCACCTCCACCCGTTGATCGATGGTGAACCATGACGCTGTTCAAATGACCAAACTTCTCATCGACGACAACCTAAGACATATTTTTGTCGGCCATCTGCTTGAACGCTTTTACTCGAACGCTCATCTACATTTCGGTGAGATGCTAAAGTTTTAAAAATCTCTATAAGGCTTGGTTATATTGTTGTTTTTGCTTTACACATGTCCTTCGCCCTTTTTCATTCTTTTAGAATGTTGTAATTTTATCCATTTGAGTTTTTCATATTTAAAGTACCTAGATTTCGTTTTTCGTCACTAAATTTAAAGTGCTAATTGTAGCGTCACTAAAATTTTTACCTACGCTAAATCAGCGACAGTCCTATCGACGAATGGCTCCTCGTGGCTAATACTTTTAGCGACGTTTTTTTGCGTTTTAGTGACGTTCTTTGTGCGCCACTAAAATTACAATTTCTTATAGTGAATACAAACTTGACCACCTATTATCAATAATTTTCAATATATGAAATTTGATTCGCAAACCATCTATCAATTTCCTACATAACTCTCTTTGTAGGATCTTAATTGCGATATAGTCCATTTTCCTTGCAATTTTTTCAGCATATCCCATAATATAATATGATCCTCAGAAGAATTCTTCTTTTTTCTTCCAACTACAATAATGTCTAGAGAAAAATTCCTCATCAAACAAACGCTAGGACATCTCTTAGTTTAAATTTTCTTTATTGGTCAATTCTTGCTTGACTGTCTCCCACCATTTTTTATGTCTCTTTGTAACATAACTTCAATCAATTTCACTTTATGGTTGTCAGGGCATTTGGTAGCCTAGAAACACCTTGTCAGTATTCATTCATCTGCCTCAATAGGACTAGTGGAGCCTTTAAATTCATAAACTCCTAGAGCTTCCACTCATTCGTTTAAAAATTTATTTCTAAGGTCTATTCTTTCTTTCTAACCCTTATGCTATCTATGAATGGCATAAATTTCCGAAATTAGTGGAAACATATAACTCAATTCTTAGAGAAAGAAAATTTCATTGCAACTAATTTAATTTACAAACTTTGAGATGACTTATATAAAGACTCAATATAAATCAATTCTTTGTACCCACAAGACAACTGCCTATACTTTGGTACATTCTCCTAAACATGATTACTCTATGAACTCTTCTAATAGGCTAGTCGACATGGCAGTATTAAACTCAGCTTCAGGGAAACATGATCATACATGGAAAGTGAGAAACATTTGAAAGAATAAGCTAAAAATGCCTAGTGAATGACAACTTTTCTAAAACATGTTTTCTAAATAGTTATGCTTAAAGCTCAGCTATGAATGAATAAAACATTGTGAACTTAACATAATAAACCTTTAAAAACATTTTAGATATCTTTAACTATCAAGAGGTAAATCAAACTTTTACATACTAGCTCCTAACTATACATAATAATTTAACATAGATCAATATAAATTGAACCTTCCCATTAGGCACTTGTGCCTTCTGTGAAGTAATTATCCTAGGCCCCTTATAAGCCTTCACACCAGCGGTTTCAAAATCATATGTGCACATTCAAAAGTAACTTTGTATAGTTCTGGTATAGCTTAATGAAAAACATTTAAGCTTTCAAACTTAATGTTTTGTACACATATGCTGGTACAAACAACTTATAAAACATATATGCATAAACTTACTTATAACCTCATACTTTTGCTCATAAATCACTTAATATCTCAAACATGTTTATAGAAAACTAGTTAAAAACATGTTTCTCAATAGTCATGCTTAATAAATCAAGCTTGGACATAAATTTTGGAAATAATTTAAATGCAAAAGTCACATGCTTAATAAATCAAGCTTGGAAATAAATTTTGGAAATAATTTTAAATGCAAAAGTCACCCTCAAGCTATTGCTTGTGTAGCTTCAAACCATGCTTTGTAAATAGCTTTAAATAAAGTGTCACTCACAAACTTCGAGGTTTACTCCTTGCCTTGAGATTTTTTTTTCAAATTTCACTTATCCAAAAAATAGGTTATTTATACTTCATTTAGCTCCAAAAATCCATAAAATATTCCAACTCCAAGCAAAAAGTGCTAAAACACTAAAATATGCCTGAAAATGACATGTGGGTTGGCTGGCACGCAGAGCATGGGCAGTAGGCGTACACACGCATGTAGGACCTTAGGCCTGGTCGCGTGCTAACCTCGCATGGCCAAGCATGTTGCGTGTCATAATCGTAACTTTCAAACACGATTGTGCGGCACTTGTTCTGCTCAGCCAACAAGTCAGCCGTTCAATATTCGAAACCCACGGACAAACTCGCGGTATGATGTAGGCTCCCTCCACGTTCTTGGAAAAATGTTTTTATAAAACGGGAGAGAGAAAGTAAATAGTTGAAAACATCATAAAGAAAGCATTGAAACTGTCAATTGCAAAGAAAATAACTTAACTTGCAAAGAGTGCGACAAGGCTTGGGCGGGGGTCGGACTAGTCATGTACCCCTATAGTACATATTGAGATTTTTGGCCTTGACAGGCTTGCATATGAAAAAGTCGAAATGTCACACTGTGGCTCGGCGACACGAAAACGAAAGAATTAACCTAGACTACTTTCAAGACATAAAGATAAAGCGATTTAGGGGTATTCGGGCATACGGCCATGGGTAAATAATACCTTGGACAAGTATGCCCTTGACATTCTCCCTCACTTAAACGGTTGACGTCCTCGTCAACTGACGAAGCTGGAGCTCTTCAGTCTTCTGCGTTCACGTTTCAAGGTCTTCGACATGTCCTCCACTTGTTACCTCCACGAGGGGCTTCTTCCGCTTCACCAGGAATTTATTATCTCCCTCGTGGGCCTTCTACCAGTCCTTACTCTATCAGCAAGGACTTCCTTGACTTCTCTATCTTCCTTCAGGTCCAGGTTGACAGATAATCGTACGGTGTTGTTGCACCGTTAATTGAAAGCTTGGTCATCCACTCGAACTCAAGAGGGCATCGCTTTTGATCTACCCTCTTCTCCATCGGCCTTGAAGCTTCTTCTAGGTGCACTCGAGCGATGTCGGCCATCTGTTCCCATTCCTCTCCAACTCTATGGACTTGAGGGTGGTCCTCTACATAAGGGCCATCGACGAGCAGCGGCAATACAGAATGCCTCTTACCTTTAGTCTCAAACAGACTTCTCTTGATCAGCGAGTCTGTTTGGGCACTATGACCGAATTGGGCTACCTTCAGCAGCTGGACCCAATTCTTTTGTCTGCCATCAACATAATGATGCAGATATTCTCCGAGCACACAGCTGATTTTCTCGGCTTCAACTTTGGGAGTCTTGGTCGCATTGACGACCCCAAGACTTGACCCCTCGATCATGGCTTGCTTTGAACCATTGAAGGCAGCTTGACACTCGAGGTTCTCACTCCACTAAGTGTCTTCTTCTCTCAAAAACCCACTTTGGTGGCACTCCCCCACATGACCCAGCACGTTTATCTGGCTCTACACAGAACAACACTTTCCTCCCTTGGCATCGGTAAGACTCAGTGGCACCATGGGGAGTTCGTATGCTTCATGTCCAGTGACACAAGTTGTCTCGAGTCCCTTTGCCTTCGTTGTTCTTACTCGAAAGTACCTCGATCGGATGTCTGACTTCGAGAGGTACTTCATCCCACGGGGGTGGTCCACCCGCCTCGTGAGCATGGGGAGTGGATATTTGCGCCGCACTATGAGCTTACTCTGGGTATGGTGGTCAATACACTGTTGTAGGCTTCTGTCCTTCTTCTTCAGAGAAAGGACATGGGCTCCATACGGAGCTTGTACAGGTCTACTAAATCCTATATTCAACAACATCTTTGATGGTTTCCGAAGTTTGGCTAACTCCAGCGGTGCCATGCGATAAGCATTCTTCGCATGCGCTTTTGCCTCTGATGGCAACTCTACCCCATGGTCGGTTCTCCTTCGCATTGATGAGAACTTGGGCCAACTACTTGGCATCACACCATGGCACTTCTCCGGAACACACAGAGTGTCTTTGGGGACTGTCTCCTCTAATTTTCCCAACGCCACAGATGGTGGTTCCTCTTGGGCGGGACTCTTCTCTAGTTGCATGGTCGATATCATTTTAAACCCGTTGGGCTGACGAATATCTGCTTGCACTACCGTAGGAAAAGATCCAGTAATCACTAGACATCTGGCTGACGGCATTGGTGTGACTTGATGTTCGAGAAGGAACTCCATTCCCAACACTACATCGAAGTCGTCCATCTTTACAACCACAAAGTCTACGGGGCCTTTCCATCCTCCCAACTTTATCGTCGTTTGCTTCACTAGTCCGACGATAGGTAGGGCAACGAAGTTCACGACCTTCATCCTTTCTGAATCCCTCTCCCAACGGAGCCTTAGACGTCTAGCTTCTGCCTCTGTTATGAAGTTTTGGGTTGCACCGGAATCAATCATAGTGCTCTTAGTCTGCTTTTGGTTGATCTAGGTGTCAACATACAATAAGCCCCTTTCCACTGGTATGTTTCTCTCCCCTGACTTTTTCTGGAGAGACAACAGGTATTTTATGGCCCCTATTCGAGTCTTCTCGCCCCCATCTATCTGGCCCACTTCATCCTCAGCTTGATTTGACTTATCATCTGAATCCACGATTAATGAGGCCTGAAATGCATGGAAGTCGACTTTATTCGGGCATTCTCTTGTCAGATGTGGCTTCCCACATATGAAACAACTGAGGAGACGCTTGGGTGGGCTACGATTATTCGGCCTTCACCATGTGTTCTCTATGCTTGACTGGTGAGATCTACGATCTTTACTAGGACATTCGTCTCCCATGACAGCTTTGGGAGAACTCGGACGACTATTCCTATTCTTTCCAGGTGAAGAACTTTGGTGACATCTCGTATCTTGAGAGTCACTTGTCAGATCGAACAACCGTTCGGCTGCTGCATACGTTACGTGAGGTCTTGAACCCTTTGTTCATACAACTTGGCCCTTGCCCATGGTTTCAGCCCTTCGACAAAACAGAAAACTTTGTCTTTCTCTGACATATCGCAAATGTCTAACATCAACCCCGCGAACTGTTTTACGTACTCTCGAATCTTGCCAGTGTGTTTTAGATCGCACAATTTTCGTCGAGCAAGGATTTCCACATTCTCGGGGAAAAATAGCGAGCGGAGTTCTTTCTTTAGGACGTCCCAAGTATCTATTGAGCAACGCCCTTCCTGTATGTCCATGTATCGAGACCTCCACCACAACTTGGCATCTTCACACAAATACATCGTTGTCAGTGTCACTTTAGCTTCTTCGATGACTGTGTTTGTGGCCTTGAAGTACTGTTCAAGATCAAATATGAAGTTCTCTAAGGCCTTTGCATCCCTCACCCTACAGAAGGGCTTGAGTTCCGGAACCTTCACCTTGGTAACAGGAACTATTCCTCCAACCAAAACTTAGTTTGCCATTGCTCGCATTGTGAGTCTCAGTCTTGTGTTCACATCTGCGATTTCATTCCTGACATCAAGGGTAGCTCGAAAATCCTCTGACATGTCGTTTATCATCTCTAAGAGTGTCTTCTGAGAGCTATCTAGCTCGCTGACACGTTCTTCCATGTGGGTAATAAAGCCCGATAAACTGTCCCCACGCTCGTAGTTAACAGTTCTTCTGACGTTTGTGTTCGCTTCCAAGGTGTCAACTCTTGCCAACAACTCTTGTATCGGTAACCCTTCAACACGACCAGCTACCGCATCGATTATACCAACTTTCTCATAAATTTCTTCAAGACGGTACTCCAAGTAGCGGATGGAGTTGGAAACTTTGGCTAGGTAGAGCATCTACTCTTCTAACTCTGCTAGTCAGTCTCTCTGGGCCTTGCCCGATGGATCCGCCAACGACATACTTCAGTCTTACTGTCAATTAGCCGATTTGGCTCTGATACCACTTGTCACAATCGTAACTTTCAACCACAATTGTGCGGCACTTGTTCTGCTCAGTCAACAAATCAGCCATTCAATATTCGAAACCCACGGACAAACTCGCGGTATGATGTAGCCTCCCTCCACGTTCTTGGCAAAATCTTTTTATAAAACGGGAGAGAGAAAGTAAATAGTTAAAAACATCATAAAGAAAGCATTGAAGATTGTCAATTGCAAAGAAAATAGCTTAACTTGCAAAGAGTGCAACAAGGCTTGGGCGGGGGTCGGACTAGTCATGTACCCCCTATAGTACATTTTGAGATTTTTGGCCTTGGCAGGCTTGCATATGAAAAAGCCGAAATGTCACTGTGGCTCGGCGACACGAAAACAAAAGAATTAACCTAGACTACTTTCAAGACATAAAGATAAAGCGATTTAGGGGTATTCGGGCATACGGCAATGGGTAAATAATACCTTGGACAAGTATGCCCTTGACACTGCGCACGTTCCATGACTGCACGCTATGAGCATCGTGTCCTTACGCGTAAAGGTTGGTTGTGTGTTGCGTGTCTATGTGCATGACTGACCTTGTTTGTGCATGCGTGGATGCCGACATGGCCTAGACGTGTACCTCACGTCATCTAGCCATCTGCTAAACATGCCTCTTGCATGTTTTACGACCAAATAACCTCTTTTGCCCCTTTTCCACGTCCAACTTACCTTATCTCCTTGACACTCGACCCGCCCTTGAACCTTGTCCCGTAATTAGGTTTTCGTCTAAAATCTTTAACCAAATTTAGAGCTTAATAAAATAAAATTCTAGAACTCAAATCAAGAAACTTCCATCTACAAAAAATTTTTAAAATGTCTTAACTAACTTACCTTAAACTTTGGCAAAAGATTCTTAGTATTGAGTTTTATAGCTTCAAAACAGTCAGCACTGTCCAAATTTCCTTTCAAAATAACCTTTGTCACACCCCCCTCGCATGCAACCCAAATCGCCATGCAAGACTTGGTATGACCTTGAGCATTTTGACGCGTTGAATGCCAAAACACTTAGCTTGAGGTCCTTAAGCTTTGCTTAATCACCTGATAACTTCATAACTTAACTTCAATTTATATTTTAGGCAATAAACAACTTAACATAATAAAGTAAGATGAAAAAAATTCTTTTATTAACTTTAACTAAGTGTTCTACATCACTTTACAACAATACTTAAATACAACACTTAAACTTTAAAAGTAAAATGTCTAGCAGTCTCTTCTCACCTAGAAGCTTCTCACCCTTTCCTTACTTGGTCTTAACGCCCGAAACCTGGAAGGTAAAAACTTAAAACATAAGTCAAATGGCTTAGTGAAGTTTTAAGAAAACCTTTTGTGAAATACCTTTTGTATAAACATCATTTGTTTACATCAAAACATTAAACACATCTTTTCACATAAACACATTATATCGCATAAACATACATTTCAGATAAACACCCATTACTCATAAATACATTTCTTTTACCAAGAACCCGAATCATTCTCTATGCAAAGACTCATCATCTCGCGTTTAGACTATTGAAATGGCATTCTCATCATCAGCATCCAAGAATATCCTGATTCATTTCTTGTTGCTCAGGCCGAAGAACAATACACATCTTTTATGTATTGTCCTGCCTCATTTCACTATGCACATCTTTTATACATGGCTGCCTTTACTCTTTATGTGCATATAACTGTTAGCTCATTGATAGGAAGAAGACTAATAGTTTGAACACCATTTCACAACCATTGGAATCACATAAAACATACTTTTATTTGATCATATCATAAACTTTTGATTTGAAACATCTTTGAAAACATTCATAAAAGAAAACTAAGAAATATGTCCAATTGATTATTTCAAATCAATAGAAGCTTGAAAGAAAACTTTTAAATATAACAAACTATTTTAAGAAAAACACTTACAAACATAGAAACTGAGACGCTGCTTGCTTCTCTTCTTCTTCATCTCGCGTAAGCACTTCAACACTTAGCTTTTCTCCAAACTTTCAGAAAATAAATTCTAAATAATCTGATTGAAGACCTCTATTTATACTAATCTCAAATCAGCTTAGTCAATTCTGAATCTTCCGCTAGCTCTTACTTTTAGTGGTACACGTGTAAACTCAAGGTTTAACTTAATCATGCTTAGTTTAATCTTTTACAAGTGACCCATTAAACATCATTTAGAAAATTTCTGGGAAATTTTCTTACTCGTTCTCGCCTAGTCCTTCAACTCGCAAAGAACCTTACTCGCATACTAACACTTAACCTTCGAAAGTCTAGTCGCATACTCGCAAACTAACTCAAGTACCAACTTCTTATCACGTAGTTCTTCCCAGAACGCCTTCTTCAGAATACTTAGTTAAATTTTGACTTCTTAACTTAGGTACGAGTCTAACAACCTTTGTGGCTTTCTTCTCTTCAACATATGCCTTTCTCACGCCCTCTTTGCTTGGCAACCCTTCCTTTGACACAAGACTCAATTTGAAAGATTTTCTAAGTGAAATTACCTAAATGGCACAAGTGAATTATAAGCACTACTCATCTAAAGTTTCCTTTATATAGAGGTCCTTGCATGCTCCCTTGATGACACCTCTTACTTGCTTCTTATGCCTCCTACTTGTCACTTTCCATCTCACGCTAAGCACTTTACACCTCCTACTTGGCAAAACCTAGGTGCTTTGCATGCGATGCCACTTGCATTCTACTTCTCCTCTTGTCACAATGCTTTGGACACTCTTGGTCACCCATCATCTTGTTCTTAGAAGTTCTTTGGGCAGCTTTTGACGCATAACCTACACTCCTTGCGTGCCTTGTCATGGCTGCATAGCCTAGCTCTAGTCACCTCTTTAGAGGTTCTTGACACCTCCAAACATCTAGCTTGACCCCTTCTTGCCAGCCATCCTTGCTACTCTTGGTCGAATGTCCTTGATTACATGACTTGGCTACAGGTTATATGGACAAGGTTGGCCGCCTAGTCCAATTTAAAAACGTTTAGCACATTTTTTATCGCCTACCAGATTGTCTTAGATGTTATTTTGACACTCCTTGCCACCATGACAACCTCTTCTTACCTTGCACAAGTTTTGGACGTCTAGCTCAAGCCAAAACGCTTAGTTTGTCAACTTGTTAACCTTTATAGCCACCAAGACATCACTTAGCCTAATTTTCTTTCCTTATGACTAAGATGACATGCTAATAATGTCACTTGGACACCTATTAAAACCTATTAAATTTTTCTTAATTTATTTTCACCCAGGCTTCCATCACACTCCATTTATAACACCTAAGCTATTGTTAATTTTTCTTACAATTCCTTTCTTGTTTAGCCTACTTTAGGTAAAATAGGTTTGAGATTTTACATAGCACGTCTATCCCAGTTTAGATAATTTGCCTAAAATTCCATAGGAAGTGATCCTCAGTTCTACATCCACAATGGTAAGTCGATCAAGAGTACTTCTCCTGTAGCTAGGTACTTCACTTGACATCAAGTATAGATCTCATTAAGAATGAAGTTCAACCTTTTCACTCGCTTTACGATATGAAGGTCTTATTCTAGATAAAAATGAAACTCAACAACAAAAACTATGTAGAAAATTTATAAAATTATATAGAGAGCACATCCATCATTGTGCACAAGTAAAAGGGACACATCAAAGACCCAGATGATATTTATGACACACTAATGTAGCCACCTAATATTGTCCTACCTTATTTGAAATTATCTCAATTGGTAGATCAATTTTTACCTTAATTTGGCTATTCTATATTTTTGTGATTAACCAACTTTTGTAAAAAAATTGTTATTTAACTACTTTTAAAGTTTTGTAGGTAGTTTGGTTAAAGTAACTAAATCAATTAGTTAGACTAACTAAGATAGGTGGAGAATTACTCAATATGGTAACTTTTTGAAATTGGTTTTGTTAATAAAAGCTCCATGCTCTTTTGAGGTGGAGGCCAAAAAAATCCCACCATTTTGAATTTTTAGCCATTTGAAGAAATGATTTTGGCTATAAATAATCTCTTCTTCTTCATCCATGGGACACAAAAAATAATAATAATAATAATAAAACACACAACATAAAAAATGCCACAAAAAAAAAACCTAGAAATTTTTACAACTTTCACATCCTTTCTTCTTCATCTAAATCTCTAACCTTCGTAGCCCCTACTTCTCTTAATATTCATATCTTCTTAAAAAAATAAAAAAAAAATCTGTAATATATATTTTATCTTCTCTTCTAACAACCCCTAAATCTTCATCTTTCTCTCTACAATGCCAAGAATCCAACGCACAAAAAAAACTGTAACTTAGTTAGAGGTATATGGTAGGATTTTGGTCCTAGTGATCCACACCTCAAATAACAAATGAGATTAATGTGTTGGGATTTCGACCTTTCTTTCTTTTGTTTTTTTTTTTTTTTTCTCTTCTTCTTTTTTTATGTTGTTTATTTTCCTTCAAAGTTTTTTATTTTTTCTTATTCTTACTATTTTCATTATTTTATTTATCTTTCTTCAAACTTCCATCAAAAAATGTAAAAAAAAATTAAATGATTAAATATTTGCTTATTATTTTTGTTCTTATTTCTCTACTTTTCTTTCTCTTATAATTATTTATTTATTATCTTGTGAGTTTCTCTTTCATAGTTTTTTTTATTTATTTATTACATATTTCTTCATACCTTGTTGTTTATCTCTTTTTTATTTATTATTATGTCTTTACTTTGTTAGTTTATTCTTAAGCTTTATTCTCTATACATTGTATCTTTATCCTTTTTTATATATATAATTAGAATTTTTATTTATTTAATTCTTTTTTCTTTTTATAGCATTGATTATTACTTCTTTAATATTTTCTCATCTTGATTATTGCTTTTTTAGTATGTTCTCACCTTTTATATGTTATTTAATTTTTTTCCACTTCTTTTTGTGGTCAATTTAATGTACTGTTATTGCTAATAGTTGTTTAGATTTGTTAACATCTTAAATTATTTTTTATTTAAAAAAAAAACATTCCGACGATGAAATCTAGAAAATTTGGAAGCCTGTTTTTTTAGAATTATTGAGGTAAGGAAATCGATTCTATGAAAGTCTGGGATCATTCTTTAATATGTTTTTATTAAAGCTTTACTACATTATTTTACGTTTGCATAATTTACAATGATGCTTTTACTCTTGTTTTTTCTTGTCTATTTTTTCTATTAAGCCTCATTTTATTTCCTATTTAAAATTTTCAAACTCTTTCTAATTAAAATTTTCAATGTTTTAAAATCCTTCTAAAATTCTCCAAAGTTTTAAAATATTTCACAAAACACTTTTTTTTCAAACCATTTAGATTTTTTTAATTTATAACCTTTTATGTTTTTTCAAACATTCAAAATTTAATCTATGATTTTATAATAATTCCTAATCAATAATTTCTAATAACTTATATTATTTTTCCTAAACAAAATCCTATGATGGAATCTAAAAAATTTGAGAGTCTGATTTCATAGAATTCTTGAAGGATCACATCTTTGGAGTCTGATTTCAAAGGTGAGGGATCACATATTTGGAGTCCAAGATTTGATCCCAAGAAAAAATGATTTTAATTAATGTTTTTAAAATAATCTCTTTACTAGAAGGCTATTGGATGGATTTTGAGAAATTTTTCACTTTCTTAAGTTGAGAAGATTTTCTTCAATATAGTTTAATTGATTAAATGTTCACTTATTTTATGAGATCATTACTCCAAATATTGGAGTAATGAGGGGTAAAATAAGACATTGGTTTTAAAAGAAATTAAAGAATATTTTCAATTCAAGATTTAAAATTTGGCCACCGTTCTAAACGAGTGTTGTAAGGTGCTAACACCTTCTCGATCATACACAAATGACTCTCGAACTCAACTCTAGTTTTCGCAGACCATTTTTTTTAATGATTTTATTTAAAACGTGTTTACTCTATTTCGGTGTCCAATCACACCGTTAAAATGATTGGTGGCAACTCATATTTTGTTTTAAAAACTAACCATTTTGAGGACATCGGCCGCTCCGTGTGGTCTCGAGGACGTGGCGATAACTAATATAAACGTAATCTCTATACTCTTTGTATGACTAGAAGTACGCTTTCTTTCACTGATAACTTAGCTTATAGGTAAAAAGAAAGTTGGAAATGGAGGATAGATTGCCCATGAGAATAATCCCACATAAGTATCAATTATATTTAAAAATATTAATTATCATAACTAAATAAATGCTAACGATTAATGTCTCTTTACTCATTATTAACTGAACACAAACAAAGTAGAATTAATGAAGATGGCCGAATAAAAAGAAGAACGAAGGGCAAGGCCAAAGGAAAAAAAATGAAGTGAAGAAGCTTTCTGTAGAAGAGCAACCAACAACTGGTATATGGATGGGTGCACCAAGAAAAAAAAACACGTCTACCCAACACAAATGATGAAAATTCTTAGTCAAGCATGAAACTGTTGTGATCGACTTGAAATTTGCAAATTGAACATCTCTAATTAGGTAGTTTTGAAGTTTAGTTAAATGAAATTGTTTCTATTATTCAGTTTCGAATAATTAAACATCTGAAATTGTTTTCGAAACCGTTTAGAAAACATATATGGATGTTTAAACTTTTGCATTTAGAAGATTATAATATATCTCTCAATAGGTTATCTCATAGGTAGTGTGCATGGATATGTATTTAGAAAACTTACATATATGTAACAAAGTACCAAATATTTACAGCCCGTGCTATAAAACCCATAAAATTAGTCATTTTTTAAATATTCTAGATTTATCCTTCCATCTTTTTTTCTTCCTCGGGATGAAATTGTCTTCTTCCTCTTGCGATTTCTGACGATTTCTTTCATTTTCTTCCTCCTGCGATTTCATTCATCGTCTTTCTTCTTTTCTTCTTTTTTTTTCTGCAATTTCTTTCCATAATCTTTCTTATTTTTCAATTCTTTTTTTACGTCGTTAAATCTTTTCATCGTCTTTCTTCTTTTCTTTTTTTTTTCGCTGCAATTTCTTTCCATCGTCTTTCTTCTTTTCTTTTTTTTTGCTGCAATTTCTTTCCATCGTCTTTCTTCTTTTCTTTTTTTTCGCTGCAATTTCTTTCCATCGTCTTTCTTCTTTTCTGATTTTGCAATTTCTTTCAATGTCTTTTCTTCTTTTTTTTTATTCTTTTTTACATCGTTTAATATTTTATTCGTCTTTTTTATTTTCTGATTATTTTTTACGTCGTTTAATCTTTCCATAGTCTTTCTTCTTTTCCTTTTTTTTCGCTATGATTTCTTTCCATTATCTTTCTTTTTTTTTCTCTTCTTTTTTTAGGTCTTTTGAATTTGGATAACCAAATCTAAACGACTGTATAAAAAAAATAGCAAATCTAAAAGATCGTATATAAAATTTTTTTAAAAAAATCATTCAGATTGAAGTAGCCAAATGTAAACGATCGTGTAAAAAAAATAAATCATCGGTAGACAAATCTAAACGGTCATGTGCCAAAAGAATTTAAAAAATCATTTAGTCAAATCTAAACAATCGTATAAAAAAATAAATGATCGTGTAGTAAAAGAATTTTAAAAAATCGTTTAGCCAAATCTAAATGATCATGTAGTCAAATCTAAACGATCGTGTAGACAAATTTAAACAATTGTATAAAAAAAATAAATGATAGTGTAGCAAAAGAATTTTAAAAATCCGTTTAGCCAAATCTAAACGATCATGTACCAAGATTTGAAAAAAAAATCGGGATCCAAATCTAAACGATCGTGTAACCAAATTAAACGATTGTGTAACAAAATTAAACGATAGAATTGAAAATATAAATTGTACCCATATCTAAACGATCGTATACCAAACAATAGCCAAATCAAATCTAAACGATAGTGTAACCAAATTTAAACGTAACCAAATTAAATGATCGTGTAACAAAATTAAACAATAGAATTGAAAAATAAATTGTAGTCATATCTAAACGATCGTTGTACCAAACAATAGCCAAATCTAAACGATCACAAATATATTACGAGCGTGTTGTTAACGGCATAGTTGACGGGGCATTTTTGGTGGGCCTCTGGGTTTTTTCTATTTTCGAAATTGTTCTACACAGTATAAATATTTGACCGTTTTTTTATATTTTTTTGAAAAGACCCCTAGGAATTTACGAAAATATTTTAAAATAGGCAAATATTTAAATAATCTAAAGGATGAAAAGATTACTAAAATAACTATAACCTATATAAAAGTACATGGTATTTCAAAGATTCAACACGTGGAATAGTTGAAACTCATGAACAAAATGTATTTGGTACCTAAAAGATAATGTAAACGAGCAATTTTGAATTAGAAAAACATATTAATGTAAAATAATAACAAACCATGAGACTTGAATTTAATACCAAGAAACTTAAAGCACAAAATGTGAATGAATGTTCGACAAGTAAAGTAAGTAAAAGTAGTCCGTCCATATATTCCAAATTCACTAAAAATGGATCTTATTAAGAAATGTATTGATTTATCATATATACTATTGAACACAGTGTTATGCGGCTCTCAAGAAAATATTGTTATATTATATAAAAAAGACAATTCTAAAGACCAAACAAAATATTTGTTGTACACACCCACCAAAAATATCCACAAATATTATGTATCCTATGTAGTCCCACACAGTGAACAATGAGAGCTATAGATAGACTATTGATTCTCATAAATAACCAAACCAAATAAATAACACTTTCATTAATAAAAATCATAGTAAATTTAACCTAAAAATGACACAAGTGAAATATCACATGAATATAAATTAATTATAACAAACAAATAAGATTGAATGATCTAGATAATTATCAAAATTAGTTAGACAAATCATATAAGTAATAAATATATAATAAACCTAGATATTTTTAAAATTCAGATAAATCAAAACAGATATGATATCTAACCGATATCCCAAGCAAAATTAAAAAATAGAGGGAAAACTCTTGATCCTGTTAGGTTAAAATCTCATAACCATTCCATCTATAACCACCTTCCATGTTTTTGCTATTCCTACGATTATTTCATCAATCAAACATAGAATAAAAATTTAGAGGCCTATTAAACATATTTTAAGGTTCAAGGATCATATATAGAAACACAAATTTAGAGTTATACATGGGCTCAACTTTTAATCGTACGTATATGAAATTGTGTTTCCCTAACGTTAAGTTCTGGCTCAACCACTAATAAACATATTAAGTCGGCAACTCGAGCTATTATTACTTGGACAAATCAAAAGATTGACCTCACAGTTAGGAGTTCATAAATAACACAAGATTAAGATCAAGTGGCATATGATCTTCCCACGAAATATTATATTAATCTCATTAATTAACAAATTTACAAAGAGAGAACAAATATTTCGTAGTTAGGTCTTATATAAATTGTTTGTATAGGATATCTCCACTCATATGTCTCCAGGTGAACGATTTTGATCAAACCATTTGTAACTATTTACAAAATTAGTCGTACAATAGTATCACCATAATATATAAAACACACACGACCTTATGCAAATAATATAGAATTTTAGAATATTTATCTTGAACATGATCCACATCGTATGTTAACGACATATTATTTAAGATTACATATAATAAGCTTAAATTTTTCTTGTTAGTGGATAAATTGATATTGCATAGCTTTAATAATTAAATTAATAAACCAAATAAGTTATGAGACTTTAGGGGACTATTTTCACAAATATGGTGTTTAAAATTTTTTTTGTAGTTTTGAAAGAAATGATAGACATAGAGTAGGTGGACAAACTAATGTAAAAAATAGGATAGTTTTTAAAAACGAAGGAAGTCGTGTATCAGTACACGACTTCCATTAATCAACATCAGCTTATTTTGACCCGTTTGACCCACGTGGAACATAATTAGATTAATGAAGTCGTTCGATACATGACTTACCTAAAGTTTAAAAAAAAAACCCTATTTTTAGAAAACCTAATTAATGAAGTTTTGAAATCCCTACAAATCTGATCAAATTAGAAAGGAAATCTTTTTAGTCAAAATTAAAATGTTTGAAATCATAATTGATTTTAAATTCATTGATTTTGTTTTGCATCCAAACATGAAAATTCATTTAAAATCACTATTGATTTGAAATCCTTTCAAATCCTAAAGTTCCAAATCAAAGTTTTCTTTTTTTCTTTTTACAAATTAAAGCTCTTTCTCTATTGCTTTTTTTTTTTTTTTTTTGTAATTTAATCATGGATTTCTTATATACTAACCTCTCATTGAAGTATCTATTTTTTTTATACACACAAAGGCGAGCTTTAAAATGGTATGTCCATAAAGGACTTTCATCATCTCCTTCCATGAAATGCAGAAAGCCATGTGAATTTGGAGCCCCCTATAACACCTAAATTCAAGCCCTAATTATGATATTGTACCACTACTTATGGATGTGTGAAATAGGATTTCATTTCTCTTAAACTTATCAAACCAACTAAGTCATGCTTATTTTAATTCACAACTTTATGACTCCTTTTGACTAATTTTCCTGAGTTGACCTACCTTAAATTATATCTTTAAATGATTGTATTCTATAAGTTTTTTTTTTTTTTTAAGTTTAAAAGATATATCTAAAAGATTATTTAATTTTTAATTTTGTGTCCAATTAGTTCTTAACACATTCAATATTTTCTTTTTTTTGGAATGGATAAATTTATTAGACTTATATTTAAGTTTATTAAACTTGTTTGTAGTATGACCATAGTTTTGATGCAAATAAAAATGCATTTTCATATAATTCTACATTTAAAATTAAAATGTATAAGAATTAAAAATTTGATTTACAAACTAAGGATTTTCTTCATCTCCCTCTACGACATCATCGTCTTGTCATCGTCATCTACGTCAAATGTGTCTACGATCTGTGTCGACAACATTGAGTCGTCGGGTCTGCTGAATAATTTATTCTATATTTTTCATGGTTTAGTCACACATTGAGCTCAAATCTTGTAAATCGTTTTCCATGGAGTAAGCATGTACGTCTTAAACAAAAGTATTCTAAACGATAGGTAAATAATATAATTAAAGAATGTGTATGCTTTTATTAAATTTATAGAACAAACCATATTAAAATTCTTACCATGCAATAATAGTAAGCGTCATTAGGTGTGATGAAGTGTCTAGTAATCGACGAGTACCAGGAAAAATAATTATCTAATACCGTCGGCTCGTGTGTTGCTACTGCTTCTGCATTAAAATTATTTCATGAATGTCACATTGCTATATGCTCTGAATGAATCCTACACCAATCTTGTCATGCTTGCCTCTTAAATCAATTTGGTGCAGGGTCGGGTCAATGAAGCTAAAATCTAGTGGCATTTGCAGCATGTCGAACTGTCGCAACACACTGTCTAGCTGATGCTTCTCAACGATATGAAAGCAAATCATAGGACTCATATAAGTCCACACCACTTGACCATTATGAAATCGATCAGGAAACAATGCCATAATGTCGGACATGTACGATGACCAATTAATCTATTTAAAAAAACAAACATAACTAGGCAACAAAAAACATACCTAGACAACATTCGTATAATATTTTACCACTTGAGAGTGTATCAATCGATCAAATATCATTAAGTACGTCAACAACATATTTGCTCACTATTCTGATGAAGGTAGAACACTGCTCCATCTGGTGTGTGAAAGAAATTAATAATAAGTTATAGATAGTACAAATTTTATTAGAAAAAACAATATGTACATAAAATAATACTTGAAACTCAAAGGCTAATCAATTGGAGTCTGTAGTGGTACTTGTGGTGCCACAATAGGGAATCTGTTATATGCTCATACTTGCAACAACATTAATGGATTAACAATCTCTAAAGATTATGCATTACTGGCTCGACACAATTCCCTATACAACCATGTGAGACATCACTACAAGAAATTGGGGCATTCTTGACGCTGAAAGGGACATCAACAAAGATTAGGTGGGGAATGCACACTTCGGCATAGGAACCCATTCCCAACTTATACGTTTAGACATCGGGAATCGTCTACCAATCCCCAACGACAACGTTCATGGCGTCCAGAAAAATAGATATTATTATCTTATTTTTAATTTTCGTATCGGTGTGTTAACGCGAGATACATTTCCAATCCAGGCCATAAAGTGAGCTGATGTGCCTACATAGTACATCGAGGTCGTCAAGGACAGCCTACGGGTAAGTCTGTAAATTACTTTACATATATATTAAACCTACATATATAGAAAACTAATACGTATGTATTTTTCTTTTGTAGCGATGGTTCGTGCTTGATTTCACTCATCAAGCACTTACTCAGTTTGTTGAGCATCAAATGCTCAACACGTGGAAAGAATTCAGGGGAGACAATCATAGGCATTGCAAGTAGTTCAGCGACCCTGAAGAAATACATGTCAACCCACCACCCAGAATACACTCAGGATTAAAACTAAGTTACCTAGGTCATTCTAATGAAATAGAAACTCAACTAGTTAACAGAGTTACATCTAGTAATTACTATCTTGTGGTCCAGTCTTATGTAAACTCATTGCAGATGATACCTTCACTCGCATGTCGTGTACATGAACGCATTAGATCAATGTGTTTGTATCAAATACAAAGTGAGCTGTATTCATAGTGTTACTAGGATAAGGTACCTGTAATGCCCCCAAAATTAAGATAATTATCTTAGTTTTGTTTAATTAAATTTAATTTATTTTACGTTATTTTGAATTCATTTAATAAGAATTATTTGATTTTGTGAGTATTGAAATTAATTAAATATTTGTTGGATGAATATTTAATTAATTAGAGATTTTGGCATGTGGTGCTTGTTGAGATTTTGATTAAATGGTAGGTTAAGAGGATTAAGTAAAGTTGTAGATTTTTAGTGTTGTTGGACTTGAATTAAATTAAATAATTATGGATATTATTTAATTAAATTGTAGAGAAGAAATTTTGCTGGAGATTTGATAATTATATGTATATGTGGAAATATATATATATATATATATATAATTATTATGAAAAAGAAAAAGATAATTATATTTGTTAAAATATAATTATTTAAGGAAAAGATAATTTTATTTTAGAAAAAATATATTTATTAAAGGAGACAAGGAAAATATTTATATTTTGGGAATATATAATTATCTATAAAAGAATATTTATTTTCGAGAAAGATAAATAATAATTAATTATTATGGAAGATAATTAATTATTTTGAACAAAGATAAATAATAATTACTATTGTGGAAGATAATTAATTATTTTGGAGAAAGATAAATAATAATTAATTATTTTGGAGAAAAATAAATAATAATTAATTATTTTGAGAAAGATAAATAATAATTAATTATTTTGGAGAAAAATAAATAATAATTAATTATTTTGAGAAAGATAAATAATAATTAATTATTTTGAAGAAAGATAATGAGAATAAAGATATATTTATATTTTTGTATTATATATATATACTAAAAGAAAAAGGAAATAATAATAATAAATATTATTGTTATTATTTGAGTCTATAAATAGGAGAAAGATTCTTCATCGTCTTCACTAAAATAATCTTCTGCATTTGCCGCCATCCCCTCACCAGTTTTAGTTATGATTGGTCCCTTTGGCAAAGCTTGAAGATTTAAGTGATAATTTTCTCGTCAAGGTTTAGATGATTTTTCAACCTCCATTTGGTAAGTCAAGGTAATTAAATTAATAATTTGTTAATTTAATTTTGGATCTAATTGAGGTTTCTTTAAAAGTTTAATTGGCTAATTTTTTTAGATTCTTGGATTTTTCCCAATCAAGGTTGAATTGGTTTCAACCTTAATTTTTCGACAAGTTAAATTGGAAAATTTTAGATACTAGCTATTGGTAAATTTTATTAATTAAGTTATTGTTTTTCCCTTACTGTTTAGGATTTTTTTAAATTGTGAAATTACTGTCAGCAAAGAAATAATTTTAGCTAATCTCCAAGTAAGAGATTCTATTACTGGACCTTCGAACTGAATTTAAGAGACTATATGTATTTACGATTATGCATTGATGGTAGCTAAGATGCATAATGCAATGCTATAGATGATGATTGATATTATGTTGATGATGATAACTGATATTATGATTGACGATGATGACTGGTATGTTTATGATGTTTATGATACATGATATATTAATCACATGAATATAGACGTCATGATTAATATTTGTGTCATGTTATGATGTTTATGATAATGTTACATGCTTTGGATTGTGGTGTGTTTATCAACTTTATCTTTTGAGCTTTTTACCCCACCTGTATTGTGATCTTATCTATGGAGTCACTCGCACGACTAGGGATGTTCCTACGAAATAACTTGCACGATTGAGGGATGTACCTACAGATCACATGCACGGTTATAGAGGACAGTTATATTGTGTATACGAGGTCACTCGCACGACTAGGGGTGTTTCGATGGGACCACTCGCACGATTAGGGGTGTACCTACATATTACATATATGTTTATAGAGTGTGTACTTGCGATCACTCGCACGACTAGGGTTGTTCCCACTGAATCACTCGTACGATTTAGGGGTGTTCGTACGGTCTCTCATTCAGGTGTGCTCCATTAGACATATGATGTTATGATTATGTTTCTAACAAAAAGTTAACAGATCACCTAACGGGACTAGTAATGGGTCCCTTACTAAGTATATTTATATACTCACTCTTTCATATGTTTAATATTTCAGGCCAAGGTAGAGAACTTGAGAAGTTGGCGAGCGACATAAATTGATCCGTGGCAAGCCATATAAGGACACAATTAGCTTCTGCAACTATTTATATGTTTTCCAGTATTTTAAATTTTAACAATTTTACTTAAGATTTTGTCATATTTATTTATTTTTAGTTCTTTAAAATTGTTAGAACCCGCAGTCACCTGTTCAAATTATTTTTATTAATTTTGAAAATCTTATGTTTTTGTGATCATCTTGATATTAATTTTATAAAGATTTTAGTTATTCTCTTTTCAAGAAAGTATCAAATTTATCTTTTGAGTAATGACCTTAACTTAATTTAAAAGTTTGGGTCGTTACAGTACCCAACCTTAACCTTATACTATAGGCTTTTTAAACTGACTTTGAACATTGATCCCCGTATGTACATACTATTCAAGACTCATCAAACAACTTAGGATGTTAGTTTATTGGATTTAGGTTATTAAGACAAAACTAATAATATAATTAATAACACTTATTGAAATTATAATAATAAAACACTTTATTAATAACGGACAATGAATTATATTTACTATCTACGAGTTTTAGGACATAAAACCCAACACTAGATTGATTAATCGTGTGGAAGAATGGTGCTTCCTCTGTGATCATTACACGACCCGACAATTTTAGGTGATTTATATCTTTTACTTTTACTTCACGGTACTTCCTTTTTGTTGTTTGGTTGTAACATTTTGATTTTTTACATGTAGGAGTAATTAAGTATGAACAAGGCTGCTAAAGCATAAAATTATATAATTACACGATTACAATAGTATGAATTTAAGTTGTAAAATTTACATATCAATCCACTAAAACTAAAGTATACATCAAACCCTAAGATATACATCAAACAATTACATAGAAGTAGTACATCAATAATTACAAAAACCCTAACATATACGTATCGGTTTCTTGAAATAATTTTTTTTAAAGAAATTCTTATCAATTTTCGAAAAAAAAAATCTTATAAAAAGTTTTATAAACAGAAATGGTGAACAAAAAATTTGATAATACTTTTTATTTAATTTTGATAGAATTAGAAAAAGAAAATTGAAAATGCCTTTTAGTTTATAATCTTAATTAATTTTCCTAAAATCAAACAATTTTCCTAAAATCAAACAATACAACTAAATAAAATAACAAACCTAAATACAAATAATATATCTAAATAATAAAATAAATAAAAAACATAAATTAAATTATTTTTACAACAAAATAATAAAATCAAATAACAAACATAAATTAAATTATTTTTACAACAAAATTAGGTACTTGGTCTACAATTTAATTAAATAACCATAGCTTGTGACGAAAAAATTAGAAGGAAAAATGGGAGGGGAGGTCTTTTTTGGTGAAACCCAATTGCAAATGGGCCTTTTAGTGACTGATTTTTCGTGAAAATGGAATGTGTGACTGATTTTTTGTGTGAAGAATGAAAGGGGTGGCTGATTTTTGGTGAAACATGGAAGTTTTGGTAGGTTTTTATGAAAGATGAAAGACAGGGTAGCGAAGGAAATAAGTGAAAATGAAAGGCAGAAAGCAGATTTGAAGTGGGAATGAAAAGCAAAAGGCTCGGTGGCTAGGGTTTTAAAGAAGTGAAGTCGTGTATTCGGTACACGACTTTACTGGGTACACGACTTCATTACATGAAGGACATGCATGTAAATGAAGTCGTGAACCCGGTACACGACTTCCTGCATTAGAACAAATGTGGAAGCCAACTGTAGTGTTGACTGACCATGTGAGCAGGGTCGTGTACCGGGTACACTACTCCCGTCGGACGTTGTGAGTCGAGTCCACGACTCTAGTTTAATTTTGGCCCATAGTCATCTACCCGGTCCATGATTTAGCGAAGTCATGTTCCCAGTACATGACTTCGCTACTCTATTATATTTTTTACATTAGTTTCACCCCTATATTAGTTTCGTCAATATTTTTCAAAAAAGTATTATTAAAAAAAGTTCAGATTTTAGGACACAAATTTCAATCATAATATCACGTTAACCTAAATACTAAATCCAAATTTATTGTTGGATGAATCATCGTAATCGACCAACAAAGCAAGATAACACGTAAAGGAAGGAAAGAAAGAATGGAACAAATAATTAGAATCCTAAGTACTTAAACTTACCTATTACAAAACATGCATTAGACTAAGAGCGCTTGATGAGCAATAACAAGTGGAAAATGCTTGAATGCAAAACTGTCGAACATTGAATAGTTTGGTAATCTTTTATTATATTTTGAGTACACATTATAGTAATTAGTTGCTCATGGAAATCAAATTCCAACTGTAGAATATCTAATCTAAATGGCCTAACAAAATCTAATTTCTTCTGTAATTGAGGCATATTAAGATGGACACGTGAATGAAACCAATTACTACTGTTTTAGTTGTCTTATAATATATTTTTTTGGAGAGAAAACAATGATTTATGGTCTTCCAAAACAATTATGAACAACTTTTTTATCCTCTTTAAAAATTTTAAAAAAATGAGCAACATTTATCGAAAGAGCAAGAAAGAGAGTATCCTCACCAATTAAATAAATAAAAACTTCAAACAAATTAAAAATCTCACCATTCAAAAGCTTGATAACTTTGATTGAACCCAACTCCACCTCCATTGGAAGATTCTACTCATCCCATGAAACTAGGATGTGTTTTAAACCATTGACAATGACTTAAACTTCTAAGATTCTGAGTGACCAACTGGTAGACGATGGAATGCATATCTACCCCTAATAGGGCAACCCAACCATGCAATATCAACATTCATCTTCTAGCAGCTTTCTTTTGGGAGTTTCCAATAGTGAAACAGATAAATTAACGCTCATACAGATCCTAAGAGGGGAGACTTCCTTCTTCAAAGCAAGAATAATCTCTAAAGCTTTTTTCATTGCAAGACTGATAACTTAAGGATCAAGAGAAATGTTGTTAAAACGAGTTACATTACGATAATTTGAAGTACCAAACTAGCTTCATGCAAGCGAGTTGTAACCTACGATACACAATTTTCCCCAAATTCTTTTTGATGTTGGTTTATTGAAAATTGTCCCTATACTCTATTGACTTTTAACAACCCTCCCCGACGTCAACATATCAGAGGAAGTTTTCATAAGTTTCAAGTTAGTTCACAATCCCAAATCAAATGAGGAGTGATTTTGGTGTGAGTCCTACAATAGGAGGATCCAAATTAGTTGACATTCGTTTTATTATTAAATTAGAACCAAATGGAATTTTAACCCTAGTGAGAATATCTGATTTCCATAGTGTCCCATAAGTTTTTGAAAAATGTGAATTAATCATAAAATCTACCGAATTCAAAGTTGTAAAATCGAACACAAAATTAGAAAAAATATATATGAAGTTGTGAATTCTAGTAAGTACAAATGGTTGATTACATTATCACAGTTTATAAGCTAAAGAAAAGTTGGATGAAAATAAAATTATGATGGTAGAATTATTTGATGAGAGAATAGCCTAAAAAATTTAATTTTGCGTGGGAATGTGAACGAAGTTGATAATGCATGGTTCAACGTGGCAAAAATGTTGAGTTGACTTCAAAGGGTGAGGGTGAGGGTGAGGGTTGGGGGGAGAAAACAATGATTTATTGTCTTCCAAAATAATTTACTTTTCTACTTTTTCCTTCACTCTCCTCTCTCATGCCCAACATGGTTTCTCAGCTGCCTTGCGACGGCGATGGCATTTGCATGCTTTGTCAGGCTAAACCTTCCGACTTGGAAACCATTACTTGCAAAACCTGCGTCACTCCTTGGCATGTCCCTTGTCTCTCAAACCCCCCTGAAACCCTAGAATCTACTCTTCAATGGGACTGTCCCGATTGTTCACTCCCTTCTCAGGATGCATTCCTTCCTCCCCCTTCCAGTTCTCCACTCCCCATTCACCCTTCTAATGATCTCATTGCTGCGATTCGAGCCATTGAAGCTGATTCTTCCCTTCCTGACTCCCAGAAGGCAAAGAAACGCCAGGACCTGCTTACCGGAAACTCACTCTCCCACGAGATCAATGATGTTGACAAAAAACAAGGAGACGATGTTTTGGATTTGTTTGATGAGAGATTGAACTGTTCTTTCTGCATTCAGTTACCGGATAGGCCAGTCACTGTAAGTTCCTTCTCACAGTTTTCTTCTGCTTCCAATGATTTTATAGTTTATTTAATGTAGTTTCCCTTTCATATGTATTCAATGTCAAATGCTGGCCCCATTGTATCTTGATCTTATTAGATTAAGGTTAGTAATGAGGGTTTTCTTTTCTTCAATTGCCATTATAGTGAATGATTCCATCAATTAATGTTCATAGGCGTTGTAGGTGGTTATTAGAATTATCATTAATATCAAAATTTTCTCATTTTACTTTATCTTATTTGTGCTAGCGACTTTTAGTGGTATCACCTCTTGGTGTTTGATTCTATCTTTTATGTCATTCATGAATGAACCGTTTCAATTACAAGAAAAAATTAATATCAAAATTCAAGTGAAATTATTTATATATTTATAACCTTTTTAGTTTGAGTCCATCCTCAAACCTTTGTTAATAAGCTTGACCCTTTAGGTGAAAGGACGGTGTTGATGAATGCTTTGATGATAGGTTATTATGAAAATTGTATATGGTATTCTCTTTCCAACATTCTTCTTCCCTCAAAATTTTACTATACTTATTTACAAACTTTAGTATGGAAGTTTGGTGATATTTACAAGTTTAAAAGTGGGCATTTTTTTGTTCATAATTTTTCTGGACGTGCTCATCATAATATTATTGAGATGATCTTTCGAAGTTTCATTCTAATGATTATTGTTCATCAAATTTGGTAAGATTGAGCCATTGAATTTTCAACTTTTAGGAAAGGTAGTTGATGCTCTATGTTAATAACTTATGCTTAGATTGACATATATCTGGAAATGTAATTATACTTCAAACTCAAGCCATCATTGAGAAAAAAATTGACAAAATGCCTTTTCCAATCTCCTCTCCCCTCTCACCAGATATTAGACCCACGCCATTGCCTTACGCCCTATGGCTCCACAATCTTTGCAGATTACTTGTCTTCATGGTGTTGAATCACAATTATCATTCAATGACTATAGAAAGAAAAGATTTCAATTTAGAACTTCACCCAAGATAGTGAGGAAACTATGTTAAGGTATGATGGGAGTTACGGAAGCTAGATTTTTCTCCATCTCCTTACACTGGACAGCCATCCAATGGCTAGCAGAATGTTTCTCTACAATTCTAACAATCTCCCTCTACCAAAAGTGATGTAGCCTAAAGAGATAAAAGGAGTTAAGAATCCAATCAAGTCTTTATTATTTACGAAAGTTGTTAAATTAAAGAGTCCTAAAAGGAATACTAAAAGTAAACTCTTCTTTTTTCTAAAAAATAAAACTAGAAGTAAACTAATTTCTAAAATAGGAAAAAAGGAATTAATCAAGGATTAGACCAAGCTATCCGAAATCCTATTACGTCATATTCTATCCCTTGGTCTCCCAAAAAACTCATCCTCAAGTTTTAAAACAAAAATGAAGATAGAAATAAAGATTAAGCCATTTAAAAGGAAACATCTTTGAACAATCGGTATCAATAACATCCAAATTTCTTGAGCATTGGCCCAATTAATAGACCGAATATATATCGTTCCTAATTCTTTGTAAGATCTCCAACAGTAATCTTCTGGTGATATGACCCTCAGATTAGTGGAAATAAATCCTTTGAAAATGTGAAACCCTTATATAAAAAATCTAAATAATGTTTACCTTTGGGCATGAGCAAAAAACTGAAAATACAAGAAATTTGGTAAAAATATTTTGAATTGTGTGGTGCAACGGACAGGTCAATCTTGCCTTCTGCCCCATGTGAGACACCTTTGTCAACTGTTAGTTTTAGGGCTTCACATACTATCATCTCTTCTTCTTATACTCCGTTCATTTTTCCTTCTTTGCTCAGATGGTCTTCTTCTAGGTTCCATGTTCCTTTTGTGTTTTTTGTCTTGTGTGTTGCTTGCTCAATTTTACAATCTTAGTTGAGTTCTTGATCTTCTCGAGCAACTAGATGTAGTTTTTGAAGGTTGAAAAATCTTGAAGATTATAATTTTTCCTTTCTTAATTTTTGCCCGAAAGGACCCAAATTTCATCCATTCCTTTATGTTTTTATCTGAATGTTTCTGTTTCTTTAAAACTTTGCAATCTCCAAATTGGTGTTGGAATGTTCATGGGTGTTCTTTGGTCTAAACCATCTAACTCCCAATCTTTATGTCCATTTCTTGAAAAAATGGGTTTTATTGGAATTTTTCTTCTTGAATCACTTGAGTCAGAATTCCAACACTATTTTTGGAAGTAAAATTGATTTTCTTGCCTCTGTTAACTGCTAGAATTTTTCTCGGACATCTTCTTTGATAAAAAATAGTCCATTCTTGCAAAATCATGAAAAAAATTTGGTTTCTTCTTTCTTTCTTGGAATTTCAAGGGATCCTCCTAATTAGATGTGTGTTGTTCAACAATGAGCAAAGCTCCCTCTTGTGATCACTGCCACCAAGAATTTCCCTGTCTTCCATCGGCGACAGTCAACATTGGCCCAAAGAGTCGCTTTAACACCAAATTGATGTAGCCTAAAGAGATAAAAAGGAGAATTCTCTCCAAAAGTTCAATCAAGTTTTTATTATTTATGGACGTTGTTTAATAAAATGGGGACTCTCTATTTATAGAGAATTAAAAGAATCCTAAAAAGATAACTAAAAGGAAACTAAATTCTAAAATAGGAAAAAGGAATTAATCAAGGATTAAACAAAGTTATCGTAAATTCTATTACGTCAAAAAGTTTATTTTGAAGAAACAAGTATTGATGATCAAACTCTTTGAACCGAAAAGACAACCAATTCAAACAAAACTTTAGCTGAAATCACCAAGTTAGAGAACAATGGTGGCCTAAACAAGATTGTGATACCGGTTGGAAAAGAGCAGAACGGCAAGCATTTTATACCCTTTAAGCGCCCCATTGACTCTTACTGTGGATTCGTAATTGATTTATATCTCCTATAATCTCATTTAATTCAACCATCATGGATTGACCTAGTGGTAAAAAAGAGTCATAAATTTTCAATAAAGGACTTAAAGAGGAGTTAAATCTATGGTGGCCATTTTATCTAGAAGTTTTTATCCTACAAGTTTTCTTGGCTCCCAAATGTTGTAGGATTAGGTGAATTGACCTGCAAAATAAGTCGAGGTGTGCATAAGTTGGCTTGGACACACATGGATAAAAATAATAATAATAATAATAGTCTTGTTTAATTCATCATTCATAAGACTTGCAATGATTTGTAACTTCTATCTCTTTTGATCAATATGATGTCTTGGCAATCAGTTAAAGGTGAGTGTTTCTTGATTTCTGTTGGCTTCTATCTTTGGAATTTGTGTTAACTGCTGATTACTTTACTTGCACGTGTTGGCTTCATGTGCAAGTAAACTATTAGCCGATTAACCTTGTCTATTGGTTTGATTAATTGATTTTATACTAATAAGAATATGGCGGTGTCATTATCCAGACTCCATGTGGCCACAATTTCTGCTTAAAATGTTTCCAGAAGTGGATTGGACTAGGAAAAAATACTTGTGCAAAGTGCCGCTGCGTGATTCCCTCTAAAATGGCAAGCCAGCCCCGTATTAATTCCACCCTTGTAGTGGCCATTCGTATGGCCAAATTGTCAAAATCATCTGTTTCTGGAGGACCTCAGAAGGCTTATCATTTTGTCCACAATCAAAATAGACCAGATAAAGCCTATACCACTGACCGGGCACAAAAAAAAGGGAAAGCTAATGCTGCAAGTGGAAAAATATTTGTTACAATTCCATCCGACCATTTTGGTCCTATTCCTGCTGAAAATGATCCTGAGAGAAACCAGGGTGTTCTGGTTGGTGAATGCTGGGAGGATAGGCTAGAATGTCGCCAATGGGGTGCTCACTTTCCACATATTGCAGGTATAGCGGGCCAGTCAAATAATGGTGCACAATCAGTGGTTCTTTCTGGTGGCTACCAGGATGATGAAGATCATGGAGAGTGGTTCCTCTACACTGGAAGGTTTTCTTTTTTATCCTCTATCTATGCAGTATATTCTTTCTCTGTTCTTGATGTTGGTCAGCAGTTTGTTCTGGTTTGTTTACTGTTCATCAAACTTTTAACTATCATTGTTTTGTATCATTCCCCCACTTGGCTCTCTATTTTCCTGTTTCATTTTACCTTCGGAAGAGCTGTTCGGTACAGGGTAAAATTTGCAGTATTTTGTTATTATTATTTTTTTATTAACTTAGCTCTCTTCATTATATCAATGGAAACATTTGTTTCCGTTTCAAAAAAAAAAAAAAAAAAGTAAAGAAAAGGATAAACTTGCCTCTCTACATTTTTTCTTTTCATTACATTATTTGGTTACTCTGCATAATAAACCATTGTGTTTGATGATTCTGCTTGGAATTAAATTGCAGTGGGGGTCGAGACCTTAGTGGAAACAAGCGTACAAGCAAGGATCAGTCTTTTGACCAGAAATTTGAAAAATATAACAAAGCGCTACAAGTTAGTTGCTTGAAAGGCTATCCTGTTAGAGTTGTTAGGTAGGTGGCAGCAAATTTATTTCATTTGGAATTTCTATTTCATCTGCAGTGTTGATGCGCACCCATTTATTTGTTCTGAACCTGTAGTTTTATAGAACATAATCATATATCTTTTTGAAGACAGTAACAGAACCTGGTTTACAGTGCTTTGGGTCTCTCGACTATTCATTTTCTACCTGAAATTTTTGCTGTCATTTAATTCACCAGTTCAACTTGTTGAAGAGCCTATGACTTAGAATTCCAGATAGGGTAGGGAATTATTTGATTTTCTACTTGCATGGAACTGGACAAGCTCATGGTTTTAATTAGTCCCATTGATTATCCTGTGTAAAGTTAGTCAACTTCTGATTTTGAAAGCTAGAGAAATGCAGTAAAACTACTGTTGTTTTGGTTGAGCGCGCTCAAAGTGTTCTTCCATGTTCTCAGCTTTATCATTATGTAAGTCTAACTCTCCAAAACAGATCAGCTCCCTTTCTTGGATTATGCTTAATAGCCTGTAAATACTACCGAAATGCTTCAGAGGAAGACTCCTACTACTTGCCTTCTGCCTTTGGTTTGCTATCTTTCTTATGCTGAGGAAGAATCAATTAAGCATCTTGATTTATGAAATATGGTTAGAGAAAAATCTGAGGGTTTTCGAAGACAGAAGTTGCTCATGGATAGATTGTTTTGATTAAGAGCACATCTTAAAGCTTCTTCATGGTGTTTTCTTACTGATAGTTTTAACGGCTTCTCTACATATTAATATTATTTTGAATTGGTCTGCTTTCTTCTTTCCCTTTTTTGTGTATCACTTCACTCTTTGTGGAGTTTGTGCTTATGAGCAATAGTCTCTTTTCATTTCTCCGAAAGATTGTTGTGTTTGATAGACGTATGGGAAAGGCAGAATTCTTCCACTATTTTATCTCTCGCTTGTCAAATTACGTCTATTTTTCATGCCAGACTGGAAGCTTCTTATCTTTTTAGATGTGATTGCATGACAGTTGGTGAAATACACCTTGTGGAACCTATTGTTACTCTTGGCTTCTTGCTATTGTGTATGTTCGACCAGAACTTTGTTCCAAGTAGTGATCGGAAGTTTACTCGGGTAATGCTGTGTTAACAGATCTCACAAAGAAAAGCGTTCCTCATATGCTCCAGAGAAGGGATTGCGCTATGATGGAATTTATAGGATTGAGAAGTGTTGGCGTAAAGTGGGAATTCAGGTATTGAAGCTATTCCTCCTTTCCGAAACTATCATTTGATGAACAGATTATTGATTAATGTGTATCCTGAAATTAGGGCTTTAAAGTATGTCGGTATTTATTTGTTAGATGCGACAATGATCCTGCTCCATGGACAAGGTTTGTGTTTCCGAATTATGTAATTGCTTTCATGTTATTTCATGTTATCAAATGCTGAAATGCTAGTTGCAGTATCCGGCTTCACTCCAAGGCCTTTCCTTCATAATACGTTTTTAAACTGCAGCGATGATCATGGAGATCGACCTAGACCATTACCATCAATTCCAGAGTTAAAAAAAGCAACAAATATTACCGAGAGGAAGGAAGGTCCATCATGGGACTTTGATGTGAGTATTCTCCAGATACATTACACTTGTGTGATCTCTTTATTTATTTTATTGAATTTTTTCTATAATGAATCCTATCTTTTGTCTAAATACTAGCTTTCCTTACAATACATATTCCTTAAAAAAGAAATAACAAGATTTCTATGAATTTGGGTTATTAGTAACTAAGAAACCTTTTTAATGCAAAGATTAGCTAATGTTATGTACTCTTCAAAATCTTTATAATGTTCGATTATCTAATAAAATGTTATTCTTAAAATATTTTCAAATTCACGATAAGTAACTTAGTTGTGCTTTTTATGTATATCCTTGTTTTAAAGACATATCATACACTTTTTTTCAGTCCTGCTAATTTCTTTAACAGAGTTTTTCTGTTTCTGAAAACTAAGTTTTGAAATATTGGTCCAATAAGCTAAGATTTATAATTTCATGAAGTTGTTTACGTTTTAGAATTATGTATATTTGCCCGGTGCGGTTGAGGGTCCGTTCTAGTTTTGATGCAAAGCAAGGGAGTTTTTATGATAATACCTCAAATGTGATTTTATTAATGACATGGGAGCCTTTTATAGGTGGAAAGTTTAACAAGAATTAGTTATGAGTTAGTTATTTTTGAACTAACTCAAGATACAAAAATAATAAACCTAAACTAAAATCTAGAAATTTAAAAAATAGAAGCATCAAGAACTTAAAGAAACATCAAGATTATGAGATGTTCTACATCAAGTTTAGTAAGCTATAGTTTTTTGCAGGCTGAAGGTGAATATTTTAACTGCCATTGTTTTCGGTTTACTGATAATTTTTCTAATTTATCTATATTAAACCACAAATTCACCCAAAAGCTTAAGCTTGTGGTTGAAGGCAAATTTAATTATATATCACTAACACTCTCCCTCACTTATGGGCTTGAAATATTTGAAAGACCCAACAAGTGGAAATCAAATTTGGGCTTGAAATATTTGAAAGGTCTAACAAGTGGAAATTAATTTGAATTAAGAAGTAAATGACCATGCAGGGGCTTGAACATAAGAACTCTTTGGATCCATCTGCTCTGGTATCATATTAAATCACCGATTCACCCAAAAGCTTGTCGGTGGTTGAAGGCAAATTTAATTATATATCACTAACAATCTAAACTAGTAAATGAACTGCGGTGTTGTAAATTTATGTACTGTCTGTGAGTTTGTTTCAGGAAAAAGATAGCCAGTGGAAATGGAGCAAACCTCCCCCGATAAGCACGAGACCAGTAGAAACTGAAGATCCTGCCACTGGGAAGAGGTCAAGGAGAAAATTTAGGCAAGCACACAACATGAATGTACGGGAAAGGTTACTGAAAGGTTGGCTAATTATATCAAGTAAAGTCACTTGAAATGGTGGTTTGGTGGTGAACACGACGGGACGTTACTAACTAACAATAGGAACAATTTCCACTTGCTTCATGTAACTGTGTATGCAGAGTTTAGCTGCCTTATTTGTCGAGAGGTGATGAGTCTGCCAATTACTACGCCGTGTGCCCATAACTTCTGCAAGTCATGCTTGGAAGGTGCTTTTGCGGGCAAGACATTCTTGAGAGAGAGAAGCAGTGGTGGACGAAGTCTTAGATCACGAAAGAATGTCATGGCTTGTCCTTGTTGCCCGACAGATATATCTGATTTTCTACAGAATCTTCAGGTAATAACTGTGTGTCAAGAACTATTTTTTTTGCCTTACCATAAAGAAAACATTTCCTTTGTTTTCACTTGGGTAGTATGTATGAATAGGTAAATAGAGAGTTGTTGGATGTGATCGAGTCCTTGAAAGGTAAGCTTGAAGAAGAAGGGGATGCATCTGAGAAGCTTTGTGAAGAAGAGATAGATGGGGAGGAAGAGGAGGAGGAGGAGGAGGGAGAAGATGAAGTGGAAAATAGAAAACAAGCAAAGATGGCGATTAATGGTGGGGAGGAAAATCCTGTCATTTGATTTGAACAATGTAAAATACCATGTTGTTCAGAGATCTGATAATTGTTGTATTTTCTTTAAAAGAAGTTGTAGTTGTAATATGACATCACAGGTGGGTTAGAATGTAGTTGTTTTGTTATACAGAGCCATGGCAATTGGCTGATGGGTCGGTTGGGATGTAAATTCCTTTCCCATCATAACTGGAGATTGATTCTTCTGTAAATTTTGAACTTTTACTTTTAGAAGTGTCTATTTAATCTCTATGGATGATTTTTCGTACACAAATTAATGATGAAGTGCATATCTTAGAGGTAAAATAAGTTGGGTTGGCAGTTTTGGGTTGCCTCTCTTGGCTTCTGCTAACTTGAATCATATTCGTTTCGACTGCATTTCGGTCATTTTTTTAATTTTCTACCTTTGTGTTTTTGTTCATTTTCTTCTCAAACTTTTCCATGACAACTTGATCAGTGCTCTTCCAACTCAAGCACTCTATGATAGGACATCTTTTGATTGGTCTCTATTTGAAAACCACTAACTAACACTAGCATATCTTCACACCATTCACATTTCAATTTTGACTTACTTTTTTTCTGCTCTTGTGATCCTACAAACTTCTTATCTAAAGCAATATAAATATGGTTGCATAATCCAAACGCGTTTATTGAATTAATGTATGATCATGTTAGGTTGTACTAGACTTGTGGACAAATGCAATGGGATTCTTTATACAAAATGAGGCCTTAAAATATTTTAGTTGATATTTGTTCGTAAAATATCAAAATTTACCGCATATACCATTGATAAATTCTAGGGTAAAATTTTTAAGCTAAATTTAATAAATTTCCTTTATTTACTATTAAATTTCTTAAATAATATTGTGGTTAGTTTTTATTTATTATTTAGTTTACAACCAAAGCAATATGTTTTATTTTATTGAAAGTGGGATAGTTTTTTTTGGGTTTGGTTATAGTTTTAGGTGTATTTTTGAATGATAATCAATATTAGTTTAAAACATTAGATAGTAATTAGAGAACAATAAGGTGACAATCAATATCATTCATTGCTATCTAATTGTTTACAATTTGACACAATAATTATCATATAGCAATTGGTATTATTGACAACCCCGTCAATACAATCTTAAGGTATTCTTTTTGACAGGTTTTGAAATTGTTAGACTATATTACCAACATATTTTTGCATGTTTGTTTTGGTCTTGCTGAGTAATTGTTTAGTCAGATGGTTGAGAAGGATATTTCTTGGAATGTTATGTTATCTGGGTTTGTTCAGAACTATTGAAATTTATGACCTAAAACTCGTAGTTTATAATTTAAATTATATTCTATACAATAAAGTTGTTATTGAGGTCTTATTAATGAAAATTGAATATTATAATCTCCAATCAACTAAGGTCTCGAGGCTATCTAGTGTAAACATGAACTTTATAGAAAGACATAAACGTGGATCAAGTACGAGTTTATAGCTTAAATGGTCTATAGCATATGAATAAGGTTGGACGCCTTATTTTGGGGACACTATGAATGTGGTCCAGTTTGTAGTTAGTACAAACGATGTGATTATCAATCGTTTATGTAGGGATATAGAAGTGGGGGCATCCTATGTAAAGAGATTGAAACCATGAAATAGTCACTTTTAAGTTATTATTGAAAGTAAAAATAAAGAACAAACAAATTTACGTGAAAACTCGAGTATCATAAGAAAAATCACAATATATTTTTTTTTATTTTCTGATAAAGAATAAAATAGGTACAAGAGGGGAATAAATAGAAAAGTACACAGAGATAAAAAAAAAAAAAAAAGGAAAGAATATTTAGGGCAAATCTTCCGATTGGCTAAACCTACTAATTCTAACACTCCCCCTCAAGTTGGGATGTAATTATCAATGAGGCCCAACTTACTAACACAAAGGTCGAAGTTTGGTATGAGAAACCCCTTGGTGAAGACATCAGCAACCTGTTGGCTCGAAGGGATGTACAAAATGCATATGCTCTCACTGTCAAGTCTTTCTTTGATGAAATGTCAATCATTATTAACATGTTTAGTTCTATCATGTTAAACTAGTTTGTTAGTAATACTAATAGCGGCTTTATTATCACAAAAAAGCTTCAATGGAGTCTCACATTCCTGATGAAGATTAGACAGAACTTTCTAGAGCCAAATTTCCTCATATATTCTCAAACTCATAACTCTATATTCGACCTCAACACTACTCCTGGTCACAACACTTTGCTTCTTACTCCTCCAAGTTATAAGATTGCCCCAAACAAAGGTACAATATCCGAAGGTACACTTTCTATTAATAACAAATCCTATCCAGTCCGAGTCAATATATACCTCAGAGGTTTTTCTATTTGTCTTTCTAAACATCAACCCTTTACCGGGTATTGTTTTAAGTATCTTAGAATTCTTTTGATAGCTTCGATGTGTTTTACATAGGGAACCTGCATAAATTGGCTGCAACACTTATAGCAAAGGAAATATCAAGACGAGTATGAGATAAGTAGATCAATTTACCTACAAGGCACTGTTATTGTTCTTTATCAACTGGAACTTGATCATTAGAGTTTCCTAGTTTATAGTTGAATTCAATAGGAGTGTAAACAAGACGACATCCCAATATACCTGCCTTGATTAGCAAATCAAGGATGTATTTTCTTTGAGACACGAAGATGCCTTCTTTAGATCTAGCCACCTTCATTTCAAGGAATTTTTTCAGATTTTCCAAATCCTTGATTTCAAATTAATTACCCATTCTCTACTTAAGTTGACTAATTTCTGCCTGATCATCTCTAAACAAAATAATGTCACTACAAGAAATCTGGCCTTTAATGTCGGTTTAAAACCGACATTAAAGGCCTTTAATGTCACTTGGCGACCGACATCTTTGCGAGCGTTATTAAAGGGCTTTAATGTCGGTTGGCCTTTAATGTCGGTTTATAACCGACATTAAAGACATCTTTAATGTCGGTTATAAACCGACATCTTTGAAGGTGTTATTGAAGGCCTTTAATGTCGGTTCATCTTTAATGTCGGTGGATAACCGACATTAAAGATGTTTTTAATGTCGCTTATGATACATCTTTAATGTCGTTTTTCCACCGACATTAAAGAGGTCTTTAATTTTTTTTAACCGACATTAAAGCTGTCTTTAATGTGGTTTTGAAACCGACATTAACGATGTCTTTAATGTCGTTTTTTGAAATTTATTTTTATTAAATCCTTGCATTATTGTCCATTTTGTATGACGCCAAATAGTTAAAAATGAAATCTTTTACTTGTACATATACAAAATGAAATCTTAATAATGTGTACATTTATATACAACTTGGATCCAAACACAGAAATTATGAAGCTTAATTATTACGTTGATCATCCTTTGAAAAAAAAAAAAGAAAGAAAAAGAATATATTGAGAGAGCAATAACTAAAACTGCAACTAATAGCAAACTAGAACGCTTCACAAATGACTAACTTCAAGATCTTGTCACAAAGATGAGGGTCTGGCTAATTGTACTCACTTGCAACCATTTCGTCTATTGCAGTCATTTGTTTAGTGATAACTCCCTGTAAAAGACATCAAGATGGTTGAATTGATAAGTAACAATGTTAAGACCTAGTTGTTAGTAGAAATATCAAAATATCAAAATGAGGATGATATGATAGTTCCAAACAAAGGCAAGATTTTGTTAACTTCCCATGAACAAATTGTTATCAACTTTCTATTCATGTTTTTGAAAAACCAAGTCAAATTTTGAGAAATAGTCACCACCACAATAGTCTTTTCATTGCCAAACAAAAGAAATGAGACTCTAGCTATACTATTTAAATGAAAAAGGTTGGTCAGCCATGCAAGGTGCAACAATAGTTATAAGTTATAAATTTCTGCAAAGACTGCAATCAAAAACAAGTTAGCCTCTCACTCTAACAAACAATTATTTATGTACACACTAACTGGAAAACAGCCCCCAACTCTCTCTCCCAAATGGTCCCCACAAATACTCTCTCATCTCACTCAACACTTCCCTCCCCAGCAGCACCGGTTTCACCTCCACTGACCTTTTTGCCCCTTCTTTGATATGTAACTTGAATTGGTAGCCAAACATATTCTACCCGTGGTATATGAATTAATGTAACTATCAAGTAACTACAACTCTACAAGAAACTATAATTGGGAATTGAACTCAGACTCAACAACTTCATTGACTTAGAATAAAACATAACAGTAGCAGAAAAAGGGGCCAAGAACATATTGACATACACATCTATAAACATTATATATACTGAAAATATTAAAATATCACTGGAGGCTACAATCAAAGGTTTTTTATAAGATAAAGGAATAGATCCAGCCAATTCATGACAAAATATACAGAGAATTCAAACGCAGATGTAAAATAACTTACTTGAGGATAAAGATCACAAGTTCCCATCTCCTTAACAGCTAAAGGCAATCTCTCTCCATCAGTAACCTATGAAGCAAAAAAAGCACACAACTAAGGCCACACCAGAAACAATTTAATGATCAATAAAAGGTTACAAATAAAACCATTCCAAACCTCAAAGTCTGCTCCCACACTTTTGATGTTTACTGTTTGAATTTCATTATGCTTAGCCCATGTTATCTTTCCACTATTGTCCATACTTGCAATAGGTACTTTCCGGCCAAGTTTTACCATAATAGTTCCTTCATTATAACCAATCACAACCCTGTAGGGAGTAGTAGAATTTCAGGCAGGTTCAGGTCATTGTAAATTTTAAGAATTATAGAAATTTTGGGTTGAAACCCCACTGGAATTCTTCTTGATCATAACATCATGCTAATTTAACCAATACCATAGGAGGATGGGTATGGGTAGGGATCTCAAGTTAATGTTTTAAAAAAATAGAAATAAAGGTATAGTATTAAAAAATCCTACACCAGGACATGAAAGAAATGTAACAAAGATTTTAACGTAAGCAAGGAAGTCGAAAATTGATCAACTTACCGGCGTGAGCTCTTCATGTATCCAATTGCCCAAACTCGTTCAAGGCCATAATTTAATGTATTTGCAAGCCTGTAAATCAGAAATAATTACAACTAGTGGAAATGCCAATGAAGCAGACAGAATTCCACAAAATATAGATACAAAAAGTAACAAAATATATTAACGAAAAGCAACTGACAGCCCATAACAGACCAAGTCGTCTGTCTCAAAAAGAAAAACAAGCAGACCTGCGTAGTGGCAGGTGCTGGTTTGGATTCTTCCTTTGCGGATTTATTCATCTCACTGCCACCCATGATTCTATATCAAGCAGATGCCACCTTCCAACAAAAGTTCAAAACATCCTACATTAAGAAGAAATACATCATATCAGTAGTTTTTATCCCTCACTTCACACTAACCAAACTATTGAAGTCTTACTTCCTTTGATGCATGAAAGTATGATAATTCTTTACATCGGAATATTATATTTAACCCAACAAAGAGAGGGAAGTAGAAGCACCAACTTCACTGCCAGAGGAACTTAAAAGAAGCTACACAAGTTGGCTTGAATCAATCATACCTAGTTCGAGCCATCTTTCAAAGGCAAAATTTATACACTTTGGCAACAACATTCCTTCAAAGAGTAAAAGTTGTCTGATTTCATTGGCTGTGCTAGATTAGCCAATGAAATCAGGAAAATTTCTCAATATTTGACCACTTTGATTCAGATCATGGATATATCCACAAAATAGGTTTTAAAAAATTACGCCTCAAGAGAAATCCATAGGTTTACTGCCAGGGACATGTTTGGGAGTGATTTTGAAATGATTAAAATCAATTTGTCATGTTTAAAATCACTATGAAACTCACCTACTCAAAATCAATTCAATATTCAATTTTACACTTTCAAACAGAATTCCATACTATATAAAATTGATTTGAATTTTGGAATGATTAAAAGAACTTTTCAACTGATTTTGAAAATGACAAGAGTAATTTTAATCATTTCATAATCACTCTCAAACATGTGATAATTAAATGAAATAAAAGATAATACAAATACAAGTAGTCGTAGAGTTATGCACTTAAACATTACACACTAGTATGCTTTTGTATTCCTTTTTCATCTGGAGAAACAAGACTACTCACATTGGAAAGTCGGAAAGGACAAAACTTTGGCTTCCCCCTTCTTCCATACTTGAGCAAGTAGGCTCCTTTCTTCAAAGCAGTAATGGCCTTTAAGAATAATATAGAGGCAAAAATACTGTACTTAGCATCATTACAGAATTAACTTTAAGTCAAAACATTATCATAAAGCAAGGGGAATATATCACAAAATTCTTGTGTGCTAGTCTGCATAGAAATTTTATAAAAGGGAAACCAGATTTAGATTAATCAAGGACAGAAATGAGCTTTAGCAATAATATGGAAAATCTATATCTTATAAAGGAAACAACATTTCTCATTAATTAAGAAATGAGTACAAGATAAGAGTGAAAATAGGCTAACAAGGTGACTGAAAAGAGACAATAGAAAGCAAAAATGTACACAAGATAAAGGAACAAAACACAAATTTACCAAAAAAAACCCAATTGTTGGAAATATCTAGGAAAGAATAGCCCGCAATAGCTTTTGAGAGGGAACACCAGCAGAAAGCTTTGATCTTGATTAGCTCAGAGCTATATGACCATGAATTATTGATAGCAATAGATTGTTCTTTATTCAATTGGTAAAAGGAAACTCAGTACACTATCAGATTGATGAAACATCATTCTGGTTGGAAAACTACAGTAACAAGAAGAAGAACAAGAAAAGTAAAATTCTCTCTGTCAATCCTCATTAGAAAATATATGGTTTTGTCCCTAATTATCCAACACACTATTGCCAGAGTCAAAGGCAATATGCAATAAAAAAACAATCATGATGGGCTAGAGACTCACAAGTCATTTCACGTAGTACAACACACGTCTAAGAGAATGTAACAAAAGTCAAATGATATTCCTTCACAACCGTGGTATCCTTAGCGAAGTAAAATTATCATCCGCCCAATGGCCAATATCCTGAAGAAATTTGAATGTCAAATGGAGAAGGAAAAAAATGAATTAAAAGGATTCAAAAGAACAAGTAAATAACCTCATTGAATGGCTGCAGATATATGAAAACTAGTCAATCTGAGACGATGTTTTCGAGCTCATGTTCCCCCCATTGATTGACAACGGTAACAGTGTACAATATATTGAAATTAGACCGAAGGAACTATTTCTCATAATGCTACAATTCCTAATATTTTAGTACACAGGAGTAGGCCATACTTGTATTATCTGGAATAAACATCAATTTAAAAAGTTAGGAGATCAGAATTGCAACAGTATGCATTTATATTCCGCTGCATTCAAAGAAAACATAAAGTTGGAGAGAAGAACTTTTTTGGGTACCTTCATTGATTGTATTATTTGGCAACAATAACTACAGGAGATATTTGCACACTCTGGGATAATTATATTCAACGCAGAGTATGTACATGCTTTCCGTAAGATCAGACCTCAATTTCCATGAGTTATCTATTTATCAGAAATATGCAATGAACAGGTTCCTTATGGATGCCCGATGTCGTCACGTACAGTTTCCTATACTGTTGAGATTTGCCCAGAATCCGACGAGGTCTTGCCAGTATGGAAGGTACGAACGTCTCCTATCTCCTTCCTTCAACATTCTGTTCCTCATGTAAAACAATTCATGCGCTGATGATGCTTTTTCCAATAGGAAAGTTGGAAAAACAATAGTAAAACGTTGGAAAAACGTTCGTAAAACAATCCATACGAACGTCTCCAATAGGAAAGCTCAGCAGTTGCGTTCAGTTCCATAAAAGAATAAACCTAAAAGAAAGCTCAGCAATTTCCAGAGTTAAGGGAACATATGTATATATTAAACCTAAAAGGAAAAAACCACACTCAAGTGCTTTAACATAAAAGAAAATCCCTAACCTGGGATGAAACTATGTTCTCCAATTTTGTACGGAAGAAAAAAAAGGATTGAAGTATTGAAAATGAGATTTCACAGCAAGAACGAGAAGAAAGAACATCGATGAAGTCGTGAAAGAGTGGGAAAAGCTTTTTAGCAGCTAGTGGTCGACGAAAGGGCTAGGAACGGTGGTAGCGAGGGCTGGGCACGAACGCGCAAACGTGAGGAATGAGGACTGTGAACAGACAACGAACGAGCACAACAGTAACAGACGCGGCGATGGCTGGACACGAGGGACGACGATTGTGTGCGCGGTGACTATTCGTCGGAGAAGAGGTTGAAAATGAGATTGAGAAGAGATGGAAGAAATTGATAAGGAGAGGGAAGAAATCGTGTGGCGAGGGATCGTGAGAAATAAAAGAGTAAAGTAAGAGAGAAGGTACTTAAGTTTTTTAAAAATAAAAAAAAAAAATTAACTATACCTTTAATGTCGGTTTTAAACCGACATTAAAGCTCTCTCTTTAATATCGGTTTTAAACCGACATTAAACATCCGCATTTCAAAAAGCGACATTAAAGCTCCATTTTCATTTTTTCCAACCGACATTAAAGGGCATATTTCTTCTAGTGTGTCATCCACATAAACTATTAAAACTGCAATCTTCCTTGTCTTGGAAACTTTTGTAAATAAAATATGATCAGAGTGTCCTTGATTGTACCCTTAGGACTTAACAAAGGTAGTGAATCTGTCAAACCATGCTTTGGGTCATATAAGGATTTTTGGAGTTTAAAAACCTATTGACCAAATTGGGCTTCAAAGCCAGGTGGGGGCTCATGTAGACCTCCTCTACTAGATCTCCATTCAGAAAAACATTCTTAAAATCCAGGTGATATAGAGGCCAATCTTTGTTTACAAGAATAGAAAGAAGGACTTTGACAGTATTCAACTTAGCAACGAGAAAAATTTCTGAATAATCAACACTATAGGTTTGATAAGCCCTTTTGCAACTGCCCTTGCCTTGTGTTTGTCAAGTGTTCCATCTGCTTTGTGTTTGAGAATGAACACCCATTTGCATCCCATAGGCTTGTGTCCCTTGGGTAGAGCACAAATCTCTCAAGTATTATTCTTTTCAAGAGCTTTATCTCTTCCATGACAACATACTTCCATTCAGGACACTCTAAAGCAATGTGAATATTTTTTGGTATTGTGGTAGAGTTAAGGTTGGTAGTAAAAGCTCTGAACTGTAGTGAGAGATTGTCGTATAATACATAATTAGATATGGAGTGCTTTGTACAAGACCTAATACCTTTTCTCAGTGCAATAGGAAGATCAAGAGAAGGATCATACTTGCTAGTATTTCTAGAATGGTTTGACTTAGTTTCATTTTCAGTAAGTTTAGCAACAATCTCTTTCTCATCAATCCTGTCCTCTCTGTCAATAATGACTCAATCAATACTGCTCTGCTCACCCATATCTTCCATAACAGCTGTCTCTGATCCGTCATTCTCACTTGCCTTACTGTCAGTATGTGAGTCAGTTGAATTTGCCTCAGACTTGTCATTCTCACTCAGTCTATTATTACTATGTGAGTTAATGGAATCAGTTATACCTTGATCTCTTATTGGTTCAGAATCCTGGACTGGAGCTGTCTGAACAACGGGAAACTCAACTCCCTTTCTGAGATTCTTCCTATGTTAGGTTTTCCAAGGGACTTGATTTGTCAGTAGGACTGTACTATGAGAGCTAGGGTTATGTAAGGTAACCAATCGTAGTACAAGTAGAATCTAAGGGAAGCATATAGTTAGACTCTTCACTCACATTCTCCCCTTAAAATAGGCTAACGAGAAAAAAAGGACGATCTTCAATAAAGGTGACATCTATGGTAATGGAAGTACTTACGTGAATATGAGTGGAAGCATTTATAGCCTCGTTGGTGTAGAGGATATCCAACAAACATGCAAGCCTGAGTCCTACGAGTGAATTTAGTTTGTTTAGGACCATGACTATAGACATAGATAGTGCATCCCAACACCCGAAGGGGAACATGAGGGATGAGACGCATGGAAATCAATACAAACGCAACATCAACACAAGTTCAACCCCATAAATCATTTGTTCACATAAGATTTCCAAAGAAATTTAATTTGTGGGATTGAACTTGTGTTGATATTGTGTTTGTGTTGATTTGATGTGATGTGGTTCGCTTTTTAGTGTTTGATCCTTTGATTCTCTTTCGGAGAGAAATTTCTTAATAATAATTTTATTGAATAGAATATGAGTTTAATTTACAAACTATGAGTTTTTAGAACATAAATTTCAACAGTCGCATCCTCATTTCAAACAATGCAGCACCTATGACAATATTATGCATAAGTGCCGCAATGCTATTGCCCAGCACTGTGACACTAAGATCCACGTGCCTATGTGCGAATTTAGCTGGCCAATTGTTTTAAATCGTTTATTTTTCTTGTATTTTTCCATAACTTCCCTTAGAACTCAATACACATTAGTTAGGGCACATTCAATTGTAAAATTCTCTCCCAAATTCATCAACAAAATTCCACTCACCTTTCTTTAAAGATGTGTCTTTCATGTTCATCCTTCTTGGTGCTACTACAAGATTAATGAACTAAAATATACTTGGGGTGGATTTTTAGTTTAAATTTTTTTAGAATTCATTTTTTGATTGCTAATTAATTTCAATCTTTAATTGAAATCCAATCTTGATTTTGTATGAGTTTCTTGTTTGAATGACTTGAACAATCATAAAAGAATGAATCTTTGTTTAATTTGTATTGGCGCTAGCCGCTAAGCATAATCTTTGAATCAAGATTATAAATTGGTAATTCTTTAATTAATTTTTGGCATATTTTCTTGGATGACCCAATTAAAATCAATTATGTTGAAATTTTGTCAAAAAGAATTAATGAGGTTATCTTTTTATTAAATGAGTTGTATATATATATATATATACTACAAAACTTATGAGCGCTGATACGACTAATGGATGCAAAAAGAAGTTTCTTGCTGTTAGTCGAAAATACTTATGCAGAGCTGTGAGCAAAAGAAAGTAGTACGATTATCTATCTATGGTCTCAACGTGTTGATCTGTGATGAAATTAATGATGAGTTATGAAAGAAGAAGTAATGATCGAGAGATCATCTTGAACTCAGGGGGAGTATGAAGCCATCTTCAAGAATATTCACTCATATGTTTAGGGGGAGCTTGAATTCTTATGTTATTGAGTACTTTAAGATAACATATACTTGAGTAGATTGTCACTTATTGTATTGATGTATACTGACTATTGTGAATTTTAATAATATTACTCATTTGAGTTGTGTGCAGCTCCCCTGACGTAGGTGGTATTTGCCGAACTGGGTTACCAAATCTCTCTGTATTATTTACTTCTGTTGTTCCTCTAGCTATTATAACAGTCGATTACTTTAGAATTAACTAAAGGTTATATTGATTATCTCATAACTTTTTTAAATTAAATAATCATTCTTAAGATAGAGTTTCATCCTCACTTCTGAATGTCACAACAATGAAACCTAAGAACTTGAAGCAAATTTAAAGAATGCATGGAAGCCGTTAAGATGAAAATGCATTTGATAAGTTTAATACGAATTTTAATGCAAATTGTGTTCATTAAATTAGGATCATTAGTTTCTTGAACTAATTAGTTGTGGATTTGTTTTAATTACAATTTTTTATTCATTAAATGATAGAAAGATTGACTAAAACCACTCATTCCCACTTTTTTATTAACCGAGAGAAAACTATATTTTGTCCAATTTTTTAAAAAACCTAAAAAAATTATTTTCTTGTTTCTTTTAATTTCTTGCAAATATTCTCGCAAAACCATCCTTCCTAATTGGAATTCTTGATTTTAAAGTACTTTTTTTTAAACTAATTATCTTTGCATTTGACCCCAAACTTACTCTTCATTATCTTTTTGTTAGTGGAATTGTTAAAAGTTTGGGTTTAATGTACTTTGGTGGGGGATATGAGTGATTTTTACAATCTTTCTTTGAAACGATGCTTTTGCTCGAGTTCCGTCCCAAATAACAACAGCTATGGAGATGGCACATGGTCGCCAATCATTTTGTGGAGTACAAACACATGGTCGTAGGTAATTCATTGGAGAATATGGTCATGAACACACCATCATATCTGTACTCAACAAAATGAGTGGCAATCAAACACCCTTTTCTTGATGTCGTTAAACCTCCTAAGGACAAAAGAGACTTCATTTGAGTGTCCATTCTTGGATTTTATTTGAGGTGCTCATGCTAGATTTAGAAGATACACAAACACTTTATTCAAGTCCATTCTTGGATTACTTGCCAAACCCTTGTTGATTGATGCTTCCCGAACAAAACAAGCGATCATCCAATTAGATAAGGCATAAGGGAGATCTTTTTCTTTACTAGGAACTCTAATGTTTAGTATTACGCCCAAGTTGTCCAGGGAAATTATTGTGAACTCGAGATAGATGTGAATTGCTTTCAGTTGGTTGGACCCTTCCATTGAAAGTGTTGTGTTTTTCTGGTCTCACTTCCTTTTATTTATTTATTTATATTTTATCGCTCCTGGTTGTTTTGTTTGGATTTTGGTTGGCTATTAAGATTACATCCACTTTCCTTGTGATTGGTTGTGCATATGGTTATTAGGATCTTTATTTTCTGTGTTGGGTTGCCCGTAAAAGAAGATGTGATTGTTTATGGTCTTCACTACTGTCTATGCGTTCGATGGCTTGGGCGTGAATGTCTTAAAACAATTGGTGAGTTCTTTAGAAGGATGATGATCTGAAGATTAAGATGAGTTATGTCTGAACAAGAGATTAGCGAAGATCAAGAGACCTTGATATTTCTATTGAATGGTGACTTCTGGTTAAGGGGGAGTGACTCTCTCAATGTTATGACATCGATTGTGAGTAATCTGTGTTCTAATATTTATATCAGTTTATGTACAACATGTGGAAGTTATGTGATGAATATCTGTACTATGAGTCATAACATTGTAATCATGAAATATTTCATAGAACAATATTTGATCTCTTACCGTGGGTTAAGGACCCACCAGATGTAGATGTTGTGTCATCGAACTAGGTTATCAATGTATGGTGTTCTATCTGTTCTTACTTTGTGTCTCTTGAGTTGTTTCTTTAGTTATTAACACAAGTGTTATCATAAGATATCAAGTTAATTTAATCTTTGTTTTCTTAGAAAATTTTGATGTGACTAGTTTTTTAAAGAGTCGAACATAGTATTTAGTGTCCTGTGTTGTGTGTTGCGTATCTTATTCTATGTAAAGAGACATGGTCATGGCATTTGGTATGATCTCTATATCTCGAGTCTCGTGTAATTACTAAGTCCTCGTTAAGTACAAGTTTTCCTACTACTTGCTCAAGTGTAAGCGAAACAGTAGGTTTCCTAGGTAATCTAGAGTCAAACACAAGGAATTGATATCAAAGCTTAGTCCTAGGGTTCACTCTTCATTTAGGTGGTATAAAAGAATAAACTATATAATGTAAAGGAGTGTAAGTTTAAACTATATCTACTTATCTACACTAGAAAATCTGTAAAGGAAGATTAAGATGGATTCGAGATAGGATTGTGAACTAACTTGTATAAAAGAAGAGGTGAAAGAAAGTCTATGTATTACTAGGCGATTAAGCAATCAAAGAACCTTGATGCGATATAACTTAGTTAATTAGCTAATGATTAAGGCAAGCATATCTCTTTGTCTTTAAACACCACATTTGCTTACCTCTCGAGATTCAAATGATTAAGCTAAGTTAAACAAGATATATCTAGAACGCTTCACTTATAAAACTTATAGAGCTTCTCTTTTAAGGGTGACAACCTCTTGGTGTCCTATATCCACACTTGTTCTCCTTTTAGGACACAAATGATGGAAGTTATCTCGCCAAGGTGAAACTTATCTCCAAACTCCTTGCACGTGTTAGCCATATCCTTGCTACTTGCTCTCTCGAGTAGTTGGCGATAAACACTAGCTCGATGATGACCATAGCTCAGCTAACGCGATAATTGTTATAAGCTAACCTTCTTATGAAGAACTATCATAAATCTTAAACTACAAATAACACAAGGACAGGTGAACAGTAAAGAGATGAAGGATTGAAACGGTATAAATATGCAATGTATTAAAAAATATAGGCCTTCGACCACTGTATAATATGAAAAAAATACATTACAATAAAATAAAAAGAATTGAAAGAATATAAATGACATTACAAGTTAGGGGAGATTTGAATAGGATTTTCTTCACTCAAACCTCAAGCTTTCACTCATTGGCTCATCGGAAAAGATGAAGAAATACTTTACATACGGTGAAAGGCTATTCCTTTCCACCACTGTCTAGGTTTTGACTGGTTCACACATTTGACTCTTACACAACCAGCCTTCAGGTCCATTTAGACCTTCTTTTCATGATGGAGATGGAGTCCTTCATATAGGCAGATTTAGGCGGGAAATGTAATCTTCTGAACATGTCAGTTTCGAAAGCTGCCTATGTGTCAAGTCACATCAACTCTAACTACCACTTTTGTCTTCTAGTGAACCTCTTCTCGTGTTCTGATGTGATCTTCTTGCCTAGTTTTCATGCGAGCTCTTCTACAATTCACTAGCTTCGTCTTTTGTTTATAATCTTGCGTTAAGATACAAAAGACAGGGTGAAATAGGCATAGATGCTTATGTAAGGTGTATTTTCAAATATTTTTATGAATTTACAACATAAGCTACGCATTTTGACACATTTCTTATACATTCTGGTCTCATTATTTTATCTAAAAGACTATAATAACTTGAATTTCTAAAAGTTATCAGTGATTGCCACTCTTAGTCCTTCTTAGGCCCAACTGTGTCTTCACCCTTATTGCGATGAAGTTCGTCCTAGCTCTCATGTCTAACATGACAGACATATCATCCTCATTTACCCTCATGATCACTTGCATAAGTTTTGAGTGATAAGGCCTCTAGGTAAATGGGATGACATTCAACAACTAGAAGGGGTTGACTCAATATGTCTCCTTCTTAACTTTCATTTTCTCAAGCATTGCATTCAAGTTCTCCTTCTTAAACCAATCTCTAGCTCTATATGGCCTTTTGCATATAAAGAAATTGAAGGGCTTTGAAGAAGTAGTATAGTAAGAACTTTATGGTCTGACCTTCACCTTTGTCAAAGGTTAGACTTATTCCAATAATTTTTCTTCTTTTCATTAGAAGAGGAATAAGTCGTGGTTAAGAAATTTGTAAGACACATATGTGGTGACAAAGGTGGGTTTTGTACTATTTCTCTCCTTAATTCAATTTGAGCCCACAATTGTAGCCTAAAAATAAAGTTGAACAATTTGCCCTCTAAGTTATATATGTTGGATGTCTAACATCAAGGAGATGAATTCCTTGACGCATGTGTGTGAGGGAACTTATTTGGTTGAGTTTCTTGAGAGTCTTCCTTGCAACCCATGTTGTGATCTTTGGTCTTTGATTACTTTTTTATTCTTCCAGGTTGTGATCTTCGGTCTCCCAAAACTTTCATTGTCAAGTGCTTGAGTAAGCCATTAACAAGGCTAAAAAAACATTGGTTTTCTAAGCTTAAATCTTGTTAATTCTCATGAAATTTAATGTTTATTTTAGTATTTTTATAGGAGAATGAGCATCTTAGGTTCTCGAGACTATTGTAATGCAAAACAAGATTAACGAAAGAAGAACAATCAAAATAGAGCAAACATAGAAGAATGTGTCAAGTGACACTAGCTGACCCCAAAAAGGTGTACCATCACAATGCTGCCCCATTTTCTGTACTTCACAAACTTTCTCCACTACGATTGGCACTTGGTAGAAAGTGGGATATTGACACAAGATTTTCCCCTAGCGTCGCTTCGCTATCCCTTCGAACATTTTCTATACATATGAGCCAAATTTCTTTGTTTTGATGCATCCCAAGCTCTCCCATCCTCTTTAAAATGGTTTAGATATCAAAAAACATGTTTTCTTCCTATTTTATTCTTTTGCCTTTTATTTTTATGTAATTTTTATTTAGTTTTGTAATTACTTATTCCGACATTTTGTCTATGATATTTGGAGTTCAGTAATTTTATTCTAATTTTTAGGAGCAATCTCTATGATATTTTTATGAGGCTATTTATATTTTAACATTTTATTTAATAACTTTGCTCTGATCTTATTTTAATGGTCCAAGTTTAGGAGGGGGACATGAATGAACCGATATTACATTTGAATGAGAGGGATCCCTAACGACATGAAAGCAAGGTTAAGAAAGACTTAAAAGAAATAAAAGTTACTACTTATACCCAACAAGGTGCACCGTTCTTTTCGGTGGCTCAATCATAGGAACTCCAAAGTTAAGCATGCTTAGCTTGGAATAATTCTATGTTAGATGACCTTCCGTTAATTTTCCTAAGATGCATGTGAGTGAGAACAAAGTATGGTGAAAAGACTCGTGTTCGTTTGTGGAGACAACTTTCACTCTAATAAGTCTTTAAGTCAAGTAAGGATGATGTTGCCAGGTCGCAGGGGATGTAGGGAAATATCGAGGATTCTAATTTCAAATCTTGATCTGAATCCTTAGTCTGGGGCGTTAGAGATGGATTTAGAGCGGAACCTCTTCCAATAAGATGTGGTCCGGGGACGAACCAAACGAAAGTTGGTGGGCATTTAACGCCTCAAATTTAGGAGGGGGCATGAATGAATTGATATCACATTTGAATGAGAGTAATCACGAGGATATGAAAGTAAGATTAAGAAGGACTTAAAAGAATTAAAAGTTACTACATAAACCAACAAGGTGCACCTTTCTTTTCGGTGACTCAATCATAGAAACTTCAAAGTTAAGTGTGCTTAGCGTGGAACAATTCTATGTTGGGTGACCTCCTGAGATCCGAATTTCGAATCCTGGACCTAAGACGTTACACTTATATTAAGAATTACGTTATATTGAATCACCTAGAAGCAAAATGGTTAGATTACTGGATTAGTATGTTTATGAACAATGTTATCACATCAATAAATATCATTTTAGTTAGCCTTTGAGTTCAAATAATATTGCACAACTAATTAAACAATAGAAATTAACTATGCAGTCTAGCATTTTCCCTTGATCTTAATTAATAAGTTTGCATGATAAAAAAAAATAAATTAAGAATTGATTGCTCCTCAAAATTAGAACTACAAATCTTAAATTTCATTTTTCTTTAATTTTAAATTATAGACACATTATATCCATTCCTGCCATCATCAAACTCCTTATTTATTACTTAGCTCTAACTTAATGAAAACGAAATGCATCCTTGTGGTTGAACGCCCACTAATGCTACTTTTTAGATAGTAATAATAGTCAAGTTCGGTATTTATATAAATTTCTTTTGAACAGTACTGCTTTTTGGAATTAACAAATCATGAAGAGGCTACTACGTTGACACCAGATTGACCATGTTCAAGTGGGATTATAATTCTTGGTGTGGGTTTTGGATGGGTTAAGCAACTACGTCAGTCATACTCCAATAATTCCACAAACTTCGAATTTCTATAAATTCAAAAGTAGAATTTCCTAAACCACTTTCTACCTTTAAAATTAATTTAAATAAATTAAAGTTATTTTTAACCATTTAATTGAACATTTTAATTAAAAATTAATTTAATATCAAATATTAAATTTATGCCCTTGCACTCGTAACAAAATATAAATTGAATATTGAATATTGACTCTACAATTTAAAATTTGTAAGAATGGAAAATTAACAAGTTCAACCCAATTGAAATTTTCGGATGACCAAAATGCCCTCAAACTTAAAATTGTTGAACTGCATTTGATTATCATCTGGTTGTTGTCAGATTGTCATATAATTATCATTAAGAGTGTGTTTGAGGGAGGGAAAGAGTTATGGGAGAAAATGATTATGATAATCTCATAACCATAGGATTATGATAATTCTAATGTAATGATAATTTGTGTTTGGGAGGAGAGTTATTATTGGTAGTGTTATTATAATATGTGTTTGGGGGAAGGAATATGAAAGGTAGTGTTATGATAGTATGTGTTTGGGTGAGACATTATTATAGTGGTGTTATAATAACATATGTTTGGGGGAAGGATTATCATTATAGTATTATTATAATATGTGTTTGGAGGAAGGATTATTATTGTAGTATTATTATAATATATGTTTGGGAGAAGGATTATTATTGTAGTATTATTATAATATGTGTTTGGAGGAAGAGGTATGAGTGTAGTATTATCATAATACTTGTTTGGGGCAAGAATTATATTAATTGGATTTAGGATATTTTTTTTAATAAGGAATATTAATATAAGAATAAAAAATATGTAATTAAAGTTTTTTGGGTAAATTATCAATATTCATTTATGTAATTAGAATAACCCAAAATATTTTTTTATATACGTTTTGAAATAATTTTTTGACGTACCTTGTGAGTAACAAAATATTTGTTTTCTAAATAGTTATCATTGAGTCCCATTTAATAATTTTGTTTCTTCTTTTATGTTATATCGTGCAAAATTAACACGTAAATACGTAATTTCATGAGCGCATTTGAACAAATTATTTCCACGTGTACGCAATTCAGAAATATTTTTCAATAGAACTTTAATGAAAACAGTACATTCATACAATAGTACAACAATATGATACCATTACATAGGAAAGCAAAATGAAAATACAAACCATAAAGCTTGAAAAGAAAGAGAAGTTCGCGAGATAATAAGACAAAACACGTAATAAGAAGAATATATAGTCGAAGTCAGAAAAGCCACTAATAAAAATACAACAAACAAACTGGTCATTGATTTTCTTCAAGAATGATGTTGCAGTATGGGTACTTCATATTGTCGGGAACGTCAAGGAAAGCTTTCATGTCATCGATGTTACGCATCAGTATACGCATTAAGCGACACCTATCCATTAATGTCAGCTCAGGGATGGCCTCCAACTGTCGAACAACCTTTTGATGTGTTTAGCTTGCGTCTTGACGTTGTAGGACAGGCCATTCAGCAATGCGGCTAAGTTGTTTATTTTCGTACTCAATCGCAGTGCGAATTACTTCCCGACTGCCTGCGGCTTGTCCTTCACGTTTCCGCTTAGACTCGCTCGAAACATACCTACCCTCACTTACCCGAGCGGTTCTTGTTTCCATCAATTCATGAGGCGACATGTTCTATCCCTGACTATACATTAGTTGGAAGTCCATATCTGGAGCAGCGTCAACGGTAAATGTCTCGTACCCAACAGGATTGGTTGACCCAACGTCTACAAAAGTCTCGGTCCGACCTTCCGTTACATGATCTTTGCCAAACACATACGATAGTTCATCATAGTGGGGAAACGACTTATTAAGGAGGCCCTTGGCCACCAGATGACTCTGTACAAGTGCAATAATAAACCGTTAGTCTTTTTTTTAATATACTACAATAATTGTTGAAATGGCTAGTAACACACCTTCATTCAATCATGGAAGACTTCTTTCTCTGTGATGATGCACTTTTATTCATCATTGCATCCAAAACCACTGTAGGTCGGGCCACGCATCTCCGTTAAGGCATGGAACATTCTCTTCAACAATTTTATTTGGCTAGCGATCATTGAAGTATGGACGTTATAACCTGGGATATTGAAGGCCATCATTCTCGCCAGCTGATTTAGGTACCAGGGGCGAAAGGTACCGTTGTCGGACCTCCACCCACTAGTATGTACTAACTCGATGAGGCCTGCCTCTTCCTCTTTCGTCCAACTGTGCTTAGGTAGTCTCGGTGTACTTGCAATGCTAGAAATCAAACGCAAACATATTAGTTTCATTAATTTCCCTACGATTAGAACAGAAATGCATAGTATATTCAACTCCTACTGAAAAACAGTTTGCCATTAATTTACTAGCGTAATCAATACATTCAAAACAAATATATTTCAAAAACTATGACAAAATAAGACTCAGTGCAATCACTACTTAAGTATGAAAATGAACGGTGAACATTAATTGTTCTACTGGTTATGCAACTTCCTAGTCACTAAACATTTCTTCTGCAAGCTCATCCCTCTACTGAGTCCACTCATTGGACGTCTCTATGTAATGTATGTCGTTGGTGGCAGTAGTCACGTGTGTAGAATCAACCTCGTCTATTTTGTCTTCTATATCAAAGTTTGTCATCTCTCTATTAATAAGGTTGTGGAGGAGACAACATGTGAGTATTGTGTGAGATTGGACTTCTATAGGGTAGTATGACTTTTCCCGCAGTATCACTCATCGACCCTTCAAGACATCGGATGCTGTTTCGGTTATATTACGAGCAGACAAATGCTTCAGATTGAAGAACCCTTTCGACGTTGAAGGTGCATTTTCAGCGTCACGCCACTCTTGCAAGTGGTAGCGTTGGCCTTTGTAGGGTGCCAGAAAACCCTATGCATTTGGGTACCCGACATCAACCTGGGAGTAATAGCCTATGATCACTTTGCACGATTAAAATATTGCAGCTGTTAATTACAAAATTGCATTTATACGTACAATGTCGTAGGTAGTTACCCTTGGGCACCTTTAGGCCATTAGGCCTTGAAATGGCATCACGGAGGATGCGTGAGTCCACAGCTTATCCTTTCCAACCGACAAGTACGTATACAAAATCTCCTTTCGTGTCACACACGCCAAGCACATTTGTGGCCACCTCCTCCTTGTGTGTTCTATACCTATCCCAGTCACTTGCTGGAATGTTGACTTTTATGTACGTTCGATCTAATGCACCTAAGCAATTCTACAATGTGTAACTAATGATTACTAACAAGATCTAACGTCGTTGGATTGGAAGTACGTAGTTCCAGAGAAATGTGCATCTCAAACCACCTTCATCTTTGATTTGTGCAATCATTAAGCACTGGTTGTGGTTTTTTCAAAAGCTCGTCATGAAGTCGAATAACGACCAACAAAACCATGTTGGAATGACGGAAATTTGTCTCACCCGACCGCATGAACTTCCGTTGAATCACACGATTTTTCACGTCGTGCGCAACAATGTGAAGGAACATTGCTACCATCTCCTTAACAACGATGACTTCCGTCGACGTTAGTCCAGCAATGATCCTCAGTAGGTGGCACAGAATGGCGAAACATCTTCGGTCCATTCTCGTACTTTAGCGACACACTAGGTCTGAGCCATGAATCATGTGGAAATAGGCTAATTGTCTAATCCTATGCCTAGTGTCACGGGGGATGTGTGTTATCCTCTTTTTGTCGTTATTTAATAGCTCTAACATTAGTGCTAACTGACGATGGGATGTTATGAACACATTTAGAAAAGAAGCAAACTTGTGTTCGTCCATTATAAATACTATATTTACACCCTATTAAAAAAGAATCTAAGAACGTGTTACATTGAATGCTATTAGCCTAATGATATACTTGGAATTAACTTAAGAAATGTTGGGAATATTTTCAAATTTAACATTTGTTTCTAAATTAACTAGTGGATTTGTAAAATATGTTTATAATTATAATTTTTTTTAAGTAACGAGTGGAGTTTGTAAAATATGTTTATAAATATAATTTGTTTTTAATTTACGCATGGGAGTTTGTAAAATGTGTTTATAAATGTAATTTGTTTCTAAATTAATTGGGGGAGTTTGTAAAATATGTTTATAAATATAATTTGTTTCTAAAGTAATTGGGGGAATTTGATTAATATATTTATAAATATAATTTGTTTCTAAATTAACTAAGGGAGTTAGGAATTTTGTAACCCACTACACATTAGATAAAATAAAGTTAGTTGAAAAAATAAATTTCAAATTTATTATCATTTAACATGAATTAAATACCACCCAAATTATTTGTAAAAAAAAAAAATCTTTTAACGTAAAATTACCACTCATTGAAAATGTCAAACTTCTTACATATAGCTCAATATCTCCATCAATTTTCTTAAATAATAATGTCAATTTTCTTATCTATAGCTCAATGTCTTATTATTATTCCTATCTATATACAATCAATTTTCTTAAATAACAATGTCAATTAATTTTGATCTAGGATAAAATTTATCAAGTTATTACGCTTTTAGTCCTAACATGTACATGTCACACTATTTAGTTTCAAAACAGTATCTAAGTAATGAATATGACATTGATACATACGAGCAGTGGCAAATGTAGTATGGAAAGAAATGCATAAACAAAAATATCATTGAACATAGTAAGAAAAATATGATTTACAAGCTAGAATTCGAAGCGTTTCATACAACAAACATAATTGAATAAATAACGAAAAAAAAAGAATTAATTACAAAAAGTACTAAGTAGACCACATATAGATTGACTTCATAAATGAATGAGGTTTATAGTTGTAGTACCTTGTTAACGAATGCTTTAAGTACAACAACATAAAGATACAGACAAAAAATGGCCTTGTCATTACATATGCGTGCCGGTAAACATTACATTTTATAAAAAAGCAACAGAAAAACGCAAATGAAACATACCTTAACCATAAATGAAACCTTACAAACCCATGGAACAACCATACAAAAAATAAAAGTGTTAGTACATAATGTATAGGAAAGGAAGTAGCCTCAGAGTAAAGAAATTCCCACAAAGATGTTCAAGAAGAACGCATTTGTGGTAGAAGTTTGTGCGATGGACTCGATAACATCATATATAAAAGAGAATCCACCAAAGAGAGACATAAAGTAGAGATCATTCTAATGTATTGCATGGAGACATGTTCACAAAACAGTGGTCAGTATGACAACACAGTGCGCGAACAAACATGGAGGATTGAAAATAGCAAGCATTTCTTGTGACAGTGCATGAGGAAAAAAAAGTCATAGGAAGAAAACAGAGTAGAACAAGCATAATTGTTTTGTAAAAAATAAATAAGTAGGGAAAATTTGAAGAATATACCAAATAGTGATCAAACCGAGAGCAAGGGGTCATTGAAAAGAGCAAGCAAACAAATTTACAGAATCAATATATTGTAAATAATTACAGACAATGGCAAAAAAGACAAAACAAATGGGTTGAATTAACTCTATCTTTGAGCATAGAAGATATATATCAAGTGTGGTTTTAAATGTTACATTCAAACATGATTGAGTTGTAAACTATTGAAAACAGTGGCTAAAGTAGCAAACCTAATGGAATGCAAGTAGACTAAAGAAATTTGATGATCATACCAAAGAGGAATGCAAGTACACCAAAAGGGGAAGACAGTCGGACATGGAATGCAAGGAGGAAGCTCCAAATATATAGTAAAGGGAGTATCATAATAAATAAGGTAGGTAGCATTAATTAAGTCCAACAAGAATCCTATAGAATAGGAGATTTTAGAAATGCAGTCAAAAAAGAAGAAAGTAGCCGGTCATATTTTCAACACAAGTACATAGTAGGCATCACATTGTTGTACATAGGCTACAGGAATAGATAGAATGAAGGAGGCTGTAACAGCAATTGAATGCAACAATTGAAATGGAAGAGCTTGTAAAACAAATTCATACATGTTTAGAAGACAAAGGTGCAATAGAATTGATCACATACGGAGGCAAAACAAAATTGATCACATATGGACGCAAAACAAACGAATACATGTTAGGAACATAGAGTGGGGATGATTAAACAAGTTTACGGATGAAGCATTAGAAAAAAAAGTTAACAGAAATCGAATCGCGCATCATATAGTGGGTAACATTAAAGTCATCTCTGGCAATGGAAAAAGAAATGCATATTGGACCCAAAATATGAACAAACATGAAAAAGAAATCAGAAAGACCACCACAATACTCATCATAGGTTGAGCATACCTTCGGTACAGATCGATAACCCCTACCATGCTCCACCATGCCCCTACTCGGCTTCCTTTCACTGATTTAGTGTAGCATGTATGACAATATGGTTGTTGGGTACAAACAAAAGTGTAATAAACTCATCTAGGACAGGCAAGAGTAGGGAGCTGCAAGGGTTCTTCGGCACATGAATTGAAACGTATGAAAATGTGGAGAGAGGATAAGAAACGTTTGTGGCAACCGATCAACGAAACATAAAATAGAGGGAGGATGAGAAGCATTTCGGAGGCAGTGCCAAAACGAGAAAAGAAATGGGGAGATTAGGGTAAGAAATCGAACACGAAGAACACAGATAGATCCTTCGAAAAGGGGAGGAAGGAAATGTAAATGAACTTTCACTTCAGTTAAGAGTGAAGAGGAAGGGAGAAAAGATCGAAAAATGGAAAGATAATCACAGAAAAATGGAACGAAAAAGGAGAGGAAAACAGAGGATTTCGGCCGAAAAATGAGGTAGGGTTAGGAGGGACGTATGACGGGTAAAGTGTAGGAGAAGATAGGTTAAATGGGGATTAGGATAACCCTAATCCCCATTTAACATAGTTTGGCCCAAATTCCCTTTCCTTTTCCCTCTATACCCGAGGCCCAGACACACCCTAAATATCAATGATCTCGATTTCTATTTGATTATTATCTTATTACTGTCTGAATGTTATTTGATGCTTATTGTTATCTAATTGTTAATGATTTCTGATTTATCACCTTATTATTATTTAATTTAATATTGATTGTTATTTGATTGTAAATGATATTGATTGTTATCTAATGACCTTACGTTTTTTTTTTTTATATAATTACTAAGTAGTTTATGTTTACCATCATATTGTCATATGATTACCTTAATTATGTCATATTGTCATATGATACTTACATTTTTTGTCGATTGCTAAAGATTTTTTTATTACATTATGATTGTCATCGATTGCCTTACATTTTTTTTTTTGTCAATTACTAAGTATTTTCTTATTATCATCAATTTTCATAATCTGCATAACAATCATCCAATTGCCACAACATCAACAAAAATAATGAGATAACCATTTGATTAAGTTCTGATATAGTCATTTGATAACATTATGTTTTATTAACAATCTTAATCTGATTGAAAACTTATAATTCCTAAATGATTGAGTTTTTAAACATTAGAGGCATTTAATTAAATGAAACCAACAGTATTTTTACTAATAAGTTCATCTTCATAATTTTTAAACTATCCACACTTTCAATAATAATAAAAAAAAAGACATTGCTTTAGTCATAAACAAATTAAAAAGAAAAAAGAAGTAAAATTTATTATTTAATTTTGACAATTAAATTGAATCACATACAATAATTGGAAAATTATAGGGATTCCAATAGAAAAAGCTCAATGAGGGAGAAGGATGGAAAGGAGAAATTGATTCAAATATCCACAAGAGATTCTTCACTTTTGACCCAGAAGTTGGAGAATGATGGAAAGAGAAGAGAATGAGGGAGGAGATGAGAATCGGTGGAATAAGAGAAGAAAAATTATGCATCAAAATAAAATGATCGATAAAGGAAAGAAAAGAAGTAAAACACACACTGCATCCCCATCTCTTTCATGACGTTTGACTGAACTAATCTTTCTTTAAAAAGAGAACCAACGTTATTAGCTTGTTATCTTCATTGGCCACCACTCTATTTGTCGTTGACCATGGTTCTACTTCTCGTCGGTCATTATTGCATGTTTAATTGTCGAGCTCTCTCTCTTCATTTTTCTCTCTCTAACACTTTGTTGTATTTGTCTTTCTCTCGATCGTTTTCGACAACCATCCAGAATAATTTGTTTCTATTTAAAAATGAGAGAATAATATTGAGATTTATGTCCTCGTAGTTTGTAAATTACATTCAATATTGTAATTATCGAATTATTTTATTAGTGAAATAGAATATTATAATCTTGAATCCAATAAACTAAGGTTCCGAGGCTATCTTGTAGACTTGAACTTTATGCAGAGACATAAATGTGGATCAAGTTCGAGTTCATAGACTAAACGGTCTATAGTATATGAATAAGGTTGGGTGCCTTGTTCTAGTAACACTATAGATGCGGTCTACTTTGTAGTTAGTATAAACAATATGATCCTGAATCGTTCATGTAGAGAAATGAAAGTAAGAGCATCCTATGTAAAGAGTTTGCATAAGATCGGACAATTAAATAGTTATTTTTACGTTATAACACTGTTGACGTCTTAAAATTGATTATTTATTTTAATTTGATGGCCTAGTTAACTTAACTTTAATCTCGAACTTACTATGAACTCTTGTTTACACGAGATTATTCTTAGATCTACATAGGTAAGGGTAGCTTATCAGCGTTGGCCCAATAGGCTGCAAGAAGGAATTCACTCATGACCTCTTTAAAATCAATAGATAGGTTGTTCCCTTATGCATTAAATCCAGATCATGAACAAGGGGCCACACCATCTTATTGGCCCAAGTGAGATTCGGTTTATAGATTGGACCTTAAACTAGTTGTTCATTTAGAGGATCAGTGGTACTTAAGGAACAAAAAGTAATATCAAGGTTAAAACAGTAAATTGACCCAGATTAAGAACTTACTAATCATGGTTATATTAGGAGAATATAAATATATATATAGTGAAAGGAGTGCAACTACAGGACTTTAGTGGAATAACTCATTAGTTAACGAATGTTGATTAGCTTAGTCTAAAGGAGTTTAGTTACTTAATCTCGAATCGTTGGAGCTCATGATCTATAGGCCCACTAGGTCCCTCTACTAGCTTATTACAGTAATAATATTTAGAATAGGGTGACCAAACAATTTGAAATATTTTTATTTGATTTTGTTAAAAGTACTTGATACTATTAACGAGCTCGAGTTTCTGAAAAATAAAAGAACTGATTCAATTGAATTGATTGAGATTTAATTTAATATTTCTAATATTAGTTAGATTAATTAATATTAAATAATAAAATAATTTGAAATTTGATTTTTAGAAAAATCAATTTAAAAGAATCGAATATTTTGAAATTTGGAAATCAATTTCAAATTGAACTTTGTTCTATTCATAAAAAGACAATTTCCTCCTCTTCCACCGATCATGAAGCGTACTATATATTCTGATGAGTTTGTTTGAAAATAGAGAGAGGTTGATAAAATCGAGGAAGTTCTCAGTGAAGAACTGTTTGAGAAATTTGAAGTTTTTTTTGGAAAATTTTCAGATTCTTGGTTTCTCTAAAAAAAACAATCACCAATTCGATTCCACAATCACATTCTAAAACCAGAGCATAGTAGTGAAGATTTTTGTCGTCATCTACAATTTGGAAGCAACAAAAACGATCAAGAATCGAAGGAGAATATCGAATTCCAAGGTTAGTGTTTTTGAATTCTATGTTTTTCTATTTTTCAACTTTATGTTAATTAAATGAAATTAAAGCGTTCTCTATCAATTCTCTTTTTTTGTCATGCTCGTATTTCCATTAAGTGAGAGTGATGGCTAGGGTTAAGTGTGTGAAGGGTGTGTGAGGAGGAAAAACATATGAGGGAAAAGTGGGAATATGGAAAAAATATTAAATGAGAAATTAGATTTTTTTGCTATATGTGCAATGTTTAAAAAGCCCAAGCTACATTTTTAATTTCCTTAAAGGGTTTTGCCAATGAGGGCAATTTTCTTATTAAATTAACCATTTTTTCACTTTTATCCCGACTTCTCTTGAAACAATCTTGTCACAGTCTGCTCTGCACACAACCCAACCCAACTCGCCATGCGAGACGCAATATGTTTTTGAGTATCACTGATGTGGTAAATGCCAAAGAAACTCAACTTGAGGCCCTTGAGCTTTGCTTAATCGCCTAGTAGCTTTTCATTGACTTAACTTGTAACCAAAAAAATAAACCTTAGGCGATATACAAAGTTAACACGTTCAAAAGTAACTAAACTCAAACTTTTATTACTTAAGTTAGGTAATTACAATACTTTTACAAGAATACATAAAACAACATTTAAACTTTAAAGCTAAATGTCTGGTAGCTCTTCTCGCCTAGCAAGCTTTTCACCCTTTCCTTACTTTTAGCCTTAACGTCTGACACGTGGAAGGTAAAACTTTAAAACATAAATCAAAAGACTTAATGAGGTTTTAATAAATCTTTTTCATGAAATACCTTGCGTAAACATCATTATTCACATCAAATCGCTTAAACATATCTTTTCACATAACAAATCAAGTTGCACAAACATACATTTCACAAAATCACACATTAATCAATAGTCATTCCTTTCACTAAGAACCTAAATCATTCTCTATGAAAAGACTCATCTTCTCGTGTTTAGACTACGGAGATGGTCTTCTCATTACCAACATTTGAGAATATCCTAATTCGTTTCTTGTTGCTCAGGTCGAAGTGCAATACACATCTTTTAATCATTGTCCCGCCTCATTTCACCATGTACACCTTTTATACATGGTTGTCTTTACTCTTTAATGTGCACATAACAATTAGCTTAATCATAGAAAGAAGACTAATGGTTTGTACACCATTTAATAAATCATTTAATTCACATAAACACGCTTAAAAACATAGTATATAAGCCTTTCATAGAAATCTCTTTGGAAATATTTATATTGAAAACATCATTTCAAATCAATAAAGATATTATAAAGCAAGCTTTTAACCTAAAATCACTTTGAAGAAAACACTTACAACACTTGGTTAATTAAACTTCAATTGCTTCTCTTCTTTTTCCTCTTGCGTAATCACTTCAGCAGCACTTCAACACCTTAATTTTCTCTTTAGAATTTCAGAGTAACAATAATCAATAATCTGGCTGAAGACTCATATTTATACTAATCCCAAATCAGCTTAGTCACCTTTAAACTTTTATTAGTTTTCCAGCTCCTACTCTTAGTGGTACACGTATGAATCTTATGTTTAACTTAAACATGCTTAGTTTAAACTCCTTCACATAGCACATTAAGTAAACTTAGGAAAATTCTGGAAAATTTCTTACTCCTTCTCGCCTAGTCTGTCAACTCACAAAGAGCCTTAATGGCACACTAACATTTATCCTTTAAAAGTCTTGTCACATAACCTTTCTCGTGAACTACTCAATTGCCAACTTCTTATCACGTAGCCTTGCTTCATTGCCAAATATTATCTTTTCTTCACATTCTTTCATTAACAATGCCTACTTTTCATACTTAACCAAAACTTATCCTCTTAAATTAGGTGCGGGTCTCATAGATCTACTGAATATGAATCCATATTAAGATTCCCCATGTTTAAATCATATTTTAATATATCCATTACTCCTAATTGTTTAATTCTCAATAAAAGATTTTTTATCAATTATTTCATTTATAAATAACCATTACTCCCATAACCGAATTTGAAATGAATGTTTCAAATTTATTTGTCACATTTTTCTAAGGATTAATTCAATATGAGCTAGCAGAGGGATTAAATAGACCTATAGATCAAGAGTTACAACAATTTGAGATTAACCGACTAAACTTTTTAACCTAGTTAACCAACATTTGTTAACTACTGGGACACTCCACTAAATCCCAATAGTTGCATTCTCCTTACTGTAAATATATTTTTGTCAACTTGATAGAACCATACTTAGTAAGTTGATTCTTCACAGGTTGTTTATAATTACAGTTGGATCAAAATTACTGTTTTACCCTCATAATTACTTCTTGTTTCTTAAGTCTCGTTGATCCTCTAATATACAAAGGATTTTTGGTCCAACCATCAAACGAAGTCCCGCTCAATCACATTCAAATTTAAACTTCTCTCATAACCTATCGTTTTAATGCATGTGTCATATATACTTAAATTTTAACCTATAGTTGTAATATGAATCTAATTCACATTAAATTAATAATTGAACTCATTTAAATATTTTATTCTCTCATTAAATAATTTTGAATCATATCCAAAATTAAATTTATATAATAAAGTTTAATTAAAATATAAACTTTATATTATAATGTATCACCATACATTATATTAATTCCCAAAGTAAGTTTGAACATTTCAAATCACAATTAATACAAATAAATCTCATTACTTTTTACAAGTTAGGAAAGGGACCTAATGGACATACATATCAGAAACTAAAACGATATGAGATTAATTGACTAAACTCATTAACTACATTAAACAATATTTGTTGACTATGTGTACACTCCATTAGAGACTCGCAATTGAACTCTTCCTACTGTATACATACTTCTCTGTCCATGGGTATAGACTAATAAAATTAAGTTAATCCTTCACAAGTGATCGTAACACCAATTGTGTCAAATTACTATTTTAACCATGTGTTACTTCTAGTCCTTAAATACTAGTACTCCTCCAATGAACAACTTATTTATGATCCAACCACTAAAGAGAAACCCCTCTTGTTCCATAGAGAGGGTAGGGCTCTTTGCTCAAGTCACGAAGACACCATTTAAGAAAATACTCATCTACTTATCCTAAAGTTGGGAAGGAGTGAATTCCATCTTGTGTGATTATGTTTCTAACTCTCCACTCGATCTTGTCCCCAAATTGATAAGCATATTGAGTCGACAATCGGTCCACTCTCACCTGTACAAATCAAAGGATCACAATTCCTTCCGAAAAAAGTTCATAATATATTCAGAATTAAGCCTAAGTTACCCAGGTCATCCTAAATGAAATAGAAACCTAACTAGTTAACGGAGTTACATTTATTGGTTACTATTTCATGGTCTGATTTTATTCAAACTCATTGCATAGGATACCCTCACTTGTATGTCACCTACATGCGAACGCATTGAATCATTGCATTTGTATCAAATACAAAATGAGTTGTATCCATAGTGTTACCAGGATAAGGTATCCAGCTTTATCCCTATACTATAGATCCTTTAAGTTGTATCTCTCGAACCTTGATCCTTGTATGTCTCGACGACAAAAGAATCATGAAGTAGTATTAACTGAATACTGGAACAAGCTATGAAAACATAATTAAATGCTACAAAAACAAACCGAACATGGAGCATTGTTCCATTACCAAAAGGTAAAAACTCCATTAGTTGCCAATGGGTTTACAATATCAAATATAAAGTAGATGGATCCATCAAAGGTATAAACCACACTTAGTGGCAAATGGTTACACTCAACAAGATCAGGGCCTTGACTATTTCGAGACCTTCTCCCTTGTTGCCAAGATGGTCGCTGTTAAAACCTTACTAACCTTAGTTGTTTCAAAGAAATGGCCATTAGTCCAACTTGGATGTGAACACATTCCTACATGGAGATTTGTCTGAAGAAGTCTACATGGATCTACCGTTAGACTACAAACCACAAGTTGAAATTCGGAGGGAGAAAATAGTGTGCAAGCTTCTTCACTAAACCATCTATGGATTAAAACAGGCTTTGAGACAATGATTTACAAAGTCTCGACATTCATAATCTCTCTAGGATTCTAGCAATCCAAAGCTGACTGTTCTTTGTTTGTCAAAGAAAAAGATGATTCCTTCATGGCTCTCCTTGTGTATTTAGATGACATCATCATTACAGGTGCAAATCACCTTTAGATATATAAACTAAAGAAAGCCTTAAATCAAAGGTTTCATCTAAAAGATATGGGTCACCTAAAAGTTCTTTCTTGGCCTTGAATTGGCAAGAAACTCATTAGTCTCTTCTTATCACAAAGACATTATACCCTTTATCTTATTCAAGAAGCAGGACTCCTTGGTGCAAAACCAACTTTTATCCCTATGGATCATACACTCAAGTTGAATGTCATTGACAAAGATGCTTTCCATGATGCTACAACATATCGACGCCTCATTGGTTGATTACTTTACCTGACTATATCACAACTCGATATCACATTTGCTTTACACAATTTAAGTTAGTTCATGGCTAAGTCGACTCTAACACACATTGAGTGTAGTCAATCACCTACTAAAGTATCTTAAAGGATCCCTTGGTAAAGGTATCATGCTCTCCAAAGTCCAAAACTTCTCAATTAGAGCCTTTTTTCTGATGCCAATTAGAGATCATGCCTAGACACTCATCATTCCATCACTGGGTTCTTTGTTTTAATTTTGTTGGAAACCCTCTTATATCCTGGAAGTCCAAGAAACAACAAACAATATCAAGATCATCCGTAGAGGCAGAATATCTAGCTATCACGACGTGTGAAATTATCTGGCTTTGTAGCTTACTTGTTGAACTACAAAAGTCTCATCCCCAACCCTTTTGTTCTATGATAATCAAGTCGGCCACTTACATTGCTAATAATCTCATGTTTCATGAAAGAACCAAACACATAAAACTAGATTGTCATTTCGTTTGGAATAGAGTAGTGGACGGGTCCATCAAACTACTACTAGTTTGGTCTTTAAATCAGCTTGCAGACGCATTCACTAAACCTCTTCTAGCGAGTTGCCTTTTTCTATTGATGTGCAAGATGGGTGTTCAAGACATCTTTGCCACGTCTTGAGGGGGAGTATTCAACAATTAGTTAAGAGGTTTAGAAGTTGTTGGCTTGTTAAACATCTATTTTAATTGTAACTAATTATTTTCCTTATCACATGTGTATATATATCATTGGTGAACCATTCAATAAAGCAAGAAAATCATTTATAATTTCCTTTGACTTCCAATATCAACAAAACAAGTAAACCAAATACAACACTAAGCATGTACAAAAGTAGAAATTAATTGTGGAAAGAAAACTAAAGAAGTTATATATATACATACATTTACATATATGTGTGTGTGTCAATTTCTAACAAATATTTTGTTGTAAAATTTTTGTATATCCAACATTCATGTGATTCTCTTTACTATTTCTCTATTACCCTTTACGAGTTAAACTAAATTTGAACCTTTCCAAGTCGTAGGGAACGAAAGTAAGAAGAACAAAAGCGAAATTATTAATTAGGAAGTAAAGAACTATCATACATTTAAGGTTTCATTCCTTCTTGATGTGTGAGGGAAAAAGTAGTAGCAGTAGTAGTGTGTACTGGTGTTTTAATTTCTTCTCCCTTTCTAAACCTTGCATATATGTCATTTTTGTAAAAATTTCTTGTCCTAAGCACCAAAATAACAGAAAGCAAACTGCCAAAGACACAAGCCCCTATGATTATTATAAAACTAACCCTATAACACCCCACTCCTTTACACACTTTTCTCATCACATTTCTTTGCCTTTCCCCCTCTCTATCATAAACCCTACCCGCCACTCTAACATTAAAAATGTAGGACCCGACTGGGCTTGACACTGATCCCACATTGTACAACGTCGAATAATGTTTCAATCCAAAGAGATCAGATATGATCGTGGCTGTTAATGGCAATTGCGCCCCCAAGCAGAATCCAGTGATGATGGATACAAAATAAAGAGAGTTTGGGACTCCAAACGCAATCATAATATGGCCAATGCAAGACAGTAGTATTACAAATGTGAGCATCAACGGCCGAGGGAATCGGTACTTCATCAAAAGAAATTCAGAAACATAGCCTGCCATTACACGTCCTAGGAAGTTCCAAATGCTCATTAGCGACACAAAACTCGAAATGCTACGAGTTGGATAGTCTAATGAAGCACCTATTTGTGCAACATTGTCAACCACCGTCAGTACTCCTCCAACACCGCACGTCGTCGCCACAAATAGAATTGCCATATCCACACTCAAAATCACTTGCAAGATGGTGTGGTCGTCTCCGAACACAGGTCGCCCCGTGAAGATGTTTTAGTACCAATTACTACTCCTTGACATCGTTGTCAGGTGTGGTGATGATGATTGTACTAGTATCGACGTTATTGGGGGTGGGTGATTGTGGAGGGTGAGTTCTTGGTTTACAACGATGGCAAGCAGGAGGAGGAGAAAGAGAATGACGAGAGAAGCGACAGCGATGTAGTCAGTTTTAGAGAAGTGAATTTTAGTTTGAGGGATAATAATGGCAAGGAGAGAAGCAGCCAGGGCAAGGGATATGTAAAGAAGGTTATAGAATGGTTTGAGGTCATTTCGTTGGTTGTTGTTGGAGTTTATATGTCGAATGAATGGAAGAGAAGCTAATGAAATGGCGGATGGGAGCCAAGCAATCATCAAAATAAGGCCTTCTGGGTTGTTCTCTCCATACATAGCATGGTAAAGTTGTGTCATTATTGCACCACTTAAACCTATGTACCTGTATTTAAACGGTAAAATTATAAGTTTAATCTGATCTAACTTTTAAAATTTGCATTGTTTAAATTTTTGAAACTATAAAATAGCCACGTCTCTTTAGACTCTCAATTTTATGGTAGTAAACCTAAAACTTTATGTTTGATGGACAAATTCTTATACGGTTTAATTATAAATTTAGTTTTCAATTCTTTTTTATAATTGTATCTATATGGTTCATATATAAACTTTAAAAAGGTGTCAAATCATTCTTTTAAGATTTTATTTATTTATTTATTTCGTTTATGATAGGGATTTTGATATGTATAAAATTTTTCTCCATATGCTCTATATAACATAAATTTAAATTCGTAGGCAATAATTAACCTATTCAACATTCATTGGAATATATCATACGAAATTGAAAACTTAAGATTCAACTAGTTACAAAATTGATCAAAAATAAAACTCTTCATGAACTTATTTGATAACTTTAAAATTCAAATAGTTGTACCCAACGCAAAATTGAAAGTTGTCAACCAATACAAAAAAAGAGGATTTTGCTTTGATAAAACTAATCCAAATTCCTTAATCCTCTAATTACCTGATTCTGTGTGAAACTAAACATAAATATACAAACAAGATATTAGAATAAGATATAATTTTCTCTTTAAAACACACACACACACAAAAAAAAAATTAAATAAATAAAAAATTGACGTTGGAAAGAAAAAGAGGGAAAAAAAATTATGGCAAGTTCATGAGTTGAGTATTATACCCTTTGAGAAGGCCAAGAAGACAACCACGATGAAGAGGAAAGTTACGAAGACAAGTAACCAAAGCCGCCGTATTACCAAAAGACAATGAGTTAGCAGCAACGCCCATGTAAACACACATCAACCACAACCCCGGCGCAGCGGTCCGGCCAGAAACCGCCAACCATAACATGAAGTAACCGAAGAAGTTGAGGATGGCGCCAACCGAGAGAACCAGCCACGGTGGTGCCACCTCGTAAAGGATGCCGGAAACCACCCCAAGATTGGCCCCCAAGTCCTTAAAAAAACTGATCGAATTAAGAGCCGATTGACCATAACCAAAAATGGATTTGATGTGGTTGGAGTAGAGGCCGAACATGTAGCCTGATCCGTTCATTGCCATGATTATTAGTGATGCAAATAACATTAACCACCGTCCCGTTAAAAGCTTGTGCAAGAAACCAGTCGCCGCCGCCGCCCCCGCCTCCTCTGCCATTGTCTATGGTTTCAGTGCACTTGTGAATATAATGAGTATATATGGAGGACCGTCTCTTATATATAGAGACAGATGTTTTGACTGTAATAAACATTTGCCAGATTATAAAAACTAAAGGGATATTTGATCATATAGCAACTTTTAGAGTTGCATTAATTTGTAAGGATGTCAAAACAAAAAAAAAAATTAATAGATCTCTACCAAAAAGTCCCTCTGCACGTTATGTATTATTTTTTTAATCCCATAATGCTCTCTAAAAAACCTTCAATTACAGGATTGAGGTTTTCTGGTTGTTTAAATCCGACCATTCTGTCTATAATTTTTAACATTAAAATTCAAATGGAGATCAAAATAAACTCATTGTCCACCTCCCTTATAACTAAATGTCTATAAATTTTATTAGATTTAAATTTTAAAATTCAAACCATTTCCACCCTCCAAACATTTAACATTTGAATTCATATCCCTAAAAATCAATGGAATCAAAATTGGATGGATTCAAAACTATAACGTGGAGATTGAATCAAAAGCTTGGTAGAATCGATAAGTTTTTTTTATGGGCAATGTCAACTTGTGTTTGCAAATGATCCTAAGAAATTTGGATAAAGACGTTTTGACTAGTCTCTCAAGGATTGAACGGAACGTCCGACTACAAATAGATGAAAGGATAAGAAAATGGGGATCATTAAGGTATGGGCATAAATATGAGTTTGTAAATTTATTCGCCAAAAATTGAAAAACTTAAGTTGAAGTAATTAGATATGAGTTCATCTTCGTAGCGGGAGAAGTGTCAAATTGTCATATAAAGCTCAATGTGTAGCCTTAATTATGAGTATAAATTTGAGGAAGAAAGGAAGATGATATGAATTGAAAGATATGAGATTTATCTAGGTTAAGTAGGAATATCACAAAGTTTCAAATCCGGTCATATATAAGATATTTGCTAAAATCTGAATTTTTTATCACGTTGGTGTTATGTTCAACCAAACCAAATATTATGCAAAGCGAATGAAAATGTACGTTGTAACATTTTTTTTTTTAAAGAATTTATCATTCTCATGATTTTGATTTGGAGTCTCCTTTCCAAAAATGGGAACCATCCAAGCTCTTCAAAGTGTGAATTTCTTTTATCATTCTCATGATTTTGGAGTCTTCTTTCTAAAATAGGGACTATCCAAGCTCTTCAGGGTGTGAATATCTTCATCAAATTTGTTTTTATGGATTGAGGGTGTTGTAAAGAAGTGTGTTATGTCCTGCCCTTTGAAGTTTATTTTACAACAAGCTTCTGATGCTCTAAGTTATTTTTCACTTTTTAAGTACTGGACTAATTCCAATCTCCCCACCTCTTAATTTGACAGCTAATCATGCCAAAATTAATGGTTAAGGCTTTTTTTGTTAAGGTATTATGTCCTAATCGGTTGGTTTTATTCTAACATTTATCAAAAAAAAAAAAAAAAAAAAAAAAAAAACTCTTTCAAATATAAAATATATGAACACAACACACGTGTTTAGTTATTTCTTTCCATATAAGCTATTTATAGGTCTCAAGTCTATGACTAATAGTATTTATGGATCATAAGACTATGACTAATAGTTATTTTTAGATATTTATGGTGTGATTGTTCTCCAATTTCTATAAAATCCTATTTGGGGATACAGTTGTAGTAGGATACTATATTTGTAGGGTGGGACTAATAGTTATTTTAAATGTGTTTTTTCATAGGTTTTTTTAAATGTAATTTAAGTTTTATTTGAAAAATAGTTATGTTTTTTCCATAGTTAATAGATTTTTTAATAATAATTGTTTAGGAATATAGTTAATGTTTGATGGTTAGAATTAGAATTTTAGATATTTTGTATTAGTTATTGTTTTAACGTGATCTAAAAATATGGAAATTTTCATAAATATAACAAATCAGTAAATATTTACTGTCCGTGTAACAAACAATTTTAAGTTTGTCTTTCCGTCTTTCTTTCTCTCTTCGTCTATTCCATCATCTTTCTTCTTTTCTTCTTTTTTTTTCTTCCCGTCTTCATCTGTTCCATCGTTTTTCAGTCTTTTCCTTTTTCTTTTTTTTTTCTTTTTGTTCAAGATCGTGTATAAAATATAAAATATATATTTTTTTTCAAACTTTTATTTGGTTGTTCAAGATCGTGTACTGAACATAAAAGACTAGAAAAAAATGTCGTTTAGATTTGAGTAGCCAAATTTAAACGATTGTGTACAAAGAAAAATAGCTAGCAAAATCTAAACGATCGTGTACAAAAAATCTTTAAAAAATCGTTTAGATTATGGTAGCCAAATCTAAACGATCATGTACAAAAAAATAAACGATCATGTACCAAAATAATCTTACAAAAAATCGTTTAACCAATATACATGATCGTGTACAAAAAAAATAAATATAAACAATTGCATAACCAAATTAAACGATTGTGTAACAAAATTAAAAGATCATTACATAGAATTTTAAAAATAAATTGTTTAACAATCAAATCTAAACGATTGTGTAACCAAAGTAAGTGATTGTGTGCATCATTTAAAAATAAATCGTTTAGATTTGGATTCAAATCTAAACGATCATGTACCAAACAATAACCAAATATGAATGATTGTGTACCAAATATATTACGCGTGCTTTTGGTATTTTCCATGGTGGACTTTTTCCATTTTCGAAATTGTTTTATACAGTGTAAATATTTTGCCGTTTTATTATATTTTTTAAAAAAGACCCTTAAAAATATCTAATTTTTAATTATAATGAAATCTTAGTTATTAGGATTTGAAATAGAGATCTTTTGGTAAATTATTAATTCATAATTAATAACTATAAAAATCATTTTGCCATTTTCGTTAGTTTTAAAATTTTTAAAAAGAAACGTTTTATTTTGCTATTTATCTAGTCAACCCAAAACTAAACTTAAGACTCGAAGAGCATAACATTGTTCTACTCCTAATTACATGTATTCATCAGTAAAATCAAGGTTAATTTACATATATAGAACAAAACGTAAAAATATCTAAAGCCGTATAACAAAAAAAAACCCATGAAGTCACCATTATTTTTTCATAAATTCTAGATTTTCCTTTGTTTGTTTCAAATTTTCCGAGACGATTATCGAAATATAGTGCATCAGCTTCTTTATATTATTACTTATCATTCTTCATATTTCCACTTTTTCTTGTTCGCAATTTCTTCATCTCCTCTTCAAGAATTTCTTCCCTGTTCGTCATCTCTCATCTTCTTTTTTTCACTACACGATCGTGTACCAAAATCTAATAAACAATCAGTCGTCTATTCTAAATAGATAGAAATAGATCACTATCACTATCTATCCAAGATAGGATAAGTGATAGATCTAAACGATCGTCTACCAAGATCAAAACGATCGTTTACCAAGATTCAAACGATGGTGTATCAAGATCGTTTAGATTTGGTACAATCCTATACGTCTAAATGTTTAGATTTATTAAAAGTTCATGTATCAAGATCGTTTAGACATTGTTACACATGATCATGTACCAAGATCGCTTAGATAGTGTGTTAAGATTTTGTGATACTGTGAGAAATAATATGCTTGAGAAGTTAAAGATTTTATTTTATTAAAAGGTTAATGCTGCCGTCGTTACCTTATTAACTGGATATTCTTATAAAAAGCATTTTGTTTTTATTGTTTCAAATTTTATGGATGATCTAAGATTCACATTTCATCATTCTTTGTGGAAGAAACATATAGGGTTGGTTTTGTTCCAAGTAGTGCGGCAAAGAAGATTAGTAGAGTAAAAGATCAACGATATCGATAGTGCGGAGGATTGACTGAAGTAAAGTGTTACTATGGATCATTTTCTTTTTGCAGAGCATTAATTTGGAAAACATATATTGCACACCATCCTTATGAAGATCGTGTATGAAGTAATTTTCTGTATAAAACCCTGATCGGATGATTGATGAGAAACTTGATTAAGGGGGAGATATTCATCAATGAACTCTTAATCAGTCATACAAGAGGGACACTGATTGAGTTTATCTGACTGAATCACACTTAGATTCGGTTGTGATATGAGTTTATATTCTATGAGAATTATCACCATTGTATAGAGTAAAAGTTACATTGTAAACTTTATACTGTTTGTTATAAGACTGTACTTATGATCGAATTATTAACTTAATAAAATCTCCAATCTTGGCTCAAGGACCCCCCAGACGTAGGTGCAATGTCATCGAATTAGGTTATCAATGTCCTATGTTACTACTGTCTCTACTATATGTGCTTACTGTTGTATCTACTGTTGTTAAGAGCATTATATTTGTCCAGCTACAGTTGTTGACTGTTTCACTATTTTAACATAATGTACCAATATTTAAACAATCAGTCTTTTATCATAGATAGATAGAGATAGACCACTATTACTATCGTCTATCTCTATCTATCCCAAATAGATAAGTGATAGATATAAACGATCGTTTACCAAGATCTTTTAGACTATATTGTATGATCTTTTAGATTAGAGGCTTTTTCACGTGTATATGCGATCGATTAAATTCAGAGTATTTTTGTTACTTAACGTTGTGGGATTTTTCCTTTTTCAAAATTGTTGCGTAGGATGTAAATATTTTTGTGTTTTTATTCTATTTTTTAAAAAAAGAAAAACAACCCTAAAATCAACCTAATTTGACTCAGAGAATAGTCAATGTATGTTAATAAAATAATGTGATGAGGTTCATATTAATTGAAAGTCGAGTGATTTACAAAGAAGATGATGTAATTTATCATTTGAAAGACACCACAGAGAAACACTAAAATCGTGAATGATTTATGACATGTTTAAAAGTGATATCAAAATAACTAAGAATTATTTTTAAAATAACTCAAAAAAATGCTTTAAAATTATGAAAAAATCAATTCTCATAGTATGAAGATGCAAATTATTTTTTTTTTTAATGGTTCAAAATGGAAACCAAACATGCGGTTAATTTTATAACCTACATTTAAAAGAAAACATTGATGGTCAAAGTGAAGTTAGTTGATTGATATTTTTGTTAAATATTCTGGTATTATTATTAAAATGCAACAGGGAGAAAAGTAATTTCGATCAACTTTGACGCTATTTCTTGCACTTTTTATAATCAATGGATACATATTTTCTTTTCTTTTGTCCGATACGATAATCGTTGAAGAAACAGACGACATGTCGGCCGGCAATAAAAACAAATGTGATATTGTTTGTTTGACCTTCCTTCCACCACTTGTCTATCTCTCGTTTTTTCTTTTACATTTTGTCATCACTCAAATTTTTCTTTACGGGTATAAAAACAATAAAAATATATTTCAAGATTTTGACAGTTAATTTTGACTTTCTATGATATTAAAGACTTGATTGAAATAAATCAATATACAAAGAACTAAATAGAAATGTTAAAAAGGATTAGAGACCAAATTATATACTTGGGCAAAATTTAGATATAGATTCAAGCTTAAAAGTCATTTTCTTGTAATGGTTTTAAATTGCTATAATAGATACGACAACTTTTTTATAATCACTTAAAAAGTGTTACACCCCATTCCAGACTACCATACTTAACTTAAGACGAGATACATGTGATGATAACAGACCTCAAGTCCAATATTGTATTAAACTTTTCTTATTTTTAAAACTTAACTTCTTCTTTACTTTCATGAACTTAGCATTCACGTATTACACCATAGAACACGTCTTTAGCACCTAATTATGATTTTAAAGTAAATTATTCTGATGCATGTAAGTTATTTGGAGTTGATTGTGTTATTATCTACTTATATGTTGATGGCATACTTACCTTTGGTACAAACATATACACAATTACAGATACAAGAATAATTTTGTCCTCACAATTTAAAATCAACCTTTAAGTGAAATTGATGCTATTTAATGTTAAGATAAGGAAAACTTAAATTAGATTTTCAATTATTTCAATAACACTACGTTGAAAAATTGCTAAATATATATTGATTGTTTTGACTACATTTGAGTAAAAACACCTTATAATATTAGCAAGTCTTAAGAAAACTTAGGGTGATAGTAATAATTCACAATATGAATATGAATATGTAGAGACTAATGAAGCACTATATTTCTAATACATTATATTAGACTTAATATCACATATATGTTGTGAGTAAATTGAGTATCCACGTATTCTTGATAAAAATCATTGAATTGTTTTAAGAGTACGTTGTCTATATTTGAAAAATATTCTTGTTGTTTTAAAAGGATATTGTAATACAAGCTAAGAAGTAAATAATATCGTGGTGTGATGCAAACTAACCAATAAACAATAAGGTGATATAAGCTCCACCAGTAGGATATAAGCGTCCTACTAGGTGGAAGAGCTATCAAAGGAAATAAACAAATCCAACTTTTTGGTCTTAGTCTATAGATGTTGAGATAGTAGGGCAAGAAGAAAAATGGTTGATAAAACCTTCTAAGAGATATATGATTGTGTGGAGGCATCAATACATGTGAATCACAAACTGCTATAAGTTATTGTATAAAGGCTAAAAGAGGCAAATATGGCTAAAAAGATATATATAATGTCAGGAGAACTACCATCAAATTTAATTTATAAACGTGTGTAAATTAGTTTAGGCTGGCAAAGTTGTTAAAGGTATTTTGTTAACTGATCTACTACGAAAGGAAGAGACAATTGTTTTCTTTTTCTTTTCTTTTCTTTTTTTTTTTTTTTTCTTTTTTGGATAAGAATTGGAAGAGACAATTGTTAAACAGATTATGTAAATAATGTGAACATATGATGCAATGTAATGGGCAATGAAAATGATTAGCAATCATAAGAATTAATAACTTAATTATCTCCTAATCAAGGAATGCCAAGGTGATACTCTCATAAAGCTACAACATAAGAACCCAAACTCGAACCCAAACCCGAACCCAACTACAAATACCGCACCCGTGTTGATTGAACGCTTCAATGCAAAACTTCCTTTTTAATAAAAACTAGACAAAATCGGGGACCTAATCATACTCCAGACTTGCGTAACTCAGCAGCCCCGTGCGCAAAATGGCATCTCTCACCAAAAGTACAAGAACCTTTTGCAAAATTATCACATAGCTTTGTTTTATAGTTGCTACCTGTTGGTGCAGGACCTCCTCCCATCCCGCCAGATGCTTTACCCGGTCCTGCCATCGAAACTGTGATAATAAGCTCCCTCACCATTGCACTTGCTTCATTGATTTGCTCAAAAGTGCCCTCCAGTTCGATGTTCCTCAGATTTGGATCCGATTCATGGTCCCTGATGGAGAGTTTCGCACCCGTTTGGCGACAAATCTGTTTGGAGTTGATCCCACCCTTGCCAATGATTGCTCCAGCAAGTGAGGCATCTATACTGATCTTTGCGGTAGCTGAAGCGCCAAAGCTTGCAGCAGGACCCGGTGGTGGCAGGTCCATTCGCCCACCCATACGACCAACCATATGTACTCCACCTCCACCTCCACCTCCTCCCATAGCACGAGGATTATCGTGAGATGGAGGATTAGGCCGCCCGAGTTCCCACTCTCCATGGGCAAAATTGCATTTATCACCAAACTTGCAGCCTTCAGCAGTGTTGAACTTGTTGCACATGCGAGTTTTGACTTGGGATGGGGCAGAGGACCCGCCATTAGTGACAGAAGGTGGGGCAGCTACATTTCTAGATGGTTGAGCACCAACAGGAGCAAGATTCATCATTTGGGCTACAACATTATAACCACCAGGAACGTAGTGCAAGAAGTGGCAGCTTTCACCAAATGGGCAACCAGCAGTACTGAAATCCAAAATGATAAATAACACATCGGTAAGATCAAAGCAGGATCCCTCAGAAATTCATAAATCTAAACACTTCCATTCATTAGACAGTACAAACAATACACAAGAGAAATCCAATTTCACATGAATCGCATGCATATCTTTTGCCATGTGGTGATATCGTCTTTTCCTCTTACTAAACCCCGGAACACTTTGTTGAGAAGTGGTATCAACAAATGCATATTGCAAATCTGTGATATTCAGGGTTGTGTTGAAATATTACTTTCTTCAATGTCAAGAAAGAAACTTTTACAACGAAACAAACAAAAAGAAATCCACTATATTGAAAAAGAAACTATAAACAGCCTTTTTGTAAGACAGCCCCACTAGAAATAAACTTGCAAATAGATAATACCCCTAAACCTCCTGGAATATCTTCTTTATTATTTTAAATTTTTTTAAACAAGAAATGAAACTTTTTATTGATGAATGAATAGAGATTGATGCTTAAAAGATACAAACTGCACTAAGCATAAAATAAAATATAAATAAATAAATACAGAGAATTACAACAAAAAAGATAATATTTCAGCTCAGACACAAAAACTTGTCAAGAGAAAACAACAAATGACATAGAAAGAGAAAACGATGAAAAAACCCTCTTGGGACTCTACAGAACGGAAATAAAACTCGAGCTTCCCCAAAAGACCTCTTTTGTCTTTGGCACCCTACTTGGCAATCTTCAGCAATCAACATCCTCTTCCATCAGGCCCCAACTCCCTGTTAATGCTAAAGACCCCATCCTCTTTTACTGTCAGAACAATGCCTCCCCACACCGTATTACCCAAAATAATTTCTTTATAAGAACAAATCACTTTTAGGAATTAGATAGGACTTCTAAGAATTTCATTGAACGATTGGTATAAGAGTTACGGTTCTATGCACAACAGAAAATAGCCATTCAAAATGATCAATGTGAACAAAATGAGAGCTATAATTGTTCTTAAACAGGGGATAGAAGAACAAAAAACAAAATGATGGTGGCCATAGTGACGATTACAACAATATTGATATTTATTTTAAAAATTAAATTTAAAAACCCAACACCACCAAATTTTAAAATTGTACTGTTCACTCTTTTTCATTCCAAAAAAAAAGATTTTGTTTTTAGAAACAGCTTCCAATCAGTCCCAATGAAGGACTGTTTAAGTGACTATTCTACAAAATATTTTAGAAGTTATTTTCTAAAAACATATTATAGAACTATTTTCTATTCTTTTCCATTTTTAGAAACAGCTTCCAATCAGTCCCAACGAAAGGCTGTTTTAAGTGACTATTCTACAAAATATTTTAGAAGTTGTTTTCTAAAAACATATTATAAAACTGTTCGAGTGGCAAAGGGAAAGGAAGACAAGTCATCTCTTTTCAGTAAGAGATATATAGAGGAAAATTAGGGATCCAAACCGCATTATAAAGATAAATGCAACAATAGACTTCGGATAATAAAATAGAACTGGACAAAAAGAAAATACTAATAAACTAAAAGTAAAAAAAGATGATTAAACTAAGTTTGAATCAATCAGAATGAGATCATATTTCTTCTGCAGAGCAAAATATGCTGAAAACAGAGAAAAAGAGCCTCCAAGTTTTGTAATAATTGAGAAAGTTTCTAAAGCTCATTAATAAGTCTGGTTTTTAAAATTTTATTTCCTTGGTTGAAGGCTTAGAGTAATAGTTTATACCTGTGCTCCCAGTTTTCAGAAGCATAATGACTCAGCTTTAATTTGAAACTCGTGATCAATTAAATTCTTACAGCAAGTTTAGATCGTTAGGGAAAGATAATATACAGTTCAAGTACTCATTTAGGTAGGTAAGATATGAACCTGAAAAACTTGGTGCATGGCTTCGATTTGCTCCCTACAGTTGATAAGGACTCCAATTCTGTTGCAAAACATTAATTGTTCTTTCTCAGTTATAATTTGTTAAGATTTTTACTCCAATACTTTAATACATCTTTACATTTAAATTATTTAGGCAACTAACAAAATTACTAAATAATTTGTAGCTTTCTGTTACTGTAGGGTAACATTTTTAATATATGAATTGGGTAATGTCAACTGTTTCAGTTGGATTGCAAGGTCACCTAAAATTGTAATAAATACAGAACGACCAAACATCAAATAAAAGGGGACGGGGAGCGGAAACCCACCTAAAACTGAATCTCATCAATGGTAGATAAAATATTTTAACCCTCCAATCTAAGCCTTCGCTATAGTCCTAATGACTGAACCAAGGATATAATAAACTTATAGCCAAAAAACAAACTTTTGTCTTGATCCTAAGTGTATCTTGATTGCTGACCATATATAAATATGACATAAGAAAGTGTAGAATATGGTAGCAAATGAACATGATGTTTAGGAATTGTTCTTAAAGTCATAATTCTTGAAACGCGACCTTGCTTGAACAAGAACTATTCTATGGGTTATACAACTGTCATTGAGTTCTAAGTCACAATTCTTGAAACTTTCCTTTCATATTCAACTCATCCCCTAAGATGTATATACAACTCAAAAATGCTGGTAGGCTGAGTTACTTAAACAGTAACAGACCAGTCAAAATAGTGACTCAGAAACATGAGGCAGGTGATGTGATGTGGATTCTCCCAGCCGACACTGGGAATCCCATTCTAGAAGCTTTACGTTTTCCAGTCTGTTATGCTTTACAAAAACGTGCAGGCTTTTTTTCATGAGCGCGCTATATAAAGAATATATATGTATACACAAAATTGAAAGGAGCAACGATGTATAAAATATAAATACATAACCAAGGTGGAAATGAGAATTAACTTTAATGTATAAAATATTATAATATTAGTTTTCTACCCAAAAAAACAAAACACAACAGAAAACTCATCAGCATTCAACAACAATCAAAATAAAAGTTTATTCCTAATGATCAAACTCATCATCACTAAATTGATCCTCGTCTTCATTCACATAAATAAAGATCAAACTTTATTTATGTTAAAAAAATTGCAAATTTGGCTAACCGGTAATGGTAATGATTTTGGGAAGCCTCTTGGTCTTCTCTTCTCCTCTGTTTTTGCACCAAAAAACAGAGTAATGGCAGTACCAAATATTTGCTTTGAAGAAGATGGGATGGAAAAGCCAACTTTTGACGTTTTGTGTGAAGAAGAAAAAGGGTGGCCAGTGGCCTTTGCCGTCGCCAGTGACAGAGATTCGTTGAAGGCAGAAGCAGAAAGGGAAAGGAAGAGGTAGAGGAAGACGTTCGTTGAAGAAAAGAAGCCGCACGGTACTTTAAATGGGACAAGAAGAGTGGTTTCTTAACTTTCACGTAATAGGTTTAAAAAAAATATATAATAATTTTGTTTAATTAAAGCCCAACCCACACTTCATAAAAAAACCCACGCATATTGCGCCGGGAGGAAAGCGCACGCCTAAGCCGAGCCTTATTGAAAACACCTTGCCTCTTCATGAATAAGCCCCAGCCGCGCCACTTGAGCCTAGGCACGTGCCTTGATGCACCTTTTAAAACACTGTACAATAGCTCTTTGGAATGCAATATAGTTCTGAAATTGACTATTTCATACGACTTTTTTAAACTTCTTGCAAAGGATCGTAAAAAGTGAATGAGTATTTTAGTCGAATGAAAAAGTATTCTGATGGTTTGGCCCTAGCCGGTAGCCCTGTTTTAGTCAGCAATCTTGTTTCTCAGGTTCTTGCAGGACTTGATGAAGAGTATAGTCTGGCAGGTGTATCGATCCAAGGTAAGTATGGCAGTTCATGGACTGATATACAGTCTGATTTGCTTGCCTATGAAGCTTGGCTGGAGTATCAACTCATGTTGAAATCTGATTTGTCTAATCTATCTCTTTCTGTTAATAATAATACTTCATCTGTTAATATGGTACAAAGAGGAGAACTTAGTCATACAGCAGCAGTCTATTTTTTCCGCTTTAACAAAGAGATGAATAATCCAAACCAAACTCATCACAGAGCTGAATCAAATTTTACTCCAAACCAAGGACAACACACTAATCCTAAAGCCCTAGTTGCAAACTCTGCTGTTGCTAATCCTGAAGTTGTGGCAGATCCGAACTGGTATGCTGACAGTGGTGCGTTGAATCATGTTACAGCCAATCAAAACTTCTTGAATTTTTCAGTTGACTATGCAGGTAATGAGTGGGTTATTGTTGGTAATGGTCCACAACTGCCTATATCTCGATAAATCTTGTTTTCAAGAACGGCTATCTGAAATTAAATGATGTTTTATGCGTTCCTACAATTGCCAAGAATCTTTTTAGTGTATCTAACTTGCTCATGATAATAATGTTTATGTGGAGTTTCACCCTGAATATTGTGCGGTTAAGGACCAAGATTTGGGGGAGGTTCTGCTGAAAGGAGTTCCTTAGAGATGGACTGCATCAGTTGAAGTCAACAAGCCAGTATATAAATAATCACCAAGAACCTGGTTTACAGAAGGCTCCTAGTATGATAACAAGCAATTTTGATAAATGGTGACCAGTATTTCTAAGTCACAAAAACCCTAGAGTTTTTGAAGCCACATGTTATCTCTTACTAACAGGCTTGAAAGTAATAGCCAAGAATAAGAGATAAAGTAACATATAACTGAACACCCCCAAATCATGAATAAGGACCACAAAATAAAACAAAAGAGAGATTGAACTGATAGGAATTTTGTTAACGATAATTTCAAGTTTGCAACAAATGGCGAAATTTGAAGCAAAGAAGCATTAGAAATGCTAGCTACTAGTCCAAGGAGTAGAATACTTGCACCAAGACAAGAGGTATAAGGCAAGGGATCTTCCTCCCGATTTTTTGTTTTTTATCAACAATCTCAACAGACTACTGGATAAAGTAGTAAAGTACTAATGGTTGATCGTGAGGCATTAAGAGTGGAGAGAAACCAACCATGGTCTGTTGAGTTGAGAATGTTGATGAAAAACAAAGAAGTCATGGAGAACAAGAAAAAAGGGCTCTAAAGTTACCCATAATAACACAATTCTATACTGAGCCCAATTGGACACTTGGTTAAAGAATGACAATGAAGACCAAAAACCCTAAAATGATCCCAAAACTCATGACGAACAGATATAGTTCTAAAATTGTCCAATTACTCACTTTCCTACTTCACCACTAGTCATAAAAAAACCCTTCCCTTAGTCTCATAACCTACAAACAAGAACCACCTTCATTTACTGGAAGCAGATCCACTTTCTGAGGGAGTATTTCCAGTCATCTCTAGTTTAAACAAAGAAAAGTAACAATACAGTAAAAGAAAATTGTAATAGACGCAAATATAAGGGTAAACCACAAGTACGAACACATGGAGCCACAAATACTCGTAATCAAACTCAAAAATCCGTAGAAAGAAATGCAAGATGAACCACTAAGACAGTAAAAGCGACAATTCTAACTACAGAAAAGAAACGAATAACAAGCAGAAACCAACAATCGTTCATACCCCTACATTGAACAAAACAAAGCAATAACCACGCACATAATTTGCCACTCCTGCCTACTATAAGCAACCATACAAAGCATAAACTAGAGCTTTTTTTAATTAAAAAAATAAAAAATAAAGAAAAACGAACCTTGCTTATGCTTCTTAAATGAACCATTAGAATTGAAGGCAGCTTCGGGCCTCCCTCGCTTGCGCATATCCATTGAAGAGAAGCACAGATCGAGATCGAGAAAAGTAAATCGAAAAAAGAAAAGCAACGAGTGAACAAACGGTTGCAGAGATTAGAGGAAGGAAGGAAATGGAAAAAAAAAATTGAAAAGGGAAAGTAGTAGTAGTAGAAGAAGAAGAAGAAGAAGAAGAAGTGGAAAAAACCCTAACCCTAGTGTCGGAGGGTTATGGTGGATAAAGGGATATTGAGGTTTTTAAAAAAGCTATGGAGAAAAATTAGAGAGAGATTGGGAATTGGCGGAGAACGGTGAAGCCCGGAGGATATTAATAAAATATAAATAAATAAATAAATAAATAAATAAATAAATAAATAAATATTGTTATATATTAAAATCTCAAAATAATTGTGGGCGGATTTTGAAATTATTGTTTCAAATTGCCTAATTCTTGCCGTTGGGTTCCGCTTGCTCAAAATTTTCATTTCCTTCCGCCAACGCCAAATCTCATTTTGCTCTTCTTTTCTTTAGACCAAATTAGGTGAAGAGGCTTTTATCTTCTTTTTTTCTTACGCACACGCACTCTCTATTTTCTTACTCTTTTTTTTTCGTTTCTTAAGAAGAGAAACACTCTCTCTTTTGTTTTTTCTTTCTTTCTTTTTTTTTTTCTGTAATCCTTCTTTTTAGTTTTCTTTTCCTTCTTTACTTATTTCGAAACCATTTGACTTCCATCTCCCTATTTTTCTTCTTTTATAATTTCTTTATATTATTTATATTTTTCAAACAAATTTATTTCAATTTAAGAAAACTAATTTTAGAATTAGATTGTTTTTCTTTTAATACATTTTAATTTCAAAATTAGAGTAACCTTAACTAGTCAAAATAACTTTTAGAATGTATTCTGTAAACCCTCAATTTAAGAACCTTTCCAACTTGCAAAACTTGGTGAAATAAGAAGTTGAGTTCATAGAAAAGATGAAAAGGAAATTCTTTGGATATAAGTGATCAAGATAGGTTTCAAGTTATTTTTTTCAGTTTGTCGTCATTGGTTAGAAAGTTGGGCAAATAGTTTAGAATGAAGAAATGAACCAAGAAAAAGATAAAAACATGGCATTTTTGGATAATAATATTTGGTTTCACACGTAGGTAATTAATTGGAATTTAATAAAAAAAAAAAGAAAAGAAGAGAAAAAGGAAGTGAAAATATGAACATACATATACACATACATACACATAGAGATCATTTGGTGCTGATTTTCATTATATTTCTCTCCACCGTCAAATATTTTTCTATAAACATTTTCCTACATCTTTCATTATTTCTTTTTCAAAATTCAGAGGCAATTCAAGAGAGAGTTTGAAGAAAGAAGAAGAGGAAGTTTTCTCGAGTTTTGAGGTTGAAGGAGATGAAAAAAAAACTTGGAGAAAGCGGCAGCCATGGTAGAAGCTTGGTGTTCAAAGACCATCTCTGATTTTTATTTTGGTTTGAGAAACACAAGAGGAATTAAAAGGTGAGATTGGATTCATTTGAAAGTTAACTCAATTTCTAACAATTTTCGTGAAGAAAGCTTGAGCAAATTTTGAGGTTAAGGGGGTGATTTTTGAAGCAGAAAACAGGTTATTGATTTTTCACGCAATTCCGAAAAGCCTCTGGTGTTTCGAGTAGCCTAGAGTATACGAATGAAACTAGAAGCTCTATTTGTATGGTTGGAAAGCTTATTCAATTTTCTATCACTTTCATGAAAAACTTGTTAGTCAATTCTGACTCAAAATATGTTTAAATTTAAGAGAAAAGTAGGAGGTGCAGAGAATGCAATTTTGGAGTAACTATTTTTTGGGGGAATTATGGACAACTCTAGTGGGAATCTCATTTTCTCTTCTTCAAGTAAGTTGTAGAGAGTTCCAAAATAAAGAGTTTGATATAAACTATATTAAATTTGATAAAGTATTGAAGAAGTTATGAGTATTTGAAGTTTGCTTAATGAATGTCACGTGGTTAGATCTAAAGCTAACCCAATGTGCGGCACTTGGCTAAATAATACGTCCACATTAGCCAAGTAAGCCTTCAGGAGGTTAGTGCACCAAGCACTAAGGATGAATGCGCATAGAAGTATTTAAGATGTTTGATGGTCAAAAGAGAGTTTGGGAGGATGAGGGAGCTCGACTTAGCACTTCCTTGGAATTATTCCCTTTATTCTAAAAATGCTTGAATACAAATGGGATACAATAGGTTTGGTACCTTGCCAGGGGATTTTCCATTTGCAAAGGTACTTAGATGAGGCAAGGTTTGCCTTGGTTGGCTAGGACATGCCAAGTATCATGGTTGATTACAAATGGGCCCCCTTACTTCTATTTATAACCTTTATAACCGACCTAGGGGCTTAGAAGGTCGGTTAGGGACCTATCTAGAACATCTAAGGTGGTTTGGCCCTTTACAATTGACTCTAAAACATTTTGAACCTACCATGACACTTCTGACCGTCATCGTATCCTTTTGGACCGTCATGGAAGATTCTGGACGTGTCTAGATGGTGCTAGATTGGGCGTCTCCACTTGTGCCATATAGGCCTCTTGCACGCATTCCAACCCCATCTCGGGTGTTCGCAGGCCTTCTAGAGTCTTTTTGAGTCATCTCGTCTGTCATAAAAAGTTTTAGAGGCATCTAGGATCGTCTAGGTCTTGGGCAGACATGGGTGCGCATGCCTATCGTATACATGTTGGGCTACGCACATGGTGTTACATGCAATGTGGTTGTGGGGCGTGTTCATGGGCTGCACGCCGTGCGTCAGGGGCACACACGCGTAGTGTCATGCGTCATACACCTACGGCCTTTCTAGAGCATGTGTCATGCCTGATGAGTATTGGGCGACCGTCTGGTGGGCGTGCATGTTTGTCCGCGTGCATGCAAGGTTAGCCGCTTGGCCATGCGCAGGTGCCCGTGCGCATGGGTTGTGCTGGGTGCCTATAGTCGTGCCTATAGGCATTAGTCGTGCCATGGGGTTGTGCATGTAGGCATACATCTAGACTGTTGTGGGCATTCGACGTGGCACGCGTGCGGGGCCTATGAGTTGTCTTCGAGAGGCACACGCTAATGTCATAGGCGTGCGGTATGGCCACTCGTGGGCTGTCTTGGGGCTCTTCCATGCCCATCCTGAAGGAGCCGTGGGCACATAACGATGCAAATTTGGGGATGATTTTGGTGTCGTTTCACGGGACATCTTTGATTAGTTGGGGAATGCTCGATGGTTTAGTAAGATCGATCTGTGGTCCGAATATTACGAATTAAAATTCAAGGAAGGGGATGAGGCAAAGATAGTGTGTGTGACCAGGTACGGTGCTTATGAATTTCTACTTATGCCTTTTATCCTAACCAATGCACCAGCCACATTTTGCACGCTTATGAACAAGCTTTTCCAGCAATTTCTAGATCAGTTTGTTGTGGTGTATCTGGATGACATTGTTGTTTATAGCCGAACTTTGGAAGAACACTTCCACCATTTAAAACAAGTCTTCCAAGTACTCCACGACAATTAACTATTCATTAAGCTGAAGAAATGCTCGTTTGCCAAACAAGAGATCGAATTCCTTGGCCATTGGATTAAAGAAGGCAAATTAATGATGGACGAGACTAAGGTACCTGCTATTCAAGGATGGAAGGCCCCAACCAAGGTACCCGAATTACGATCTTTCCTAGGGTTCGTGAATTACTATCGAAGATTTATCAAGGGATACTCTAACATTGCTGCCTATCTCACAAACTTACTAAAGAAGAGCCAGTCATGGGATTGGACAGAAGAATACCAGCAAGTATTCAACAGATTAAAACAGGTTGTCTTAGAAGAACCCCTGATGGTATTGGCGGATCATACCAAACCATTTGAAGTACACACAGATGCCTCAGATTTTGCAATTGGGGGAGTCTCAATGCAAGGAGGCTATCCTATAGCGTATGAGAGTCGTAAGCTCAACGACACGGAATAATACTACACCATCCAGGAAAAAGAGATGACCGCTATTGTGCACTGCTTAAGGACCTAGAGACACTAACCTACTGGGCAGTATGTTTATGGTCATGACCAACAACATTGCCACGAGCTATTTCCAAACGCAGAAGAAGCTGACACCAAAGCATTATCTGAGAGTAAACGCTAGACAAAGAGAGTAAACACTTTGTTGGAGCATTATCTGAGGCATTATGTCAGTGTACACCAAAAAGATTGGGCAATCCTCCTAGACGTTGCCCAGTTCTCATATAATCTTCAACAAAGTGAGTTTACAGGCAATAGTCCCTTTGAAATAATAATGAACCAATAACCCAACATGGCAAGCACCCTGATTGCCTCATACAAAGGGCCGAACCCTTCTTTATACAAGTTTGCAAAAAAAATGGTACAATGAACGCAATGTATCCAAGGCATGTCTTGAGAAAACGACTTGAAGAATGAAGAAGTGGGTCGATAAAAGAAGAAGGTCGAAGGAATATAAGGCTGGAGAAAAGGTTTTGGTAAGACTCTTACCAAACCAATTTAAGTACCTACGGACGGTTCACAAGGGACTAGTTCAAAGATACGAAGGCCCATTCTCAATCTTAGAGAGAGTGGGTAAGGCGGCATATAGATTGGAACTACCTTCAAAGCTAAAGAGCCACAATGTCTTCCATGTGAGTATGCTAAAGCCCTTTCCCGAAGACATAGGGGATCTAAGTGTAACTGAAACCACTAATGCACCCAGAGGTGTAGTAACCAAATTTGACAAGAAAATTAAAGAAATTTTGGCCGAGAGGAAAATAAGAAAGAGAGTAGTTCCTAACTACATTGAGTACTTGATCGTGTGGGAAGGTTTGCCAGAGACGAAAGCTAGTTGGGAAGGAAAAGACACACTCTGGCAATTCTAGGAAGAAATTAGAAAATTCAAAGAAGGCACAATAGGAATGTTGCGAAATTGAATGGGGGAGGGTGTCACGCCAAAAAATAGACCCACAAAATTTTTTGAAATTAAGGCTCTTTAACATTGCTCAAGAGGAGCCAAGCGAGTCTTACACAGTTTAAAGACCCAAGGAAATAAGGCAAAGACACACCAAGATCGTGACATGACCATTATAGCCCACGGATGCACAACCCAGGCCAAGCGCGCACGGTCCTAGCATGGCACGAGCGCGCGTGCACGAGTGACACAGGAAAGCATGCACGACATTCGCGCACGTACGAACGGGAGATAGGCAAACGCGCACGGTACTCGCGAGTGCAACGAACAATATGTATGACAAACGCACACGCTTGGAAGACCTGAGATGCCTCTAGAAATTTGTAGAAGCTACGATAACGGACGACAAGCTCGATGATGAGCAGGACACGTCCACACCTAACAAACGTTACGGGAAGTCTTGCCCATGTCCCAAGCCCCTCCAGACGCACCTAGAAGCCTCTAAACCCTTCCATGACAGTCAAGAAGGCTCCTATGTCAGTCATGGTCTGTCATGAAAACACGAGAAGTGTCTAAATGAATTTTGTCGACCTTTTACGTCGGTTAAGGGGTCCAATGTCGGTCATATACTTGTATAAATACCTCTAAAGGGTCCCATTTGTAACCATCTTGGGAATTCTCAATAAAGCACTTGTATTCTCATTTCTCTCAAACTCTCACAATACTTTGCCTACTTTTTATCTTCTCTCAAGCCTTTTTCACTTCTAACAAGTCTTCAAAACCTCTTAAGGCTTACATTGGTGCTTCTCCACACATTTGTGTCGCACATTCGTTGAGTGAGAAAAATAACCATGTGACATGAAGCTGGAAATTTCTAGGAAGAGTATGAATTATGATTTTTTTTTGTTAAGTAGAATTCATGACCGCCATAGTTTGTATGTCATCTTAAATTATTATAGAAAGACAAGACTATCAAGGTTATGATGTTTGGTTTTGAATTGTTTAACAAATAAAGAGGAAATAAGTCAGGTTTACGAGCGAGGGAATCAACTAGGCAGTGAGTGGCACTTTGTTTCTAAAAGTCATTTATTAAGCATGATTTCAAGCTACATAGGCAATAGCTTGTGAGTGAAAAATAAATTTATTAAAGTGATTTCAAAGCATATTCTTGAGCTATTATTTATGTATGATTTGAATTAAATGTTTAATTTGTTTTATGAATGATTTCCAAAGCATGTGATTTCATTGAAGTATTTATTCAACTATGTTTTTTTATCGATAAATGTTTAAGGTTTATTTAAGCAATGAGTTTATCAAGGTATTATTGTTTTTCAAGGTTGTGTCATGCAAAAGAATTCTTAAAGCGTTTAAAGCATATGATTTCATAAATGTTTTCTTAGATCCAAGATGTCTCAAACGCGCCAAGGAATTTGAGGTAAGGACACTTACCTCCAAGCTTGGAGCTAAGGATGCCTACCTCACAGGAACAGAGATTGGGGATGCCCATCTTTGAAATTTGGAGTGGGTATTGAGTAGCCTCTACCTTCTCCCAGGAGTAGATACTTGGGATTCGAGCATGAAAACACAAGGATTTATGTTACTGTTTCCTAAATGCTTACTAGCTTACCAAGTTAAAGCATTCATGTTATTGTTTATGTTTATTATTTATAAGGTTCATGAAATAATGTTCTATTGCTAACTATTTCCTAAGGTCAGAGTTTTATGCTAAATTGCTTATAAAATCATGTTTTATAAAATTGTCATTCACTAAGTCTTTTGGCTCAACCTTTCAAAATGTTTTCCTTCTTTTCAGGTACAAATTGTGTAGCTCGGAATGCTAGGCTTACTATTATCGGGCCAATCAGAATTTAATTGTTAATGAGACTTGTTACAGGATAATGGGTTACTTTGCTAGAATTACAAATTATGGGGAATTTTATGGTTTTCATGAAAATAGAGATTGTTAAATATTTTATGTGAGATTATTTTGTTTATAAATGTCGTTTTACTAAATGGGTCGCATCTCAGTTTTGGTTAATGTTACTGTTTTTTACTTTTGTTTGCAAATTGTTTAAGGTTAGAAGTTAATAGTCAGCTAGTGTCGTTAAAAAAGGGAACGATGTCTGTTGATTTCATATTGTCTCTCGGGTTGAGAGTAGGTGATCCAAGAGGGGTGTGTCAATTTTAAATAGTTTTCAAAAGAATTTAAATAAAAATGGTTTAATGGCTAAAGTAGATAATCAATTATAATTAATGTGAAAGTACACCTTTTAATTATACATCAACAAAGTTAAATTAATTTGATCGAATTTTGAAATTTCATATTTATTATTTTGAGTTTATTTAATTCTTATAAGTATGATTAATTGATTTCTTTCATGATTTAATGGCTAAAATGGGTAACCAATTATAATTAACTCAAATACGGAGTACACACATTTATAATTATAGACTAAAACTAAGTTGATTTTATCCACCATAAATAGACTTAATTGATTATAACTATAATTATTCAAGAAAGTGCATCAAGATTAAAATAACTTAAAATAGTAAATATGACATGAAACGTGTCAAAACAAAAAGAAAGTAAATGATTTTGAAATTCCAAATGAGTAAAAAAGAAAAAAAAAAGAAAAAAAAGGTCATTGAATAATAAATAATAAATAAATTATAGAATATAAAGAAATTATAAAAGAAAAAAATAGAGAGAAGAAGTCAAATGGTTTGGAAAAAAGTTTAAAAAAAAACACTAAAACTAAAGAAAAGAAAACTAAAAAAAATGATTAAAACAAAAAACTAAACAAAACAAAATAAAAGAAAACAAAAGAGAGAGTGTTTCTCTCCTTAAAAAATAGAAAAAAGAAAAAAATAGAGAGTGCGTTACTTCACTCTACTACAAAAAACACAAGCCTGTTACCTAATTTGTTTTAAGGAATGTTGTAGTGAGTAGCCTTTTAAGAATATGATATATGAAGTTGTTCTATTCTCTCCACATATTGAATGCGAGATGGGCATACGATTTGGTTATTGTGCCTCTAATCCGTTTATAAATAATTTCATTGGTTTGTCAGTTAAAGGTTGTCATATCTCTGTAACTTGCAATTTGAGGAGACATGGTTATGCGATAAAAGGTGCTAACTATGCCTCTAGGTGAGGATTATATTATAAAAAGTGTACATCCTATCCATGTGTTGTTACTTCTAATGAGTCTGAGTTTAATACAAGTTTTCCTCTTGTTTGCCCTGTAAGCGAAGCAAGAAATTTCCTGGGTAAGTCAAGACCGAACACAGATAATTTCTTATCAATCTTAGTTATAACTCGTACTTTTAATTTCAAGTGGTATAATTCTATAAAGTATAAATGTAAATGTATTCTAATCTTATTATTTACACTAGAGATTCTATAGGAGGTGGGATGAAATGGAATGATTATGGAATGTGAACTAACTTGCATTAAAGAAAGATGTAGGAAAGTCTACGCGTTGTAGACGATACAAGCAATGTGTGATGCATTGATGTGATATAGATCGTTTAACCATCTTCTAATTAAGGCAGGCAACCTTTTGACGCCTAAACATAACACTTGTCCTCCTTTTGGGACACAAATGATGAAGATAAGCCACACGATATACATCTAGGTTTCCTTACTTATAAGCATCACATTTTCTCTCTAATTAACGAGAGTAAACTCTTGATGCCTAAACGACACACTTGTTCTCCTTTCGGGTCACAAATGTAACGCCCCAAAAATTAAGATAATTTTGGAGTTAATTATCTTAATTTTGTTTAATTAGATTTAATTTATTGGACGTTATTTTGAATTCATTTATTGAGAATTATTTGATTTACGTGGGAATTAAAATTAATTAAATATTTGTTGGATGAATATTTAATTAATTAGAGGTTTTGGCATGTAGTGTTTGTTGAGATTTTGTTTAAATGGTAGGTTAAGAGGATTAAGTAAAGTTGTGGATTTTTAGTGTTATTGAAGTTGAATTTAATTAAATAATTATGAATGTTATTTAATTAAATTGTGTGGTGGAAAGTTTGTTGGAGATTTAATAATTATATGTATATGTGGAAATATATATAATCATTATATTAAAGAAAAAGATAATTATATTTGTTGAAATATAATTATTTAAGGAAAAGATAAATAATAATTAATTATTGGAAGATAATTAATTATTTTTGGAGAAAGATAAATAATAATTAATTATTTCGAAGAAAGATAAATAATAATTATTATTGTTGAAGATAATTAATTATTCTGGAGAAAGATAAATAATAATTAATTATTGTAGAAGATAATTAATTATTTTGGAGAAAGATAAGTAATAATTAATTATTGTGGAAGATAATTAATTATTCTGCAGAAAGATAAATATTGATTATTGAGTGGAGTTGTTATGGTTAGGTTAAAATAATTCATGTTGGAAGTTATAAGTGATTTATTGGAAAAGATTTGATTGGTTAAATTAATTGAGAGTTTTAGTTAATTTGAGATTTTGGAGGGAAAAGTTGTTTTTGGTGGAATTGGATTTAATTTAGTATATATATATATATATATATATATATATAATTAATAATTTGGAAAAGTGAAGTTAATTATATGATGAAATATAATTATATTTGTTTGGAAAAGAAGATAACCCAAGAGAGATGGTTGATTTGATTGAACGAAAAAGATATATATTTATTTATAAGAGAGAATGATGGTTTAAATAAATATATATGTTTATTGTAGATTTTGTTGAGAGAAAAATAATAATAATAAACAAGTATTATTATTATTATTATTAATGGTTATAAATGTCTAAGATTTTGTACATTTAAGGCATTTATTTAGGAAAGATAATGGAAATAAAAATATATGTATATATTTGGTAAAAGGAAAAGGAAGATAAGTAAAAGAAAAAGATAATGGAAATAAAAATAATAAACAAATATATTATATATATATAATATCCTAAAAGGAAAAAGAAATAATAATAATAAATATTATTGTTATTATTTGGGTCTATAAATAGCATTGAAATGATTAAGTTAGAAAGTAAAGAAAAGAGAAAAAAATTCTTCATTTTCTTCTCTAAGATAACCTTCTGTCGCTACCGCCTCACCGTTTGTAGTTAAGATTGGTATCTTTGGAAAGCTTGAAGATTCAAAGTGATGAATTTTTCCATCAAGGATAAGAAGATTTTTCAACCCCCATCCGAGTAACCTTGGTAAGCCAAGGAAATTAAATTAATATTTTGGATCTTTTTGGAAGTTTTTAAAGGTTCAATTGACTAATTTTTTTATATTTAAATCTTAGATTTTTCCCAATCAAGGTTGAATTGGTTTCAACCCAATTTCATTAATTAAGATACTGAGTTTTCCTTTTATGATTAGGATCAAGTTAATTGTAGAATTTTTACAGTCAGCTAGGGAGTACTTTGTTTGACTAAAATCTCCAGGTAAGAGATTCTCCTACTAGACCTTCGAACTGAATTTGAGAGACTGCATGTAACTATGATTATGCATTGATGGTAGCTAAAATGCATAACTTGATGCTATTGATAATGATTGTCATTATATTGATGTTGATGTTGATGATGATGACTGATGTTATGTTATGACTAGTAGTATGTTGATGATGATGACTAGTAGTATGTTGAAGATGATAAATGAATTCAAAATAACGCCCAATAAATTAAATCTAATTAAACAAAATTAAGATAATTAACTCCAAAATTATCTTAATTTTTGGGGCGTTACAATCTTCCCTCCTTTAAGAAACTTTCGTCCTTGAAAGTTCTAATCTTTGAACAACTTGGGATTCCGGGCTCTCATGTTTTAATTAATAACAATTTCTACCAAACTCCATAATCTTTAATTTAATAAACACACCCATGTATATATATTTAATTAATTCAACACAAAACAACCGAATACATTCCTTAACTTCCAATTCCACTTAATGTAATACCCATACTAAATTCCTTAAACTTATGAGATGTTACAACAAATGATGGAGGCAAAATGCCAAAATGAAGTTTGTTTCTAAACTTCTTTCTGCGCATTTTTAGAGAGGTCTTTGCAACTTATACTCTTGAGTAGCTGGCGACTAGTGCTTAATTCATTCTCTCAAAGAGCATCAAGCGTTGGAATTAAGCTCAGGCTAAACACATTGAGATTTATAATTAAAGAACCCTTATCAAGTACATAACACAAACTTACTACTTATAACAATTCAACAAGATGAATAGTAAAGAGATGAGAGAATGACAATGAATAAATATACATTGCATTGATTAATGTAGGCCTCTTGGTTATGAGAATAATAACAGTCAAATAATACGTTAAAAAATACAAAATGGAAAGTCAAGAAGGATGTCGAGCCGCAAAATGCATTATTATGCATTCCTTGGCTCTTTTATAAGTTAGGGGAATGGTTTGTGAGCTTATCTCTCTAAGCCCTCAATCAGAAGTTGATAGGAGAAGAGGTGAAGGTGGGGAATTTCTACGGAAGGGAAGGGTTATAACACTTCCCTTCTATTTGCGCTCGAAAGAGAGTTTTTATATGGTGAAGTTGGAGATATTTATAGGCATATTTGGGCAACAAAATAATCATTCCCTGCTACATGTTGCCCTTATCTTATGCAGTTGTCAATGCAAAAAGTAATCATTTCATGTCACATCAACTTCAACTACCACTTTTGTCTTGTTGCGAATCATCGCCAAAAGGCCTCATGATTTGGATTGCTAAGCAGCTTCTTATCGCAAAGTCCTTGAATGCATTCTTTTGTGATTCACTTCATTTCTTCTTTTCATCATCCTGTGTCAAAAAATAATTAAAAACATAATTAATCAGGTATGATGACTTATGTAAGTTACATTCTCTTAACTTTATAAATTTGCAACAAAAGATACGTGATTTGGTCTTTTATCTTACGTTTTGACTTCATTGTTTTACCTAAAATGCCATAATAACTTGTCTTTCTATAAGTTATCAATATAGCAGATATAACACATTGTTTTAAAATTTTGCAAAGTTCTCACTTTTTAAAATACTCTTCATCTTAAATTTTTTATTATTCCCAAACTACCCTTCAATAACTTATATATTTTTCCATTTTTAATGCCATAATCATCCCTTATTTCATCTCCCACTTTTTAAGGCCCTAATCATTATTTTTCTTATAGGAAAAACAATTTGTTTCTTCAATAACGTATGTATTTCTTCTCTCCTTTTTAAAGCCCTAATCATCTTTTCTTATACAGGGAAAACGATTTATTCTTCCTTGTTCTGCTTCATCGATAGATTACAATTGGTGCCAGAAATTGGTAAGAGAGTTTTCATCATCGTTTTTTCCCTTCTTTTTTTTTGCAAATCACTCATGTGAAGATTTTTTAAGTTTTGTTTTGTTTATTGGTTTTGTAGTGGGTGTACTGCTATTATGCATCCATAGATTCTTCTCTTTTATATTGTATTAATCTTGATTTTAGGATTTCAATGTTACATTAATTGTAATATGAAATGTAACGGTTGTTGATTGGAGTAATTTAATTGACTTTATATTCAAGTGTAATATGAATTTCGAAAAAACAAATGCAAATTCATGTTTGGGAGGTCAAAATTAATCAAGATGGACAAAATGATAAAAAAATCAAAACGTTGACTTTTGACTTTACCTTAGTTGGTCAAATGACCATATTGTCTTTGGACTAAAGTTCGTAGGAAAATCCAACATTTTGTTGATCCCACTAACACTTAGTGGGACACGTGTTTACATGTGATGTAAACAACAGGTCCAATAAGATTAAGTGTTCTTTCATGCATTTTGCATGTAATGATTTTATAAAATTTGTTTGAAAATTCTTTTTGAAAGTTTTTGGAAAAATCTTAAGAAATTATTCATTTTTTTAAATTTTCTCACTTCTCTCACTTAACCAAATTGTTGGTTTCCTCTTCCTTTTTCCATCCTTCTCTCATTATTTCCTTCACTTAACGAGTCCCACAACCCGGTTCTAAGTTTGGAGAATAGTGGGTCAACACTAATGGTGGCCCCAGGTTCGTAATCATGAGGAGATTTCGAGGATTGGGAAGCTACGAAGGTAAGATTTTCTTCAACCCTAATTCATTTTTATTTGGATAGAATTAAGCATGTTAATCACTAAATAATTTAGTTGCATTTAGAGTAAATTTCGACCTATACTTTCGCTACACATGTCTCGTTTTTCCATCAATATTGTCTTGTACTAAACTCATAAACTCGTTCCTCCTAGCATCATAAAATGCACGAGGATAAAACTTATTTTGAAATGCTTTTCTAAACTCCTCCCATGAGACAAAACCTATTCCTCCAACTCTTACCTCATGAAGAGTCCACTAGTCTTCAGCATTGTCTTACAATAGAAATGTTGCTAACTTTACTTTTCTTTCTTCCCTGCACTCCACCACCCCAAAACATTTTTCGATCAAACTCAACCACTTCTCCGCGTCAACTAGGCTTGTTGTTCCTTCAAAAGTCGTTGCTCCCAACGCCTTTAGTCTTTTAATGCAAAACTTCTTTTCCGATTCCCTCGTTAGTCCATCTATCAATCTCTGTGCAACTCTATCATACAAGTTCTCTTCCGTGGAGCAACGACTAGAAGTGGAGGTCCCCCATCAGATTTTCTCCTTTTCTCCATTTGGACATTGCTCCAATTCCTTCCAGTAACTTATTTTTTTTTCAATTTATTTTCCTTTTGTTTTCTCTATCCATGGCTGTTGCTGTATGTATGTAATATATCTGGTGTTTAATTGTTGCTGTATGGATGTGGTGAGGTATAATTAGATCTTAGTTTGATTTTGTTTTCTTAATTTAGGCAATGTGATGCGCATTTTCCTATGATTTATGCATTTATTGTTTGGTTTTTTTTTTTTTTTTTTTGGCAATTTTATCTCCAAATTGATTGAGATATGGGATCTTATAACTTCTAGTTTAGTGAGTAAATTTTATCTTCAAGTTGATTGAGATTTGGGATCTTATACCTTCTGGTTTAGTGAGTGAATTTTATCTCCAAATTGAGTGGGTGGTTTTCGATTGTGTTTTGAGATCTTGAAAAAAGAATATGAGGATAGAGAAAATAATTACAGATTGTGCTTCTTCTTGTGGAGTCATCGATTGATTAGGACAATACGTGTGATTTGGCCTCTTTGCCTATCTCCAAAACAACTCAAATTACATGAATGCCATACTCCTTTTGCCTAACTCCAGAATAGTATGCCATACTCCTTGGCAACCTCCTCCTACAAAACACCATAAATCAAAATGGGAAAAGCAAAAAAATAATAAGAAGAAAAAGAAACAAAATTTTAGTAAATAAAGAAAGTGCTGCCACTTATTTTCATGACACCCAATTCATCATAATTGATGGAATAAATAATTCAGACGCTATTCTGATAGCCTCAGAAGAAGTCCTTTCAACAGGGAGGGGGTAGATGGTTGGATCAAGTTGATAGAACTCTTGGTATTGTAAGGTTGGATGAAGGCAAAGATAGATTAATTTGGCCTTTGAAGGTGGGGGAGTAATTTTTCAACAGCCAATTAGTGTCATTTGAACAAGTTCAAATGCTCCAACAAAGCAAGGGAGGATATTTTTGTGTATGCATTATGGCTCATAGAGGCTTAAATATGTCGAAGATACTACAAAGAAAGGGTAAAAAGTGGCTTCTCTTGCCTTTAGCTTGTATCTTTCATCCTTTCTTCTCAAATATATTTTGCTATTTATGAAAAAAACTAAATAATTAAAAAGAGAAATATATTCAAATAATACAAACTCCTAAAAGAGTAAAACATAAACATAGGAAAATAGTTGGGTCAAATTTTAAAAATAATAATACAAACAACACTAGGAAACCTTCAACTCAGCTAAATCAATTTATGAGTTGTCAAATTGTTATTGTTTTGCCTGTCACCATCCGTCGTCTTTTAAGCCACACCATTTTTTAAAGTTATATTATTAATAGAGGAACAATTTGTAAATTATAAATAGTATAATGCCATTGTTGTGTTTGTTGTTTTTATATATTGAGAATTTTTTTTACTATGGTTAGGTGTATGGTGATGTGAAACAGTTAAAGTACTGACATGTTCTACCCAAACACATACAATATAAACATAAGATTATTTGATAAACGTGCAACATACAACAAATTGCTAATATTATAACATTTTTGCTAATTTGAATGTAGATATTAAATAAAGAAGACACTAACTTTAAAGTAAGTTTTAACGTGTTAAAACATTAAAAATAGTGAGAATGTTAGCAGGGACATAATTAAATGCTTAGAAAGTGGTTTGTGTTTAGAATTATGAAGAGGAGTTAGAAGGTTGGCATAGACAACTTTTAGGAATGGTTTGTGGGAGAGTCCAAGCATTTTCAAGTGTTTGTGATAGTGTAAATTGCCCTCTTAATATCAATACAAATTTTTTATACCGTCGAAAAGCAACCTACCCAAAAATTTTGCCTCCCTTTATTTATAACTATAAATGCAAGTCAATTTGCACGAAGTTACAAACATGCCACTATTAGATTCATAATAATATTTCCACCAGTTCCTTTCCAATGCTCTAACACAAGATTGATACCTCTAGCGGTGTTTTGATGAAATCATGAGACACCAGTTTCCATTGGTCTACCATTTGAACAAAACTTAAGTTTGGTTTACTGCTCTCTAATTGAATCAATATAGTCATCTAGATATATCGGTTGGACCTCACTCAAATTAGCTTTTTATGCTGTCATGTTCTTTGGAAAGATTTAACTACATAATCGTTGATGTTATTGAAAATTGTTTCTTGCTCACCTTATTGCTTGAAAGCAAGGACCAACTTTATTGAAGATTTATATCTGTTCAGACAATTTGATTTTAGGCAGTAAACTTATGATCATTTTTTGGCCTTGAGAAAGATCTATATAATCTAAACCAACTATACACATGGATCTTTTTAAATAGATGCATCATTTCGACTCTTGTTATCTTCCCTCTAACATAAAGTTTATTTGGCCTACTCCATGAGAGATTTTAGATTCTATGTTTCTATTTGGACTTCATTATATTGAAAGCGATAAAATAGACACCGAATTACGTAGAAACTTGAGTACCGAAAGAAAAACCAAGATTTACTTTTCTTATTAATTTCTCATAGTCATGATACAAAGAGAGAAAATAAATAGAATACAACGTAAGATATACAAGGAAAGAATATTAGCGCAAGTTAGGACAAATCTCCCTATGGACCAAGTTCACTAACTCTGACACATTAACATGGCCTTTTTGTAGTCACTCGTTAGGTTCTTACTTCGATCCCCTTTTTTAGTTTGACTCCCTTTTTGTGATTTGTTGTTTTTTTAACGTTCACATATTCTTTCGTTTTTCCTTTCATTAAAATAATGTGTATGTATGTTGATGTAATTCAAAGTTGGATATTTTCCCTAATGAATTCTCTGCTAAATGTGGCTAAGAGAATGGGTATTTATTGAGGAATTTGAAAGGCTGTTATAGGTATATAGAGGGAGGTTTGTTACAAAGTAGTTAAACAGTTGGGGAGTTAGAGTAACTAATCAGTAAAGCTGATTAGTTTTGGCTATTAACTGTCTAATTAACTATCTTCTTACATCATATGTACACTCTGCTGCACATCATATTTTATTTAAGGATTTTGTATATTTGGAGATATGAGAGCCCAAACTTTTGGTATTGCAATTTTGAGTTGATCTTTGTGTAACTAAACACAGAGCTGTTTTCCAATCCCACCAATGCAATGTAGGATTGTTTCCAACATTGCTTATTAATTAACAAAGCTATATATAGTAAGGAAGTTTGAAATACTTTCATGTTTACACACTACATACATTGATGAAGGGATATTGGTTTTTATATCTTTGCGGTGTTTTGATTGATTAGTGCATCTTGGTATGGTGAAGTTTTTGTGTACCTAGGATACAATTTGGTTATGTGTTGGTTTTTTTTTAGGATATGGTTTTGTTTGTAGTAGCTAAGAGCTATATAGATGTCTATAAAAGTTCCTCATTCCTGGATTATCGAAGACTTTGACGATCGTTTTTAAAATTGTTGAATGGAAGTAACGCTACTAATTAAGACATTGAGGAAAAAAAAAGTGGGGTGGAGTAAAATGTGTCATTGAAAATAAAAAATATATAATTTTTTTATACAATTTTGTTTTTCTTGACATATTTTTCATGTCGTTAATTAACGACATATTTTTTGTGTTATTAAAAAATTTTCCTAAAAAAATTAATTATTCTCGTTTCGTTGGCAACGCTTTCCCTTCCTCTCGTAAACACTTTTGCAAAAACCCAGTTGTCGTCATCTCTCTCTCGCGAACGCTCTGAGGTTCATTAGAACGCAAAAATTTCCCTCTTGCAAGCGCTCCAGCCACCATTTGAAGGAGCTCACTAAACGCTTGCGAAAACCCTCACGTCCGCAGTGTTACACGTTTTCCCTTCCTCTCGTAAACATGCTAAGAAAACGTTCGTCCGGTGCTTTGATTTTAATGTTCCCTCCTCCTTCCGATGGTTTCTCCATCGTATCTTCTTAAGCACCACCTCTACAGTCACCCCTGTTTCTGGAATAGGATTAGATTCTGTCACATTATACCAAGGTATTTAATCTTTTAGAAATGGCATTGAATATTTATATGTTTCGGCTGATAAATTAAGAAAACCATTATGACTGTTTTCTGCTCAGGTCCATACGAAGGAGGAAAGCAAGACGCCACCTTATCCTTCAAGGACGAAGATTTCGTTAAAATTGCTTTGGGGAAGATGAATCCTCAGATTGCTTCCTTGAGGTATTTTAGGTCACTTTTATCATCATTATTTTGGGTTATGTTTCTGCATATTCTTCAAATTGCTTATTTTGAGTGAAATTAGCATGCCTTTGAAGTCAAGGATGTTTGTTATCACTTAGAATTGCTTTTCAAATTTGTCATAATGTTTAGTTTATGACTAAGAGCTGCATGAGTTAAGTGTGACACATTTTGATAGAAACGTTAATTAGATGCAGATTTTTTTAAAAATATTTACATCGAGATGTTTGTAAATTTTTCATTTTTTAGATATGCTACAACATTATGTTTGGAGTGATTATATTAATTACATGTGGTTTTTTTTTCTATATATTTTAAAAATTTTAGTCAACCAAATTTAGCCACTTTCCTAAGCATTTTGCTTTTCTTTGTGTTTTAGGAATAGTCGTCGAAATGCCGCACATTTGCAACGCCATCGAAATCAATTTCTGGTTACCTCTGTGAAGCTGTATTCCGCTGTTTATTGCTTCTTCTCACTCCCTCCTTTGTTCGGTTTGTTCTCCATTCATTCCGATTCGTTCCTTTCACTCTCTTTTCTCTCATTTGCATTCTTTGGCTTAAATTTGAGTTCTTTTATTGCTTTTTTGAATCCTCTGTTATTTTCTACTGTCCACTGCTACCATTCCTTGTAAATTTATCATCCAATTTAGTTTATCAATGTATGAACAGTAATAGAAGTATTATAGTTTTCTTGTCGAATCCAATAATTTCTTGCATTCTGATTGGAACATTTAGCGAGCTATATTACTATTGTGTACTCTTTTTGAGTTATTTGGTATTTAATTTTACTTGGCCGATGTCTATGAATACTTAGATTAGGAATTGAGTTGTTTAGAAAAGAAATTAGGAATTGAGAATGTGTGAATTATGTTCTTTTTCCTTTGTTGAATTCAATAACGAGTGAAGATTCCAACATCATACCTCGAAAGGGGATTATCAATGCCTTTAACCTATTGATATATTCTCAACTTGGATGGGGCATTAAACAGAGACAGAAAAGTGAGGAAGAGAAAATATGGAAAAAAGAAGAAGAAAGAGATGCTAAAAAAGAGAGGTGCAGTTGGCAAAGTTTTGAGGTGAAACTTTTGTTTGGAAAAGGTAACCATAGGAACCAACAACATGGACTAACTATTAGATTTATTAAGAGTACAATATTAAATTTGGACGTTTGATAATACAAGGACTAAATAAAAGAGGTTTCAAAGTTAAAGACCAAAATAGTATTTTTACCTATATTCCGATTTTAAGCAGATGGTGATGATGATTGGTTTGCAAGCATTCAAACATACAATGACGCTAAGCAATTTACCACATCTGCAAAGATACTAGAGTTCTCCAATGAGAACAGAACTCTAGTGGTCCAGTATTCTATCAAATTTGAACAGGAGATCAAATGTGGTGGCGGGTACCTTAAGCTTCATTCTTGTTTTGTCAACCAGACAAAATATGGTGGTGATACCCCTTACATGTCTGGTTGTCTCTTTGTTTGTCATTAACTTCAATGAATAAAACCTCGCGATGCTTAATGTTGTAATTGTTGGAATTGTTAGTTTTATTAAACAACACATGCATGCATGGTAATCAAGCAATCCTTAAACAGAGAATGAGAAGAAGGAAAAAGGAAATTCAAAGAATGCTTGGAGTCTTTACTTTTAGGCCACTCTCTTCCCTTCCTCCTTTTTTTACCTTAGCAATTGAAGCTTCTTCTGCCATCTTTCATTGTCCTCAATGAAATCCTTAAGGATTATGTTATTTGGTTGGTGAAAACCTCAAAGGGACTTTGTTCCAGAAGTGGACAAGCTAACTCTAAATGATAGGAAAATCTGATGCTTTACATTCCTGATGGAGTAAATTAAGGCTTGGAAGGTCGTTCTTGCTATTGTTTCAAGTCTACTTATCATCTCTTCACCCCAACCCAACTGTGATTACCTAAATACCAAACATCTCTCATTTTAGAAGCAATAAATGGGAGTAAAGACATTCAATGCCGTTGACATTAACCACTAAAACAAACAACTTTTCAGTGCTTTCTACAAATGTAATCCAGTGGAACCAAACTCTTGTCCTTTTGAGGTGATTTTCCATGGTGACTGGGTCAAGTTCTCTTAGTTCTTCGAGAGCTCATTTATACATCCAAAACGTATTATAATATATGACTATGAGGGGGAAATCAAAGGAACCTCTTTGAGATTAGAATTGTAAAGAAAAAGTAAGTGGGCCGTAACCAAAATAGAATGAATAATATCTAGATCTTTGACTTCTATCTTATGCATTGTGATCGAGGTCTGCTACACGTGTTGTCTTTTGTGATACTGACTTACAATAGACAAAAAGGAGACACCCATTTATCAAGGAAGAGAATAAGCTCTTAGACGTCCATACTGAGGCTAAATATTTTGTATATTAGGTTAAAGTTGTTATAAGATAGTTGTAAATAAAGACTCAAGAATTAATTATGAACCAAATACAACTCATTAAAACATAAATTAAAAAGGGATTAATTGATAATTTAGTCTAGTTAAGATCTTTATAGTATACCATGCATATTGGCACCTTGAATTGTGGGATTATGGTCCTTATACAGAATGGTTTGTGCTTGTTTCTGTTGTTGACTTTAAAAATGTTGTTATTACACAACTTGGGGTAGGGCAACATGATAAGCATGCTCTTTTATATAGAGCAGAATGGGCTAGAACTCATAGTGTGTTTCTCTCCATTTTGTTCTTTATCTCTGTCTTTGCCATATTGAGGATGAGCCGAAGAGGATATTATTTGAAAGAAGAAAAAGAATACTTGAAGTAATTACCATGAGAATACAACGGAAGTTATTGACCTTGTCGGTAAATAAGGGATTTTTCTTTTGTGTAAGAGATGGGGCAAGTGTTAGACTTCTAGTTCATTCATTTGATGTTATAACAGCTTTAACCTAATATATCATCCACTGCTATTTTCTCCCATTTACATTTTTAGGTGAAATTTGAGTTCTTTGATTGCTATTTTGAATCCTCTATTATTTTCTACTGTCCACTACTGTCATTCCTAGCAAATTTATAATCTAGTTTAGTTTATCAATGTATGAACACTAATAGAAGTATTATAGTTTTCATGTCGAATCCAATAATTTCTTGCATTTCTAATTGAAACATTTAGCGAGTTCTATTACTACTGTGTACTCTTCAAAGTATGTTCCTCTTCAATTCCTACACACAAATTCTCAACTTTATCCTAATTCATGCTATAAATGTAATAACAAACTTGCCTCGCCAACAAACACTTTCTAAAGATATTTTCATTCTATTCCACTTTCATTGTCAAGGCTTTAACTAACTAGTTTCTCCTATTTGACATTGATAGTGAAAGGTCATAAATGAAATTATGTTAAGTTTCATGATAGGGTGTGTGTATATATATATGGAAAGGTAAATCGATTATTTCATACCTATAAACTTGAGATGAAGATAAAGAAAATAGGCCAGAAATACACTACTATGTTTAATGTAAGGAAATTTTAGCACACAAGAGGCCTATTTCTCTCTAATGTCCATCTGTTGGTTTTAAAATAAGAACCAATAAATTCAGCTTGAGGTCGACAACATGAAACCATTTAAATTATTTTATTATCTTCCTCAATTTATAACCAGCTATGAATTTTGACTACCAATGGTAAATTTGAAACATTTAGGCATCACAATGGTTTTGAATTTTTCGATAACCATCTCTCAACTGATCTCACACCCTTCTGTTCCTGATTTTAAGAGCTGTTATTGTTCATTTTTATTGTTTTACAAAAGGTGCTTATGTCCATTGAACACATCTTTTTCTTTCCTTTTTTCAGTATTTTCTTTTCCCATCTCTCTCTCTCATTTCTAGCCACAAGTTATCTTACAGTAAAGTGTCGCAACAACGTTTACAAAGACAAGAAAATGAGGTTCAAAACTGAGATACATAACAATAGCAGACAATTTCTAATGTGTATTTTGTAAGACAGTAAGAGTGTCATAGCAACTTTTACATTTACGAGAAAATGACGCTAAAAAGTGAGATACATAAAAATAGCAGAAAGTTTCTAATGTGTGTAAGACAGAGTGTCACAGCAACTTTTTCAAAGACAAAAAAATGAGATAAAAGAGTAAGATACATATTGTTAGCAGACAATACTTAAAAATCATGTATAGTGTTTTACACCTCGACAGGTGATAGTCGATGTAAAGTTGTAAACCAACAAAATATAGATCATGCTCATAAGGAAATAGATAGAACAAGTTGCACCTTGCAAAGATAATGCATTAATATCATCTTGTTGTTTCGTGCACGGGTTTGCATGATGCACTGATAATTGATCCTTTTCCGTTCAAGTGTTATTTTTGGCTTGACGTTTAGATTGCTCTCGACCAAACCTTATTCTCTTGAGTTCTGACATCAATTTCTATTATTACTAAGAGTATTATTATCCCATGAAGTTGTGGATGATTGGAATTGATTGTACTTTTGTTTATAATAACTATTTTGAATGACTTATTTTGTTAGCATTTGTTCTGTAGTAATAAGATATCAACTTTGATATGATTTTTATCTTTATTTTCTTAATTTTCTAGCTGTACCTTCTTGAGGAAGAGACAATTCGTTTATTCTCACAGAGCTCAGGTGAATTCCCTTTTTATCTTATCATCAATCTGTAAAATTTTCATGGTGCATAATAGATGAAAATCATTTGTTCATATGTATTTTGTGTTACTTTTTCCCTCCACTTTTTGCATTCCCTTGTTAGATTCGTACCTGCGATTATAATGATAGATACACTTAAAACATTCTTGAAATTATCCTAATTTCTATCTGAAGCATATTCCTTATTTTATCTTAATACTGTATTCTTAAGTCCTTTAGTGACTATTATCGTCAGGTTTGCTCGGTAAAATTATAAAAAATAAAGTTGAACTTACATAGGAGTTCACCTCAATCCTTTCATGAGTCGATGGGAACTTGCATAGTGTTATTTTTGGCTTGACGGTCTAGTTTGGTAAAATTTGGCTTGTTTGGGAAAAGTTTGGTACTTTTTGCAGTCTCCTTAAGTATGTCATGAGTCGATGGGATTCTTGCAAAGGTAGGTACTGCTAATACTATGAGTTTGCATGTCATGTGTTGTCATAGTCATTTGGAATTATTTTCTTTTAGATCTTTTGTTTTGTTATATTGTTTAATGCATATTTGCGCCTTTGTATTTTTTCTTATATCAATCCATTTTATATTCGATCTTTTATCTCTTGTGCCTTTGTATTTTTATTAATATCAATTGATTTTGGACCGAGGTGTGATAAGTATGATAAGAAGTTCTCAACCTACTCGAGATGTTCATGTGTGTCCATTGACCCTTCAACCTCTAGTTCTTTTTTTTTTCTTTAAAGTAATACATAGTCTTCAATATAGATAGCTTTCGTTTGCAATACATGACCACCTTTTGATTTAAGCAATTTTTTTTACACTAATTTAAGCAATTACTTTAAGAGGATGCTTAGAGATATTCATTCATCAAAGATTTTACTATCCTCAAACTAAGACTCCTCCTTCTTTCTTAGATGTTTTGTGCTCTTGTCTAATGTGTCCCAACATATGATCAAGACCTAGTAGATGAATCATTTTCTTCTTTCTAAAGAATGTTGTAGACGCTAATCATTCTTGTGCATTGTTCTTTGTTCACTTTTTGTTTAGTCAAAATTTGTGGTGCTAAAAGTTCTTATAAAAAGATATCGTGGTGCCAGTGTAATATGATCTTTATAGCATTAGTATGGATCTATTACTTATACTCAGTAAGCTTATTAGTGTTGAGTGGTTATCAATTGAGTGAATTTGTGTGTGTGTGGTGGGTATGGGGTTGGGGTCGTGAAGAGGAATGCCTGGAATTTGAATGGTTAGCATACTCTTATTCTTTTTTTTTTCTTTAATACATTGTTTTCTCAATTTTCCACTCTAATTCTTTGTTTCTATCAAATTGGTGTTGGAGCACATTCATAATTGGGAATGGATTCAAAATTGAGGGGAAAATAGTTGAAACTTGGAAGTGTGTAGTCTGCCAGTATCCTATCAATTGCCTCATTTGTTTGGATGCAACTAAGGTTGAGTATGTTAATTTCAATACCTGGGTAAAGTTTCAAGTCTAATACAAGGAATTTTAATACATGAAACCAGTCTCTGAATATTGTCTTCACATGTTCATTAAATGTAATGGATTGGTTCCCAACAAGATCACAAATGATGTTATGATTTTTGTACAGCATTTCATCTGTTTCATATCCAAACAAACCAAGTTGTTGGAAACTAATCGTAAGTCTTAATGGACCAAAAGTAAGGAAGTTGGAGAACATGGAACACTCAAGGATTGAGATACCTGAAATCTAGTTTATCTTGCTTTTTCCTTGATATGCTAGATCTATTGCTCTATTAAAAATTTTGTCTTGATCATCACTTAGTTGAGCTCTGGCTGCATCTAATGATGCTAAAAGCAGATAACTAAGATTGGTGCTTGAAGAGTTTGTAAACATCCACAAACTCTTTCTCTGTCTACAAGATTCCCTGACCATGTGCAACATTAATGATTGTGTAAGAGAGCAAGGAACCTTGTAAGTCGATTGGGTCACCAAATAAGCTCCTTTTTATAGTGTAGAAAGAGGCAACTGAGGTTGAAACTCAAAGTGTGTCCCATGAGCCTCGTCAACAATCAAGGAAATTCTCTTAACATGACATATATGAAAAATTTCACTCAGGCTACTGCAGATGCCATGATAAGTAGATGAAGTAACAAACACTGCTGCTTTTTAACCTTCTATTTTTAAGTCCTTGATTGCTCTATCTACTTGTGAATACAATAAAGAATTTCACAAAGAGGTATTAGATTTGTTGAAATTGAGGGGAAAATAGTTCAACCGTTGGTTTTAGGTATTAGACTTGTTGGTTTCAGACGATATTTCTTTTTCTTTTTCTTTTTCTTTTTCTTTTTCTTTTTCTTTTTCTTTTGTTATCAAAGTCTTAAACAAAGAGGTTACATCTGGTGTTTAAATTAGTGTATGTTATGTTTCTCCTTAAAATTCCTTATTGTTCTTGTGCTATGAGTGAGGAAATGTATGTTGTTTATGTACTTACTGTTTGCTTGGTGAATATGAGCTTTGTTCTTTAATTTGATACGTGTATATGAGTTCGGTTTAGGGTGGTTTAACATACTAAAACAAAACTACTCAATACAGAACCTAAGTATCTTGTCCCTTTGATTGCAAACAAGTTTGATTAAGTTCTAACTTCTGAGATATATAAATCGTGCAATATCGTCTAATGGACAAATCATGGATGATAGAAAATAGGAGGTCTAAGTAGTATGAATTGGGAGTGGAAGCGTTCATTCAATTTGGTTTTCGTAATGGCAAAGATTTCCAGTACTATTAGGTGTCCATGTTTTAAATGTGGGAAACTATTGCTGCAGGACGAATCAACAGTTAGATATCATTGGGATCAATCAAAGCTATAAGATATGGCTTTGGCATGGCGACTCTTTTACATCAGAGAGTTCATGCAATCAACAGGCTTACATGAACGAAAAACGATCGACGACGATTTATTTCATAGGCTAAATATGGTTCAAAATGTTTGCGATCAATTTTCTAAAATACCTAATACGTTTGACAATATGTTCGATGATGCAAAGAAGCCTCTATTCTCTAGTTGTAAAAGATTTCACAAAGTTGTCAGCATTAGTTAGGCTATATAACTTGAAGGTTAGATTTGGACGGAGTAATGTTAGCTTCTTCGAACTACTAGTAACAATTAGCGAGTTCTTGCCTAAAAATAACGAAATGTCGGTATCCATGTATGAAGCAAAAAAAAAAAAAAAAAAAAAAAAAAAAACGCTTACTGCGTTGGGCCTTAGTTATCAAAAAATAGATGCATGCCCAAACGATTGCTGCTTGTATAGAAAAGATCTAACAGACATCAGTAGGTGTCCTAAATGTAATATTTAGAGGTGGAAGACAAGTAAGAACTTAAATGAAAAGATTAAGGGAATTGCAGCTAAACAGTTGTGGTATTTACCAATTGTTTAGAGGTTCTTAAGGATGTTCAAGAAGTTCGAACATGCAAAGAACTTGTGTTGGCATGCAAATGACAAGAAAGTAGATGGTGTGTTAAGGCATCCAACTGATACTCCATCTTGGAGGTTGGTAGACCATTTATGGCCAGATTTTGGGTTCAAACCGAGAAACCTCTGCTTGGGGTTGTCCACAGATGACATCAATCCATACGAAGATTTATCGACGAAATATAGTTGTTGGCCTCTGTGTGGTTGCTACAATATACAACCTTCCATCGGGCTATGTATGAGAAGGAAGTGTTTAATGTTCACTATGTTAATCTTAGAACCTAAGCAACCAGGATACGACATAAATGTCTACCTAGCACCTTTGATTGATGATCTCAAACTTAGGTGGGAAGAAGGTGTTCAATGTTTTAATGCACATAAAGAAGAATTTTTCACCCTACGAGTTGTTTTACTGTGGATTATCAATGATTTTCCTACATACGGTAACTTGTCTGGATGTAGCATGAAGGGGTATAAGGCTTGTCTAATATGTGGGAAGGAGACTTCTTTTATAAGACTACCACATGCGAAGAAAAATGCATACATGGGACATAGAAAATACTTACCAAGATATCACCCTTATAGAAGACAAAAGAAAGCATTTGATGGTAATCAGAAGCACGAGAGACCTCCTCTCCCTTTATCAGGTGAGGCAGTCTATAATAGACTTAAGGACAAGACTTTTCCATGTGGTAAAAAGTCCAGTAGGAGGTTGAATGAAAATATTTCGAACGACTACTGGAAAAGGATTTATGCATTCTATAAGTCAGTGTACTAGAAAAAATTTCATGTAAGACACTATCTTGATGTTAAACATATTGAGGAATGTATTAATGAATATAATTGGTACACTGCTTGACATACCAGGGAAGAGTAAGGATGGACTGAGTTCTAGACTTGATTTGGTAAAAAAGAACATTCGACCCAAGTTGGCCCTTGTATCCGATGGAAGTAGAACTTACATACCTGCAGCATGTTATACACTGTCAAGGGAGCAGAAGGTCTCTATTTGCAGAACTTTGTCTGATCTTAAGGTTCCAGACGGTTATTCATCGAATTTCAGAAGTTTTATATCTTTAGAGAACCTAACGCTCTCTGGTCTTAAATCATATGATTGTCATGTTCTAATACAACAACTGCTCCCAATTGCAATATGTGGAGTTTTACCTAATAATGTTAGACTAGCTATAACTAGATTTTGTTCTTTTTTTAACGTTATTTGCTCCAAGACTTTGCAAATATCAGATCTAGATAAATTGTAGCAAGACGTTATTGAAACATTATGTTTGCTTGAAAAGTACTTTCCACCATCATTTTTCACCATTATCGTACATCTATACATCCACCTTATGCTAGAGGCAAAAATTTGTGGATCCATATACCTATGGTGGATGTACCCATTTGAAAAATATATAAAAGTGCTGAAAAGTTATGTCCATAATAGAAATTGTCTGGAAGGGTCGATCGCAGAAGCACACATATGTGAGGAAGCCGTTGAATTCTGTTTTGAGTTTCTATCTAGGCTTGACCAATGGAATAGGTTCATTTAAGTCTCGAGAGGAAGGTCAAATCGAAAGACTGTTATCTGCAGGATCGTCTATTACACCTAGTCAATTTCTACCAAAACAAGCCCATCTACACATATTATAAAACATTGAAGAAGTTCAGTCGTATAGAGAGTAGGATTCATTACCTTTGACCTGACATTTTTCTCTTATCTACATTCTTTTAAATAAATGGTACTCACTACTTTGATGACGACTAGCCTTACATAAACGACATATGGAAATCTTGAAATCCACAAAGGGTGAGAATTGAGAAGAAGAGAAGAAATCAATGAAACGCAAGAGGAGGGCATGTAAGAACTCAGTGATAGAAATTTGTTTGGCGATTAACATCACCAGGTGATATATCACACCATCACGTGAAGAGATTCACTAGAAGACAAGAATGGTAGTTGGAGTTGATGTGACTTGACACTACTATTTTTAGCGCCGACATGCACAAAAAAAGTAGAAGCTTCTCACCTAAAGCAGCCTATATAAAGCTTCTATCTATACCAAGAAGAAGTGAGGTTAGAAGTCTGAATTGACCAGGCTGAAGGTCTGAAAGGACTAGATTGGAGGTCTGAATAGACCAAAACCTAAAGAGCTCCATGAGAGTTAGAGGAAGAGACTAGCTCCTCCATCTTTTATAGAAGTTCTTCCTTCTCCCTTCTACACTAGTCAACCTCTGAGTGAGAGCTTAGATAGAGACTAGAGAAAAGAAACCACCATCTTCTCAACCTAACTTATAAAAAAGCCAAAGAATGCAACCCAATGCATTATACGACTCGTCATATATCTTTTCTTTCCATTTTTGTACTTTATGATGTATGGTATGAATGTTCTTCATTTCATTGTCAAAAGGTCTGCATTGTCAATACACTGCATTTTAGTCCATTGTCTCTCTTCCATTCCCTTACTATTCATCTTGTTAATGTTTTTAAGTAGTTTAAAGTTGATGTCTGATACTTAATAAGGATCCTTTAGTTATAAGTCTCATTGTGTTTAGTTGAGCTTAACTTAAGCACTCATCCAGTGTTGGTCACTAACTGATCGAGAGAGTAATTAGCAAGGACGTGGCTAAACACGTAAGGAAGGAGTTTGGAAACAAACTCCCGGCTGGTGTTTTGACTTACATCATTTGTGTCCCAAAGGGTGAACAAGTGTGATGATTAGGCGTCAAAAGGCCGCTCACTATAAATAAGAGAGTCAATGCGATGCTTATAAACAAGGAAGTCTAGATGTATATCCCTTGACTTATCTTTACTATTTATGTCCTAAAAGTAGAATAAGTGTTGTGTTTAGGCATCGAGAGGTTGCTCGCCTTAAATATAAGATGGTCAAGAGATCTATATCATATCGAGGATAAGTCGTACAACTTAGAGCACCTAGAATACTAAGGGGCCGTCTGAAGGAAGGGTTGGGTTATGGAGGGTTAGGGTTATGATAAACCTAGTGTTATGATAAACCTAGGATTATGATAAGATGTGTTTGGGGGAAGAGTTATGGAGGAAGTGTTATGATAAAATGTGTTTGGGGGAAGGTTATGAAGGAAGTGTTGTGATAATGTTTTGATAAGATGTGTTTGGGAGAAGGGTTACGTGGGTAGGGTTATGATAGATTAAGGAAGAGTTGAAGAAGAGTTAAGGAAAAGTTGAAGAAGTGTTGAAGAATGATTGAGGAAAAGTTGAAGAAGGGTTAAGAAGTGTTGAAGAAGGGTTTGAGGAAGGGTTAAGGGGCTAAAACTAGGGTTACATAATCGTTCCCCCAAACGAGGGTTGGATTACATAACCCTTCCCCCAGACGAGGGTTGGATTACATAACCCTAACCCCCATAACCCAACCCTTCCCCAAAACGCCCCCTAAGACTTTCCTTTATCTTTCTTAATGCAAGTTAGTCCATTTTCCATAATCATACCATTTTCTGTCTCCTTCTATAGAATCTCTAGTGTAAATAGTAGTTGTAATACACACATACATATTTTATTGTATGAATATTGTATACCACCTGGATAAGAAGTAGATCTTATCTTATTAAAATCTTATCAGATAAGGGGTCATGTCCTATCTGATTCGATTTTATCTTTTAATTTTTCAAATTTCAATTGTGTTTGAAATTCGAGGTCTATAAATAGACTTCCATGATAATGCAAAGCACATCGCGAAATATTATTGAGCTCTAAAATACCAAGCTCCTAATATTCCGACTGCTTTCTTCTTGTAATCTAACGATCCTAGTTCTCTTTGCGGTTAGCATTGAGCAATTGGTATCAGAACCATCAATAAAAGTTCAAATTCCTTTCAATTCGTTTTCAAATTTCATTTTCGGGGGAGGAGTTAGATAAATTTTAGTTCTCTTCAATAAATTTTATTCTTCAAATTTTGTTAAATTCAAGAGATTCAATTTCGAAGATCTAGATTCTACGTTCGTGTCTAAGTTTGTGGTCCCGACAGTAAGACGCAAGGAAATGCGGTGAGACCGTTGGTCAGCAGTAATCCGTCTTAGCACATACATGTATAGATTCTTGATCGAAGAAATTTTATTTCTAGATTTAATAAAATTTTAAAAAATAAATATTTAAAGTATGATAATTTAAATTTTCAAATATCTAATTTCCTGAAAAAAATTATCCTCTAAATCTTCTTCAAAAGATCTTACTTAAAAAGAAATTGAAGAGCAACATACTGCTTCTTCTAGTGAAGGTGATGTGACAAATGAATCAATTCGTATTGCAAAAGTAGAAAATGATTTTCTCAATTGGGGAATTCAAAACAATTTATTTTCAACATACTTTCAATTTCAAAGAAAATCTTTGTGTAAAAATTGTTGAAAGAAGAATTCCAGTTTATGAAAAATTTGATTCCATACAATTATTTCCAAGAAATGATATTAAAAAACATTAAAAAGAATTTTCATTTCTTCATATAGAAGTTGTCCAAGTAGCTTTAATTCCAATGTTTAGATCCGAACTAGATACACCAGTCTTAGCAATTTTACGCGATAAATGCCACAGATTTTTCAAATTCTTTATTAGGAATAATTAATCAAATTTGGCCAATGACCCTGTATATTTTAATTGTTTTTCAAATTTTATGGTGTCTCTTGATGACTCACGTATTCTTAAAACCTTGAGCTTAGATATTACTGGCCAAGGATTAAATTTTGAAGAAGGAGTTAAAAAATTAACCCTTGTTTATAAAGTTACTTATAAAGTTTTGACTATTACCATGCATCCAAAAACTTTATTGTCTTCAACAAAAGGAAAAACTATGTAGAAACAAATCTCAATAAATCATCTGTTAGTGTTCCAAAACTCCTTTCTTGGGACGAAGTTACAAAAAATCTTCGATGGGTTTTAAACAACGCTTTTATCCCTCAAAAGAAAGAAAAAGAAGTCTGTCATATCATTGAGCATCCTAATGGGAAGGTTGAAATCAAATTTGAAAACGAATCACCTAGGTTCCTTGTTGTTAAAGAAATACCTCTCTCCTCATTAACTTTTCCCATCAAATCATCTTTTTATCTTCCCAAAACAATGTATATCCTTAATAATTATATTATTTCATAATATAATTATTTTAACTTCAAATTCAATTAATTATATAATTATATATATATAATTAATCATAATTCTCTCAAATACAATTCTCCCAACTCCATCAAATATAAATCAACCAAATTCCAACTAATTAATTAAATATTTTCCCATGAATATCTAATTAAGTTTGATTTTTACAAAATCAAACAACTCTATAATTAAATCAAATAATGCCCAAAATAAATTCCACAAGCTTACAATTAAGCTTAAGGTAATTAAATTAAAAATTACCTTTGGAGCGTTACAATCTTCCCTCCTTTGAGAAACTTTCGCCCTCGAAAGTTTTAATCCTCGAACAGCTCGAGATACTACGTTCTCATGTCGTCCTCTCTCTCCCATGTGGCCTCTTTAGCTCCGTAATTTCGCCAATGAACTTTGACCAATGCAATTCCTCTATTGAGGAGCATCTTGACCTCTCTTGCCAAAATCTCAACGGGTTGCTCCTCATAGCTCAGTTCTCATTAATTAGCAACGGTTTAAAGTCAACTACATGCGTCGGGTCTACTACATACTTTCTTAATATAGAGACATGGAATACATCATGGACTGCAAAAAAGGATGAAGGCAACGCGAAACGATAAGCTATGGGACCAATTCGCTCATGTATCTCAAATGGCCCTACGAAACGCGTTCCTACAATTTATTTTATTCAGGCAACTCCTTTGCTTTCATACTATTTTTCTTTTAATGAAATTTTGTATTTGAATAGTGGACTTTTTATTTATTTATTTTTTTTAGTTTCTTATGGATTTTTACTACTTCAAAAACCATTCTCACAAAGGACTCAAGAGCAGAACAGGTAATTGAATTACAGTATTACGCTACAATCCTTTTATCTTTATTTTTCTTTTTTTCTTGATAATGTTATATAAGCATAATATACTTTTATTATACATAACAGTGCAATGTCTTCCTTCTCTTTTAGTTTGAGTTGTCAGTGTACCTTGGAGGTAAATTGAGACTTCCTACTATTACACTCTCATGTATAACCTTTCTTTCCTTAATTAAATTGGCTATCAGTTTTTTAATTAAAGTGATATTGCTAGTTTTTATATTTATATTGTGATAATAACATTTTATTTTATTCATTTGTTAATAAGGGCAAAGAAACAATCATCAAGATATATGACGGCAAGTTCGAATGAGTTACTTGAACCTGTATCAAACTTTGATAACTTGTTGATGTTTAAGTAATTTTGGTTACAAGTTTATTATTTTTATTTTATTAATGATATTGAACAAATTTTGTACGAAGTTGTTGATACATTTTGATTTTGTTCAATGTTATAATATTTGTGATTATTGGTATTTTGTAGAAGTTGTTGTATAGTTGTATGTATGTGGATTTTTCATATTTTGACGTTTTTGTAATTTAACATTTGATTAGATGAGGTCGTATATATGGGAGGGTCGTAATGACCCTTTTTAAAAAAAAAATTGTTATAGTTGATGGTTAAGAAACAACAACAAAAGAGTTTAGTTGATGGTGCAAAACTGTTAATTAATATAAGGATAATACTTGATGGACAAAACATGTCAATGAAAATGGATATCTTGGGACTTTTCCATATTGTTGAGGGGCAAAAGATGATAAAGTTTCCTTTTTTTATGGTCCAAACCATCAAGAAAAAGTTTTTGATGATTTGGTCTGGCTAGGTTTCTTGATGAGTTTTTTACTATACTTGATGGACAAAAAACATCAAATTCCCCTCTCTTGATGGCTCATACCATCAAGAAATGGTTTTTTATGACATATTATGACTAGTTTTCTTGATGGATGGGCTTTCTTGATGTCTGCCTACTTGATGGACAATGACCATCAAGATAAACAATTTTTTACATGTTTTGCACATAAAAAAGGTTAAACTTGTAGTAGTGACCACACATCGATGACTTGTTTGACCAGTTAAAGGGAGCAGCAGTGTTCTCTAAGATTGATTTAAGCTTAGGATACCATCAGTTAAAGCTTAGGGAATCAGATATTCCTAAGACAACATTGGGAACGAGGTATGGGCACTATGAGTTTTTAGTGATGTCATTCGGTTTAACGAATACACCAACAGTTTTTATGAACCTCATGAACATGATTTTTCATTAGTATTTAGATCATTTTGTAATAGTGTTCATCGATGATATACTAGTTTACTCAATTGAAAGAAAGCCCATGAGGAACATCTGAGGATTGTTCTACATACACGGCGTGATAAACAGTTGTATGTCAAGTTCAGCAAATGTAGGTTCTGGCTGAATCAGGTAGTGTTCTTAGGGCATGTAGTTTTAGGGGACGGAGTTAGTGTTGATCTGCAGAAAATGGAAACTATTGTCAATTGGGAGAGACCAGCTAGTGCGACAGAAGCATGTAGTTTTCTAGGCCTGGCAGGATACTAGAGGCGTTTTGTTGAGGATTTCTCTCGATTAGCATTACCCTTGACAGATTTGACAAGAAAAAATGCTAAGTTTGAATGGTCGAATAAATGCGAATAGAGTTTCCAGGAGCTAAAGAAGAGATTAGTCACAACACCTATCCTGACACTTCCTATAATAAAGAAGGAGTACATGATTTATTGTGATGCCTCGAAGCAAGGATTAGGTTGTGTAATCATGCAGGAAGGTAAAGTAATAGTTTATGCTTCAAGGTAGTTAAAGAAGCACGAGCGTAATTACCCTACTCATGATCTTGAATTAACAACGATAGTTTTAGCATTGAAAATCTGGAGACATTATTTGTTTGGTGAGAAGGGCCACATTTTTACAAATCATAAGAGTTTGAAGTATATCTTTGATCAGAAATAGCTGAATTTAGGACAACGGCAATGGCTAGAACTTATTAAAGACTATGATTGTATCATAAAATACCATATGGGAAAGGCTAATGTAATAGTAGATACATTAAGTAGGAAGTTGAGACTTCTGAAGAGTACCTTATGTGGTATTCGAGCAACTTTGCTAAGTGAGTTAAGAGGCTTCAAGGCGGTTGTGACTACAGAGAGTTTAGAGTCTTTTAGCTCAATTTCAAATTCAATCTTCTCTAGTAGCAAAGATTGTGAGACGATAGCAAGAGGATAGTTATAGAAGATGCTTGAAAAGTCAAAGCAAGGCCTAAATGTTGAATTTGAGTTGAGAGCAGACGAAGTCATAGTTAAGTAGGGAAGACTATGTGTTCCGAGTATTAGTGAGCTTGAGGATGTTATAGTAGTGGAAGTTCACAGTTTCGCTTACACTATGCATCTAAGAAGCACAAAGATGTACAGAACTCTAACAAAGATTTACTGGTGCCCCGATATGAAGCGAGAGATAGCCGAATATGTTGATAAATGTTTGATTTACCTACAGGTTAAACTAGTGAGACAGAGGCCAGGAGGACTCCTTAACCCTTTGTTAGTGCCAGAGTGAAAGTGAGAACATATTACTATAGATTTTCTATTTGGGTTACCTCGTACTTCTAGGAAACGTGATGGTATATAAGTAATAGTAGACAGATTCACCAATACAACACCATTTATACAGATCAAAGTGACGTCTACACTAGATCAACTAGTTAAACTATACATCGATATGATTCTGAGTCAGTATGGAGTACCAGTGTCAGTTTCAGACAGGGATCCCAAGTTTACTTCTAGGTTTTGGCCTAGTTTGCAGAAAGCATTGGGAACAAAGTTGAAGTTTAGTATAACTTTTCATCCCTAAACAGATAGTCAATCAGAGAGAACCATCCTAAACTTAAAGGACATGTTGAGAGCATGTGTCCTTCAGTTTAAAGGAAGTTGGGATACCCACTTATCACTTATGGAGTTCGCTTGCAATAACAGTTATCAGTCTAGTATCGCCAAGGCTCCATTTAAGGCTTTGTATGGTAGACCATGCAATTCATTCATAGAAAGTTAGTTGGTCCTAAATCCATCCTGATCCGAAAAACAATATGTTGATTAGAGAAAACCTGAAAATAACTCAAGATCGACAGAAGAGCTATGCAGATAAGCAACGAAAAGGTTGGAGATCAAGTTTTCTTGAAGATATCTCCGTGGAAAGGTGTTCTTCGCTTTGGGAGAAAAGGATAGTTGAATCCTACATATATTGGTCTATACAAAATAACATAATAAGTTAGGCCTGCAGCCTATAGACTTGGGTTGCCAGTAAAACTTACTCGAATACATGATGTTTTTCATGTATCCATGTTGAGGAAACATATTCCAGAACAATCACATGTGTTGCAAGCGTAACCGATGGACCTTAAAGAAGACTTGAGTTATGAGAAGGAAGCGATTCAAATCCTCAACAGAAAAGAACAAATTTTGAAAAACAAGACGATCATACTCGTGAAAATTTTTCGGAGACATCACGGAATAAAGGAGGCAACCTGGAAATCAGAATATCAGATAAGGAGGAGTTACCTGACACTCTTCACCTAAGGACTTCCAAATTTCAAATTTCGAGGAAGAAATTTCCTAAAGGGGAGGTAAGTTGTAAACTCGAGATTTTCTTTGGATTCTTTGCTATTGTCGTATAATATAGAAAGGAAGCATGAGAAAATTCTGATATTAAATTACTGTTTTTCGAAGAATCATTCAGATCACAGTTTGGTGTGTGAAATCGTGAAGCCTCTGGTTTTTCAAGTTTTCCAAATCGTATAGAGGGAGCTAGAAGCTTTATTAGGTATAGTTGAAAAGCTTATGAAATATGAAGAAATCGTGAGCCAAAAATGACATGAAGTAAGCTTAATTTCAAGAGCAAGTCAGGGGTTAGCAAAATACTCGATTTTGGACTACCTTTGTTTCGGGCCATTTTCAATCTAATGGGAATCTCATTTTCTTTCCTTCAAGTAAATTGTAGAGGAGTTTAAAATGAAGAGTTTGATATAAAGTACATTAATTTTGATGAAGTATTGAAAAAGTTATGAATGTTTGAAGATAAGTTGTTGAATCTGGAAAATTTTGGGGAAATAGGTGAAATATTTCTATATGTCTAAGTTTGGAATTGTTGAATGTCATCTTTTGCGCGTCATCTTAGATTAGTATAAAGATACAAGACTATATAAGGTTTTAACGCTCGATTTTGGTTTGTTTAGCAGACCAAGAGAAAATAAGTTGAGTCTGCACACCAGGAAACAAGCAGGGCTGTGAATGAAACAGATTTCAAAACTAATTTCTAAACTGTTATTTATGGTTGTGTTTCTATGTTTGAATCTGATTTTATGAATAACACATGATTTCTATGAATGGTTTCAAGCATAAGTTTCAAGCTTAAGTTTTATTATGAAATTTATATATAAGCACGTTATTATCGTTTTTTTGAAAAGTAGTTGAAACAATATCATTTTAAGCAAGTATTGTTTTTAGATTTTCAGTTTTCCACGAACAATCTAAGTAAGCTTGAGTTTTACAAAAGATAAAGATAGCATGCATGTTTTTATGTTTTCATACGACTTCCTAAGATTTCTGTTAACTACATGATCGAGATATTGAGCCCAAGGCTATATGATACCATGTGCACACAAGTTAGATTTCGTTGTTGATATTGAGTGTACTCCATAACAACGATGTTGTTGTGAGTGTTAGGCGGGCCCCATTACAACAAAAACAATAAGAGTGTTGTGCGAGCCCCACTACATCTAGAGCTAGTAAATGTTGGTTGTACCGGACGTGTCTTACACAACGTAGATTTGTCATGTTAGTTAAAATATTTTGATATACTCGATATGTCTTGCTAGATTTCAATGATGTACATGCTGAGTATTTGAGAAAACTATTATTATTATTATACGTTTATATTTACAGCTTGATTAAACATAGTTATATGTGTAAAGTTTTCACGAGCTCTGATCTCTAGATTTACAGTTTTAAATTGAGTCACTCACTAAGCTTTATAATTTACCCTTCCAAAATGTTTTCCTACTTTCCAAGTAGAGATTAAGCTCCCGATGCCTAATAGATTGCCTTAGTCTGCTGAAAGCTCCCAGATCGATTGTCAATACGTGGTTGGAGTTGTACATAGAGTCTGTTTTGTGTTGTATGTCTTTATAAGATATAGATACTCTACAGTTTGCGTAAACTCTAGGTGTTGCGATTGTGTAAATCTTTGTTGGACATTTTTTTGGTTATGGTGTCTCCATCAAGTTTATTTGTTAAATCAGTTGTTTCAAGGCTGCACTTCATCTATGATTGGTCTAGGTTCCGCTATATTGTGTTCATGTAAAATAGTTTGTATACAAGATTAGCATGTTCATCAAGTTCAACAGTTCAATAGAGTCAACATGTATCGTTAAGAGGAGAGTGATGTCAGTCGACTTCACATCATCTTTCGGACTAAGCTAGTAGGTAATTCGAGATAGGGTGTGACACCAAGAGACTTCTCAAACCAAACTCTGACTTTGTGTTAGAAAGCTAGACCTCATTGATATTTACATCCTAACTTGAGGAGTGTTAGAATTTGTGGGCTTCGCCCTTAGGGTTTTTTATGGAATTGTTACTTATGAAAAGTTTACCATAAATCTTTCTTTTCCTTTTTTCTTTTGCCCTTGTGTATTCTATTTAATCTCCCTCATTGTATCTTTGTAATTCATTAGAAAATAATAAAATAATAATATTGTAGTTTTTCTCTCGATACTCGAGTTTCCATGTAAGCCTTAGTTTCGTGTTTATTACTTTCAATGTATATGTACATATATATGTATAACCATCGAAGATGATTGTAAATAAAAAAGCTTACTTAGATGCTCCAAGAATTTAAAAAAGAAAGATGTCAAAAGTCTAAAAAAGAAAGATGTCAAAAGTATCAAACACACCTCCTTTAATAGAGAAAGTATAGGAGGCTGCTACAATGTAGTAGTTTTACCATGTTAAATGCAAGAAGCAAAAAAAGTACTTGAATTTTGTAGCAATGATAGGTCCATACAAATTTACATTTTTATTATATTATCGTTGGATGATATCTTATTTTTCTGTGGTATCTAAAAGTGTTCGGGCCAGTTTAATCTCACACAATTTCACTCATTTGAGTGTAAAGAAAACTCATAGGATATTAAATTCTAGGTAGATGACTACTAACTACCGTTAGTCCTTATCAAAGTTATGCCGCAAGACCAATTCATAATAGTTTCAAGTGAATTATTTTACACAACCATGAAAAAAAAATGACCAAAACAAATGGGGTTATCCAAAAATGAAAAATATTTGATTTCTAGTAGGCCATGAATTGTCAGAACATATATACAAACAAGGCTTGCAATTGCAACAGACAAATCTCCAGATGTATCCTTCCTCTATGTGAACATATTCAGAAAGCTCAATCCTCTGTCTGTTAAATAAGTACCACAACATATATAGAATCTGGACGTACATTTAGAAACCTAGATGTCCATAATATGCTGCCATGCATAAATAGAAAAACTACCGTAAATACTAAAAATAAGTGCAACCATAGACTTGAGCATTGATAGAATGAGAGATATAATGCTCAGCCACAAAAGCACATAAGATATACCTTAGGAGAAAGAAGTAGTACGAATCATAGGGTTCTATCATGAGGGTAGCATTCTAACTCCCTTTATTCTCAGAATGAGACCGAGCCGTAGCCCTTCCAACAGAGGCAGAGAAGGATAGGTTCTCATACGACTTTTGAGCCCAGGCTTTCTTGTTATAGGACTTGTTTATGGCTGCGAAGGCATAGTAGATTGAATATGCAAGTCATACAAGGAAGATCAGAAAGAGATCCCTGCTTTCCTCTTCCTATATCTTTTCATTCCTCTTTACCTTTGCCTTTTTATTCTGTCCGGACGTAGAAGGTGTAGGAGCAATTCGGACGGAAGAAAAGGATGAAAGCAATAAGAGGATATAGGATAAAGGATAGCATGCTAACTTTGTGCAGATGAGACACTTTTCCATAAACTTTACGGTAGATTAGCCCTGAATTCCACGAATGATTAAAAAACTTGTAGGATAACAGTTATGAAGCAATTGTTTATTGATTGCTATAAAGAACATGTGAAACAAAATTTGGTCTAATGAGCTGGAGACGCCATAGAATCTGAATATATCTCTCTCTTCAAATTCTCCCAAACTTCCATGCCTCTTGGATGATGATTCACATACCTTTTTAGAAATTCATTTTCAGTACACGAAACAATAGTGCTCATTTGCAATATCCGCTTGATTGTTCCTTGTTCCTTGAGCCAATTATACATTAAGAATCTAAGAGTGACCCTCTTAGTTGTATAGGAAAGATATGAAGGGAAGCTTATTATTGATGAAACAGGATACCCCAAATTATTTACAAGAAAATCTATCTTTTCTTCTATTATATCTTTTGTTTGGTTAAGAATTTTTGGAGCGTCTTGAATCATTTTGTGAACATCCTTCTCATCAATGCCAGCTTCCACAATACAATCAAACCGCTCTTGGAGCTCCGCTCCCTTACCCCTTAACAGTTTTTTCATCTTCTTTGAGTTTTCTTCCAGTCCTAAATTCAACAAGAACTGAGTTTTCTGTTGCTTTGATCTCATAATATCTCCAGAGCCTGGTAATGGTAGAACTGTTGTTCCGACCTTCAAGTTCTTCAATTCTTCCGGATTCTCTAAAATATATTGACAGAGCCGTTTCTTCCCAACATTCAATGTAGAAAACAAGCTCTTAGTCGTTTTCAGAGTGTACGATCCCAATATATGGGGATGAGATCTGAAAAGGTATTCTATCTCCTGCACACCCATGTTTATTTCATTGAAGACCAAAAAGCATTGCCTCATATTTGAAACAAACTTACCAACTCGGATTTGAGGAAATTGCAAGAACATGGAACATATCTGGATCGTTGAGCATCCCATTTTCAGCAACAACCCAATTAAGGAAAGTGATCTGCTTCCTGAATCCTCAAATAAAAGATCTGGATGTTGGCTGATTAAATCAGCCAACTTCTCCTTACTGCAACCCATCTGTTCAAACCAGAAAAGCAACCCAAGAATTTGCTTCCAATTATAGGAAATACCATTCGTCAGTTGTTCTTCAACCCAGCTTGATTCAAATCCAATGTTCTTCAATTTTTCTAATACCTTGACAAACTGATCATTAACACCACCAATCAATAGATAGGGGTTAGAAACAACAAATCTAACAACAGTAGCTTGGCTGAGACCAAGTTTTTCGTATGCTTTTAACTTCGATAACAAAACACCATAGTCATACCGAAATATCTGAGTTGCCTCCTTGTATATCTTCCCTGTCTTATTTCGTTCGATTCCATAGTTACACAACACATGAAAGTTCTCAAGCAATAAATCATCATCACTCAAGAACATCAAATTGCGAGGAAGAAACGCACTATACTCTGCAGGTTGCAAGCCCACACTCTCAAAGAAAGGCTCGAACTCATTAATCGGATTGTATCGTAAAAATCGCATAATTGACCGCCCAATATCACCCTCATGTTCAACTTTTGCTAGAAGTTTTTTAAGAAAGATTGGGGAACTTTTACTCATATTCTCAGCATCTAAAAATCCAATCCCTCGAGTAGAATGTAAATACTCCAACAACGCAGCCTGAGCTTTCATTATAGTGGGCCGATAAATCCGATGACCGTTTCTACTATGCACATTCAACATTCCTCCAGAATTTTCATATTCTTCCGTTTGGGGAGCCTTTTTAGTTCCATAAAATCTATGGTTTGAAGCAACAGAGGAAAACCTAATTCCCCAATACAAGACTCTAACAAAGTTAAACTTGCTATCAGCAATAATGGAAGAAGAAAGCATGGAAAGTTCTCTGAGGTTTTTTTGCAAGTACGACATGACAGAATACACAATGTATGCAGTTCAAGCTACATATAAATCATAAATTAAAATTTCAAACGGTACCTCTTCGGAAGATTGAGAACTTCAGCTGTGTTTGAGATTGAAAAAACTAATGATTCGCCATTGAGAATTTGTAGATTGAGAATACGAGAAGTTTTTGCAAGTGTGCCGATGCTGCTTTATGAATTTCAGAATTTTAGGGTTTTTTACTTTTCGGCTAAATTACAAGAATGCCAATAAAGAAACTTATAGGAAAAATATCCTCTCAAAAATATTTTAAACTATAAAAAATTGGTTAAAAAATATCTTTATCGATAGTCTTAATTGGAAGCAGTTAAAATGTATTTCAAAAATATCACAAAAATTATTTTGTTAAGCAGATGAGACGATGAAATACGATAGTTTGTTGGAAAATTACCAAAATATATATATATATATATATATATATATATATATATATATATATATATATATATATATATATATATATATAATAATGGAAAACCAAACCAAATGGGTTAAAGAGATTTAGGGTGACTTTTGTCATTTTATCCTCCTTGCCCTAAAAAAATGTTACTTTTTTAAACTAATTGCCCAGACAACCATTTTAAAGGTCCCAAATGGTAATTGTCCAGTTCTTTTAAAAAAATATGTCAAATCTCTCTTTACTAATCTCATGACTACGTGAAGTTACATTATTACCCTTATGTTATTCCTTTTAAGGTTTATTACATTTTCCTCTTCTTCTCCAGCACCAGCACGACACATCTTCTTTGCTTGACTTTTTCTTCTTCTCTAGTACAACATCTACGCAATAAGTGAGAGATAAAAGGAAGATGAACAAGATTGAGGAGAGATGAGTGAGAGATGATATATGGGCGAGAGCGACACCGAAACATGAACGAAGCTGAGTAAGAGATGGGCCAGAGCGATATCAAGAGATTAGAGAGCGACAAGGCAAGATTAGTGAGAGCGATACTAGCGAGAAAAGTGACAACGAGAGCATAGAGATTTGTGAAAGAAAAAGAAGAGAGAGGAAGATGAGCGAGAGTAAGATGGCTTTCCAAGTGCGTGCTAGACATATAGAAGAAGTTTATGAGAGTAATATTCCAAAATCATTTTTAATTTAAAAGTGGGTTACTTTAAAGATAAGGGTGACATAGTTTTCTTATTTAAAATTAACTTACCCCATTGTTCTATATCTTGCTCTAAAGTCAATTATGAGCTTAAAATTAACGATAAAAAGGGAACATAGTTGTTTTAAAGCTGAACAATATTCATATACAGTTAGTTGTTGGTAATGGCATTGTTGCTTTGCTTCTTAAACAATTAAATCAAATGGATTCAACGGATATGGAGTTTGATGGAAGTGAGACTTCAAAAATTGTACGAGACGAAGATATGGATGCCAATACAAATGACAAAAGTAAAACTATCACTACAAGAAATCAAGAATATCCAGATGCATAAATCAATGTTGGCAAAAACAACATCGGGAGACAAATGTTTCCCCGATGCCATATCCCCTACATCGGTGAAGTTTACATATCCTAACGCAGTGAAATTGACGTTAGGCTAAGGTAGACATATCCCAACGCCAATAACATGAACGCCAGGGAAACTGTGACAATTAAATATATATTTAATTTTCCCCGACGCATTTTGAGAGACGTCAGGATAAGCTTCCATATGTCCAATGCTTGTGAACAAGGTGTTGGGAAAGAAAAACGATTAACAAAAGTTGACTGGTAATAGTTACCGTAAAACAATTGACAAAAATAAGCCAACAACAGTAAAAAAAACAAACAAACAAAAATTGTGTATAGAGTCTTAGACTTTTTTAAACTTCATGTACCGCAAATGTGCTTCTTCTTTTTTTTTTTTTTTTTTAATGTGTGCACATATAAAGACATATATGTACATGCCAACACATCCATAAAACTCTGCTATTATAAATTTAAAAAAATAAAAAAGAAAAAAAAAGCACCCAACTCTAATAGGGAAAGTATAGGAGGCTGCTACAATGTAGTTTTACCACGAAGAAACAAATAAGCATTTGAATTTTGGTGCAATGGTAGATCCATACAAATTAAATTTTTTAATATATATTGTTGGGATGATATTGTATTTTTCTTTGGTATCCAAAAGTGTTCAAGCCAGTTTAATCTTATAAAACAACACACTTTACCTTACAACATTTTAGTATAAAAAAAACACTTAGGATATTAAGGTTAATTTTCATAAATACAACAAAATACTAAAATATTTACAACCTGTTTAACAAAACTTATAAAGTTAGTCATTTTTAAATATTTCATGTTTGTCTTTCCTTCTTTTGTTTTTTCACTGCGATTTTTTTCAATCGTTTTTCTGTCTTTCCATCATCTTTCTTCTTTTTCTCTTGTTTTATGTCGTTTAGATTTGGGTAACAAAATGAAATTTCTTTTTATCTCCTTTGTTTCTTTTTTTTTTTTTGCCGCTACGATTTCTTTCCATCGTCTTTCTTCTTTTCCTCTTCGTTTAGATTAGGTGTAACGCTCCGAAAATTTAAGGTAAAATTTTTCTCGTTTTATGTAAAGTGCAAGTTGATATAATAATAATATAACATTAATTATATTATTATTATTAATATATATTTTATTTGTTATAATATTAATATTATAATTATTATTATTAATTAATATTATAGAAATATTATTATTTCTAAAACAATAAACATTATTATTACATAATAATAAATTATTATTTATTTAATATTAATATTATTAATATATTAATATTATTACATTATTATTATTATTAATCATATTATTATTATTATTATTATTATTATTATTATTATTATTATTATTTAATTTAATATATATATATATATATTTAAAAAAAAAAAAAAAAGAAGAAACCCTAACTTACCGCGCGCGCCGCCTACCCCCCCGGTCGAAATTTTCTCTTTTCTCTTCCGTTTCCTCCTTCCGCCGCGCCACCGCCCCAAGCTTTTTCTTCTCTTTTCTTTCCGACGGCCTCTCTCCCTCCCTCTTCATTTCCGTTTCAGCGCCACCATCACCACCATCTCTCCTTCTTTTTCTTCTCCTTCTTCTTCTTCTTTACAGCCCCTCACCGACGACGGCAGAAGCACGTTCGCCGCGGCCTCCATCCCTTTTCCGTTTCGCTTCCATCGGCCGGCGCTTCTCCACCTCTCTCTCTTCGTTTCTACCACCGCCGGCCGTCTCTGTCTCTACCACCAGCAACACCTCCTCCTCCGTGCCGTCCGGTGCAACTCATAAAATCCGGGGTAAGCCGAAGACCGTCGCCGCCATCGCCGGGTTGTTGTGTCTGTCGTCGCGCGCCGCCGAGGTGACCGCGAGCCGTACCCGAGCCGCCATCCTTGTCCGAGCCGAGCCCCAAGCCGAGCGAGCCGCGAGCCGAGTGAGCCGAGCCGCGAGCCGAGCCGCGAGCCGAGCAAGCCGAGCCGAGCCGAGAACCAAGCCGAGCCGAGCCGAGCCGAGCCGAACCGAGCCGAGCCGAGCCGAGCCGAGCCGAGCCGAGTCCAAGCCGAGCCGAGCCGAGCCACCTAAGCCTTCCTTCCTCCACTTCGGTTCACGGTGAGTCTTCGGTAAGGATTGTTTTGATGAATTCCCTAATGTTACCCCGTCCGATTCGAGTTTGAATGTTGGATTAAGATATGGCCCTACTTTTCTCCCTTGAAGGTAGTACAGAGTTGACGCTTAAGTTCTCGGGTTCCGCGGCAGACCTGGTTGGAGATAGCTTCCTTTCCTTGGGTAAGTCAACGGATAACCTTTTAAAACAACTGCTACTAAAGTCACCAACTAAAACTTTCGTGTTTCGTTAGGTAGATCTGTCGAGCGTGGATTTCGATCGAGGGGCATAACCGAGTTTCAAGTAAGGGTTTTCTTACTACTGGACCCCGAATTCAGACTGAAAACATAGTAATCCACAGGGGATTACACGGTAGTGACTGTACTGAATAACTGTATGCGTGTTGACTGTTAAGTACTGTTATTATATTTGTCTGATGTAAATATACTGTGACTGCGAGTTGTGGATTGAGGTTTTATGTTGATGGACCTTGAAGTTACGGTTCAGTATGTAGTGAAACACTGGTCTGGATGTGGTTCATGGAATTTGGACGGAGATGGACAGTGAGTCCGATTTTGTTTGGTTAGTCGATTGGACCTAGGGTTTTCCCTATTGGTGTGCGAATCGGTAATGCATATAGCAACTGAGGGTGTAGATGTTTAAGCCTATACTATCTGACTGACAAAGCCTATGGCGGGACTGTGATATGAATGCCGTTGGGATGTGACTGATGTAGACAGTTTAGTTTGGACTGAGGGGTAACGGTTAGCTTCATCTATGGGGTAGTGTGCCTTACAGATATGTGCGTCCTTCGGGAGCACCAGACTGATATGTGCGTCCTTCGGGAGCACCAGACTGATATGTGCATCCTTCGGGAGCACTAGACTGATATGTGCATCCTTCGGGAGCACTAGACTGATATGTGCATCCTTCGGGAGCACTAGACTGATATGTGCATCCTTCGGGAGCACTAGACTGTTATGTAGGGTACCCTCGAATAGGAAGTTAACTGCTGTCCCCTAACGGGCCCAGTAGTGGGTCCCTTACTGGGTATGTTTATACTCACCCTTTCTCTTCTTTAACTTTTCAGGTAGGGGTACAGCGAGGGGCAGACCGACGAGAGGCAGGAAGGATGCGTGAAGGCCATATGGACGCGTCTGGTTTTCTTATCGCTTCCGCTATGTATTTTGTCAGAATATTTTGACTTGTGATTTTGAACTGGTGACTTGGTATTTTATTTTGTGACTTTTTGACTATTTAAAATAGGGCCCGAAACTGTCTTTTGTAAGATTTTTAATGTTTTAATGAATCGTAACTGGTCCGTTTTAAATTTTATGTTGAATGGTCGAGTTTTGGTGTTTGGTAGTGACCTCAGCTTAGTCCGGAAAGTTGGGTCGTTACATTAGGGTAACCAAATTTTAAAGAATAGATATAAAGAATCTTGAAAAAAAAACATTTAAATTGAAGTAGCAAAATTTAAACGATCGTGTAAAAAAACCAATCGTATACCAAAAGAATTAAAAAATAAAAAGTTCGTGTACCAAATAATCTTGAAAAAATAAACTATCATGTAAACAAATCTAAATGATCGTGTACTAAAAGAATCTTGAAAAATTAAACGACTGTGTACCAAAAGAATCTTGAAAAAATTCGTTTAGTTAAATTTAAACGATCATGTCAAAAAGATCGTTTAAATTTGGGACAACCAAATCTAAACAATTGTGTGTAGTCAAATCTAAACGATCAAATATAAATGATTGTATAACCAAATTAAACGATAGAATTGAAAAAATAAATCGTATACCAAGTCTAAACGATTGTATACCAAATAATAGTCAAATTTAAACGATCATGTATCAAATAATAGTCAAATCTAAACGATCGTATACCAAATATATTATATATGTTCTGATTGACGAAGCATTTTTTGTATTTTTCATTGTGGACCAATAAACTTTTTCTATTTTTGAAATTATTCTATACATCGTAAATATTTTGTTATTTTATTATAATTTTGAAAAGACTCCATATTATAAATCCTAGGTAGATAGGTGATTACTAACTTTTTAGCCCTCATCAAAGTCAAGTCTCTTATTTACCACAAGACCAATCCATAAGAGCAAACTATTTTATACAACCATGTAAAAAGGAAAATGACCAAACTGAATGGGTTTATCGGAAAATGAAAAATATTGCCACAACGTATATACAAACAAGGCTTGCAATTGCAAGATATCAATCTCTAGATGTATCCTTCCTCTAAGTAAACATATCCAGAAAGCTCAAATTTTGCTTGTTAAATAAATAGTTACAAACTACGACATATACAGAATGTGTTTATCGACATCATTTAGAAACGTAGACATCAATAATATGCTCGCCATGCATAAATAGAAAAACTACCGTAAATCTAAAAACAATTGCAATCACAGACTTGATCATTGAGAGAATGAGATATAATTCTCTCTTTCTATAGTTATTCCGTATCTTTGCAACAAGAAAGAGAAGTTATCATTATCTCTTTCCCTAGGCTTTCTTCCTTTAACACTGAAATTAGGAGAGGTGTCGGGTGTATTCTCTGGGTCTGATCTCTTTCCCTAGGCTTTCCTCTGCAAAAGAATGCCCAACTTTCCTGGATTTGTAAATACTAAGTTAAAAGAAGCTTGAATACACTGTGAGCAATGTGCAAAACCATGTGTTACACTGCCCCAAGAAGACCACCAAAACCTGTAAATGGTTAACAAATGTTCATAATAGGAAATAACTGAATTCGGATGGAATGGAAGTTCCGACGGTGTTGTGAGCAACAGACAATTTAGCATGCTAACTTACTTTGTGAAAATGAGACAGTTTTCCATAAACTTCACAGCAGATTAGCCCTGAATTGCATGACTTATTGAAAAACTTGTAGTAGAACAGCTATGAAGCAATTGGCTATCGTTTGCTATAAAGGATATGTGAACAAAATTTGATCTAATGAGCTGGAGACGGCATAGAATCTGAATATATCTCTCTCTTCAAATTCTCCCAGACTTCCATGCCTCTGGGATGACGATTCACATGATGTCTTAGAAATTCATATTCCGAACAGGAAATAATAGTTTTCAATGCTGACATCGGATTGGCTGTTCCTTGTTCCTTGAGCCAATTGTACATTGAGAACCTAAGAATAACCAATTTAGTTGAATAGCCAAGATATTTAGGGAAGCTTATTAATGATGAAACAGGATACCCCAAATTATTTACAAAAAAATCTATCTTTTCTTCTATTGAATCTTTACTTAGGTTAATGATACGTGGATAAACTTTAATCATTTTGTAAACATCCTTCTCATCAATACCAGCTTCCACAATACAATCAAACCGCTCTTGGAGGTCCATTGCCTTACCTCCAAACACCTTTAACGCTTCTTTCATCTTCGCTGAGTTTCCTTCCAGTCCTAATTTCAACAAAAACTGAGGCTTCTGTTGCTTTGATCCCATAACCGATCTGTCCTCAGAGTCTGGTAATGGAAGAATTCTTGTTCCGTGCTTCCAGTTCTTTAATTCTTCCGGATTCTCTAAAATAAATTGACAAATCCGTTTGTTCCCAGCTTTCAAAAATTTGTACAAGCTCTTGGTGCTTTTCAAAGTATACAATCCCAATAACAAGGGATGAGATCTGAACAGGTATCCTATCTCTTGCACACCCATGTTTATTTCATTGAAGACCAAAAAGCATTGCCTCATATTTGAAACAAACTTACCAACTCGGATTTGAGGAAATTGCAAGAACACGGAACATATCTGGATCTTTGAGCATCCCATTTTCAGTAACAACCCAATTAAGGAAAGTGATTTGCTTCCTGAATCCTCAAATAAAAGATCCGGATGTTGGCTGATTAAATCAGCCAACTTCTCCTTACCGCAACCCATCTGTTCAAACCAGAAAAACGACCCAAGAATTTGCTTCCAATTATAGGAATTACCATCCGTCAGTTGTTCTTCAACCCAGCTTGATTCAAATCCAATGTTCTTCAATTTTTCTAATACCTTGACAAACCGATCATTAACACCACCAATCAATAGATAGGGGGAACAAACAACATATTTAACGACAGTATCTTGGCTGAGACCAAGTTTTTCATATGCTCTTAACTTCGAGAACAAAACACCATAGTCATACCGAAATATCTGAGTTGCCTCCTTATATATCTTCCCTGTCTTATTTCGTTCAATTCCATAGTTACACAACACATGAAAGTTCTCAAGCAATAAATCATCATCACTCAAGAACATCAAATTGCGTGGAAGAAACGCATTATACTCGGCAGGTTGCAAGCCCACACTCTCAAAGAAAGGCTCGAACTCATTAATCGGATTGTATCGTAAAAATCGCATAACTGACCGACCAATATCACCCTTATGTTCAACTCTTCCTAGAAGTTTTTTAAGAAAGATTGGGGAATTTTTACTCATATTCTCAGCATCTAAAAATTCAATCCCTCGAGTAGAATGTAAATACTCAAACAACGCAGCCTGAGCTTCCTTAATAGTGGCCCGAGAAACCCGATGACCGTTTCTACTACCCATATTCAACATTCCACCAGAATTTTCATATTCTTCCGTTTGGGGAGCCTTTTTATTTCCATAAAATCTAGGGTTTGAAGCAACAGAGGGAAACCCAATACCCCAATACAAGACTCTAACAAAGTTAAACTTGCTATCAGCAATAATGGAAGAAGAAAGCATGGAAAGTTCTCTGAGGTTTTTTTGCAAGTACGACATGACAGAATACACAATGTATGCAGTTCAAGCTACATATAAATCATAAATTAAAATTTCAAACGGTACCTCTTCGGAAGATTGAGAACTTCAGCTGTGTTTGAGATTGAAAAAACTAATGATTCGCCATTGAGAATTTGTAGATTGAGAATACGAGAAGTTTTTGCAAGTGTGCCGATGCTGCTTTATGAATTTCAGAATTTTATTTTTTTGTTTTTGGACTAAATTACAAAAATGCCTAAAAAAAACCCTTTATAGTTTTGGGTGAAAAATATTTCAAAAATATTTTTAAACTATAAAAAATTGTTTCAAAAATATTCTTAAACTATAAAAAATTGGTTAAAAATACTCTTATAACAAATAAATTAGCCATTTTTTAAATGTTTCAGGTTTGTCCTTTTATTTTTTTCTCTTTCTTGCGTCTTCTTCCTCTTGCGATTTTTTTTTATCGTTCATAATATTTCTTATTTTTCAATTCTTTTCTTACGTCTTGTCTCTTTTCTTTTCTGATTTTTTTTTACTTCGTTTAATCTTTCCATTGTCTTTTTTCTTTTTTTTTTTCGCTGTGATTTTTTTCCATTACTTTCTTCTTTTCCTTTTCTTGACTGTGTACAAAAAAATAATAAATCTAAAAAATCGTGTATAAAAAATCTTTAAAAAAATCATTCAGATTGAAGTAGCCAAATGTAAATAAATCATCGGTAGATAAATCTAAACGATCGTGTACCAAAAGAATTAAAAAAATTATTTAGTCAAATTTAAACGATCGTGTAGACAAATCTGAACGATCGTATAAAAAAATAAACGATCGTGTAGTAAAAGAATTTTAAAAAATCGTTTACCCAAATCTAAACGATCATGTAGCCAAATCTAAACGATCGCATAGACAAATCTGAACGATCGTGTAGATAAATCTAAACCATCATATAAAAAAATAAACGATCGTGTAGTAAAAGAATTTTAAAAAGTCGTTTAGTCAAATCTAAACGATCGTGTATCAAGATTTGAAAAAAAATTGGGATACAAATCTAAACGATTAAAACTAAACGACCGTGTAACCAAATTTAAACGTAACAAAATTAAACGATCGTGTAACAAAATTAAATGATAGAATTGAAAAAATAAATTGTAGTCATATCTAAACGATCGTATACCAAACAATAGCCAAATCCAAATCTAAACGATCGTGTAACCAAATTTAAATGTAACCAAATTAAACGACCGTGTAACAAAATTAAACGATAGAATTGAAAGATAAATTGTAATCATATCTAAACGATCGTGTACCAAACAATAGCCAAATCTAAACGATCGCAAATATATTACGCGCACGTTGTTGACGGGGCATTTCTGTTATTTTACATGGTGGGCCTCTGGACTTTTTCTATTTTCGGAATTGTTCTCTACTGTGTAAATACTTTAGTGTTATTTTATATTTTTTAAAAGACCCCTATATTTAATTTTGGACGGAAACAATTTGTTCTCAAGAATTATTGTGATAAGTAGACGAGCGATGAAGGACGGTAGTTTGTTGGAAAATTACCAAGAAAGAAACAGTCTAAAAACAAAAGGGTTAAAGATATTTAAGATGACTAATTTTAGAGACTAATAAGACTCCTTAAAGGAATGAAATGACACATTTGTCCCTTCAGACAAAAATCTACCAACTCTGATGTAAACCCGAGACTTTCCTTGGATCTTTTGTTTAAAATTAATCATTTGAGGTAAAGTTTGTAAAATTAGACTTTCCCGAGGCATGCTTGTAATTGAAGTTACGGGAAGAAGAAGGTTAAGGAAATTTTGGTAATTTATTTTCGTTTTTAGGAAATATTTATAAAAGAAAAGAAAAATAAAGAAAAGAAAGTAAATGAGAAAGGATAAAAAGAAATAAAAAAGAAAATAAGAGAGAGAGGAAGAAAGTGAGAATTTTCGGTGGCTTTTGTTTAGATTTAAAACCCACACCGTCAAAATTTGTTCTTAAGCCATTTTCATCCAATTTCAAAGAAAATTCAAGTTGGAGACGGAGGGAAAGGAAGAAGAAGTGATTCTAGAAATTAGGTTCAAGAAGATAGGGGAACACAAATTGAAAGCTCATTTTTGGCATATTAGAATTACACAACATACACTAATGTTGTTTCGTTCACTGCAAGCTACATGAAGAGTGAAAGAAGTTGAGGCCTATCAGGTTTGAAAGTTAAAACTCTAATTCTAACAAAGTTTATGAAGCCTGCTTAAGGTAAATATGATGTTAAACTAATGAAAATTAAAGAGGAAGAAAGTTTACTGTATTTGTGCACAGATCTAAGATATCTCTAGCTAGTTTTTCTAGTTACTCGAAGTGTAGGAGAGAAGTTAAAAGCTCTATTTGGTCAGGTTAGAAAGCTTATTCAATTGTCTACAACTTTGGTTAGAAAGCTTATTCAATTGTCTACAACTTTTATGAAGATCAATTGAGCTAAAAATGATTGGAAATAGGTGAAAGTTTAAAAGAAAGCTGAAGGGTTTATGAAATCACAAATTTGAGTAGCTTTTGTGTTAGGAAAAATTTAAGCATATTTGTTAAGAATTAGGTCTTCATGCCTCCGATAAATTGTAGAAAACTTAAAAATGAAGAGTTTGAGATAAAATTTACTTAAATGGGTTTAGTATTGAGAAAGTTGTAAGCTTCTGACGTTAGAATTGTGTATCTTGAATTTTAGGTAAAAATTGTGGTAAGTTTGATTTTGTTCTTAAAGATGGAATGTATGTATGACATCCTTTGTAGGCCATAATATGTACGTCATAGAAGGACTAGAAAACTTAGGGTTTAGATATTTAATTAGTTGTGGTTCATTTTGGCAGGCCAAGAGGAGATAGGTCAAGTGTACAAACCAAGAACCTCACCAAGATTATGAGTGACTAAATGCATTTAAATGATTTCAAATAAGCATAAGATTGTCTAAGTGTGATTTCTTAGTTGACTAGCAAGCTACTCACAAGTATGTGCATCCTTATTGCATGGCACCAAGTGAGTTGAAGGAACTGAGAGACCAATTAGAGGAGTTGCTAGAGAAAGGTTATATCCGGCCTAGTACCTCATCTTGGGGAGCCCTTGTCTTGTTTATGAAGAAGAAAGATGGATCAATGAGACTGTGTATTGACTATCAAAAATTTAATAAAGTAACGATTAAGAATAAATAACCTTTGTCGCGAATAGATGATCTCTTTGATCAATTGAAGGGAGCTTTCATGTTTTTCAAGATAGACTTGTGTTCAGACTACTACCAATTACAAGTTAAGGAATCAGACGTGCCTAAGACATCCTTTAGAATGCATTATGGACATTACGAGTTTTTGGTAATGCCTTTTGGATTAAACAATGTCCCAGCCGCTTTCATAGATTTGATGAATAAAGTATTTCGTCAATACTTGGATCGGTTTGTCATTGTCTTTATTGATGACATTTTAGTTTACTCCCTAAACTCGACAAGACATGTGGAATACCTAAGGTTTATGTTACAAATTCTGCGAGAAGAAAAGTTGTTCATAAAGTTCTCGGTAAGTGTGAATTTTGGTTGAACCAAGTGGTGTTCCAATGACGTATTATATCCTTAGAGGTGTTGAAAGTTGATTTACAAAACGTTGAGGCGATTAAGAACTGGGAACGCCCCAAAACTGTTTCTGATGTTCGGAGTTTTCTGTGCTTGGCAGGCTACTATAGGCATTTTGTTGAAGGATTTTCCAAGCTAGCCCATTGTTTGACAACACTTACAAAGAAGGCGACAAGGTTTGAGTGGTCGTATGATTGTGAGAAAAGTTTCCAAGAGTTAAAACGTAGGCTTACTACGACACTCATTTTTGCAGTGCCTATGCCCAAGAAGGAATATGAAGTCTTTTATGAGGCATCCCACCAAGGCCTAGGATGCATTCTAATGCAAGAAGGAAAAGTAATAGCCTACAAATCCAGATAACTAAAGTATGAACGCAATTTCCAGATGCATGACTTGGAATTGACGGTCAATGTCCATGCATTGAAGATTTGGCAACACTTTCTATTTGGAGAAAACTGTAGCATCTTCACCGATCACAAGAGCTTGAAATATATTTTTTTTATCAAAGGGTGTTAAATTTGAGACAGAGGCATTGGATGGAGCTTTAGATTACGATTGCACAATCGCGTATCATCATGGAAAGGCTAATGTTGTAGCTAATGCATTGAGTAGAAGGTGTTGGAAAACGAACTAGGGTTAGAGGCAACAAAATTAAGATAAAAAAAATTTATCTAACCCTAGAATGTAAACAGACCTTGCGTAAACAATTAAATCACGAATTAACATACCTCTATGCCGATGTGAGCAACTCTCCAAATTCAAATTGTCTATATTCTGATAAGAATGATCCTCCAAATTCGTATCACCAAAACGCTGTGAATCACTAGCGTTCTCTGACAGTATCCACACATGAACTAAAAATTTGAATCCTCGTATTCGAGTCTACTAGAACCTTACAAAGTGGGAATTTCGACTTTTTTTCTCTCTCTTTGTGTCGAACGAATTTATGTCCTTTACATGTATCTCAAATAAAACGCTTAAGGTCTTATTTATAGGTTTCCTAGGATTTCCTAATAAGCTTCCAATTCTCCAAATGGGATTATTCATTACCCAACCAAAAGACAAATTCGACCCAGGTCTTTCGTGCGTGACCCGTTAGGTTAATTTAATATGACAATGGGCTCACAACTCGTTTTATGGCCTATAAGTCATAATTGATCTTTAGCAAGACATTATGGCTACCCATATTAAATTAAGGGTGTGTTTGGATTGCATTCTCAAGTGACTAAATTAAGAAATAAGTTGTTTTGGAAAAATATCATGTGTTTAGCAACCACCTAAAATAAATTTTGAAAAACACCTAAAACCAACTTTTAGAAAAACAATTTTTGTGTGTTTAATGGTTAATGTCTCTAAGTTGGTCATTTTTTTGTGACCGTTGTTGGCTTATTTTTGTCCATTTTTTTATGGTAACCGTTACCAGTCAACTTTTGTCAGTTGTTTTTTTATGTCTGTTATCGACCAACTGTCAACGATTTTTTTTTTTTTTTTGTAATTGTCATTGTTTGACTTTCAATGAACATTGTCGCCAACTTCTGATTATCATTTTACGGAGAATGTCCTTGACCACCTCAAACCACCATCCTTGATGATCGTTGTCGAACTTCTATCAAAATCTCCACGGACAAATTCCATATATATATATATATATATATATATATATATATATAAATCTTTTACTCTATTACAAATCAAGCAATTTTTTGCCTAAGAACACATTTGAAAAAACAAAATTGCCAAACACACATGTGTTTTTCTTTCAAAGAGTTTTTAGAAAAAATGTTTAAATGAAAATGCATTTTTTAGAAAACATTTTTTTCTTAATTCATTCCAAACAAGCCCTAAGTCAATGATTCAACATAGCCTAATATAATTATTGCTTCCTTTTATCATGCAATATCTATAATTGAATATAAGTCATGCACAAAATCACTTTATCTAATTCAATTGCTTTCTCGATCAGTAAGCATACTGAAATAATAAATGAAACTAATACTCTTATTAATTCATTTATAGCACGACTATGCATTTTCACAGTCAAGCTTAATCAAGGGGCCCAAAGATATCTCTCCATAACAAGAGGGATAATTCCATCTTAATTAATCATTGTCTACTATATAATTCATAACGTATTCGTGTACAACCTTTATAATTATTCGGTTAAAGATAACGTTTAATTGCATCAGAATAGATTAATTCTTATGTTTGACACTACAATAATCTTAGGTATAAGGATCAAAACAATCAATTCTTTGAGATTGTTTATGATAGATGTCCATGTAAGAATCTTAAAAAGGGTCAGTCCAATTGTTATTCTCTAATAAGAAAATATGATTATAATTATGTCTTTACATATGTAATCATCCTATGATTATCAATTATAATTCATACTAATCTTAGTTTATTATTGTTCCCACAATAATAATCGATCACGGGCATTTAGAATATAATAACATATTCATGGATATTATTATACAATAACATGCAATTAAATAATAATAAGAATAATAACTTTTATTAAATAATTAAACAATAAACCAATTATCCATAAAATTATTATACAGCACAATAAAAAACCAACAAAAAGAACCCAAGCAAAGAGAGTAGAGGAAGTATAGTCTTTTTAAAGGAATTGAGAGGCTGCAAGGCAATTTTAAAAGCAGGGTTAACTAAGAATTTGATAGCACTCTTTCAGGTTAAGCCTATAGTAGAAGAAGAAATTATTAGATCGCAACTTGAAGATCCTATGTTAAGAAATTTAGCTAAGAAAGTGAGATGTGCAAGATGGACAAATTACACGTTTAGAAATGATGACGCGTTGTTAAAAGATAAGAGATTATGTGTCTCACATAATAAAGCGTTAAAGGACAATATCTTAGAAGAAGCTCATAGTTCAGCTTATGCAATGCGTCCTGGAAGTACTAAAATGTACAAAACTTTGAAACCTTACTACTGATGGCCAAATATGCAATGGGGAATAGTTGAATATGTGGTTAAGTGCCTGATTTGCCAGCAAGTCAAACCTCAGCACCAGAAGACCGGTGGGTTATTGTGTTCTTTGCCTGATCCTAAATGGAAGTGGGAACATATAACTATGGATTTCTTGTTTGGCTACCTAGAACACCAAATGGCTTTGACGGAATTTGGGTGATTGTTGATAGGTTCACCAGGACGACATGCTTTATTTGCATCAAGCAAACATTTCCTTTGGACAAGTTGGCCATATAATATGTTGGTAAGATTATAAGCCAATTTAGAACTCCGATGTCTATAGTTTTAGATCGAGATCTGCAATTTATTTCGAAGTTTTGGCCAAAGTTACATGAAGCCTTAGGAACCAAATTGCATTTTAGCACCACGTCCCATCCATAGATAGATGGTCAATTTAAAAGAACCATTCAGACATTAGATGTCATGCTGAGAGCCTGTGTTCTACAGTTTAAAGGAAGCTGGGATGATCGGTTCTCCTTTGTTGAATTCACCTATAACAAAAGTTACCACTCTAGCATTAAAATGACTCCTTTTGATGTGTTAAATGGAAGGCATTGCAAGACACCAGTTTGCTGGGAAGAAGTTTGCGAGAGAAGGCACTATGGCCTAGAGTTAGTCCGGATGACAACTGAAAGCATCAAAGTAATCAGAAAAAAATTGAAAATTGCCAACAATAGATAGAAGAGCTACACGGACAATCATCATAGAGTATTGAAATTCGAGGTTGGAGACAAATTTTTCCAAAACAATCACCGTGGAAGGGTGTGATCGGGTTTGGAAGAAAAGGAAAACTAAGTTGTCTTTATGAGATTCTAGCATATATGGAACTAGTGGCCTATAAGTTAAGGTTTCCCGCAGAACTGTCTAGGAGTTATAATGTCTTTCGTGTCTCCATGTTGATAAAGTATGTCCCAGACCCCTCGCATATACTCCAAAAGCATCCTCTAGAAGTAAAAGAGAACTTGACCTATGAAGAAAGACCTTTATGTGTAATGGACAAAAAGGAACAAGTCTTGAGAACAAATGTGATTCCCATGGTCAAAATTTTGTGGAACAACCATGGCGTTAAAGATTCTATTTCAAAAAATGAAGAAGTAATGAAAGCCAAGTACCCACAGCTATTAGACTTCTTGAATTTTGAGGACGAAATTTCATTAAGGAGGTAGTTGTTACGAGACCCCAATCGTGTTTTACCTTATGTGATGAGATTCATGCAGAATGAATAGTAAGTTCAATGAGACAGTATGTGAGGCCCTGATCACAATGCGTCTTACTTGATAAGACTCTATGCTATTGAGATAACTTATGCGATAAGACTTTATACTATAGAGATAACTTATGTGATAAGACTCTATGCTATAGAGATAACTTATGCGATAAGACTCCAAGCTTCCTTAACACAGCAGCGGAATACAACAACTTAAATTTTATTAACTTGGCCTTATCGTCGAGCATTTAATACTTAGCTTAACAATATCTTTCAACTACTTACGTGACAGACCCAAGAGATAATACAACGGAATTAGTACAAAAAAATTGTTTATTAACTTAACACTTTTACAATGTTCAAACAGAACTTAGACTTTTCCTTACAACAAGACTTGAACATAATCTTTAGGCCTCTCTTTTCCTAGCACAACTTTTCCAACTTGACGTCTGGGTTGCTCGTCTCATCATGTAGCAATACACCTTGTTCTCTCTTTGCCTCCAAGGTGCAATTCTTTGCGTCAAGGTCTTTGGAAATCCAAGATCCCCTTCTTCAACCCCTTCCTTTCGAGTCATCAACATCCTAACTCGAGGATTGTTCTCAATAACCCTTTTTTCTATACGCCACTAAACATTGTTTGTTGCAGCAGGTACCTAGAGGTGTAAAGGCACAACTTAGTCCTTTGCCTCGATCATCTAACCACCTCTCTTAGTGGACCACATTTAGGGCTATTCCTCCTCTAGCTTAGCTTGCTGGCTTTCTGAATTTCTTAGCTTAGCCAAGAGAAGAAGACCTGAATGGGCCAAACCCTAGAAAGGGGCAGAAAGGAGTAGCCTTTCTGCTATCTGTAAAAGTTATTATTCTTCTTCTCCAATCAGTTTGTAGTTGAAAGCTTAGAGTATGAATAGAGAAGAACCCACCATTATCCTTTCCACTAACTTGTAACATTCCCTTTTCTTCACTTTCCGTTTGTATATTTTTGTGTAATGTATGTTGTTCATATTGTACAATGATCAAAGACCTACATTTTTTAATACATTGCATGTTTATACCTTTTCAACCGAACATTTCTTTACTATTCATCTATCATTGTGTTATGAGTAGATTAAGTTTGTGATAAGTTATTGATAAGAAGTTTAGCTTATAAAGCTTATCAATTAGCTGAGCTATAATAATCACTTGGTCAATGTATATCATCAACTACTCGAGAAGACAAGTAGCAAGGATATGCTAACAGGCGTGAGAAGGAGTTTGGAGACAAACTCCACCTTGGCGAGATGACTTTCATCATTTGTTTTATGAAAGGAGAACAAGTGTGGATACTTGGCGCCGAGAGGTTGTTGCCCTTAAACTGGAAGTACTATAAGTCTTGTAAGTACCTCTCATAGATGTATCTTGCTTAACCAAGCTTTATCATTTGCATCCTAAAAGGTGAGAAGATGTGGTGTTTATAGCACTGAGAGGTGCTCACCTTAATCATAAGCTAGTTAACTAAGTTGTATTGCATCAAGGTTGTCATATAGCTTCATCGCCTAATAATGCAGAGACTTTCCTTGACTCTCTCTTACATACAAGTTAGTTCACCTATCCATCTAACTTCCATTCTAAATCCCCTTTTACAGACTCTCTAGTGTAGATAAGTAGATATTGTTTAAACTTACACTTTATACTATACATCTAATTATTTTATACTGCCTAGATGAAGAGTGAACCCTAGAACTAAGTTTTGATATCAATTCCTTATGTTCGACCTTAAATTACCTAGGAAACCTATTGTATCGATTACATTTGGGCAAGCAATAAGAAAACTTGTACCCAATGAAGACTTAGTAAATACGCGAGAACGGGAGACATAGAGAGCATCTAACATGCAGTGACCATCCCTCATCGCAACACTACACAACTCTAAGTCCGACACAAACATAAACAACCAAGCGTAATAAACACAACTTCTTCTATTTATTAACTTAACACTTTACACTAAGTACAAATAGAATTCATGCTTTCTTTACAACAAGACTTGAAACATAAAATTTAGGTCTTCCGCACCTAGCACAACTCACCTTATCTTTCTTTACTTGACCTCAATACATTGAAGCTGAAAAGGAAAACTTAAGACGTAAGTCAAAGACTTAGTGAGTGAGAGTTTAGAAATAGCTTTTAGGGAATACAATATAGTCATATACATTCATGTTTGTTTTCACTAACACAAGCTCTCAATGCCTCATTTCATTAATTACAGAAATCACACATTAGCTTCCTCTTATTCCTTTCCACCAAGAACATGAACCATTCCCTACGCCAAGACTACTAGGATTCACTTTAACCGGCATCTTGCATTTAGGCTACTGTGATGTTCACTTCATCAACAACATTAAAAAATTTTCCTAGTTCATTTCTCGTTGCACAGGTCGTCCACACGACGCCTTTACATATTATGTGCACACCACATAACAGCAATTCATTTGATAGAAATAAGACTAATGGTCTACTCGCACACAAACATTACATAAAAATCAATAGTTTTCTCTATTCGAATAACAACATCAATATAAACACAACAGAACATGTATGTTATGCATTACTATAGACTTTGAAGGAATGCTTGCAAAAGACATTTTTTCTTTACGAAAGTCACTCATAAAATACTTCTTTTTCTTATAAAGGTCACTCACAAAAATACTTGATTCTCTTCTTCTTAGAATGCCTAGTTTACTTCTTTTAGTGTCTAGCTTCTTTAGCAAGCAACTCAACTCTTAGCACTTCCTCGATAACTTAACAGAATAACAACACCTTCTTTGATCCTTTCATTCTTATTTATACTAATTCTTTAATCTGATTAATCACCACTTAAGCCTCTCTTAGCTTGCCACGTTCTACTTACAACTTACACATGTCAATTGAAGATTAGACATTCCTTGAAATGCTAACCTTATCTTCACCTACTCTCTCTTATCTTAGTACACCAAAATGCTTAATCTTTTGTCCCCAGTTTCGGTCAAACATTGCCTCGAGATCCTTTAAATTTCCCTTTTACCTTCAATCTTGATCGAACTCATCCTTGAGATTACCCGAGATCTCTTTAGACTTGCTTCTCCACGTTCAATCTTGATGGAACTCGATTCTGAGATTGCCTAAGTTCTCAACTTCTTAAGCTTTCTGTCCTTTATCTCGATCGAACAAGCACCAAGATTGCCTTAAGATTAACCCCCTGTCTTTAATCTTGCCAGGGATTTCACATGACTGCCTGAGATTCTTTCACAAAAGTATTCTATCTTTCTTCTCGACAGAGCAAGACCAAGTTTTTCCCTTTCTTTTGAGACATAGGCCTTACAATTTCGGCCAGGAAGTTCAAGAAAGCTCGAGGTCTAGAAGATAGCCGATCGTAACTGTATGTGGCTCTTCTTATAAAATGCTTTCCAAAATAAAAAGGATTTCAAAAATGTGTTTAAATCCTTATTGTATTTCTACTAAACTATGAATGACATGACTTTTCTTATGCTTTCCAAATATTAAAAGGCATATAATTTATAAAACAATTGGACTTAAATACGAACTAGAGTGATGTGAAAAGATGATGTGTAATTGAAAGATGTATAACATTTAATATAAACTGTAATGATGAATTGAGATGATCTTTTGTACCCCACACGATGAGAATGCCTCATACTTGCTATGTGATATTGTATGGGATGTCTTATCCTTGTTATGTGATCTAAGACAAGATGCTCTATTCTTGCGGTATGATTTGGAATAGAATGTCCTATTCATGTTGTGTGATCTTCAGTAGGATGGCTCATACTTGCTGTGTGATCTAGTCAAGGATGTCTGATCTAGCAGGGAAGATGCATCTTGCATAGTGGAATTGATGGAACTTGTTAAATGCGCTGAGATTACTCCGTATACCTGCAACTTGGCAAAAGAGTGTGGTAAACACTTAGAGCAAAGGAAAGGAAATATGTAATTAAACATGTAGAATGATTATGCGAGATGATTATGTTGTATGCGAGATACATATGATGCGATATGAATTACAGCAAAAGAATTGAAAAGAAACAATTTCCATATTAAATATGATGAATGATTTAAAAGGAAAAATTTTCATATGGTTTAAAAGAGTGTCTAGGCGGCACGCCTCCACTTGGTCGCATAAAGTAACATTTAGAATTGGATGTGAGAAGTAGCCTTCGCGCCGACTCAATAAGCTCTTCTATCTCGAAGATGATACCAAGTGAGAAGTTGGGAACATAGTGTCACAACATAAAATTTACTCATTCTCTCATTTAAGGTAAGTAGATAGGTTATTCCTTTAAATGCGGACTCCATGACTTGAACAAGGAGGTCTCACCTCTTACTGGCTTGAGATAGATTTTGTTTATGGTTGGAATATAAACAGATTGTTTATTAAAGAATTAGTGGTACTTGAGGGGCTAGAAATAATTTGACCTAGTTTTAGTTACAAACAAACTATGAGGGATAACTTAAAAATCAATTGATATAATTCAATGGTTATATAGTGAATGTCCCATAGTAAATGGATTTTGATTATTTAATTAAAAAATTTAATTCATTAGTTTTTTTTTATTGGAGCTTATAATAATGGGTCCATTAGGTCCCTCATCTATGTAACGACCCAACTTTTCCGGACTAAGCTGAGGTCACTACCAAATACCAAAACTCGACCATTCAACGTAAAATTTAAAATGGACCAGATACGATTCATTAAAACAGTATAAACCTTACAAAAGACAGTTTCGGGCCCTATTTTAAATAATTCAAAAAAAATCACAAAATAAAATGTCAAGTCACCAGTCCAAAATCACAGTCAAAATATTCTGACAAAATACATAGCGGAAGCGAAAAGAAAACCAGACGCGTCCATATGGCCTTCACGCATCCTTCCTGCCTCTCGTCGGTCTGCCCCTCGCTGTGCCCCTACCTGAAAAGTTAAAGAAGAAAAAGGGTGAGTATAAACATACCCAGTAAGAGACCCACTACTGGGCCCGTTAGGGGACAACAGTTAACTTCCTATTCGGGGGTACCCTACATATCAGTCTAGTGCTCCCGAAGGATGCACATATCAGTCTAGTGCTCCCGAAGGATGCACATATCAGTCTAGTGCTCCCGAAGGATGCACATATCAGTCTAGTGCCCCCGAAGGATGCACATATCAGTCTAGTGCTCCCGAAGGACGCACATATCAGTCTAGTGCTCCCGAAGGACGCACATATCAGTCTAGTGCTCCCGAAGGACGCACATATCAGTCTAGTGCTCCCGAAGGACGCACATATCAGTCTAGTGCTCCCGAAGGATGCACATATCAGTCTTGTGCTCCCGAAGGATGCACATATCAGTCTAGTGCTCCCGAAGGATGCACATATCCGTAAGGCACACTACCCCATAGATGAAGCTAACCGTTACCCCTCAGTCCAAACTAAACTGTCTACATCAATCACATCCCAACGGCATTCATATCACAGTCCCGCCATAGGCTTTATCAGTCAGATAGTATAAGTTTAAACATCTACACCCTCCGTTGCTATATGCATTACCGATTCGCACACCAATAGGGAAAACCCTAGGTCCAATCGACTAACCAACCAAAATCGGACTCACGGTCCATCCCCGTCCAAATTCCATAAACCACATCCAGACCAGTGTCTTACTACATACTGAACCGTAACTTTAGGGTCCATCAACATAAATTCTCAATCCACAAATAGCAGTCACAGTATATTTTCATCAAACAAAATATAGTATCAGTACTTAACAGTCAACTTGCATACAGATATTCAGTACAGTCACTAACGTGTAATCTCCTGTGGATTACTACGGTTTCAGCCTGGACTCGGGGTCCAGTAGTAGGAAAACCCTTACCTGAAACTCGGTTATGCCCCTCGATCGAAATCCACGCTCGACAGATCTACCTAACGAAACACGAAAGTTTTAGTTGGTGACTTTAGTAGCAGTTGTTTTAAAAGGTTATCCGTTGACTTACCCCAAGGAAAGGAAACTATCTCCAACCAGGTCTGCCGCGGAACCCGAGAACTTAAGCGTCAACTCTGTACTACCTTCAAGGGAGAAAAGTAGGGCCACATCTTAATCCAACATTCAAACTCGAATCGGACGAGGTAACATTAGGGAATTCATCAAAACAATCCTTACCGAAGACTCACCGTGAACCAAAGTGGAGGAAAGAAGGCTTAGGTGGCTCGGCTCGGCTCGGCTCGGCTTGGTTCGGCTCGCGGCTCGGCTCACTCGGCTCGCGGCTCGGCTTGGTTCGGCTCGCGACTCGGCTCACTCGGCTCGCGGCTCGGCTTGGTTCGGCTCGCGGCTCGGTTCACTCGGCTCGCGGCTCGGCTTGGTTCGGCTGGCGGCTCGGCTCACTCGGCTCGCGGCTCGGCTTGGTTCGGCTCGCGGCTCGGCTCACTCGGCTCGCGGCTCGGCTTGGGTTCGGCTCGCGGCTCGGCTCACTCGGCTCGCGGCTCGGCTTGGTTCGGCTGGCGGCTCGGCTCACTCGGCTCGCGGCTCGCTCGGCTCGGCTGGAAACGGTTTCGGGTCGGGTCAGCTTGGAACCGGGTCGGGTTGGCTTGGAACCGGGTCGGGTTGGGCGAAACGGGCAACACGGTTTTTGGAGGGCTTTCTCTCTTCCGGCGACGGCGGCGTTCCCCTCTGTGCTCTGTCGGCGTCGGAACACGAAATGATGAAGGAGAGGATGCCGGCGGTGGTAGAAACGAAGAGAGAGAGATGGAGAAGCGTCGGCTGCCGGCGGTTGGAGGCGAAACGGAAATGGATGGAAGCCGCGGCGGTCGTCGAAGGCGCACGGATAGCGTCTGTGTTCGTCGGGTGAAGGAGCCGAAGAGAGGAAGAAGAAGGGAAGGAGAAAATAGTGGCGGCGCTTCGTGAAGGAAGACGAGCTGTCAGGCGAAGAACGGAGGAAGAAGAAGAGGATGTCGGGGGGAGGGGCGGTGGACGCGCGCGGCTAGGGTTTTGAAATAAAGAAATTTATTATATATATATATATATATAATTCTTAATAATTATATAATATTAATAATTTAAATTAAATAATAATATATATATATTAAATATAAATAATAATAATAATAATAATAAAGTAATAATAATAATATATTAAAAATATTAATATTAAATAAATAATAATTTATTTTATTGTTTTAGAAATAACAATATTTCTATATTATTAATTTATAATAATATTTATAATATTAATATTATAACCAATAAACATTAATAATAATAATATAATTAATATTATATTATTATTATATCAACTTGCATTTTACATAAAACGAGAAAAATTTTACCTTAAATTTCCGGAGCGTTACAATCTAGCTCATAACAGGATTAAACAAGAATTTAGGGGTTGTAAATTTGAAATACTCAACTTAATTTAGAGCCAAATCCATAACTAATCCATTTTAGTTCAACCATAGCAGTTTATTATATAAATTAAAAGAACCCACCATATGCATATGAGTAAAACTATGCAGGCTCTGATACCACATGATAGAAAAAAACATCAAAGAAACATACTGCGGAAGACTAGGATCATGAATTTCCTTCTTAGAAAATATTGAAATTTTAGTTTTAGTTTTAATTTTTTTTAATTCAGTATTGTATTTTAAAATATTAGTAGAGGGTGGACAATAAAATTAAAAAAAAAAACTTATGAAAATTAATTTTGGTACAAGGTTATTTTTTAAAAAGAATAGAAAAGTAAAGATTTAGACCCTTTCATATAAATAAGGGAAACTTTCATAAATGTAACAAAACACCAAATTATTTACAGTTTGTGTAACAAAGCCCATGAAATTAGTCATTTTTTAAATATTCAAGGTTTTCCCTTTCGCCTTTCTTATTTGTCTCGCTGTGATTCTTTCATCGTCTTCCTTCATACTACGATTCATCGTCTTTCTTATTTTCCTCTTCCTTTTTTCTGCGATTTCTTTCCATCCTCTTTCTTCTTTTCCTCTTTTTTTTTTTCCACTACGATTTCTTTCCATCGTCTTTCTTCTTTTCTGATTCTTTTTTTACGTCATTTAAATTTGGGTAACCAAATCTAAACGACCGTGTACAAAAAATAGCAAAATCTAAAAACTCGTGTATAAAGAATCTTGAAAAAAATCATTTAGATTGGAATAGCCAAATGTAAACGATCGTGTAAAAAAAAAAAATCATCAAGTAGACAAATCTAAACGATCGTGTACCAAAGAATTAAAAAAAATCGTTTAGCCAAAACTAAACGATCGTGTAGCAAAAGAATTAAAAAAAATCGTTTAGCCAAATCTAAACGATCGTGTAACCAAATTTAAAAAAAATCGTTTAGATTTGGACCCAAATCTAAACGATTGTGTAACCAAATTAAACGATCTTTTATAAAATTAAACGATAGAATTGAAAAAATAAATTGTAGCCATATCTAAACAATCGTGCACCAAACAATAGCCAAATCTAAACGATCATGTAGCAAATATATTACGCACGCGTTGTAGATGGCGTCGTTAACGAAGCATTTTTTGTATTTTACACGGTGAGTCTCTGGGCTTTTTCCGTTTTTCAGAATTATTCTATACAGTGTAAATACTTTGCCACTTTATTATATTTTTTAAAAGAACCCTATAAATAATCATTTGGTTTTTGTTTTTGTTTTTTTATAAAAATTTAGCTTTGGAACATTTTTTTTAATTAACTAGTTACCTACTTTACAAATATTTTAAAAAATTAAGTTGAAATTTGAAGAAAATATAGTTTTTAAAAACTTGTTATTATTATTATTTTTAAAGTTTGGTTATTAATTCTTTTCTCTTAGTTCGGAAGCATGATTTAATTTCATATATAACAAAATGATTAATGAACTAAGATTTTTTATTTATCTTTTAAAATAAAAATTAATTAAGTTATAAACATTATTTACATACACAAGCTTCGATAATTTGTTATTACTTTTTACTATTGTTTTACTAAATCAAAATTTGAGAAACTACAAGAAAAAAAAATCAAAGGTGTTCTTTTCATTTTTACGATTAGAATTTAACTAAAAATTTCAATTTTATTTAACGTTCAAAGTTGGGGGGGGGGGGGGGGGGGAATAAGCATTAAATTTAATAAATGTTATAAAAATTGTAAGAAAAATAATTTTAATAAAAAAATGGAATACAGAAAGTTACCGAATGAAGATTGATTTTTTTAAGCACCGTAGCCACCCAATTTATCCTACAAATATCTTTATTATTCTTTAAAATATATAGTAATTGTAATATTGGCTAATATTTTATTTTTTTTATAAAAAAAGAAAAAAAAGTAAAAGTTTTTGTAATAATATAAAATCTTATTATTATTTTTAAATCTTTTATTAAAAGGGGAAAATAAAACCATTAATTAGAATATATATTATTTTAAAAAAACCAAATCAATTTTGACTTATTTTTATCATTTTAGGAAAAAGATAAATTAATTTATTTATAGATAAGCTTTTTTTATTTATCATTTTAGGAAAAACAAATAAATTTATTTTGGACAAAATCTTTTAATATCATATTTTTACTATTTTAGAAGAAAGAAAATTAATAAAGTTACATAAAATCTAATTTGATTTTATACTTATTAAATTTTCCTAATTTGTGGCACACCCCAGTCTATAAATAGGGACCTTTGGTCATTTAAGTAGGGGAGAAAAAAAATAGGAAACTTACATAAATGTAACAAAACTCTAAACTATTTACGGCATGTGTAACAAAGCCCATAAAGTTAGCAATTTTTTAAATATTTCAGGTTTGCCCTTCCATCTTTCTTTTCTTCCTCACGATTCGTCTTGCTACTGTTATTTCGTCTTCCTCGTCTTCCCCTGCCACTAGAAGAAATATAGGCTTTAATGTCGCTTGAGAAAAATGAAAAAAGAACATTAATGTCGGTTTTGAAAAGGCGGATCTTTAATGTCGGTTTTCCACCGACATTAAAGACTAAGCTTTAATGTCGGTTTTAAAACGACATTAAAGGTCCGCCATTTTGAGAACCGACATTAAAGTTCCATTTAAATTTTAATTTTAATATTTTTATTTTGTGAAAAAATAGACACTTTAATGTCGGTTTTCCACCGACATTAAAGGTCAATTTAATTTTTTTTAATAATTTTTTTCGTGAATTCTCTCTCTTACTTTACCTTTTCGACCTATTCAATTCCAAATCTATTCGACCCTCGTCTTCTCCGAACTTCCTTCATTTCTTCTCCGAACTTCCTTCATTTCTTCTCCGAATCTCCTTCATTTCTTCTCCGATCGACGCCACAATTTTAATCGACACTGCCATTTTATCACCGCCACCATTTCTATCGCCGCCACCATTTCTATCGCCGCCACCATTCCGATCGATTGTTGTTCTGTTCGCCCACCCTTGGAATCAAATTCGGCCGCATTTCTCTCCTTCTAAAGAAACTCGTCCGGTCGTCCCCGTTCACAGCAATCGTGTTCACAGCAACCGCGTTCACAGCAACCAGGTTTTTTGAAACTCATCCGCTCGTCCGCGTTCACAAAATACATCCTCTCACGGTAAAATTTCCATCTTCTTTCATTTGGGGTTTTTAGCATGTTTTTTGATTTCGATTTAGATTATGGATTCTTAGACAAGGGAAAGTTGTCAAGGCATTGGAAGATTTGTGTTGCGGGCTTTATTGGCGTCGACGAATCTTGAAAAGCATAAATTAATTACAATAATGCTGTAAATAAGGATGAAATGGCTGGAGTTGCGTTTAGTATAAGCTTCTTGTATTTGGTAGATGAGGTGTAGTGACAGGTAGGCAACCAGGTTAGAGATGTTGTGCTATGTTAAAATGTTGGTCAAACTGGAAGTTCTACTGGGTTCATAGAAAGGAATCAAAAAACTATTCTCTTTAGAATTAGCTTAACTTGGGCAGGAAAATGAATGGAGAAAATAAAGCTATATCATTGTTGTAGTTGCAAGAAGTTCTTATAATATCGGCAATAAAGTAGGAATGTAGAGACTTTTAGATTTGAGAGACCATATGCAGCTGTGTAATAGTGGAGGTGATCTTCAAAAATCAGTGTAATTGATCTTGTTTTCTAATTTTCTAATTTTTTTATGGTTTAGGTGAGGATATATTCTAATTTTCTAGACCATATGCAACTTTTTTCTAATTTTCTAGACCATATGCAACTGTTTTCTAATCTTCTCTTGTTTCCATCTCACCTTTCCGCTTGGATGATTTAGGTGAGGATATAGTTTGCATCGGTGTCATTCTTCGTGATTCTCACGGTACTGCTGAGGTTAAGAGTGTTACTGGCAATAAGATCTTGCGCATTCTTAAAGCTCATGGTATTGTACTTGTTCTTCTTGTTCATCAATTCGAAATTTTAATGTATTAGTTTTAGGTTTTAGCTATTACCAGGATAGATATGGATGATTGAGTATATGTTAATGTATTAGTTTTAGGTTTTAGCTGTTGTGGTAATTGAATGTGTGTTTTTTTATTACTATCAAAAGGGCTTGCTCCGGAGATTCCTGAGGATCTTTACCATTTGATTAAGAAGGCTGTCTCGATTAGAAAGCATTTGGAAAGGAATAGGAAGGACAAAGACTCCAAGTTCAGGTTGATTCTTGATATCTAATATTTATTTTTTTTATGGTATCAAACACGTTGGCTACATAAATTTGAATCTTTTATTTAATAGGGTATCACACAAGAGGTTACGAATTTTGTGGGTGAATTTAAGTTTTTGAATTTAAAAGTTTAGAAGTTTATAAATTTAAGTAAAGGATGAAGTGATGGGAAAGAGAGTTGAGGAGGGAAAGGCATAACATAGTAATTATAGTTGTATAGTTGTTTCCCTACCTTTTAATATTGATTTCTGGGCTTTTCTTTACATTTCAAGTCGTGAGAGAGAATGTTATATGTTATATTAAATTTGTTTTCATCATCAACTTCTGCTTTTTGACGATTTGAGATAAATTTAATTTAATTAGTGTTTCAACATGCATATATCTACTATATTTTATTACAGCTTACAGCTTATAATGGTTTAATTGATCATATTAACAATCATTTTGAGTGAATTGGATGAATTATTCATACATCAATGCGACGCTTGAAATTAGATTTTCAGTGGGCTGTTGCTGTAGCAGTATGTACTTTGAGAGAAAAAAAAATGCATATTTAAGAACTATTAGTAGTGATATAAATTCTTCTTTTCAAATGTAGTGATACGATGTTGTTGAGTTAATGCGATATACTACTTATACACCAACATTATATTTTAAATTATTGGTGTTGGGTATTTGTTAGCATATTTTGGTGATGTATTTTCTGTTTAAAGTACAGTATTATACCCATGCAACCATTACATCTCATTAAAAGAAAAACTACTTTTAAATCTCAAAATTTTAATTCTTAATTTTATGATATATTTGAAATTGTTTCTTCTTCCTCCAACAAAACATTGAAAAAGAAAAGTCTCAAATTTCCTTTTTCAAAACACTTCCGCTGTAACCCATAAAAAGGCATAGAGGATGATGTATATTTATTTATTATGAATTATCTTTAAGGTGGTAAATCCACTCACATGCACTTCAGTGGTCTTTTTTTTTTTTTTTAAAAAAAAGAAAAGTATTCTCAATAAATTTGTTTTTATATCTTGAAATTTTTAATGATCTTAATCGCATTATGTCGGTAAACTTCAGCTTTAACTTTATGGTACCAACTCGAACAATGACTTCGTCTTTTGATAGCTTTAACTATACATAGTAATTCATTGGATAGAATTCATTGGTTTTGTGTATAATATAGAGGCTTTTGGTTTGGGTTATATAGAACTTGTTAGTTTTTGGAATATGGATTCAGTTTAAGTTTACTTAATTTCGTTGTTTTGTTGATTTTTTTATAGATTAAACTGCATCTTATATAATATGGAGAAGTCGTGGATGCAAAAGAATAGAACGTCATCTGAGTATGCTTATGGGGTTGAGATGTTTATTAAAAATGGGTTGAAGCATTCAAAGACGTCGAATGTCATGGCCTGTCCTTGTTTAAAGTGTGTGAATGCAAAAACTTTAGATGTGAATACAATTAGAGATCACTTGTTTTTAACGGCATCGATCAGAGTTATCAAGAATGGATTTAAGAATGGTGTAATACGAGAGATATGGGAGATTGATTACCATCAATTATCTTTTATTTTATTTAAGTGTGATTGGGTTGACAATAGAAGTGGAGTCAAAGTGGACGAGCTTGGGTTTACCATCGTTGATCTCAAACGTATTGGACATAAATCAGACTCATTTATTTTAGCCACTCAAGCAAAACAAGTATTCTATGTCCAAGATTCTGCAAATCCTGAATGGTCGGTGGTTTTAACATCTCCACAAAGAACTATTGAAGAAGATTTCTTTGAAGATGAAATAGGAGATATGCTTCAAGAATGTGGTTACGAAACCATTAAAAGGATGCCCAATGTTGATACACCTAATGAGACTGATGATACAAATTCAACTTATATTAGACATGATTGTGAGGGTAGATGGGTAGAGAAGGGTATGTCATTACTTTGCTTTATAATGTATTTAATTTTAGAGTTCGTAATATAATTGATATGCTTATGGTATCTTTATAATGTATTTATGTTTAAAGTTCGTAATATAACTGCTATATTTATGGTATGTCATTACTTTGCTTTATAATGTATTTATGTTTAAGTTCGTAACATAATTGTTATGCTTATGTATGTTGACTTTGCTTATTAATGTATTTCCATTTTTTGCAGATTCATAGATGGAGGATAGCAGTGAGGATGAAAGAGAAATGCTTCAAGAAGTAAGAAAGAAATCATTTGTTCCACGTGGACCAACTACTATGTCTCAGTTGGCCTTAGTGAGAAATTCTGGGCAAAAGTTGCCCATTCAATTTAATGAACACGGACAACCTGTTGGAGCCACGTCTAAGAAAATGCAAAGTTACATTGGTGTGTGCGTTCGACAACAGATTCCTATCACATACAACTCTTGGAAAGAAGTTCCGAATGAGCTAAAAGATAAAATATATGATTGTATATCGGTATGAGTTCTATTGTTATGTTTTTCATATAATGTAGTTTGCTTTACACTCTAAGTTTAACTAAGCTTTTTTTTTTTTTTTTTTTTTTGTGTAGATGTCGTTCGATTTACAACCCAATGCTAAACATTCTATACTTATGTCTGCATCAAGAAAGTTTCGAACGTTTAAGACCACGTTAACTCAGAAGTATATACTTCCGTCTAAGGATCAACCATCACTCTTGCAGTTTCCTCCCAAAATTTATTCTCATATAAATCAAGAAGATTGGGAATCGTTTGTGGATGCTAGACTAAGTGAAGAATGGGAGGTAAATAAGTTTAAAGTTTGAATGGAATTAGAATTGTTTTGATATCTACCTACAAACTAATACGTTGTACAGGATTATAGTCGTATTCAAAGGGAAAGAAGGTTGAAATGCGTATACAATCACCACATGTCACGTAAGGGATATGCTAATCTTGCCGATGAACTAGTGAGTATTTCCAATTAAATTGAAGAATTTATCTTAATATGTTGTTGTTAATTAAATATCTATCTTTTGTTGTAGAAAATAACGCATGATGTTTCCTATCGTTCAACTCTTTGGAAAGAAGCACGGAAAGGAAAAAATAATGATTATTTTGATGATGCTACTCGAGATTGTTCCTCTCGGATTGTAAGTATACTTATGATTACAATATATAATCTTTTGTTAACCTAACTGATGATGAATTGTTTTATACTTGTATTGTTTTATAGGATGAATTAGTTGCAACAAATAAAAATGAGGACATCTTGACTGACGCATTGGGTTCCAAGGAGCACGGTGGACGTGTAAGAGGCGTGGGTGCTTTCGTCTCTCAATCACAATATTTCAACACAGTAAAAGGGAAGGAGAAAATGTGTCATAAAGAAGAGGATGACTCGAGATGCAAAAGTGACAAGAAGAGAAGTAATCACTCGAGGTCATCCATTGGAAATATTAATATAGATCTTGATGCCGATGAGGACACACCTACCAACAAAGGAGTGGAGGTAATTGACTTTGTTGTCACTTTTAGTTTTTTAACTATATAGGATCAATTGTTCTTAACTATGCTTTTAATATTTGTAAAGGGAACACCATGCCAATTGTCTATAGGATCCATTAATAATATTGTTGCAGTAGCCATGATAGTTGAGGATAACATTGGATGTCCCAATGTTAAAGTTCTAGTAGACGTGGTTACGGGAGAAAATTTGACTATACCCAATCCAGTGAAGAGAAAGATAGAGACTTTAAATCAAGCATTGGGTAACATTATAGAATGGCCTCGTCGGCTTGTTTCTACGATCAATGACAAACAAGTGTGTATCTTTTTTTACTATTTAAGTTTTGATTTTATTTGTATATGTATTTAGAATTTAGAACCTTGGTTGTGATAGGAGCATTCAACTAGGAAGGATGTCGTATACCCTTCAAATTATACTGACGTTAACGGGATTATTAAGCTTTTAAATAGACATGCCATGAACAACATGGAGGATGTAAACATGATTCGCATCCCAATGAACGAGCTAATATTTAGAAGTGACAAATTTGTTTATTTAGCTCGCGAAGATTTGTTGCATTACTGCGGCATGGTTGAAATCGGCTATATGTGTATACTAGCGTATATTACGTAAGTAGACAACTTATACTCATCTTTATCTCCAATACCACTTTTGTAGTTAGTTTGTTGATATTTTAACTATGGTTGCTTTTACTTAGATGTCTTTGGGATAAATGTGACTGTGCAAAGAATTTTTTTGTCATTGACCAATCAAAAATATCGTCACATATCAAAGATCGTGATCTTCGATCCAGAAATTTAGCCAACCAGCTAGAAGCAGTTAACTTGGAACAGAAAGTGCTAATTCCATATAATACTGGGTAAATAAAGAAGAGAAACACATTAATATATTTCCATTGAGCTTAAATGTGTACTCACATTGAAGATGTTGTTATTGTAGTTTTCATTGGATGTTGCATGTTATCGATCTTCATGAAAATTACGTTTATGTTTTGAACTCTTTTCGGAGTAAAGTCAATGAAGACATTCATGGAATCATAAATGTGTAAGTGTATTTACTTTATTACTTCTTATTTAACTTTCTTGTCTTCTAATGTTTCAAAATATTTAGAGGGTTGAAGACATGGCAAGCGAAACACGATCTACAACGCTATCGATCAACTCCAAAATGGAGACCTGTAAAGGTAATTTGCATTTACAGGTAATTATTTTTTATGAAACATAAGATTAATTTGTATTCAATTGATATACATGCAGTGCCCTCGTCAATTGGATTCTGTAGGGTGCGGGTACTACGTGCAAAAGTACATACATGAGATAGTGCATAATTCTAGTACTTCTATTACTAACCTTGTAAGTTTCTACTTTAACTTTTTACATATTACAATTTATGATCCAAACTCATACTTTCCATATCTTTCTCTTTGTGTGTAGTTCAATACCAAAAATGCATATAGGCAAGAGGAGATTGATGAGATTCGAACTGAATGGGCAGCTTTTGTTAGCAGATTTGTGTAAGTAGTTGCTTTTTGTAGTTAGGTTAGTAGTTGATTTTTGTAGTTAGGTTAGTAGTTGATTTTTGTAGTTAGGTTAGTAGTTGGTCGAGTTAAGTTTTTGTAGGGGACGGGCAGTCCTATAGTTTTTTTAAGGGCAGGTGGTCCCGTACTAATTGTTGTTTGTTAGATAGTTTGTACCTATACTTTAGTTAGTGAAGGAACTTTCTATTGTGTTTATAAATCACGATCTTATATATTATCTTTATATTTTTGAGTTTACAGTTGTTGGTTGTTTATTTAAATATGTGATTAGGAGTTGGATGATTTTATTTGTTGTAATACTATGTAGAAGGGTGGAAAGGTGTGCTGATATTTTAGGTGTTGGATGATCGTATTTGCTATAGTACTATATGGAAGTGTGGAAAAGTGTGCTTGTATTTTAGTGTTGGATCTTATGCATTGTAGGTGTTTACTATTGGTTTGCCATGGATGGTAGGATGTGTTGTTTGATATGTGTGATTATATATAAGTGTATATATTAGAGGATTTGGAGTAGTTGGACTTATAGTGTTGAATATAGTTGTGTTTATTGATATGTGATTATATGTAAGTGTTGGATGATGTGTATTTGTTGTAGTTCTATATGGAAGTGTGGAAAAGTGTGCTTGTATTTTAGTGTTGGATCTTATGCATTGTAGGTGTTTACTATTGGTTTGCCATGGATGGTAGGATGTGTTGTTTGATATGTGTGATTATATATAAGTGTATATATTGGAGGATTTGGAGTAGTTGGACTTATAGTGTTGAATATAGTTGTGTTTATTGATATGTGATTATATGTAAGTGTTGGATGATGTGTATTTGTTGTAGTTCTATATGGAAGTGTGGAAAAGTGTGCTTGTATTTTAGTGTTGGATCTTATGCATTGTAGGTGTTTACTATTGGTTTGCCATGGATGGTAGGATGTGTTGTTTGATATGTGTGATTGTATATAAGTGTATATATTGGAGGATTTGAAGTAGTTGGACTTATAGTGTTGAATATAGCTATGTTTATTGATATGTGATTATATGTAAGTGTTGGATGATGTGTATTTGTTGTAGTTCTATATGGAAGTGTATGCTGGAATTTTAGGTATTATTGTGTGCATTGCAGGTGAATTAGGTATTATTGTGTGCATTGAGTAGTAGGCATTATAGCTAGTGTGCAAGCCATTTTTTTATTTTTTACAATATACGATGACGAACATTTCCGGACATAATTCGACTCAAATAATATCGGTTTTGCCGTCATAAAAACTATTATAAATACGACATGAAATGAATCTTTAAAAACGACATTAAATGTGTCTTTAATGTTGGTTTAAAAAACGACATTAAATGTGTCTCTAATGTCGGTGGAAAAACGACATTAAATGTGTCTTTAATGTCGGTGGAAAAATGACATTAAAGATGTGCACTAAGCGACATTAATGTCGGTTTAAAAACGACATTAAAGACAGCTTTAATGTCGGTTATAAACCGACATTAAAGATGAACCGACATTAAAGATCTTCAATAACACCTTCAAAGATGTCGGTTTATAACCGACATTAAAGGTCTTTAATGTCGGTTTATAACTTAGTTGGAAGTTGCATTACATAGAGATTTATTCGCAATGATCCACACCTCAGACAACAAGCAATTTCCTTCGGGATTGAATCCTTATTTTTATTCTTCTTTTATTTAAATATAGATATAAAGAAAAAAAATGTATAAGGAAATTTTTTTTCTACTACTTTTTATCGTTATGGTAAGAAAAAAAAAGAGTCTTTTAACATTTTTCTTCTCTTTAGAAAAAATAGAGAAAGAGAAAAAGTTATAAGTAAAAAGTCTTCTATTATTATTATTATTATTATACTACAATTATTTTGAGAAGTACAATGGAACCACATGCCCAAAAAGTCATCTATTTATATACTATCGAAAAATGTCAGCTTGCGTTCATGATGATAAATTGTTGATTCATTGCTTCGAAGACAACTTAGTTGGCTCGACTTCTTGCTGGTACATGCAGTTGGATGCTTCACAAGTGCATAGGTGGAAGGATCTCGCCGATTCATTCTTAAAACAATATAAGTACAACATTGATATGACATCCAACTATCTGGATCTTCAGATGATGGAAAAAAAGAATGTTGAAACTTTTAAGGAGTATGCACAACGATGGAGAGATTTAGCTGCACATGTGCAACCTTCCCTAACCAACAAAGAATTGACAGCCATGTTCAGAAACACTCTTCGGGCCCCATACTACAATAGAACGGTTGGAAGTGCTTCGACAAAAGACCTATAAGAATTTTTTTTTTAAAAATGACTTTTTATAATTAAAATTATTTCATAATATGATTTATTAAAATAAATATATAAAATTTATTTATTGGATAAACATTAGAAACAAAAAAAAAAAAATCATAATCCTCCTCCCATAGACATCTTGTCATAACACAACAATATCTACGTAATCCTTACCCAAACACATATTACCATAACGCTACCTACCATAGTCTTCCTCAGACACATACTATCATAACACTAACTCTTTCATAACCCAACACTTCTCCCAAACGATCCTTTGAGTTTAATTGACTATATCAAGACCAAGGATAAGTGTTTTAAATTTAATTGAGAGCAACGTCAGCTGGTTAAGAATTACCTACTAATGTTTGAATTTCAAAATGAATGGTAGATAACTTGGTATGAAGAATATGTTTCCATTGGAAAGTGAAAACGAGCTCCTTGAGGTAATTGGATTTAATAAAGTTTGGTGTGAGGAAAAGCACAGTATTTGATAAAAGTTTTATTATTTGGAGAAGATAAAAGTTTTATTATTTGAAGAAGATAAAATGAATTAATATCTTAGGGATACATAAGTATGGTTGTGCTCTCTTTGTTAGGTTTTGGTTTTAAACTTTTTATGATAGCCTTTGAGATCGATATAAGTAAAATTGTTATTATGTGGGTTCAAATCTTAGTATGTGTTGATGGAATAGAGACCTCACTTACATTGTTGATGGTGGAACTTAACGTTAACATATGAATAACTATAAAAAAAAAGAAGTTGATGTTTGGGGAAGCAAGCGTGGTGATGTACTTTAACGAGCTTTTCCTTAAACATAACAGCTAAAATATAATTCATGATACACACATTAGCTAACCACGATAAAATTTAGGAAATAAGCTATAAGATAAATGAAGAATTAGAGATCTCTCATCAACACCTAAATACAATTTCATGAAAACCACAAAATAAACATAGTTGTATCCATGATTAAAGGTAATAAGATTAAATTATTGAACCTCAATATCGACTTATGAAATGGATAGAATAAAGGGTAAGTTGTTAAAAATCAATTCAACTTGGCCAAACACACCCCCCCTAAAGCCAAAAGGGTAAACTTTGCCAAAGAAGAAGAGAAGACTCGAACTCTTTCCAAAAGGACTGTTTTTGTCCCCAAAGAAACATAAAAGCTTTGAGTTATTAAAGAATTAACCCACAACTACTGAGGTCAAATCAAAGAGAGCACCATGGCCCACTTCCCATGCATGAAAGTGATGACAATATTCCCAAATAATTATTTCAAACACTGTTTGAAGAATCCTTTAAGACTATCATCAGTCAAAATTTGCGTAATGGATTTGGTCTTTCTCTCCCTTGCTTTCCTCTCTTTACTTTGCTCTCTTTTTTGGCCCTTTTTCTTCTATGTTCCTTACCAATTCTCCTTCAATTTTGGTTCTTTAGATGATTAAATCCACTTAATCGTAAACCGCAAACATTGAAATCGCCAATACCAAGCTTCTAAAGCTCAATTTTGATTCTTTTCTTCCCATTTTTCCTCTTTTGGCGTGCCCTTTTCGAGATCGTATATGCAAATCAGGTTTGGTTTGTACTAGGTTTTCTCATTTTGATTCCGATTGTTTTTTGCCATCAGAAAAGCTGGGTCTAACAAATGGCGACTTGGCGATAAACCCTCTTTTCGTTTTGGGATTTTAAGGCATATCAATTGGACTATTTCAGCTTTTGGTGAATTTTCTTTTCTTTTCTTTTCTTTTTTTCTTTTTTTGGATTTGGTATCTCCTTTCTGTACGGATTCAAAAAATTCAGAAGTTTGTAGTTAATAATGAACAGTTCCAGGACTAGTCTGATTTGTTTGTGGGTTTTGATTTGATAGAGACTATCCTTCTGATATAGAAACAGTGCAGTTTCAGCATTCTTTGCCTCGCCTGTGTCTGCTAATTCATGGTTTTTTTTTTCTGGACTTGGAATTCTTCTATTTGGAATGAACTGTGTTCCTGGGCTTTAACGTAGTATTACGCATTGGTGGGTCAATTTTCGATTGATTGCATATGTTGCCTGAAGTCTGTGGATTGAGCTTGTTCCTTTCCCTACCAGATGATGTGTTTTCTATTGTGTCACGGTCCCTTACTCCGAGGGACCTTTGTAATTTAAGCCTGTGCTGTCGAAGTCTACATGCTTCAACAGCATCTGAAAAGATCTGGCTTACACAATGTGAGATGGTAGGAATTTTGGCTGCCAGAGACCTTATTGATTGGCGAACCGGTGTGGCGTCCTATAAGGCACTTTGCCGCTTTCTCATCAGGATTGAGCCATTGATGGGGATATGGGTTCATCAGAATCCAGAGCTCGGCAATGTAGTTTATGTGATGCCAGGTTTTGTTTCAGTTGTTGGTTGTAGGATAATTCCTCAAGAACTTGGTCCATTAGGCATTGAAGAGGGGCCGATCCTTTGGGCACCTGTTTTTGAAATCCTGGGCGATGCTGATGGCACTGCATCGTTTTGTCTTCATGGAAGAGAGAAGGGAATCGATTATTTTTATCCAGGTCTGGTGAAAGCTGTTGACAAGAATTGTAATGTGCTTCTCCTTGAGGTTGACACTAGGTCGTACAAGAATTATAGTATTAACTTGTTGCATAGTAAGAGCTTTGTTAACCATTCAGATCAGGAGTCTAGAAAGGTTTGTAGGTCTAACAGTGATAGATCCCAGAGTGTTTTCGGACAACATGAGTCGAAAGTGCCATTTGGCCGGTTGGCTTTTAGTGATAGAAGAAAATTGCTTGAAACTGTGATGAGTCAAGTTCGTGTCAAGGTTCCTAATCCAGTTACTGGACCACTATTTCCTAGGTTGAGGGATGATGAAGAGAACTTCAAGAAAGATATGGCGGTGTTATCAAAAAGGAGGTCTGTACTTATGCAGTATCGTAAATTTGGTGGAAGTCAAATGTCTTGGAAGGGCAGTTCTGAAATGTTTCCAAATCCTAATCAATTGGAACTAAGTGAGTTCAGAAAGTCTATTGACGGTTCTACTGATCTTCACAAGTCAATTAATGGGGACAATGATCAGATAAGATGCCGGAAGAAGAAAACTATAGGCAGGTATTTTACTCAAAGCCTTAATCATGTACTTAAGAAGTCTGGCTTATTCAACGATGGCAAAGGAATATCAAAGAATGGTTGTTCAAGTAGTATGAATAAATATGTGCAACTTGAAGATTTTCTTAAATCGGGTGATACAATTGGATTGGCATTGCATGCTTCAACCATGAAGCTATCTTCTTACCGAGGATGGCCTAATATGCATGATAGTCGGTTTGCATTGTATAAATTGCCAATGCGAGCGCCAACTGCTGAGCAAGAGTATGCTGGTTTATGGGGAGGAACATTCGGATGGCCTCCAGGGAAGCCTACAGAGGACAAACCTGGAAAAGCCCTTTTCTTTCTTTTGCTTTCATATGAGAAATCCCAAGACCAATTGTTTCTCATTGCAACAAAAATATTGGAAGGCACACATTATGTTTTACATCCTAATGGTTCTGCAATGTTCAGAGTGAATATTAATGAACCTTCGGCAGATCCATTTCCTTGGGAGTCTGATGGGGATCTATTGCCTGTGAATGTTCAGCATACATTTACGGGAGAGGGGATTGCCAATGGGTATGGATTTCGATACCCTGGTTCGAAGCCCGGTTCTCTCTATGTATTTCAGAATGGCCAACTGGCCTTCATTTGGAAGGAGTCCAAATCTGTCCTGACCTTGCAGAGATTGAACTTGCAAGATCTTTTGAAAAAAGGTGAAAGGATACCACCCCTACCCCCAAGTGTCAACTTTTCCTATCTAACAAAGTCATACTCCAATGTCTTCGCTGGCTTCCCAAACACTTCAACTAGTTTCTCCTCGCCAAGGTTTGTTTGCATTGTTATGGCTTTATTTAATTTTTCTCCATTCCTTTTATCTGCAACCTAATTTATCTGCTATACCTGATGATATGAACATTTTTTATATTTTAACTGTATGTTGTTGGTAGAAGTAATGGCAGCGACTTGTTTCTCTGTTTTTCACATTTTTGTAGTTGTTACTTATCAAGCTGTCTTTTGTATCTTTTATTTCACTTATCATGGGGTTACTAAAGTTGGTTTAGCTGAAGCCAAGTGGTGGGCTTTTGTTTGAAAAATAGCGTAATCTACTTTAGTTTTACTGCTGCAGATCAGAAGTCTCATCATGCACATGATTATGAAAATGTCAAGTTAATATGCCAGGAATGTCTGATGCAATACTAGCTTATGTTATGACACCCATTCACATTTGATACCAATATTCCTCTCAAACTAGAGTACAATATTTACTTTTTGGTTCAACTGCACGGCCAGATGGGCTCGACCGAATTTGGTGTTGATCTAACTTTGGTTTAATTACGAGTTGATACAAAAGCTTAAGTTAATGGGTGGAGATAAATGTTAGCATTTCTGTCAATTGTGGATTTGAAATATGTGGAGGACCAGACAAGTAGAAATCAATGTCAATTTGGGACGAAATGACATTGTAGGGCTTTGAAAAACATAGGACATTGTAGATTACTTGCTTTGATACTACGTTAAATCACTTATTAACCCAGAAACATAAACTAACGAGTGAAGAAAAATTTAATATTATATCATGTAATAGCTTTGAATGAATCTTTAGATAGGATGGGGAGTGGAGGAATGTTCACACTGTAGTTTATATGTTCTGCTGTCCTATTGCACCATTGTTCATTGGTTGAACTCTTACTATATAAACTTATATTCTATTGTTAAACTAAATCTTCTTTTTTGGGTTGCACAGAGGAACGTGTTCATAGGAAATTCATGGGATAAAACATTTGTTGAAAGAATATTTTATGGGTGTCAGTTGATGGTTCAGCCTTCGTATTCGTTGCTTTGAGAACAGTTTGTGATGCTTAAAAGTTCAAAAGAATCCTTCAACTTCGGGGAGGTATTCTATTGTACTACTATGCCAATTTAATATCGTGGTATCTTATTTATGGTTTTGAAAAGGGTAAAAAAAAAAAAAAAGAAGAAACAAAAGAAAAATAATGTGTATTCATGTAAGGATTGTTATGCCTTTTTAAGAGTAGGGAAAAAGCAGGTGCCTTGAATCTAAATAAAGTTTTCTATATCCAATCTTGCTTCCTTACCCTTTATGATTCTGTATGACCTCTCTTTGTTTGAGAAATTGTTCTCGTGACCTGCCCTGAGATGCTGAAATCTTTCTTTACTCTCTATCTTTTGTTTTGGCTTTTTATACTTTGTTTGTTGGTTAAAGAAACGAAAACCATTATTTGATAACTAATTTATGTTTTTTCAAATTAAAACAGCCCAACATATAGCTTTAATTATTATTATTATTATTTTTTTACCTAAAGAGAGAAGTGAGATTCTTTTTTTTTTTTTTTTTTTTTTTTGCAAGGAAAAAATTAGTGAAATCTGTTTGCAAAATAGAGTGTTATTTTTTTCTTTCAAACATGGTGTTTGGCATAAATTAAATTGATTTAAAAAAAATATAAAATTATTTCAAATTGATTTTTGAGGACTTAAGTAATAGGGGATTTTTGTCACAATCACTTCCTATAGCTTTTGTGTAAAATATAATTGGTTATCAGGTGTGTTTTTTATTTTTGAATTTTAATATTTGAACAAAAAAATGACTTATCATTAATTAAATTATTACTAAAACAAATAATTATACATATTTTGAATTTTCTTTTAATATCTTTATATGAACATATATTAATCACGCATATAATTATTTAGCAATAAAATAAATAAAAATATTATTTTTACCACAATTATTCCTCAAATGGAAAATATAATTACTAATTAAATAACTCTAAATGAATATTTGAAATCAAATATATTGTTTCAAAATCAATTCAAAATATATGATTGTTTAAAAATGAATTTACATAAATCTCCTTTTCCAAAATTGCTATTTCAATTTTTACTCTCTAACACACTTAGAATGACCTATCACCTTAATAGAGGTGGTACCAAAAAATCGAGTCCATCGATTAAGATCGACCAAATGGATAAGGTTTAAGGTTTATATGTTTTTCCGGTGGGAATCACTTTTATTGTATAAAAAAAAGTGACTTGTCATGGGGTCGGCGAGTCCACAAAGCCCAAACCTACCGGTTTCTTTAAAATAAAAAAGAAGGATAACTAAATAAATAAATAAATAGAAACCCATCTGGACTGTTGAAGAGGAGAGTGTTTTTGGAACTTCATTAAAGAGACGAAGAACATAACCTTTTCTTATATTACAAGTGTCTCAACAACTTTTTCTTCTTTTGTTTTTACAAAAGTCTTAGTTAGGTTTTACCTTTTCGAGATTAAAAAAACAAAATAGTTAATTGCTTTTGTTAACCTTTCTTTTAAGGGGTGTTTGGTGGTGCGAGTATGAGTTGCTATAAATTGCACATTCAATATTTGGGGACTAATTTTTGATACTTTTATACCTATATTTATCAACTAGGTTGTTTCGGTGGTCAATTTTGGCCACCACTGCCATCACCATTAATGTCTCCATTGCCAATTCTAGTCACCACTTCTAATAGCTATGTAAGACATGCACCTACCTCAAGAGCAAAGAAGTAAAATTTGGCGAAGTGTTTTGAAGTAAGAGTAGGCGAGAAGAAGGGGAGGACCAAGGTAGTTTGCGAGGAAGATTTTCAAAGTCTAAGTGTTTCTATGCGATTAAGGCATTATGTAAAAAGAAGGACTAGACGAGAAGAAGTAAGGAAACTTCTCATAAATTTCCTAAGTGACGAGCCACGTGCAGAGATTAAGTTAAGCATGTTTAGGACAAGAGTTTAAGGGTGACTAAGCTTAGTTGAAAAGTAGTATAAATAGAGGTTTGAGGTCAGAATATTGGTTATTGTTATTTTAGAAATTTAAAGAGAAAAGTTAAAGTGTTGAAGTGCTGCCTAAATAGCTACGTGAGAAGAGGAAGGAGTTAGGCCTTTAAAGTTTGATTGCAAAGCTGTGTTATGAATGATTTCTTTAAATATTTAAATGATTTCCAGTTTTTCTTATACCTTCTTCCATTATTTGAAATGATGGTTTTCAATGTGAAAATTTATAAAAGAGATTTGTTTGAAAAGCTTTTATGTTTCAAACCATAACTTGATTGTGAAATAGTGTTCAAACCATTGGTTACTTTCTTTTAATGAGCTAACTTTTATGTGCACATAAAGAGTAAGGGCCACCATGGGGTGTACAGGGCTACATGGTGATGAGATGCTAGTTGATACGTTGAAAGGAGTGTATTAAACTTAGCGGCCTGAGCAACAAGGACGAATATGTATATACTCAAATGTTGTTGTTACAGTAGTCTAAATGCAAAGTTACATGACCTAGCGTAGAGGATGATTCGGGACCCTTGACGAAAGGAATGTTGACAACTAATGGGTATTACGTGAAATGATACGTTTAAATGAGAAATTGTTATGATGAATTTATGCAATTTGATATGTCTGGCGAAATGATATTTAGGAATGGTATTTTGCGAAATGGTTTTCATAAAACCTCACTGAGTCTTGTAGACTTATGTTTTAAAAATTCATCTTCCAGAAAGCAGGCGTTAACAAGTAAGGAAGGTGGACGGACTGGCTAGGTGAGAAAGCTCCAAGCCGTTTTAGCTTAAGTTTAATCTGTTGTAATTATGTTTATGTATGTAAAGTTGTTGTATGTACTTGGACAAAGTTTAATAAATATGAGCTTAGTTTACCTTCTCTATGTTATGTTTCATATCGCCTAAAGATATGTATTAAGTTATAAGTTAAGATTAAGGAAGATAATGAGGCAATTAAGGAAAGCTTAAAGGAACTCAAGACTGAGTACCATTGGCGTTTAGACGTGTCGAGGATGCTCAAGCCACACTTCATCTTGCATACCAAGCAAAGGCGTGTGCGGGATGGTGTGTCACAAGCCAACTCCGACAACTTTCGGCCCAACAACCTTCGCTACCAGCAATCACTTCCACCAACTTTGACAACCATTATTTTAAATTATTAATCGATAATATTTTATAGTTGTCCTTTGTAGTAATTTTAACAATAACAAAACACTTTTAACATATAACAAATAACAAACCAAGCAAATATGCATAAAAACACACACAAGTGATTTCATTTTAAACAATTTTATCGAAAGGGTTCAAATGAAAATGATTTGTTGAAAAACATTTTTTTCAAAAGTTAGTCCAAATAGAAACGTATATCATGACAAGAAGAAAAAAATTAGTATCAGAAGGAAGTTGTTCAATATATCTAGAATTTGGATGGATGTTTATGTAATTTTTGTGTAAGTGGGCTGGGCTATTTGTTGGACTACGATACTGTTGGAACTATAACAATCTAATTCTTTATACTAAGTTGAGGGAACAACCTATCTACTAACCTTAAAACGGGTCATTACTACTAAAATAAATAAAGATTTTCTTATAAAAAACGAAGGAGAACACTAAATTTTCAATGAAAACTTCAAATACTCATTTATAAATCGTAAATAAAATATATAGAAATAAAAGCTAGAAGATAAAATCTTAGTTTGAGTCCTATCTAATTTTTAAAGAAAAATAACATAAAAGTAATTCATAAGTTTGATAAATTTAAATAAAATATTAAAAGTCAAATACTGAAAACATGGAAGGCAGAAGCAAAATAAAGTTTACCCTATGGCAAATCACGGTCACTTCTTGTCATTCGTTAGGTTTCCTCTATCGACCTCTACCTCCACCTGAAAAATTAAATATAGAAAGAGAGAGTATAAACATATACTCAGCAAAGGACCCACTACTAGTTCCGCTAAGTATTTGTTAACTTTTCATTAGAGTTCCATAAGGAAGTACCCTAAAACTATCGTGTTCCAAAACACATGTGTACACACAATCTAGTGATTCCGTAGGAACACATCTCATTTTTAGTGAACCCAAAGGAACACCTAAGAGAGTCGGGATGTAAGTGACCCCGTCGGACCACTTATAAAACATATCATGACAGACTGGTGGTCCTGTCGAACTCACACAGTCATAAATCTTTGAAAGGGTGGTGATCCCAAGGAACACCAATATGAGTACAACCTTAATAGACAAAGTTCATAGAACACTCATCCAGAGCATGTAACATATAATAAATATCATAACATGACATGAATATCGATCATAACGTCATTATCATGTGATTAATATACCATGCGTCATAACATATCAGTCATCCATATCAGTCCTCAATATCAATCATCAACATCAACACATTATGCATTTTAGCTACACCAATGCATAATGAAAAATACATGCAAGCTCTTAATTTTTTGTTTGAAAGTCTAGTAGTAGAATCTCTTACTTCGATATTAGCTACCAAATATTTCCTAACAGTCACAGTTAAAGCTTTCCAATGAATACTTCCTAAACAATAAGTGAAACCAATTACTAAAGTAATAAAATTAACAGTTGATTATTGACTCAAAAATCATCTCAAATCAACTTACCCAAATTTGAGGTTGAAATCAATTTAAACTTGATTGGGAAAACTTTCATAGATTAGTTCTTCCAATTAAAATTAGCCAAACAAACCTTCATGCAAGTTCATAGTTAGCCTAGGATTAAGATTAGGTTACATAGGTCATCATAATCAAAATAGCTAGTCAGTTTATATAATCAATGAATTTTAACTTAAAAGTGACTATTTTATGGTTCTAGTCTTATATAAACTCTTTACATAGGATGTCCCCACTCCCATGTCTTTATATGAATGATTCAGGATCATATCGTTTGTACTAACTACATAGCGGGATGCATCCATAGTGTTCCGATATAGACCGTTTGGGCTATAAACTCGAACTTGATCCACATTTATGTCTCTACATAAAGTTTAAGTCTACACTAGATAGCCTCAGGACCTTAGTTAATTGGATTCAAGATTATAGTATTTTGTTTTCACTAATAAGTCCCCAATAAATTCCAACAATTTTAACCTATAGTTTTAATATGAATCTAATTCACATTAAATTAATATTTGAACTCATTCAAATATTTTATTCTCTCGTAAATTAATTTTGAATCATATACAAAATTAAAATTATGTAATAAAGTTTAATTAAAATATAAACTTTATGTTATAATGTATCACAATATATTATATTAATTTCCAAAGTAGATTTGAATATTTCAAACTACAACCAATATAAATAAATCTCATTACTCCTTACGAGCTAGGATGAGAACCTAATGGACTTATAAATCAGAAGCTACAACGATATGAAATTAATTGGCTAAACTCATTAATCACATTAATCAATATTTGTTAACTGTGTGTACACTACATTAAAGACTCACAGCTGAGCTTTTCTCACTGTAGACATATTTCTGTGTCCACAAATATAAACCAATACTAGTAAGTTAGTCCTTCACAATTGTTTGTAACACCACCTGGGTCAAAATACCGTTTTACCCTTGAGTTACTTCTAGTCCTTAAATATTTGTGCTCCTCTAATGAACAACTTGTTTATGGTCCAACCGCTAAACATAAATCCTTCTCATGCCATAGAGAGGGTAGGACCATTTGTTTAAGTTCCAGAGACGCCACAAGGGAACACTTATCTACTTATCCTAAACTCGGGAATGAGTGATTTCTATCTTGTGTGATTATGTTTCCATCTCTCCACTCGGTCTTGTCCCCAAAATGATAAGCATATTGAGTCAGAAATCTGACCACTCTCACCCGTACAAATCAAAGGATAATCCCTCATGAATAAGAGTTCATAATACACTTAGGATTACGACTAAGTTACCTAGGTCATCCTAATGAAATAGAAACCTAACTAGTTGACGGAGTTATATCTAGTTGTTATTATTTCGTGGTTCGGCCTTATGCAAACTCATTACATAGGATACCCTTACTCACATGTCACCTACACAATCTTTGTGTTTGTATCAAATACAAAGTGAATCGTATCTATAGTGTTTCCAGGATAAAGTACCCAACCTTAACCCTATACTATAAGCCCTTTAAGCTGATCTCGAACATTGATCTCTATATGTCTCTACATACTGTTCAAGACTCACCAAATAGCTTAGAATGTTAGTTTATTGGATTTGGGTTATTAAGACAAAACTAATAATGTAATCAATAACACATATTGAAATAATAATAATAATACTTTATTAATAACGATCAATAGATTATATTTACTATCTACATGTTTTAGGACATAAAACCCAACAAATCCAACTTAGATCCAATATTAATTTATTTCAAGCTAAAAATTTCCACTTGATGGAAAAAACAAAACTCATCAAAACTTACTAAAATTTGCTCAAAATAGGTGGGAAAAGGACAAAATAATGTTGACGGCTCAACGAAACAGAGCCTAGCAGACGACACGACAAATGATGCTTGTTCGACAATGCAAAATGATAGATGTGGACGAAAAGTGGCAGTGGCAAAGAACGCAAATGGAGGAGGAAAATCGAACGAAGCTTGGACTTGGCTAGGTAGTGATCAGTAGCGTCCCGTTTGGCTTCACAACGATAGAGAGAGATGCGGTGGAGAAGAAGGTGTGAACGGTGGTGATCGGAGATGGAGATAGTGGCGGCGGCACCTAGAGTTTTGGGGTGAAGAGAAGATGAATAGTGAAACTTCACGCATACCGAAACCTATTTTATTCAAAAGATTTAGGAATCCAATTTTTATAATTATGTAAGTTTGAGAGTTCAATTCTAAACATTTATGCGAGTTCTTTAGCTCAACTTTTACTTATGAACATTTAGGAATACACTGTAACTAAAATTATGATTTGCCCTAAAAGTAACAAATCTAAACTAATGATGGGTTGCAATATAATACACACCTTGTGAAGTTTCGTAAGGCTCAAACTTCATCCATTCACCTCCCTATCTTGTAAAAAAAAAAACCCTTTAGATATAAAATCCAATGATTGAAAACCATTTCCATCAATCCTGTTGAATGACATTATGATAAATATTTCACCTACCAAGTTTGAGCTTTTAGTTCAATCAATGATTTAAGATAGTATCCTATTAATGTGGTCCAAAATGTCTTGTATTCAAGCACTTGTATTGTTATTTTCTCATAAGTGGAAAATGGTGATGAATAATATAGTATTAAATACGTCTTCACCCATCAAGAAATCCATAGTAAATGGTGATAGACTACTATTTAGTCTATCATGACACATATAGTAATCTATCGCGATCAATTGTGATAGGCTAGTTATATTCTGAACTATTTGTAAATAAATATTTTCAACAATTTTGTGATCTAAAATAATCTTCCTATCTTAAAATGATTTGATAGATTTAAATCGGGATTAGAAATCATGAACTTTATTTGTCAAAAAACTTGGGAGAATAAACATATATCTTAAATTTTAGGGAAATTTTCAATTTATTACATCATAACTTTGGGATTTGTATCAATTTAAACCTTAAACTAACAATTGGATCAATTTAAACCCTGAACTTTGGAAGTTGTATCAATCTAAATCCTAAATTAATAGTTGTATCAATTTAAACCATAAACTTTTATAAATGTATCAATTTAGAAACATTTATAAAAATTTAGGCTTCAAATTGATACATATATGAAAGTTCAGGGTTTAATCGAAATATTTATAAAAGTTTAAGCTTTAAATTGATACGCCTATTAGTTTAGAGTTTAAATTGATACCACTCCCAAAATCCACGAATATAAATTGATATTTGCACTGAATTTTATTTTTCAAACTTGATATATAGATATATAGATATTTTGTTAAGATTATTTTTGGCTATAAATGCACGTCTATATTTGGGAGAAGGTATAATAGATGCAATTCAACAAAAATGATCGAAGTTGTTTCCAGCTTTTTTTTCGCATGGATAAAACCTTGTGTTTTGTTCTTGCATGATCTTCTTTGAGTGGTTGCGAGTGACAAGCTCGTGTAGGAGTTGCTTGACAACAATAACTTTGTATGCAACTTTCTTTATTGTCATTGGTGGGTTTGTTGATCTAGTTGACAAGAGAGAGATGAGAGGTAGAGACACAAAAGGAGATCTCTCAATGCACAAAAGCGTCGGGAGATATAAGAAAATGCATCAGAAAAGGATCTCCCGATGCATAAATGCCCATTAAGACCAAGGTCAGGTGAAATGCGTCAGAAGATCCTCTATTTTAAAAAGAAAAAATACCTTCCATTAATATTAAACGGAAAGTATATATATCTACTTGAGACATATACTACAAAATATTTATTAAACTATCCTTAGCTATAGAGAAAAAATATCAAATACAAGTTAGGATGATGCGAGAAAAAAAAAATAGAAACAAAGTATAAAGATATATGTACGAAGAAAGCTCACTTCAAACTCAAGATCATGTTTAAAGTAAACTACAGCAACATGTTTACAGAACACAAGTCAGTACACAAGAAATAGAAAGGTGTTGTTTTTTCCAATTAAATTATGACATACTGCATCTGCGATACAGAATTCCCATGCGATATCAGTAATCTTCCAAGTAGTAAAGATGATCTTAGTCAAAGATGTACAAAGTGAGTATGGGCCTGTATGATAGAGAAAAATAGACTTTCGGTTAGAAACAAGATAAACTAAGGCATTTCATGACAGTAGATGGAAAAACTAAACCACACGTATAGAGAGATATGTCTAAATATGCTACAAAAGAAATCCAAATTAATTTGAAAATTCTACGGACATGAAAATTAAAAGTAATAAGACAAGTTTACTTGACAGTTTTTAAGCATCAAGTATATAAGCTTTTTTTACAGTTTTTATGCATCAAGTAATCCGGTGTCAAGAATAAATGGAGTTTTGTTTTTTATAGTTTTTACTTGTCTAAGTTTTTTTTTCAAATGAAAAATTATATATTTTAAATTATCCATATAATTTATCTTGCACCTGTTTTGAAGTTCACCTATATCCAGTATCAACAAAATATCAACATATATATATATATATATATATATATATATATATATATATATACACGAGTAGCCTAAACTTCTAATAATAGCTTAAACTTTCCATCTATGTAGCCTAAAGGTGTACCATATCAAAACTTGTCTTTCACCTATATCCAGTATCAACAAAATATCAACAAAACTAGTTCACCTATATCCAGTATCAATAAAAATTGTCCATCTGACCCAAAAGAACTTAGCTATCACCATAATCACGTGGCCAACCAAAAAATCAACAAGCTCCATTCGCACCTCATCCAACTCGAGTTGACTGTATAAATTCCTTGTATCAATCTGATATGAAACCAAAAATATTGAAGTTGATACAATCATTCCTAGCCAAGGGTGCATCGAACGACGTAACACGTAAGAACCCAATAACAAAGTGAAAAACACGTAGGTCTAAAGAGGAAGTGACATTATCGCTGTGATGTTGACATATTAAGTTTTGTTGAACTAAAATTGTCCAAAGCAAGAATTTAAATTTTAGTGTTGCACCAAAAGTTGAATCACTAAGTTGTCATTAAATAACATAAAGATAGTCTTTTGACAGATGAAATATTGCCCTTCGTCATGATTTAGTATCAAAAGTTTAATATAAATTTAATTAATCTATGCATTGCACTCTAAAAAAAAATCATAACTTCAACATATATTAGAAGCAATAAAGCAATGTCAAAATCAAAACTAGAACACACCTGCAGAACCAAAAACCTTTATTTAACAGATAATTTTAGGATTGAGAAATTATACACGCATATAACCACTAACCTTTCTTATCTCTCTTTGGAAAATTATTACTAACTCATAACTTTGCTCCATTCATCAGTATAGTTCTCAAATACACTGATAAAAATATTTCGTTTCTCCTGTAATACAATTTAAAGTAGTATTTTAATTTCAAAACTGTATATTTTGTTCTGATTGACGTTACTTTTTGATCACTTGAAATGTACAAGACCTAATCCTGAACCCTAGCTTTTTCGTCCAGCAGAGGATAGGAAAGCTAGGGATCAGGTTTCGGTCTTTATACACCGAGTATTCAAGAAGCGATCACAATCAAAATAGAAATATACAATTTTGAAATTAACATACTACATTGAATTTTCATACAAGTGAATCAATGTATTCAAGAACTATACTGATGAAGCGAGCAAAGAACCAGTTAAGTACCTATTTTTTGAAAAGAGAGAAGAAAGGTTTGAGGTTGTGGTTATAAATATAATCGCAGTTAACTTACTATTTTTCCAATTGGAAAAACGCCAAATATGCTGAAACAGATGCTTCCTTCTTTGTCACCACTGCACAAGATGTTAAACAGCTGATGTGAAGAATTTGACAACTCCGTAAATGAGTCTTCAGAGTCGTCAATGCAACCAGTATCTCCAGAAACAAGTCCAGGCATTCGAGGAATTGTAGGAGCAGGAGGGAAAATACGGCGAGTGCGATCTTCATAAGTTGACAAGATTTCATTTTTGTCCTGTACCACAATTTTGAAAACAGGTGAAGGATGAGAGGGAAACAAATTTTTTTTGGATAAGAACATAAACCCATATTTGGAAATCATTATTCATGCTGCACATTCTAGATGAGGTTAGCAAAATGATTTTCCAATAAACTTCATGGAAAACACCAAATGAATAAGTGGAGAATTACTTACTGTAATCAACTGGCTATCTTCCACCCAATTTAGACTAACCACACAACTTCATGAGACTTTAGGCTTCTCAACAACTTTCCATTCTGTTAGACACAAAATAAAGGGTCTAAAAAGCAGCAAGAGAACTAAATCTATATTAGGCACATTGGAAGCTGAATCTAAATAATTATAGTACAACTGGACTAGCAGGAGTCTGGATCACCATAATTGAGCGCAAGAATTCCACAATTGACTAATCAATAGCAAAACTGTGTTTTAAAGTTAAAGTAAGGCTACTCACTTCAACATCATGCAATAAAATTGTGCCATCTTCAAGTCCCACTGCTATCACCTTACCATCAGGCCTCCAACATAACGATTTTATAGACCTTCCTACATAGAAGTTGTACAATTCTGGAGGTCACCATTTCATCCCGCTCATAGTTCGAAGTGTTACATATATTACAGAAGTTTTTTTTATGTGAAATCCAGAATTCTCAAGCAATTAAACATAAAGGGTCACAGCCAGACGTTCCGTTCGCGTGTAGCCGTTCAAGTGTAGCTAATCCGTTCGCGTCGTGGGTCGTCGTCAGACGTCGTTCGCCACTGTGGCTCGCCGTCGAACGTCCATCGCCACCGTGGGTCACCATCAACCATCGTCGTTCGAGGCTACCGTGTGTCACCGAAAATGGGGATCAGTGTTTTCCAGAAATTAGGGGACATTTGTGTAGAGCGGAGAGAAAGGGGGTTTTAGGCATTTGTTTCTTTTCTTTTATATTTTTAAATCATAATCATTTATACAAATCGGTCATTCTTGAGTTTCAAAAAATGTTAAATACATAAAATTATACTTTTAATACTTTTAATTGGTCAAAGTATCGAAAAAAATTGAAAAATTACGTATTTTTCTACTTTTTCGTTATTCTTGACGTTTTTTATTTTACTTGATGGTTTTTATTAAAACTGTCAAAAAAATATTTGTAAACTGTAAACGTCAAATAATATTGTTTTTGTAGTAATGAAAACTAATTTTTGGTTGCAATCCATAATCTTGATTGAAATTTTGTAAAAGTATGGTTCATGATCTTCCTTGACACGTACTTGTTAGATATTAAAGTCTTAGTAATAAGATTACACCATACACATTTGCACATAACAAAATCCCTTTTAAACATATAATACTAATAATAAATATTCATCAAAACACTCGTTACTCATTTGCAGAACATTTTTGTATCTATTACTTTCATAAAAATAACAATAAAACATAAAAGCAATAGGAGACAATAACAGATTTCAATTCTGATTTAAAGGAAGAAAGAATCCCAATAAGCCGTAGAAGCTTTTTTGAGAAAAATGAATTCTCTAAGATATCAACATTTAACATATCTTCGATTCCACCATCAATAAATATTCCGAAATACTCCAAGTACTATAGCATTGCTAATTAACGAAAGCAATGGGTTATCTTCTAAAAAATGTAAAAGTTATATTTAAAAATAATTTATAAACTTATTTGTATGTATTTTTAATAATTAAAAAGTGCGAATAAAAAACATACTCATTCTGCCGACTAAACAAATAACTAAGAAATATAATTGAATTAATTTAAACAATTAAATGGATTATAATTAAATAATAAATTTATTTTAATTCATTATCATATGAAACTAATAAAACGTGAGCACCAACTTAGAAATTTATTAGCATCTTCTATTTTAATATTTCTTTGAGGACTAAATGTACAATTGTATTGATACAGAAGTACACGTGCAAATGTACATGATAATATACAGCTAGTACATAAGTGTAAAACTATATTTTTAAAAAATCATTATATAGATATATATTTTTAAATATATTATATTTTTTAGAATGATAAAATTTATTATATTTAATAAAATATCTGCAAACATTTCAAAAGAAAAAACTTTCAACTAGACCAATGAAAAAAAATAGGAGAAAACTATCTTTTTAGTCCATAAGTTTTGATGAATATGTGTGTTTTGTTTTTTAAGTTTTAGAAAGACACCTTTTTAGTCCTTATGTTTATAATAATAGACTTATTTGGATTTTAAGTTTCCAAAACATACAATTTTAGTTTTCGAGTTTTTAAAAATAGGTCTAAAAGATACTAAAATTATTTTTTGTTTAATTTTCTAAAAATAATTATATGATATTTAAAATTAGAAAATAGTTTTTAGAGAGGATATGGTTTTTATAAATCATTTTTCTAGTTTAAAATGCCATATAATTATTTAAAATAAAAGTATAAAGTTATTTGAGAGACATTTTAAACCTATTTTTAAAAAATCATATACTAAAAAAATATATTTTGAAAACTTGGGGTAGGGACTCAAAAATTCATTTTTATAACTTAGAGACCAGCTGCACGTACTCTTATAAACTTGGGACTAAAAAAGTAGTTTTTCTAAAAGATAATTATGTGAGGAAGAAATTTGCCATGGAAATTTTTTAAGTTCACAACCTAACTTAAGAAATAAGAAATGGATAATTTACATCAATGTAACAAAACCCAAAAATATTTATGACCCATGTAACAAGAAAACAAAAACTCATAAAGTCAGTAAAATATTTTCATAATTTCTAGATTTGTTATTGAATATTGCGGACGATTCGTCACTGCTCTTTCTTTTTCCTTGCAATTTATTCATCTTCTAGATCTCTTCATCTCCTCTTCTAGATTTTCTTTTTTTATATTTTTAAACGATTTATTATTTTGTTTAAATCTCATATTTCAAATTCACCATTTTTAGAAAGATTCTTTGAAGCTATTTCATCTTCCTCATATTTGAGAATATCAAAATCGTTCAAATTAATCGTTTACACTATAGTACATGTGTTAAACCCTGGGCCTAGAATTCATAGGAGGATTAAGAATTCAGATCTCTGATATTGTAACGCCCCAAAAATTAAAGTAATGGTAAATTTTATATTAGTTTGATTTAATTATATTAGAATTATTGGAGTGTTAATGTGAGATATTTGTTGAGAATTGTTTGATTGTGGAAATTAGAATTTATTTAAATATTTTTAGATGAATATTTATTTAATTTTGGAAATTGGGAATTTGGTGTTGTTAAAGATTTGATATCGGTTGATTAAGTTGGTGAGATTTAATGAATTATGATTAAATTATAGGGAAATTTTCATAAATATAACAAACTATTAAAAATGAAATTAGCCATTTTTTAAATATTCTAGATTTGTCATTCCGTCTTTCTTCTTCTCTTTGCTGGATTTCTTCATATCGCCTTTCTTCTTTTTCTTTTTTTTTTACGACCTAATTTCTTTCTATCGTCTTTCTTCTTTTTCTCTTTTTTTTTTCGCTGCGATTTCTTTCCATCGTCTTTCTTCCTTTCCTTCTCTTTTTTTACATCTTTTAGATTAGGGTAACAAAATATAAAATATCGTTTAGATTGGAGTAGCCAAATCTAAAAGAATCGTCTAGCAAAAGAATAAAAAAAATCATTTAGCCAAAACTAAACGATCATGTACCAAAGAATCTTAAAAAAAATAAAAGATCGTGTAAACAAATCTAAACGATTGTGTACAAAAGAATCTTGAAAAAGTTCGTTTAGCCAAACTTAAACGATTGTGTACCAAATTTTGGAAAAAAAAAATCAAATCTAGCTAAATCTGAACGATCGTGTAACCAAATTAAATGAGTAATCAAATTAATCGATAGAATTTAAAAAAATAAATCGTTTAGATTTAGAGTCAAATATAAACGATCGTATACCAAATAGTAGCCAAATCTAAACGATCATATACCAAATATATTACACGTGTTGTTGACGACATGGTTGATAAGACATTTTTAGTATTTTCCATTGTGGGTCTGTCAATTTTTTTCATTTTTGGAATTGTTATGTACAATATAAATATTTTTTCTCTTTGTTATATTTTTAAAAAGACTCCTAACTTATATAATTAATTAATTAATTAATTAATTCGTGGAAGAGAAAAAATAATTATATTAGAGATAATATAATTATTTTAAACTATATTATTATTTGGGGAAAAGAGAAAGTTGGATGTGATGGGAATTTATTTAGGGAAGAGAAGATTGATATTTTATATTTGGAAAAGGAAAAAGTAAAATGCTTAGGAAATTAAAAAGGAATCGATAATAATAATAGTTGTTATTATTATTTTATTAAATAGGCATTGAGAAGCGAGTAACTCATTACTATTCATCTTCTACTTTCCCAATCAAAGAAAACTCGAGTCGTTGATCACATCACCATCCGCCATCTTCATTCACTGTCACGAACCAATGTGATGCATCGTTGCAACCTCTATCGTCGGCTGTAGCACATCGCAAGCCACGTGTCAAGGCAAAGATGATACTTATCAAAGTATGCATAGACAAGGTCATTACAATCAGGCACAAATACTTTTAGAAATGAAATTTATTGCTAAGGGTAGGTTGTGCTTACCTAATTTTGCCTCAACAAAAGGAATTTAAATTTTACCTTTACTTTTTACCAGAGTCTGGTGGGAAGTAGGGCTGTCGAACCCAAGAGAATGGTGGCTAAGTAAGTTTCTTGAAATTAAACTTCAAAGGAATGATGTTTGTAGCAAAAGAAAAGCATTGAAGAGTGTGGGAAAATCAAGTAGAACCAAGACTTAAGAGTGATTTAGGATGTAAACCCAATTCACAAAAAAAAAAAAAGAGTAAAAATTGAACTCTTAGGAGAAAAATGAGGGAAGTGGCAAAGGGCACTAATCAATCCTTATCATTGAATTAAGAAGATTATGAAATGATTTTTGCTCAATTAAAAGGGGTTCTTGATCAGATTCTTCCAATATCAATTTGCTTGATCTTGTAAGAACTTTGGTCAAGATTTGAAGAAGGGAGACAATCACCTCAAGCATTTAGTGTTTATTTTTTCAATAACAACTAAAGCCTAATCTTGCTCTTTAAAGATCAAAGTATATTTCACATTTTTTTGGAACAATTTACAATCAATGAATTAATTGGATTTAATTGTGCATGATAAAATTAATGCAATCAAATTAAAAAATTGCCAAGAACAAGGTAGATTCATCTAGCATTAATCAATTTCAAGATTTGACATGTTGCAATCAAGAATTAGATTGAGTTTTTGTGTAGACAAAGGTAATTAAATTAATCTTCATTAGTTTTTCATACCCAAAATATCTTGCATACAAAATGGTGAATAAAAAACAATGTCCAGAATTAAATTGACAAGAATGCTTGTACTTGAAAGAATGAATTATTTTTTATACAAGAAAATTAGGGATTCAACAAAAACTACAAGAAATTCAAAGATTCGATCATATCTAGTTAATAAGAAAAAATAAGAGAAGAATTCTCCAAGAATTAAAAAGCCCTAAATCCACTTATCTCTTGGTGATTAGCCCTCAATCAAAAAATAATTCTAGAAATTAATTGAGAGAACTAAAAACGTAGTAATTTCTGGAGTTTGAGAGAGTTTTGGGAGAATTTGAGCTTATTTGAGAGAAAATAGTGATTTGATGATGAAATTAGGGAAAATTAAGAGTTTATATAGAAAAGCATGGGAATAACCATCGAACGGATTCGATCTCATCACCTCTGAGTCGCGCGTGCTTCACATTGACGAAAGAGTGGAGAAATTTCGGAACGTTGCATTTTAATTAGGGGTGTAAATGAGTTGGGTTGGGAGATATTCTCAACCCAACCCATATTTTCGGGTTGGGTGGGTTACCAACCCGAATAACCCAAATTAAGTATCCAACCCAACCCAACCCAGCCAATAAAATATGGGTTGGGTTGTCGGGTTGTTTTTTTTTTTTAATTTATAAATTCCAAAGTTTATAAAGCTCAAACTTGTTCTTTTAAAAAGAATTGAAAATTGTACATTCAAATTTCAAACATAGATAAATTTAAAGTGCATACATACATAAATTCGAAGTTTCAAGTGTTACAAACATAGATAAATTCAAAGTTCTTAAACATACATAAATCGAAGGTTTCAAGAGTTACAAACATAGATAAATTCAAAGTTTTGAAAGATACATAAATCCAAACAAATTACTCATAAAAGAACATTAAGTACAACTTTAATAATAAAGGAATAAAAAAGTTCTTAAACATAAGAGAAGCCAAATATAAATTTTCAAAATCCAATAAGCATCCCAAGCAATCAAATTTGTCCTGAAAATTGAAAAAAAAAAACATACCAAGTTAGTAGTTTAAATATATAAAATAAACGAAATGACGAAAATACAAGTATTCAACTTACCATGAAAATTGTCAACCCATAAATCATGTTTAGATCATGTTTGTGATGTGATGGAGGACTTGATATTATCTAAAAACACAAAATAAAATTATAAAGTGTAATATAACTATATAAGAATACAATGTTCAATAAAAATAAAAGTTGGAGAGTACAACAATTACCGTTCTCAATTTTTCACAAATTTCCATTTCTTCAAGCTCTGGACAAAGATCCAATAAGGTTGTTTTGCCACGAATCCAATTTTGTGTACAAATCAAAGCTTCCACTGTTTTAGGTGATAAGGAACTCCTAAAAGAATCAAGAATCCTTCCTCCAGTACTAAATGCAGATTCAGAAGCCACAGTAGACACCGGAACGACAAAAATATCTTGAGCAATTTTTGATAAAATTGGGTATTTGACCGCATTTAATTTCCACCAAGTTAGAACATCAAACTGATCATTTAGCTCCTTACAAGGGTCAGATAAATACCGATCAACATCATTCCTCAATTCTAAAGTATTTTGTTCTTGTCTTCTTCTCTTGTAGCGTGATAATACTCTACAACTCGCGTCAGTTTCCATTGTAGTTCCCGAACTCAATACTTTTAAACTATCACTTGATTCAACTTGTTCACAAACAACAGCTTGACCACTCAAATCATTACGAAAGGCAAAGCCATCAATTTGTGATTTGTAACAATTATACAAACGCATCAAATAAGCTTGAATCCCATCAACAAGAACTTTAACCGTAGCATCATCATGTATACTTCCAAAGCAAAAGCCAACATAGTCCAATTTATATCGAGGGTCCAGCACCACAGCTAGAAATACAAGCTTGTTAATTTTCTCAATTGAACCCCAGTACTTGTCATATTTTGACTTCATATTTATAGCCATATTACGTAAAATAGAGTTATGTTCGTTGCTCCAACCAATTAAAAGATCATTAATCCCCCACATCTCATGAAAGAAAGAATTGGCAGTCACATATAAGGAACCACTAATCTTATTAGTAACATTATAAAACGCCTTAAAAAACATGACAAACACTTCAACATTTTTCCAATCATAATTACTTGGTGGCCCAATCTTTTTCTTCCCATGTTCATCTTCTGCAAATAGTCTTGATAATCTAACTCTTCTTCCTCTAATATTTGAAAAGCTTTTTCAAATTTAAGTGCATGCTCAAGCATAAGATATGTAGAATTCCATCTTGTTGGAACATCTAAACAAACAAGAGCTTTGCAATCAATTTTTTCTTGCTCCACATAAGTTTTAAACTTTATCAATCTTTTAGGAGATGATCTAACATACCGTACAACATTACGAACACAAGCAATTGAATAATGCATTTCTTTTAATCCCTCATTTACAATCAAGTTAATTACGTGAGCACAACACCTCATGTGTAACAGTTCTCCTTCCAAAATTAGGGTTTTCCAACTTCTAAGTCTTTTCATAATATACGAAATTGCCCCATCGTTTGAACTTGCATTATCAACAGTTATAGAACAGACTTTATCGATCCCCCATTCCAATAAACAACTCTCTATCAGCTTTCCAATAGTCTTACCCTTGTGATTAGCAACATAACAAAAGTTTAAAATCTTTTTATGCAAAACCCAATCTGAATCAATGAAGTGTGCAGTGAGTACCATGTAGTTAACATTTTGCAAAGAAGTCCATGTGTCAGTTGTCAAACATACCCTTTGAGAATTGCAAACTAAGAATGATTTCAACTTCTTCTTTTCATCAGGTACAATTGATACATATCTTTAGCAATTGTAACTCTTGAAGGAGGGTCAAACTTAGGACAAGCTACTCTACAAAAATTTCTAAATCCCTCATTCTCGATAAACTTGAATGGCAACTCATCAACAATTATCATCTTAGCACATGCTTACCTACATAATTGTTGACTAAAAAGAGTAGTCTCAAAGTTACTACCACTTTTTCCACTAGTGGAAGGTTGGAGAGTCAGAATAGTTTGTCCTACTTCTACTTCCTTAGATGGGCACTTCTTACATTGATTTTTTAGGTGCTTCCATAATGAGCTAGTTCCACATGATGCAGTATCACAACAATACTCTTTATCACAATAATTGCATGTGCACCTAGAACTATTCTCTTCCAACTTTGTGAAGTGATCCCATACCGTGGAAGTTATTTTCTTAGTGGCTTTAGCTTTCTTCTTATCGGATAGTGGTGGTTTACTTGAACTCACAGTTTCCGTTGCGTTATTAGTGGAAGGGGCAGGACTAGGACTAAGATTGGGGCTAGTTTCACTATGTTGTCCACTACTTGTCTCCATGGTCTAAAAGAATATAACAACTAAAGTCAGATAACCCACACAATCAACCAACAATATAAATAATCAAGGCAACCGCAACCAACAAAAAAATATAAGTATTATTTTCAGTCACGTCACCATTGCCATGCATTATTTTTAGCAACCAACAAAAGATCTAATGCTAGTCAACACTGCCACTATTTTAAGCAACCAACCACTATTTTCAATTTTCTAAAAGAGTATAATAGCTAAAGTCAGATAACCCACACAAACAACCAACAATATAAACAATTAAGACAAGTACCACAATCAAAATTATTTCCAGCAAGCATTAGATCTTTTGTTGGTTGCCAATTAGTTGATTTTGTTTCAAATCGCTCCTTCAGCACCAGAATGCCCAATTTGTCCATCACAGACTCACAGTAACTAAAACAATTACAAAAGACAATTTTCGTCTTTAGTTCATCATCCTATGTACGCATTTCCACATTTACCAAACATTCAATCTTATATACTTTTGGTTCTACGAAATCAATTACAAAATCTAAATGTAATTACAGTATTTCAAATACAAGATTCTACAAAATGTAATTGTAATTACATCCATAAGGCAGAAGCAAATGCATTTCTTATTCATTTGTTTTTGGTTTCGTTTCTTTAAAAATATGTAAAGATGTAAAAATAGTAATTTGTCTTAACGAAGTCAGAAGCAAGTGATAACAAAGATGTAAAAATAGAACTGATGGCCGAAATAACGAAGACAGAAGGCGAGAATGAGAAGACGTACTAACCTTTACGAAGACAAAACTGAAGGCGAGAGACGAGACCGACGGTAAGGAGATCGACGGGCGACGGGCGACAGGCGAACTGATGAGATCGAAATCGAATGATGAGGAGGAGGAGATTGACAGGCGACGGGAGAGGAGATCAACGGGCGACGGGCGACGGGCGAGGAGTCGAAGACAGAACTGAATGTGAGAGAAGAGGAAAGGCTGAGTGCGTACTGCCTACTGCGTGCGTCTGTCTTTTTAGGGTTTTAGTTTCTTTTAACTTTATATTTTATTAAAAAACAATATATATATATATATATATATTAATTCGGGTTGGGTTGGGTTGAACCAAATTTTTCGACCCTCCAACCCGAGACCCAACCCAACCCGAAAAAATTTAAAATTTTCAACCCAACCCAACCCATATTTTAAACCAACCCAACCCAACCCACATAATATGGGTTGGGTAGTCTGGGTTATTCGGGTTGTCGGGTTATTCTTACACCCCTAATTTTATTTACGAGTTTTCCATCAAAGAAAAACGAAGAAAATAATGAAATCAACACTACCAGATTCGAACTCGGATGGTGGGAAAGGCGTTCGCGCATCAGAAGTTGAAACATGGCATAAGGAGAGAGGGGAGGCGAATGAGACACGCGCGAACGAAATTTTAAAGAAATTTGGAATTATTTTACGTGTGGTAAGATTCGAGTCGGTGATTTGAAAGCTGATTCGCACGTGTGGGGCTAAAGTGTGTCAAGGGTTATTTACTAAAATGCCCCTGATGTTTAAATTGCCCATTCTCCTTCGTTTGTACTCTGTTTTACGTGATTTTCATTGCGTTGAGTTCGTATCGGAGTCTTCTTTCATATTTTGTACAAAAATATCAAAATATTGAAAATATTCATGGTAGGGATTGAGAATATGCTACCTACAAATGATATTTATGATATACTACATGCTATTGTCTGGTGTTCTGTTAACTTTGGCTCTTAGGATTGTACCTACATGGGTGTCCTTTAGGATCACCACCTTTCACAAATTTATGATTGTGTGAGTTCGACATGACTATCAGTCTGTCATGACATGTACTACAAGAAATCGAGATTCTCCCGACGCATAAACCAACATTGGAGAAAACAACGTCGAGAGATAGGTGTTCCCTCCAACGCATTATTCTCTATGCTGATGAAGTTCATATATCCTGACACTGTGAAATCGATGTTGGGCTAAGGTAAACATCTCCTGACCCCTATAACATGAACGTTGGTGAACGTGTGAAAATTAAATATATATTTGATTTTTTCGATGCCTTTTTGAGAGACGTCATGATAAGCTTCCATATTTTTGATACATATGAACAAGATGTTGGGAAAACTCAAATATATAATTTAATCGTCACACATTCCCCGATGCTATGTAGCAAACGTTGGGACTTTGACTCCAATTGTCGACGTATTTAGCAATAACGTCAGAGGATAGGAAACAATTAAGTAATATGTTTCCTTTCTCGCGACACGCGATGCACAATGTCAGGACAGGGGCTAATATATCTTGATGTCATTAGTAATGCATCAGGATTATTGTTCAACAAGAGCAACATATTACTAATAGTGTTGGGACTTGGCATCTTCTCCCGACTTTTCGTGGTGCATTTGGAGTGTCCTTGTAAATAACTCTTTTTAGTTCTGTAAATCACAGAATAAAAAGAGAAAGAAAGAAAGAAAACGAGAGAGAAGAGAGTTGTCCGCCACTCACCGTCGTTCATCCTCGTTGTCGCTGCTGCTCCTAACTACGGTAAGTACTTTAGTTTGTTTTGGTTTAGTTTAGGTTTAGATTTATTTCAAATTAGTTTTATGATTTAGGGTTTGAATTAATTTTGTGATTTAGTTTTGAATTAGTTTTGGAATAAGTTTTAGAAATCAATTTGAATTTTATGTGTTTTATGGATTTGATAATTGAAAATTTGAATTTAGGATGGGGGTAGGGGGTTGAATTGAAAATTAAAGAGGGTAGTATTAAATTTGAGGAAAGGGGTGTAACGATTTTAATATTTTTCTTTGTGAAGGTTGTTATTGTTTTATAATTATTGTAATTTATGGTAGAGATTTGTTTTGGCTATCCTACAGTTTGATAGCTTTTAGTTCAAACTTAGTTGATTTTTCTTAGTAGTTTTGTTTGTTGGAATTGTTAGATAGCTTGTAAATATTCAAATAATTTATTGTTGATTTGTTACGGCTAGCCTGCAGTTATGGTAGCCTATTCAGTGCAAACTTGGTTTTGAATTTGTTAGTATTTTCTAGGGTTTGAAGCTGTGTAAGGGGGTTGTAAAGTTTGTTGGAAATTGGAACGGGTAGGTAGGTTCAAAAGATGGAAGGCCTAGCAGTTCTTCGACCTCGTTTTCACAAGCTAGGAACGTCGAAGAAACTAAAGTTCTTATTGAACCAAAGAGTCAAGCTAGTTCTGATTAAGCAGTAAAAGGAGTCAAGCTTGAAGAAGCTAAACACATGATTGAAGAACAGAGAAGGACATCGAAGTTGCACACACAACAAATGGAAGAAATGAGTCAGGTACAGAGGGGAACCATGAGCCCTTGCGGTACATATGTTTCAATTATTAAGGTTTTTACTTTGCATTATTCAATGATATGCATATCTAAACTCACTTTTGTGTCATTATAGGTGTGAACTTGTTGTAATATGTCATACATGGTCATTAGGAGACAAACGTATTTTTCATTTCTATGTAATTCTTTTCAAACATTATTAGACAATGTAACATTTAATTATAATATAATTTATTTGGATTTGATATTTTATATGATTATTTACTAATTTATTATTTATTTTGTACAATTTGATTCAATTTAAATCGAATTAGAATCGAAAAGAATGCTATACGATTGAATAAAACATAATTCAATAAAAAATATATATTTAAACTATCTCTCGATGCACATAAGGCATCGAAAGTGATGCCCTTTTTTCAATGCTTGGTCGAAAGCGTCACATGAAAGGTTTCCGACGTTGCATTGGGAAATATCTTTTTCCAACGCCAAAAGACGACGTTGGCGGTGCACTATTGCCAATGTATAGGCGTGACGTCGGGGATTATGTTTTTTCGACATTGTATCAACGTCGACCACAGAGACGTTGGGAGAAGTGTATTCTCGATGCCGTGCTGGTTGCACATCGAAAATAATTCTCCTGACGCATTTCTCCCGACATTCTTCCCGATGTTAGTTTGTACATCAGAGAAGCCTTCCCTGACGCCGTTTCCAATCTTTCTCGATGCATGATAGTGTCGAGAGTCCCTCAACTTATTGTAATGATGTTTTATGAATGGTCTGACGGGGTCACTTACAACCCGATGTCTTAGGTGTTCCTTCGGGTTCACTGGCAGACCAGATGTGTCCTTATGGGATCACTAGATTGCATGTATTTGGGAGCATGATAGTTTTGGGTATTTCCTTGCGGGACCCTAATGGAAAGTTAATAAACACCTAGCGGGATTAGTAGTGGATCCCTTATTGAGTATATTTATACTCACTTTTTCTACGTTTAATTTTTAAGGTAAAGGTTGAGGTAGAGGTAAAGGAAAGTTGATGAATGATGAGAAGGGTCCGTGACGTACCATAGGAAAATTTTATGTTGCTTTCGCCTTCCATGTTTTAAGTATTTGACTTTTAGTATTTTTATTTGAACTGATTGAATTTATGGATTATTTCTGTGTTATTTTTTTAAAAAGTTAGATAGGGCCCGAACTAAGACTAAATTTTCTAACATTTATTTCTATTTTTCCAAATTATGATTAATAAATGAGTATTTGAAATTATTCATTTGAAAATTAAGTTTTCTCTTTCATTTTAGATAATAAAATCTTTATTTATTTTAATAGTAATTACCTCAACTTAGAATAATAACTTAGAATATAGAATTGAGTATTTACAGACATTTTCCTGCATTTCCCGTTACCTGTCAGTATATCCTTACTTGTTTTAAAGGCTTATTAGAGTACTCGTTAAACACGCTCAACTTTGAAGTTCTTATGATTGAGCCAAAAAAAAAAAGAAGATGCACATTATTAGTATAGGTTTTAACTTTTAATTTGTCTTAAAGTTTTTTTTTTTTTTTACCTTACTTTCATATCATTCCTTTTATTGAGATGTGATATTGATTGATTACGTGTAGAAAAAAGTATTTTTTGATATTTATCGATGTGAGTCATTTGTCTGTTTTTAGATTTATTCCTACATTTTTTTTTTGAAAAAACCCTAAGTTTTAACTCAAATGAATAATTACACCGTTAAAGTGAAATTCGAAATTAACAAATTATTTCTGTAAGGTTTATGGAATAAAGGGGTATTGTATTGTAGACTTTGGAGCTTATTCGTGAAAAAAGGCTGAAGATTAATGTAATTCAGCCAAAATGAAAAGAGAACAGAAAAGAAAAGAAAGGAAAAGAACATTCGTGAGTTTCTAGAGATTTCGTAGTCGGCAAGGCAATCCAAGGTGGAGTTCTTAATCGGTGGGACATCGGAGTTATTCTGTACGTCGACACCCTTTCCCTTTGATCAAATACTGTACTTTGCTGCTCCCTTCGTTCTTTTCTGCTCTTTCAAGTTTCAACAGGTAAGATTCCCGGTTTAATTCTCAATTTCCTGCTTTCCAACGCCATTTCCTTGATTTCTTCACTCCTCGATTTATTTCTTTTTGCAAAATATGGACTATCTTTTGATAGAATCAGTATTGTGTAATCAATTTAGTGAGTTTGTTTTTTCCTCTGTCGCATGTTCTTGGTTTTGTGATTGTATAAGGGGAACACTTGCTGCTCGCTCGTTGTTCACATTATTGTTTGTTTTCAAGTCTAGAATACTCGAATGCCATTTCTCAATAGGTCTAGTTTTGACGTTTGATCTTTAATAGTTGCAAGTTATGTGAGTTACCATAGATGATTTGTTTTGTGTAAGCTATATGGACTGCTTTAAAATTGAATTTCTTTTGGATTTGGAATGGTCTTGAAATTTGAGGATTTGATACTGCTAATTATTTATGGGAGTTCCATTTTGGAAGTTGGACTTCAGGTTTCCAGCCTAATATTTTGTATATCATGTATGCACAACCTTGGCCTTTTCCTGTACATAATATAAAATCACAACGAATAAAGTGGCACATGTCAAAATCGACCTAATGACACGTCAGAGACTGGAGAAAGATATCTTTAGCTTCGCAGTGCATGCAATGCTAAAAGTCATCTTCAGCTATGCCAAACTTAAGGCATTGCTATGGCAACCCAGTTCTTCCACTTGAACCTTGACTATAATTTGGTATTTATTTCTTCCTGACATAGATACTATGCTAATGTAAGAATAGGGGCTTGCTCCAGGAAATTTGTGTAAGGAACCTAGATAGGAAAATAGTGGATTTTTAGTAGAAAATGAAGATGGTTATTAGTGGGGGCATATTAGCAAATATTTAGTAAGATAGTTAGGTCTTTTTGTTATAAACAGTAGGAGAGGGGTTGGGGAGAGGTGTGAAGAATTTTGTAGAGGGATTTCCTTGTAAAGGGAATTTGGGAGAGTCTAGCCTTCTTGAAAGGCTAGGGTTACTTTGTTTCTTGCTCTTGTGGTATTCTAGAATATATTTCATATATTTTCATATTTGATTGTTCTATAACTGTTCTTTAGCTCATCCTTTGTTCTTGAGATAAGTTCTTGTTAGGAGGGATCCTAACAGTTTGGTACCCTAGTTATATCTATATTTCTTTTTGAAACAATATTTGCTCGAGTTGCAATGCATGAGAATGCTGCTCTTTCCTCTTTTGTATTATTGTTCCTACTTTAACCATCTTTTTATTGGATACTATAGGGAATAAGCGCAGGCAGGAATGTTACCACTGCTAGCTTACCAAGTAGTGAGCCAATACTACAGGCTCCAAGGGAACCCCATCACTCTGGGGCTCCTTGCCTCTAATACTCTCATTCATCTAAGGCCTAATTTTCTTCATCATATCATCCCTTCCATAGATGAGGTCTGGTTTAATGCACATCTCATCCTCAAGGTGACTATTCTGGCTAATTAGTTCTCTTCTTCTGTTCTCTGTTTAAGACTAAGTGCACTCTCAATGTTAGGGTTAATTGGTGATGATTATAAAAATTTAATGATAGATCTTTCTGCTGAGGACCTTCCTATTTATTAATACATTGGTAAGGAAGTCTTAAACAGAATGGCACATTACTTTCTCTGGAATAAAGAATTGCTGTCTCATTCAGAAATAGATGTCATATTTCTTTCTTGATCAGCTGTATAAAAAATATTGTAGTTTCCTTAGATACTGACTACCTGCTTTATAGCATCATTGAAACTATAGGTCTTTATTTATTGAGCTTTTTAGCTGTAGTCATTTTTTCATTGAGAAAATGGAATAAATCAGTAGATACTAGTCAAATTTGTATGCTTTTACCATAAGAAATGGTTCTTGGTAATATGTTGAACGTTGCAAAACACATCTAGATTGGGTAGCCCCCACATAACTGTGTGTAATTTGTGTCCTTACAAGTTGTCCTCATAGTGAGGTTATATGATGGCCTCAAATTATAGTTAAACTTTGATTTTGAGAAAAATGAAAAGCTTTTTAAGAGTTTTGATGCTTTGATTTTTGTACAATATCCACAGTTTCTTGCTTTTCAGTATTGTAATTCTTTAGTCCTCCTTGATAAGTATATACCTAAGAATTTTTGAACTCCCGTAGGACTATTTTCTTTTTTTTGTTGTTTATCAATTTGTTTGTATGTCGTTTTTGAATGAGATAATGTGATATTGGCATTGCTATCACTGTCATAATATTGGTATCATTTGCATTTCCCACTTGCCAGCACAAGGACTTGAAGCGTTTTTTACTATCACCATTCTACCATGTGGGTGACCCTCACCTTGTCTACAACATGATATCTCTACTATGGAAAGGCACTCAGTTGGAAACATCAATGGGTAGTATTGAATTTGCTTCAATGGTTGGTGCATTACTCGTAATGTCGCAGGGAATTACCTTGTTGCTCATCAAATCCTTACTAATTTTCTTTAATTATGGGAGGCCTTACTACTATGAATATTCTGTTGGGTTTTCCGGTGTACTTTTTGCTTTGAAAGTTGTTCTTGGTTCTGAAACCGAAAGCTACACTTACATTCATGGTCTAAGAGTACCATCAAGTCATGCTGCATGGTTGGAACTAATACTTATCCAAATGGTTTCACCTGGTGTCTCTTTCCTTGGTCATCTTGGTGGTATACTTGCTGGTCTTCTCTTTTTGCGTCTGAAGGGTACCAATTCAGGGTCAGATCCATTGACGCTTCTTATTAGAAGTGTTGGTCGAATATTGAGTCGCCCTCTTGGATTTTTCAGCCGCTTGAATCCCTTTCGGCAGCGTAGGATATTTGGAGGAGGAACGGTCGGTTCAAGGCCTGTAACGAGTATCGGTACATGGAGGTGTCGAGCATGTACATTTGACAATTCTGGTTTATTAAGTACATGTGAAATGTGTGGGACAGATCGGCAGGATGGGGTGCTGCATTCTAACCAATTATCAAGTCAATTGGATTTTACTCGAGAGGAAATGCGTCGTCGGAGACTTGAAAGATTTGGTTGATGATAGAATAGATTGTTCTTTTTCTCAGGCCACCAGATATTTACTTTTAGTAGAGTAAATCGAAAGACTACTAACACCATATCTCCCGCAAATGATGAAGTTGTTTACTAGATGTTGAAAAAATGAAGTGGTATGGAGCATGGAGCTTGTGTTTAGGAATATAGCAAATTTGATTGAACACAGATTGAAAAGTCTTTGTACACAGGGAAGGAATTGATATACTTTCTTTTCATCATTGTTTTTCTATATGACATCTCTTCATGTGGCTGCTTCTTGATAATGGTTGAATCTTGTGACACCCAAACGTCCCCTTTCTAATTGAAGTAATTGTTACACGAATGACATTTATGGTTGTTGTTGCAAGTTGGTCTAATGTGAAGGTTAATAATAAACCAAAAACTGATATTACTAATGAACGGTTTGTCCTTTAATTTGCAAGGATATGGATTGCCAGAGTCAGACTATTAAGAAACGATCTTTAAGAGTATTTACTCTGTCGTTTAGATTGGGTACATGATCGTCAGGAGTGTCTACTCATTTACTTCCAACATGTTTAAGAATCACTTGTTAAAAGTATTTAAATATTGGTAAACACCCTGTCAGAAGCTATTTACTAATTAACAAAAGAAAGTTACTGTCATATTATATCGAAAACAAAAAATTAAATTATCAAAAGAGTTTATTAGTCAAAAGTTTTGCAACATATTATTGTCTAAACGGTTTTCTTTTTCTGTTTTTAAACAATTGAAATTACAATATGTTATGAGACATTTGGCAAATTTTGCACAAAAGTTCTCGTAATCCAATTTTCTTTGTTGCAATGTCTCTTTGGATTTTACTATTCGCCATGAGATAGATTTGGATTGCGTAGATTTGTCTTTTCCAATGGCTATCAACAGCTAGGGGATGCATCATGCGATTACTTGGAGAGTCTTCTCAACAATAACTTAATCGATATGGTTGGGCGTAGAGTTGAACACTTTTTCTGTTTTTAAACAATTGAAAGAATAAATAAAATAATGTAATCAATATATGATTATGTAATCTAATTTGGATATGAATTTTCTTTTATAAAATAACTAAAAAATGATGCATCCATTAATGTAAACTCACATACCCATAGATTTTGTACCTCATCTACACGGTCGTTTAATTACATAAGAATATAAAGTACACGATCGTGTAGTTCAACTGTACATATAAATTGTGAGTCGTTGATTTAAAGGAAGGGAGCCATGTTGAAGAGGAGCCTTGTTGGGGAGTTATTTTGGATAAGTGTAAGTATGAGGCATCCTGCGAGGAAGGATTCAAAGGAGAAAAGGCGACGTGAAGAGAAATAGGTGAGTCGAAGTTCTATTGCGTCAAAGTAAGCTACATGATGAGAACATATGGCGAAAAAGAAGCATGTGATGGATACCAAAAATTAGGCGTCTAGCACTGCGAGGCCCTAATCCAAAAAAGGAATTCTTGATGTGAAGGACCCTTGTTGGGAGGTTCACTAGTACAAATTTGGATTTTAACGACGCAAAATTTGCATCATAAAGACATTCGACGATACAATTTTAGTGTCATTAAAGCCATTTTCAAGAAAAGCTATTTAACGACACTTTGAAAAATGTGTCATTAAATATGCTTAGTTGACACCAAAATTGTGTCATTAGTACCTAAATCTTGATACAATAAATATGTCACCGATGTCTATAACTCGAGACCAATATATTATCATCAATACCCTTACATTGACGCTTTACATGTGTCACCATTGTCTATATCTCGATACTAATATATTGTCATTAATACACTTACATTGACCCTTTAAATGTGTCACCGTTATCTATACCTTAACACGAATATATTGTCATTAATACACTTATATTAACGCTTTAAATGTGTCACCGTTGTCTATCATTCAACACAAATATATTATCATTAATACCCTTATATTGACGTATTATATGTGTCCCCTTTATCTATAAATCGATACCAATATATTGTCATGTTTAAATGTTACGTTACACATAATTATTGTCAAGAAATGTGCTTTCACGACACTATTCCTCATTAATAAAGGTTTATATGTCGACACTTGTTTGACGTCGTTATTTTTCAATTTGAAAAACAGTATGAGATAATCAAATTAACCTCTAGTTAAATTTAAAATACTTAACAATAGTAATAGCTAGAGGGACAACAGAAAAGTAAATAACGCAAGGAACTTTGGTAACCCAGTTCGGCCAATGTTGCTTACGTCTCGAGAGCTGCGCACAGCCTTGATGAGTAATATTATTATGATTCATTCTTAGTCAATATACATCGATACAACATATAATCTCTATTCAACTATATGACTAATTAACATGATTAGCTTTAGACTTCAGGCTCCTCTTGAATACATGAGTAAATCTTCTCGACGATGTCTGACTTCAGACTCCCCTAAATGTGAATGCACGAGTAAACCTTCTCAACGATGCCTGACTTCAGGCGAGCCCTGAATGCATGGCTATGTTACTAACATTATCATATCCATGCAAGAAATGAAATGAAATGAAAGAAGCCATCATCTTCCATTGAAATACAATTTAGAGTAAAAATATGAACACTACAGAAGAGTTTATTTTCATGGTGTGGATTTTAGGAATGTAGTATAATCTGTTAAAAAACCACATTAGTAGAATATTTGTTTGATTATTTGTTGTTCTTGTTTTATAAATAATCAAATCTTTTTTAGACTAGCTCCTTCATAATAGTGAAAAAAATGATTGTTTCCAGTTCAATCTCTAATAAACTAATACTAATAGAAGGAAAATTCTGATTACTTCTTTCTGAAAACCCTTTCAACTAATTCACATCTGTTTTTTTGTCGTCATTTGTGTATGAGAGTTCCAAATACTCTGCTGCTGAGTATACTTGTGCCATCAAATTCTTTAAATCCTAAAAATCAAATGTAGAAAGAGGGTACGTAATGGATGAAGACTTGTCCTTTTTCGAAAACCTTTACGAAGGGCGAATGAGTACCTTGAAACAATTAGAGAAAATCAAACTCTACTTTATATAAATCTCATCAAAATTGGATGTTTCTTGTGAGATAGCCATTCTACAAGATTTGCTTTTAGTCCAGAAAATGAGATTTGCACATTAAACTACTAAATCTGCAACCATCAAATTTCAAAAGCCAAGGATTCAATCAAATCAAGCCAAAGAGAAGAAATGAAGAATCATTGGATCAAGTAATATTCCCACTTGCAGGAAAAACATTCATACTAACTTTGGAATCCTAAAATTTTTACACAAGAGTCTGAAAGGAAAAGTAGAACAGACAACAACTGTATTTATTTTAGCAGAAGAGGGACAACATTCCATTTGACAGGTTACAAGGAATTAGAATTCTCAGTTTAATTCAATAAATTAAAGAATAGTTGACTTGTTGTCTTATATATTAAACATATACCAAATTCAAATCAATCAATACACATAACATAAAACATAAAGGGTGCGTTTGGGGGAAGGGTTGATTTAGGGAAGGGTTAGTGTTAAGATAAAACTAGTGTTAAGTTAAACCTAGTTTTATCATAACCCTTGTTTGGGGGAAGGGTTTAAAAAGGTAGTTTTATGATAATATGTGTTTGGGGGAAGGGTTAGGTGGGAAGAGTTAATGGGGATTTTATGATAAAATGTGTTTGGGGGAAGAGTTAGGTGGGGAGGATTAATGGGGATTTTATGATAAGATGTGTTTGGGGGAAGGGTTAGGTGGGTAGTTTAATGGGAATTTTATGATAAAATGTGTTTGGGGGAAGGGTTAGGTGGGTAGGTTTATGTGGATTTTGTGATAAATTTTATTTGGGAAAATTGTTAAATGGGTTAGGTTAATTAATTTTTTATGTGGTATAATATTTTTAAATTCAATTGTAAATATCATAAAAAAATTATTGCATATTTTTTTACGAAATCCTCGAATCCGTATTATTCTCCTATTTTATTTGTTGTATGTGTAATGTTATTAAATTAATATATACAGTTGGCCAAATTAAAATAAATTTATGAACATATTGTGATAAATTTATTACAATTAATTTCTTATAAAGATAAAAAAATTATTCAATATTTCTAATGGGCGATAGCGAAGTCATCCAATTTTAAACCTATATAAATAGCCGTTATAACGCTTTTCGAAAATTGTGACTAGTTTCTTTCATTTAAAATAAACATTAGGAATGAAGAAAAGAAGTTCTTGACAATATAAAATGCATAAACCATCGAATACATGATACAGAAAAAAACGTAACGAAATAATAAGCAATGTATTTTCAATGTATATATTTTTTTTAACCTAATTATTTCACAATATGCTACATAACCTAATTATTTAGAATGTATATGAATTTTTTTATGACTTCTATATTGCTCATAATTACTAATCTCAACATTTGATCTTCAAATATAAATTAACAAAATACAAAATATTTGAAGTGAAATAAATAATATATCATTTATGTTTTTTTATGAAAGAAATAAATACATTTTCGTTGGAGAGTTTTTTTATCTCTATTTTCTCAACCTATGTCCATTTTATAGTTCTTACAACTTGCAAAACTTTTTATAAGGCCACGAACTCTCAATTCTATATACAATAGTTTTTATTACACTTTTTAATTATTTGTTGGTAGAAAAATAAAAGTTATAATTTATGTTTAAAACGGTTTGGAATAAATTACAAAAAAAAATGTGATTAAACTTTGGAACGTGTGTACTAAATTTTGAAAGCTTCAAACACATTTGTACAAACTTTATTACTATATAGAAAAATTTTTTGTTAAAAAACAGAAAATTAAAAGGATACATTATGTAACAAATTAACCCGAATGTTCTATATACAAAATGTTTATTATAAAATTATACAAAACCGGAAATAAACGAAAAAAAAATAAAATACATTATCAAAGCCTACAAACGGCTATTACAAGAGTACCTCTTCAAATAATTTCGAACTTCTTCGTCGCAACGTCCTACATAAGAGAAGAATATGATTATTATTTGTAATTAAAACACAATAAAAAACGTATGAAAAAAAAATTAAATATACATACCTTTTTAGGACGAACAATTAAACTCCAAATGAAGATTGAATCGGGAAACCGTAAAAATAAGATTGATTTTAATTTAGTAGCCTCAGAGTTTTGATTCCATTCCAAAAAAATGAATGGAATTCCATCATAGTTATAGGAAAATAAATAAAGGACAGAAATGTATAGAAAACATATAGCAAAAACCATAGACTAAAAAGACATGGAAGAGACAACGTACATGGTAACGGTAATGAATACAAAAGATAAGTTACAAGCACATAGAGGGTACAAAAGACACATGGTAACAGTAAAGAAGAAGAGAACTTACAAAATGTAACTTAAAACCACAGAGATGATACAAAGAGGAAGAAGAATGCAGTGAATCAAAAGAGGAAAGGTGCCAATATATAGGGGAAAGATGGGGCAAGTTGATAGGACTTGGAGGGAGGTCAACAAAAATATAAAGACCAAAATAGCAAAGTACAGCCAACTATCAATAAAATACAGGCCCTATCTCTCTGCAACTGACATAAAGCATAGCATAGTCAAAGCCTATATACTGAAACCTATAACAGAAGCATACCCTACAAAAACATGGAAGAGACAACACTGGACAGAAAGGAAGAAGAGACAACACTGGACAGAAAGGAAGAAGAGACAACACTGGACAGAAAGGAAGAAGAGACAACACTGGGCAGAAAGAATACAGAGAAGAGTAAAATAAATTTTGTAACAGAACAATAAAACAGAATAGAAGAGTGAAATTAATTTTGTAAGGAAATGTGAAGTCAAATCCATACACTAAAAAGACATGGAAGAGACAATAGTAAAGCAATAAGACATGGCAAAATAATAGAAACAATACATATACAGAACAATAGAAGAATTGAAAATTAATGTAACAAATTTGAAAATGAAACAATTGTACACAGAGAGGTAATACTAAAACAATTGTAAAAAAAAAAAACAACAATTGTAAGAGTATTACACAAATTTGAACTCATCATGGCCGGAATTGCATACATTCACTAAAAAATAACACATAGCTAAAAAATTGAGAACACAGAATACATAGGTAAACAATAGAGAACACAGAATACATAGGTAAACAATAGAGAACAGACAACACAAAGGTAAACAATAGAGAACAGACAACATAAAGGTAAACAATAGAGAACAGACAACACAAAGGTAAACAATAGAGAACAGACAACAGAAAGGTAAACAATACAGAACAACACAGAAGACATAGGTAACAATACAGAACACATAACACATTGGTAAACAATAGAGAACAATTCAGCAGAAATTATAACTCATCATCGGCTTTAAAAAAAAGTGGATTGAGAACTCCAAACCTCCCTACCAAGCTCCAATGGCTACGTGAAGAATCTGTCCTATTGCCAATCGAAGGACCCGAGAGCATAAACGAACCACGGCGGCAAGAAGGTTTCAAGGAGCCAAAAGCCATGATTCCAAAAAGGAAATCGTGTTCGGAGCCAACGAATTCGTCGGCTTCAACGAACACAGAAGCCCTTTCGGAGTGAGAGAGACGGATGAGAGAGATTTAGAGAGAGATTCGGCGTAACGAAATCCGGTTTCATCGCGAAAACGCAAGGGCAGAATGGATTAAAGGTTGAGGGAGAAGACGAAACCATCGAATGGATTAAAGGATGAAACGGAAAAAACCCTAATCGACCGGACAAAAGATTACGAACAGAAACCATACAAAACTTGAGGGAGAAGACGAAACGAACGAGTGTATTAGAGGATGAAAGGAAAAAAACCAAAATCGACCGGACATTGGATGAACGAACAGAAACCCTAGAAAACATGAGGTAGAAGACGAAACGGTTCGTGGTTTCCATGCGGGAGATGACAGAAAGAAAGAAAAAGGAAAAAATATCGAGGAATAAGGGTTGAGAAGAAGATGAAATCGGTTTCAAGGAAAAATCGAAGACGGATTGCGCTGAAGGACGAAATGAAATCGGTTTGAAGGATAAATCGAAGACGGATTGCGCTGAAGGAGGAAACCGGATTCACGAACACGCGTATCGCCGTTCGAAGGAAGAGTGAAATCGTGTTAAGGAAACCCTAAAACTAGGGTTTCCTTAACATTGGGCCCAAACGGGGGTTAGGGTTGGGCTAACCCAACCCCACAGCCCAAACCCTAACCCCAAACACCCTCAAAGTGTGTTGCCATAATTCAAGCAAAGAAGGAAAAAAAACTCTTCAAAAAGATAAGGATGTTTTTTGGAAGAGGAAACGATAAAGTACTTGGAAATAAGCCTGTAGTAAAAAACCCAGAAGTTGGTATCGAAATGTAAGTTCTCCATCTCCAGATCTTGAAAATAAGACTTCTTTGAGCTCTATTTCTCCCCAAGAGCAGTTACATGGAGGAGGTGGAATGCTTTAGAGTACTTCATACATTCGTAAAGGTAATAGCCTAATTCAAAAGCCTTTTCCAGTTACTGTTCGAGTTTTAGGCTCTCATGATTTGAGTTTAAGGTCACTAAATCAACATGATTGCTGGCCTGACCTAAAGTCTAACAACAAGCTTGAGGTCACCAACTCTTCTTTCCATTCTAAAGTAAGGGGAACTGATGCTAATGTTTATAAGCTTTATCCTTCTCGATTATCTAGTTGGTCTGGGTCACCTAATTATTTTGTTCCTATGGTAGATTGTGCCCCATCTTCTTGCCATTAAACTTAATCAAATATCATGAAGTCTAAACATGTTAGTGATTTATCAAAGTCCGTTGGGGATTCATTGAAGATTTGGTTGGCTCCTAAAAGTCAAGTTGTTACTGCTGAAAAGATAAGCAAGGGTTAGAATTCCAAGTATTGAAAAAGGGCATTCTATCTAAATCTTCACAAGGACTCAACCTATATTGAATAATTAAAACTTAAAAGCAACCCACTAAAGATAAGCAAGGGAGATTTCTCTTTAGATGTTATACGGTGCACCTGCAAATTTCGATGGCAGTTGGAGTAAGGAATCGACGGATTTGGGTTTGTAGATGTTACGCCTGTTTTTGCGGGAGAGGAAAAAAATTTGGAGAATGTTTACGTTTTTCTTGCGAGAGAGAGGGAAATACATAATTTAAAAATTTTGAAATACATAATTTAAAAATTTTGGGATTAATTTAAAAAGGGTTTCTATTTGAGAAGTTTTTTAATGACACAATAATATTATCGTTGATTGATAACGCAAAAATTGTGTCAAGAAAAATTCAATTGTATCACAAAAAATGTGTTGAGGAATAATTTTTATTTTTAACAACACATTTTACCCCAGATGATCTCGCCCACATTTACTAGGATCTCCTTCATAATGTAGTAAAGGAGCATGACCTTGTGAATGAAAATGGTGGTGTCGTGTTGCATAGGCATGATCTTTTTCTTCAGAAACAACAACCAAACACTGGCTGCGGTGTTCAAGTTATGCAGGAAGAGTTGGTACTTCTCAGTTGGCATTTTGTCCCACTTTGTTCTCAGCCAAGCAACTCTTGCCAATAGATTATTCATGTTTTGTTGCGTTGGGTTCTTGAAAATTTTATGCCCAATCGCGTTGCCATCTAGTCCATTTAACATATTGATTGCTTATGGCCCAAAATACACTTTCTTCCCTTTGACCATTGCGTAGTGTTTTTCTTCGCAGATATATCCTTTATAGAATACGTTTACTATGTTTGCTCTTATCGCAATCACCCCTTCGAATAACTTTCTCCAGCTGAATGCTCTGACAGGTGATGGTAAGAACTCTGGCATAATGCATTTTAACGCATTGCTTATGGGCCTTTATCGCGACCCTCTCAAACTTAGTTGGGGCAATAGGCAAGGAGGTTGTTTCTTGTCTTTCTCGCCTCGTTTCTCTCTCTTTTTGTCTTCTCCTCTTGTTCCTTCCTTTATTTTTCCTTCTTTCCCTCTCTTCTTTCTCTTTTTATTCTTTCTCCTTTTCTTCCATTGCCATTTTTTCATGTACTTCCTGAGATTTCTTCATTTTTTCAACCATTGTTAACAGAGGAGTTAAATCAGATTCACACAATTTGACCTATACTCCATTAACTATCAATGGCTTCAATGCCTCCTTATCTTGCTCTTCACTCCTAACCCCTCCCAACCCCTTGTGTCTAACCATGGCTTGGGTTACTTGTTCCTTCATAAGCTTGGGTCATGGGGTTGAGTTAGGCTTGTTTTGACACAAGACCGTCGAAACAGACTTGTTTAGCCTCATTGTGAGATTTGCTGGCCTTGAAGGTTAGGTACTCCTTAATAGTTTGTCAAATGGTCTTCTTTTCGGCCTTTAGGATAGGGAGGAAATTAAATGAGTGGAATGTAAAAGAGTAGGAAATGAAGATTAGTTGCAACTCGTTGAAAGTGATAGTTGGAGAAATGCTGAGAGCTCAGAGTTATTTAGGAAATGCAGGTGGCGAAAAGTGTGAATTAGGTTTTTTGTGGATTTTTAAAGGGAGGACTAACCATGGTTTACGTTGGGTTATTGCGTCGGTTATCATGATGCTCTTTAATTATGACGGGACATTTGACACCGTCATTTGGGTTCCCTAGGTGGTTGCTCATCATTGCATTTATTTGAAACTTGAAATTGACCTTCTACCTTCTCTGAAACCTTAATTAACCCATGGCCTTTCCTTGTACCTGATAAGCTTCGTGAGAGAATTATAATGCATGATGCATCTTGACCTTGTTCCAAGCTCGCAGAGTGGTCTTATCGTGTAGAACCTTATTCTTTCTTTGCCTAACTTTCACATGATAGAACTCAACTTCTTTTCTACATTGTCAAAAACTTCTAAACTATAAAGAAGTAAAGAAAAGCAGTAAATACAAAAATGATGCAATCATAATAGAGTTAAAGAAAGCCATATATTACAAGAGCATCCATGCATTTGGATTCCAAAGGTGAATGATTGGATCCTTATTGCGATCAATATCCTACATATGATGGAAAAAAGTAGAGATGCGCAACGAAAATTTACTCTAGATGCATCTAGACATTTTAGAGATTAACATGCAAAATCTATCCTAATTAAATGAAATTAGGGTTAGAAGAAAACTTACCCTCATAGCTTCCCGATTCCTCGAAATCTTCTCACAAACTCGGGCGGGACCACCAATAGCGTTGATCCGCTATTCTCCAGATTTAGAACCGGATTGTAGGACCCGTTCAGTGAAGGAAATAAAAATAGAGAGATGGAAATTGGAGGTGAAGTTTGGTTGAGATTTTTAGAGAAAAAAAAGTTTGGTAAACTTTCTGTAAAAACCAAAATACAAAATTGGCCAAAAAAAGTCTTCAAAATAACTAAAAGTAGCATTTAAATAAGCTAATTAGATGCAAAATTGCATGTAATTAGTTTGTTAAATCTCAACACCTAATAATCCACTAACCATTAGTGGAACTTAGTGGGCTAGGTGTTTACATCTTATGTAGCCACCTATCCCACTAAGTGTTAGTGGGATTATCCAACAAAATGTTGGATTTTCCCACTAACTTTAGTCCAAGGGTAATATGGTCATTTGACCATTCAAGTCAAAGTCAACATTTTGACTTTTTACCATTTTATCCGTCACGACTAATTTCAACCTCCCGAACATGAATTTACATTTATTTTTCTAAAATTCAAATCATATTTGAATATAAACTCGGTCAAAGTTTGACTTTTCAAAGTCTTCAACATTTTGACTTTTTACAACTTTGATCATTTCCATCAATTCCGAGCTTCTGAATATGAATCTGTATTCACATTTTTAATATTTAAATCATATTTAAACAAAAAGCTCCATAATCGATGGTTATATCACATATATTTGTCGGTTTCTCTCTGCCTAATTCAAACAATTTCAAGTATTCCAACATATTGTTCTAAGTTAATTCCATATGAGCTAGCAGGGGAACCTAATGGACCTATAGATCATGGGCTCCAACGATTCGAGATTAACTGGCTAAACCCTTTTAGATTGAGCTAATCAACATTTGTTACTAACGTGTCACTTCACTAAAGTCTCGTAGTTTGCACTCCCTTCACTGTAGATATATTTCTGTCTATCTGATATAACCATGATCAGTAAGTTAATCCTTCACAGGTTGTTCATAATCTTGGCTGGGTCATAATACCGTTTTACTCTTTAGATTACCTCTTGTTCCTTAAGTCCCACTGATCTACTATTGAATAATTTGTTTTAGGTCAAACCTATAAACTGAATCCCTCTCGAGCTAATGAGAGGGTAGGGCCCCTTGTTCAAGACTTGGATTCAGTTCTTAAGGGAACAAACCTATTTACTAACCTTAAAGCAGGTAGGAGCGAATTCCATCTTGCACCCTATGTCCTTATCCATCTACCTAGTCATACCTTTGAAATTGGAGGCTTATTGGGCCAGCGCTGATGAGCTACCCTCACCTATGCAGATCTAAGGATAATTGCTTTTGAATAGAAGTTCATAGTTAGCTCAGAATTAAGATTAAGTTACTTAGGTCATCAAAAATTGATATAGTCAGTTTTATAGAGAACAGTGTTATAACGTGACTATTTCATGGTTCCAATCTTATGTAAACTATTTACATAGGATGCCTCCACTTCCATATATCTACATGAATGATTCTGGATCACATCGTTTATACTAACTACAAAATGGGTTGCATCCATAGTGTTTGTAGAATAAGAGGTTCAACCTTATTCATATGCTATTGACTGTTTGGGCTATATACTCCAACTTGATTCGCGTTTATGTCTCTACATAAAATTTAAGTCTACAATAAATATCATCGGGACCTCAGTTTATTGGATTCAAGATTATAGTATTCAATTTTCACTAATAAATCCTCAATAAATATTTTATTGATTAGAATATAATTTTAAACTACAAACTATGAGTTTTATGACATAAAGTCCAACAACACAATCATTCTAAATGTGTTGTTTCCTTCTAAATGACTGATTTTTTGATACATGACCATGTGATATGCGATTGCTCATTGCAATGAGTCTTTGCTCGTAATCGTTCATTGCAATGTTGCTATTGAATTCTTTGACCATTTCTCACATAAGCAAGTGATGACTAGGTGCCTCATTGAGTCTATCTCGTAGACACTTTTTATGACACCTTAATAATAATTCTCCGCAGAGGAGGTTAAAAAGTTTCTGGCTCCGAGCGTTTAAGGTACCTTTAATCTCTTTCCTTTAAATTGTATCAACCTAAGTTCCTCTTGTCATAGCCAAAAGATTCACTCAATTGCTATGGTAACATAAACTTGTTCACAAGTTCTTCAGTTGAACACGTAATTCAACATAATTGAGTGTTTGCCTAAAATAGATGTAAAACCTTATCTCTAATTTTGAACAAGAAATTCCTTAGCAATGGTGCCAGAAACTTGCTTGTTGTCGTATGTCACTTGATTTGTTATGTGCATAGAGTTGTTCATGGATATGTTATGTTAAGCTCTAAGTGTATGACTTAGTAGGCGATTATGATAGAAGCAGGCGATCGATAAAATGTGCTTTCCTATCTATACGTTGCTGAATTTCAAATGACAAACATGTAGTACAAGTTTTCCTATCGCTTGCCAAGTGTAAGCGAAGCAATTGGTTTTCAGGGTAAGCCAGGATCGAACACAGAGAATTTCTATTAAACCATAATTATAAACTCCACTTCTCGTCTAGGTGATATATAATTCTATATAGTATAAAGTAAATGTGAGTATGCGTATTAAAACTACTGTATACGCGAGAGATGCTGAAAAGATGACAGAAAGTGGGGGAAAGATGGAGACTGAACTAACTTGTATTAGGAAAGTGTGAAGGAAAGTCTTCGCGTTCTAGGCAATTAAGCCATGCGGTAGTCCTTGATGCAATATGGATCAAGTAATCATCTTCTAATTATGACAAATACCTCTTAGTATCTAAATGCCACACTTACTCGCCTCTCCAGATGCAAATGATAAAGATAAATTATGGGATAGCTATCTAGATTGCTGCCTTGTAAGGGGCACATTACCTCTATTTTAAGAGTGACAATCTCTCGGCGCCGTGTTACAACACTTGTTCTCCTTTCGGGACACAAGTGATGGAGGTTTAATCATGAGGATGTAGTTTGTCTCCATACTCCTTATACGCATTTAGCTACATCTTTTCTACTTATTCTCTAAAGTAGTGCTTAGGGGCATGCGACGAACTTGCTATACTGACATTGAATATGAAAACAAAGACATTGATACGTAAGTAATGTCGAATGATAACAGTAAAGAAACATGAAAAAGAAAGAACTTAAACATATATCATGGGAATGTGTATATTTCCATTAATGTAAATCATGCACACATACATTTGAACATTCAATAAGTTAATAGCTTCTAATTTCAAATGTTGGGAGCTATTCGTTACGTAACTGTCATTCGTTGAACATCACTGCAGCTAATTCATCAAGCCACTAAGTCCATTCATTCGACATCTCTATGTAGTGAATGTCATCACTTGCGGTGGTCATCGTGTATGTCGAGTCTCCCTTGTCGATGTCATCTAAGTCATCGACATTCGTCATCTCCCTGTTTATTAAATTGTGCAGTAGACAACATGCTAGAATGGTGCAACATTGGAATTGGACGGGGCAGTTTGACTTCCCATGAAAGATTACCAAGCGACCCTTCAAAAGACCGAACACGCGTTCAATGACATTTCGTATGGATGAGTGTTTCATGTTGAAGTACTCTTTCGCAGTGCTTGGTACATTTCTAGTGCTACACCACTCTTTCAAGTGGTACCTCTGCCTTCTATAAGGCACGAGAAATCTCTCTGCATTTGGATATCCTACATCGCACAAATAGTAAAACCCTATTACGTAAGACAATGGGTAATATGTGGTGATGTATTATTTTTTAAACGTCGTGGAAGGAGTAGAAATTTCAAATACCTTTAGGAACTTGAAGTCTGTTTGGTCGTGCAAGCGCATCTCGAAGAATGCATGAATCAACTACGAGTCCTTCCCAGCCGGCCAGAACGAATATGAAATCACTTTTAGTGTCACATACTCCTAGGACATTAGTGACAATTTTGCCCTTATGCGTTCTGCATCTAGGGCGATTGTTTTGCAACACGTTCACCTTAATCTACATCCCATCCAATTTTCTAAGACAATTCTGCAAAGTTAAACAAATCAACATTAATTACAGGGACGTTGCGTTACGTGACATACAAATGATTTATACTACGAGCACCTCGAAGTACTTCTACCGTGGTTCGGTGCATGTGTTTATTATTGGGTGTGGTTTCTTTATCAACTCGCCGAAAGGAAGAGGTTGAAATGTCTCAAAACAGTCTCATTGGATCAAACAAATTCCCTCTACATAACTCGATTCTTCATGTCATGGGCAAGGACGTGCAAGAACATTGCAACCATTTCCTCAACATCGATAATCTCTATTGATGAAATCCCAACAACTATCCATAGGAAATGTCATAGAAAAGCAAATGTCCGCCTGTCCATTCGAGTACTTTGGCTACAGACTAGGTCAGACTCATGTATCATGCGGAAGTATGCAAGCTACCTAATTCTATGTCGAGTATCGTAGGGTGTATGTGACAGCGCTTATTTTCGTTCATGAGTGGCTCCGACGTTAGCAGTAGTTGACATTGGGAAATTGTGAACACAGTTAGGAATGCAGCAAGTTTTTGTGGATCCATTTAAAGGTAACAACTTTCCTAACAACGATTAAGTATATGTGTTATTAGAGTGTTGATATATATGTTGAAAAATACCCTAGTAAACATCAAGTTCGAATATGGAAGATACCTACGACTCTTTAACAAATTCAAATTTCAAAACAATGACGACTTGTGTTATTAGTGAAATTCAAAGAAACAATACAAAACCATATATGTTTTAAAAAGTCTAATATGACAATTGGTAACATTGTGTGATGAAACTAGATGGGAAGAAATTTTTGTACATCTTGTGTAAAATGTGTACTTTTAGTGAGTCATTATTGAAATAAGTAGTTCTACAAACAAAGGAAAACATTTTTCTCACATCGCTCAAAAGCAAATTCCACTAAAAATTGTTTTAGAACACATTAATGGTGAAATTTGAAAACATTACTATAGTTTTAGAACTATGTTTCCTAATGTGAACAAAATTTAAAAAGCAAACCATGTGGTTTCAAATCTACTTAGATTCATTTTTTAACAACTTAGGGGCATCATTTCACTTTTCAAAAGTGACATAGTAATTTGAATGTAAAGTTCTAATTTTTATTATGTTTCAATTTATCGACTTCACGTTTGACGGCTATGCTTGTTTTAAAAAGATAGTAGTGAATAATGAAAAACATTTTATCGACGAATATTTTGTTAGACTAATGTGAGTATTAGTAGTGAAATTCAAAGTATTGAGATGGTACTTTTGCAAAAGAAATGTATCAACCATGCATCGAACAAATTGGCAAGATTTTCAAATTTTTAAGTGCATAGAATGAAAGCATACTACAAATGTTCTACAAAATGTAAAATGTAGTGTCCATACAAAATCAAAAAATGCCAACTTACAAAACCGAAAGTTTGTCCCCTACAATTGAAATTAAATTACACATTCCTAACGAAAAATGAAAGAAAAACCACAACAAACCGAAATAATGATCTACAAACGACTAATCTGTAGTACCTCTTACAAGGATGGTATGACGGCGGATGTCCTGCATAAGAAAAATAAGACTAGGAGACGACGAAGGGACGTGCGCACAAAGTATTGTAAATGAGTGGAGTTAATGAAAGGAAAAAAAATAAAAGAACAATAATGACTACATACCTTGTACGTCAATGAATAGACCCGAAATCAAGATTCAAAACGTAAGGCATTACTAATAAGCATGCAAATGTAAACAGTATTTTTGAAAAAATAATTAGGAGTCTCAGAGTAAAGAAATCGATTCAAAATTTTGAATTGAATTTCATAGCAGTGGAAACATCAATTAAAAGGAAAAAGAAAAGGAACAAACACAGACAATAGGATGGACCCTAGATAGAAAACAAGGCAGAACGGGATGGAGGATGCTAATAATATACGAAGAACAAAATGAAGAAACAAAGAACAAGGTACAGAGGACACGCAAGACTAAAACGATGGAAGTAAAAGCATTTAACGACATTAAAACCATTTTTCTAGTGGTTGAAACATCAATTAAAATATTTAAACATAGGTAAATGACACTAATATTATCATGGAGCATACATACAAAAGAAGACAGAAAGTGATGGAGGATCGTAATGGTATAGAAATAACATAATGAACAAACGAAGAACAAGGTACAAAGGACACACAAAATAGCCAACAAACTCAACAAAGGAAGTAATAGCATATAAGGAGACTATAACCGTTTTTGTTAAGTGGTTGAAAGTAAAGTGAAATAGTGCAACATACGTGAATGACTGTGCAGAGAGAAAATGGATTATACATACGAAAGAAGGCAGAAAAGAATGGACAATGATAAAAATATGGAAACAAAAAGTGACTTACCAAAGAGAAAATAGCAAAAGACAGAAGAAGGCAGCCAATGAAGCTTGAAAATGCAAGTGCTATGGCAAATCAGGAAAGATGTATATATAGAGGGATGAGGGAAGTTATGATGTCTTTAATGACCACACAAAAAAAAAAGGGAATCTTTGTAAAGGACAAGGTAAAAGCATAGAAAATTCACTTATTAGTCAAACGCTAACCATTGGAAGCTACCTTATTTAGTACAGAAAGAAAGATTGTCACAAGGATTGAAGAGACAAAACAATATGCAAGGAACAGATTTAGGCGGCCAAAATTTTTCCCCATAAAAGCAGTGAGTCAAGAAAACAACATAACATGAAAGAAAGTACTAAATCAAAGTGAAGAGAAATTACAAGAAGAGGGTAGAATGCATTCATAATTCATAGATAAATTGTGGAATAGGTATAATCTTCATAGATCCGAAAAAATAAGAATTGAAGCAAAAAAAAAAATTAAATACAAGCATTGGAAAGAAATGAAGACAATCTTCAATGGAACCGAAAGAAAGAACATACAAACAGGAAAAAAAAGTTTAATGGAACCAAAAGAAACAACAACATAGCCAAACTTGTACCTAACAGAAGAAAAAATCTAAACATTTCAAGTATGAGAAGAAAAATTCAGAAACCAGTCCGGGACCAACAAACTCATTACAGGCTTTGCAAAAAACAAAAAAACAAACCGAGAGTTACCTCCTTACCATGCTTCACCCTCCTTACAAACAGTGTGGTGTGTAGCACCGATCATAAATCAGTGAAGAAAAACACCAATCGGCAAGGGGAATATTGAGCAGAAAATCACCAAGTCGAGCGGCAAGGAGACTTCCAAGGGGCAACAACAAACTTGCTTGTTGACGAAGAACACCCATCAAACATGGAAGGAAGGTTTCGGAGGCAAGGAATAGTCTCAGCTGTTTAACAAAACCCACAAATAGGAAACTGAAATGTTTTGGAGGCAAAAACTTTTAGCCAAGCCTTCAATAAAACGCGTTCAAGTTTCGGACAGTGAGAGAAATGGTTAAGAGAGATGTAGAGATGGATTTCGAAGAGAAGTGAAGGGGGGTTTTTCAATGGAAGAGGGATAGACTTTTTCGACTACAAAAACCAAACAGCGAAATGTCTAAATCAAAAGGAAGAGAAATTAGAATTGAAGGGAAAGATGGGGAAGAAGAAGAAGAAAGAAGAAGAAAGAAGAAAATTTTGATGGTAGGGAAAGAGGAGGAACTTTCAATGACTTACCTGTTCAGTTCTCTATCATGTCATTTTCTGCTCCTCTCTTCCTAATCAATTTTCTGAACCACCAGAGTTAGGGTTCTTTCTATTTCAAGCAAACTTGTGTTTCTCCGGACACAACTCGTAATAATGTCCAACTACCCTCTTTGCACATGCTGTCCATGTCTCTACGATCAAACTAGCTAAAATAATGTTCAACTTCCCTTCCTCTGTTTGAGTTTCTCCATTGCACATAATGCAGAAATATACAACAAATTTGATATAAAAAATAGATACAATATACATACAAAAAAAGATACATTTGTAGGAAATAACAGAACAACTATCAATATACATTTAAAAGCATCAAGATACATACAACAGAACAACCATCAACATACATTCAAAAGCATTAACATACATAAAACAAAACAACCATCAATTTACATTCAAAAGCATTATCATACATATAATAGAACAACCATCAACATACATACAATAGAATACAATGTCCAGATTTGCAATGTCCTCAATGTTCAGATTTGAAATGTCTATACAATAGCATCTCATTTTCTTCATTCTTTTTCTTTTCAGTTGAATGAATGGATAATGCCTATTTGTAACTTAATGAAACATAGTGTACTTACAACTTGTGCAAACTAAACGACTTGTGGTTATATCCCTTATTCTCTATTGAATATAAGTTGTATATTTATCATTAGTTGGAAAATAAAATCTAAAATCAAAACTAAAATATAAACTAAAATCTAAATGGTTTGAAATTTATCAAAAATTAAAGAATGACGGCGAGGGAAAGGCACGATAGGCGCGACAGACGTCTTCTCCTCTCCTCCTTTTCTTCTCCTCTCTTTGAAGATGTTGGAGCACGATGAATGGACGAGATGCGATGAAGGCCGATCAAGACACGGATCTTCGATGACGGTTGTGTACGACGAAGATGACAAAACTTGCGATGTGGATCATGAACAGAGACGAATGGTTCAGATGGGCGTGCGGTGCGTGAGGCGGGCAACATCGGCTAGATCATGCGGCTTCGTTCACGAGGCTCGTCGGTCGGACAAAAAGGAATGAAGACAATCTCTTCGAAATTTCAGTTCTGTCTTTTAGAGAACTGAAACGAAATATATAGGGAAACTCCCCATGTCATTATCTATTTGTTGGGAATAAGATAAAGTTCCAACGAATCACTAATGTCATCGAGAGTAGGTGAACCATTCCCGATGCTCCATGCATGGCTTTGAGGATCTTGCTTTGACACGTAATTAATGTTTGAGTTTATCTCGACGTCTCATACAACCCGTTGGGAACTATATTCCTATTTTCAATGTTATGCATGGAGCGTCGCGGATCTTGTTCTGACACATAATAAATGTTCGAGTTTATCCTGATGTCTCGTGTAATCCATCGATAACTGTATTCCTATTTCTAACGTCGTCTGATAAGCGTCGGGATTGGCTTCTTTTTTCCTGACATTCTTCATGACACGTTGGGCAAAGATGATATTAAAATAATATTTTCATCGTGTCCTGATGTTTGGATCACGACATTGAGAATAGTCGTTTGTCTCGATGTTCCATCATCTGACGCCGTTTTGTGCATCTAAAAAATTCCGATTTCTTGTAGTGAGGATCTCCTAACGATACATTTTATGCGCTGAGAGATCCTCTATTTTCTAGATTAAAAAAATACTGCAACCCAAAAGAAACCCATAATGGAAAACGAATGGAAAAATAGCAAAATTAGAAGAAACCCAGAAGAGATCTTAGAATAAGAAAGAAGAAACAAAGAAATACCTTCAGTAATAATAACAATAAAATCAAACAATAACAATAAAATCAATAACAAAAACTAACACACATATTTAATATTTTTCACAACCTCAAACCAAAATTAAAAAAAAAAAAAAACAAAGACTTACCGACGAGGAGCGGACAACGGTCGTGGTGGAAGGGCAGCGGTGGACAACAATGACAAGGAGAAAAATACATAAGATAAGGCCTTGAAAATCACAAAAAAAATACCTATTTAATATTTTTTTTCTCAAACTCAAACCAGAAAAAGAAAAAAATTTAAAAACAAACACTTATCGATGAGGGGCGGGCGTCGGCTTACAAGCGTCATCAGCAATAGCAAGCGACAGACGATGGACGGTGAGCGGCAGTGGACCTTCTTTTTCCTCTTTCAGCCTTCAAACCCTTCATTCGTCTCCCTTATTTTTTGTCTCCCTTTCCCTCATTTTCGGCTAACACAAGTCTGTTTTACAAATCTAAAAATGCTATTTGAAGGGAAACACTCGACACATGACTAACAACATTGGGAGAAGTTAAATATATTTAAAAAATTATAAATGACTCCTAACTCCATCCATAACGGTGTTGGGAGAAGTTAAATATATTAAAAAAAAATTATAAACTTCTCTTGACACCATACATAACGGCATCAAGATAAGTTAAATATATTAAAAATTATAAACTTCTCCCGACATCATGCATGACAACGTCAGGAGAAGTTTGTAATTTTTTTATTAAATTGCCTTGTTGTCATCTTATGTTGAGTCGAGATTGTCAACCTTTCCCTACGGAGTTTCTACGACGTTGGAAGAAGCTTTTTCTATCCCGACGTCACTTATCCCGCCGTTCGTGTTGTGCGTCGAAAAATACATATTTTCTTGTAGTGTCCACAACTCACTTTTCTTATAGCGAGATGCCCTAACATACCATTTGCACCCTTCTTGCAAACATCTAAATTCAAGAGACCTCAAATTTGATATTGTAGTTCTAAACTAAAAGTTGTTATTCACCGTTGTTATGTAAAAAAAAAACTTTGGAAGCACTTCTTTACTTTGAGATAATGTTTTTTACTTTCAGATAATGTTTTTTTCTCCTTTAAATCACTATGATAAGAAATCTCTCTTATAACTTCATCATTTGAAACAGAAGAAGAAGAAGAAGAACCTACCTTTAAAGCCATATAATAATTGTCTCATGCACTACTAACAGTAGAAGAAGTCTCTTCAAAAAAATTGACACTTACATGAGCAACTAATGGATGTCTACTAGTTGCATCTTTAGCAAAAGTCAGATACCAAGAAAAAAATCTTCTTTTCTTTTATTGGCACCATAGGTTGAACATTGCTTTTACTAAAACCAATGAAACAGATAATTCTACCAACACATCTAATTGAATTTCTTCATATATTAAACCAACTAAACAATCAAAATCCATTCAAACATCTATCAAAATTCCAGCAACTGAGTAATTCTCATAGACATTGTATCTATTCTATTAACCTCCATAAAAAATAACTATAGGAATAGACATTGTATTCTATAAAATGAAATAGGATTATTAAGAAAGTAAATTAAGCATTCAATAGTGATACAAAGAAATAGACAGATATTTGTCTATCTCTATACACAATTCATTATATAGGAGAAATACAAAGATATATACCAAAATTAAATTTGTATAACAAAGTTTAACATACAAACTGTATAGGATAATGTATCACCATACATTAAATTAATTACCAAAGTAAATTTAATCATTTCAAATTATATCCAATATATATTAACCTCATTAACCCTTACAAGCTAACAAGGGGACCTAATTGACCTACAGATCAGAAGTTACACCGATATAAGATTAATTGACTAAACTCATTAACCATGTTAAACAATATACGTTAACAACGTATACACCCCGCTAAAGACTCACAACTGAACTCTTCTCAATATAAATATATTTTTGTATCCAAGGACATAGACAAATAACAGTAAGCTATTTTTCACAAGTGTCTGTAACACCAGATAGGTCAAATTTCACGCCTCACCTCGCTAGCCACTTCATGCGACCAAAAGGAGGCATGTCGCCTAGACACCTAACGCATACCTAACCGCGAGATAACAAGTTAAGTGCCTAGTAAGCGGAACTTCTCAAACCAATCTCCAATGTAAAGTTCAAACTTCAAACTCAAAAGACCTTTACAATTCAACACAGCAGAAAACACTTAAACAACCAACTTAGCTTAATCACCACTTCAACACTTAAACTTATTAGCTGATAAGCACAACACAAACAAATCACAGCGGAAGAAAAAGAAAACACAACTCTACTTTTATTACTTAATCCAATACTTTACAATTACATTTCTTTTTTTGCAAGGAGCAAAAAATAAAACCTACCCACCTTCCTTCATCCACTGAGATGCTACTCTTCGCGTCAAGGTGTTTAGGAGTATAAGAATCCCTTTCTTATCCCTCTCCTTAACCGCTTAGCAATATCTTACCTTTCCTTACTTGGCCTTAATACCTGATCACCTGGGGAAGGGAAACTTAAACATATACCAAAAAACTATCTCAATTTCAATAACATAAAAAACATTGCTTTAGTTGTAAACCAAATACAAAAATGATTACAAATTAACCACTAACGCTCTTTAAGTAATTTAAAACCAACCAAGAGTAATTTAACATCTTTCTTAGGCACGTTGCAACCCATCCATAAATTTATTAATTTTAGTTTAAAAATGAAAAAAGAAAAAGGAAGAAAAACAAAAGCAAAAGCAATAACCCCCAACCCACATTTCTTTTATGTCGTCAATTGGTATATTTTTCCCTTGTGTAATTTTACCACTATTTTACTTATTGTTGACCGTCGCTTTACTTATGGTCAGCCATGTTCGATCGCTAGTCTCTCTATTTGTTTCCATTTAGGAATGTGAAAGTGAAAGTGAGAGAGACGTGTGAGGAGGAAGAAATTTTGAAGATAAAATGGAATATGGGAAAAGTTAAGATGAAAAAAAAATGAAATGTTTGCTGTATATGCAGAAATTTAAAATTTCAAGCTACATTGTTTTATTTTCTTAAATGGGTTTGCCACACATTACAGTTTCTCATTTATGGTTACGATATCTTTAGACCTATGTCAGGGTCCACAAAAAACATAATAGTCATTTAGGGAGTGTTTGGGGGAAGGAAATGAATAAGGTGGGAAAGGAATAAGGAAAATGAGGGATTATGAAAAGGAAAGGATTAAAATAATCCTTGTTTGGGGGAAGAAATAAGTGAGAGGATTATGAGGGATTATTTATAATCTTTGTTTGGGGGAAAGAATAAGTAGGAGGATTATAAGGGATTATTATAATCATTGTTTGGGGAAGGAATAAGACCTTAGTGTTTTTTTTTTCTTTTTTTTTAGTTTGGTAAGAATAGAGTTTTTTTCGTTTTTTTAATTTGTACAACGGAATTGTTTTTGTTAAAAATTATCATTTTTTATTTGTATTTTATTTATCGAAATGTCACATTTTTAACATAAATCATGTTCCATTACCTATTTAGAAAACAATGACAATTTTGAACGTCGAGTACGCAACATTTTCATGCCACATAAATTAATTGATTACCCCATGCAATATCGAAAAACAATCCAATATAAATAGTGAACGTCGGTTACATCGTACAAACATATAATGGAAAGTAGGAAAAAAAAACATCAATCTAAGGACATGGAAACAAAAAATACAAGTCATGCGAAGGAAAGCGAATACAAAGTCATGAGTTATCACGGAGAATGACCCTACAGTATGTGGCCTTTATCGGATCAGGCATGTCGACAAAGGTTTTCAATGAGCAACACCTTCTTTGTTACTATCATCACGCATTTAGTGAGGTCCTTCATACTAAGGCTCGGAATGGACTGCATATGCGTAGTGACCTTCCATCGCAAAACATCTTTTTTCTAGCTAGCTCTATCTGGTCATTCCGCAATGGCCCTAAGTTGGTCATTCATACAGTCCATGTCGTCTCGAATGAGGTTATAAGTCTCAAACATCTACATGTCGCACTTCCTTTTTTGATTGTTAGAACCCGACCTACAATCGTCAGACCTACCAGATTGTCCGGTCATACGGTCCATGTCGAGCGACATGTTCATCCTAGGCCTACACGTAGCTAGAAACTCCATATCAAGGATATTTTTTGCTTGCACACCATCGCTAGGTCCTGGCACGTTCGACCCGATGTCAGAAAACATCTCTGCACGTGCTCTTATCGCACGGTCTTTTTCGAAGACGTACGACAACTCATCGTAATGTGGGAAAGGCTTGTTGAGGAATCCTTTTGCTGCAGGATGTGTTTGGACAAAAAAAAAAACATTGTGATTAGTATTTCATTACATCGCATTAATCAAACAATTAAGTTTTCATCTTACCTAGACCCAATTCTCGAACATGTCCCTCTCCGTGATGACGCACTTCACGTCATCATTCCATCCGAAGCCACTGCCCACTGGTCCCCTCATTTCAGCAATGGTCTAAATGTTCTTTTCATTAATTTTATTTGGCTTTCAATGACAGTGGTGGTCAACAAGGCATGTCTCCTTCGCCTTCGTCCATGGATGCTTAGGGTTCCTAGACAAACTGGCCATTTTGACAAACCAATTGAATGAACAAAAGTATTGTAAGTAATAAATGCAGATAAACTTATAAATCAACGAAGTAGTATATTAGTTAAACATCAATGTGAAATTTATGAAAGAAATCCCCATTACACACAAGAAGGCGACAAGGTAAATGAATGGGAATACGCTGGTACAACCGTCTTAAAAATGAGGTTCTACTACAAAAAAAATGGTACTAGTCATTACGCAACTGTCATTCGTTTAACATCAACTCTGCAAGGGTATCCCTCCATTGAGTCCATTCGTTTGAGGCTTCAATATAGTTTATTTTGTCACCGTCAGTATTTGCGTATGTCAAGTCACCCTTATCTTCGTCCTCCAATATGTTGGCGTTCGACATCTTCCGATATATTAAATTATAGAGAAGACAACAAGCCATAATAGTTCGACATTGGACTTGAATTGGGTAGTGCAACTTTCCTTGTAGTATTTCCCATCGGCCCTTCAACAATTCGAACGTTCTTTCAATGACATTCTGTGCAGAAGAATGCTTTATGTTGAAGAATTCCTTCAGTGTTATTGGAGCGTTTCTGACACCACGCCACTCTTGTAGATGATATCTTTGGCCTCTATACGGTGCCAGAAAACCCTCCGCATTTTGGTATCCTGCGTCGCACAGGTAGTGAACCTTGGAGATATGAGTTTGGATAGTGTTAAGTCGTCTATGAAAGAAAAAAATTTGTAAAAAAATTAACGTAGGTTAGTGGAAACATATGATCTTACCCTTTGGAACCTTTAGACCGTTAGGTCGTGAAATTGCATCTCGCAAGATACGAGAGTCCACTGCAGATCCTTCCTAGCCGGCTAAGACGAAAACAAAGTCCCCCTTCGTATCATATACGTTGAGGACGTTCGTCGCCACTTCGTTCTTTCGGGTATAATACTTTGGTCGATCAGTTGCGAACACATTAACTTTGATCTACGTGTCGTTTATGACCCCCAGGCAACTCTGCAGCAAATGACGAACGACGAATAAGAACTAGGAAAAGTTCGTTGTTTATAAAAACAACATAAGGTATTTGAACCTTAATCTCGAAATACCGCCACCTCGCATCTGTGCATGTGCTCGTCACAGGTTGTGGTTTTACTAATAACTCGTCATGCAAATGAAGCACCGACCATCAAGACAATGTTGAAATGTCGCAAGACTGTCTCACCGGATCATACGAACTCCTTTTAAATCTCACGGTTCTTCACATTGTGGGCCAGCACATGAAGGAAAATAGCAACCATCTCCTCAACGTTGAAAACTTCCGTGGATTCTAAATCAACCATTGTTCGGAGTAAATGGCACATAATTGTGAAATATCGTCTGTCCATCTGTATACTTTACTGACACACAAGGTCAAACATGTGTATCATGCAAAAGTACGCTAGGTGCCTAATCGTATTCCTAATGTCGCATGGTATTTGAGATATCCTCTTGTGGTCATTCATTAGTGCCTCTAATATCAATAGCAACTGTCGTTGGGTGATTATAAAGGCAATCAAAACAACGACAATTTTGTTTGGATCCATTTTTTATCTACCATGAGAGGGGAACCTACTAACGGTCAAGGAGATTATAAGAAATTTATCAACCAAAATGTGTTTGAGAGCCTAGATAGTGTAGTTGTATGGACTTAAACTTGCGTTTACCATGTTTAATTTTGTCACCTATGTCTAAGGAAGGTGTATTGTTTCTTTGGTTGAATTGTGCAATGTAAATGTTTATCTCCTTCTCTAGCATCCGAGATGTGTGATTACTATGTTTTTCAAATTCGGTTGTTTCATTAAAAAACCCTTTAAAAAGTTTTTTCAATCTAACACAATTTTAAGTAATGAAAAAATCATTTCAAAATTATCACATATTGACAATGTTGCAAAGGTTGTTTATTTAATTTTTTTCAAAACAAATTTGGAATTTAGATACGTGGCCGACAATTGAAATGACCCAAATTTAATTATGGAAAGGTTATTTATTTTCATTCTTTTCTTATGAAAAATTTTTTTGAAAATGAAATAACCAAAATTTCATTATGCAGAAGTTATTTATTTATTTTCTTTTTTTGTATCAAAAAAAAGTTTGAAAATTAGATACATGGAAAACATAGGAAATAACTCTCATTTAATTATGCAAAGATTATGTGATTTCTTTTTTTTTTTATTAAAACAATTTTGAAAAGTAGATATGTGGTCATCGGTTGAAATAATCAATCATTAATTTTGGGAATGTGGACAATTAATTATCGAATATTAAATTGTACGACGCTAACAGGGAAAAACATGATGGGGAAACGCATTACATGACATGGAAAGAGAAAGAAAGAAGCATGCATTAGTCCTACAATATGCTTAAAACAATTACCATCTCCTAAAGTGTAAATTTTACAAAAGTTAATGTAAAAGTCCCAAATACAAAAGCGTTAGCGTAAAATGTTTGTTCATTACAAATGTAGTAAAACAGAAAAACACAAGGAAATGCATGTTTAAAGACCTTATGCGTGAATACATAGAAACCCTAGTACCTCAAGATAGATCTCGCTACATACTCGGACGCACTGCAAAAGAGAAACAACAAACATATGTTAGGGTCGTTAACCGCGTTCACCACTGATATGTGGAAAGAAAAAAATGGAAAAGGACGTGCATGCATATCTTTGACTACGAACCTAACAACGCATACGCATGACAAAGAACAAAATGTTAACAGTTACATGAAAACCAAAAATATAAACTGAAATACTTTTCAAAAGTTTTTTTTTTTTGTTGTGCCTTAGAGGAAGGAAGTTTGCTCAATAGATTGAAATCAACTTCATACGTACATGAAAGAATCGTCACATATGCAATGTCATCAAATGTGGGGATATGAAAGGCCTTACACGAATGCAATAAATGGAGAAGTTAAGAAGTGGAATGTAATACGGCGATCAAATGTGGTGACATGAAAGGCATGGATATGAATATGAAATGGGAAAACATGATACCATGGATGCCAAATACAAACAATGTATATATAAAGGAATAAAAGTCAACAGTTAATCTTCCATTAAAGATCCATACCAAATAAGTACAACTACTATCAATGTCAAAAATGGAGTAGACAACACATAAGAATCAAAATATGGTCAAAGAGAGATAACAGAGATCAGAGAGAAACAACAACAGATGAGTAGGCATCTATGACCCTCTAACCATACTACCCATCAGTTTGGTCTTCAACAAGACAAAAATGAACATGGCAAGTATATATAAAATGTCTAGAAACACAAAACAAAAATTAAATTCAACACAAAAGAATCAACATGGCCTATTTATATATAACATAGCACCAAGGACAATGAGCAGTCGAATAAGGGAACCTCCTTCAACAGATGCATACACATATTCGATCCATTTCTAAATAAAAAAAATGGAACAACACATAAATCGATCAACATAAGAACACATCACAAAATAGAATAAACAAGGAATGTGAAATCAGTGTAGTTACCTCAATCTCTACCTTGCACGGAACCACCAAGGCCACAATTGAGGTAGTATTTGTCACTCATCTTAAGAGAAAAATCAGAGCGAAAATGGGATAATCTAAGTGGCAAGGAAATGACCAAGCATGAATAAGAGATCCAAGCGGCAAGTCTAGAAGGCAAGCCATGCAAGGAACTAAAACGCTCGGTTAACCAAAAACCAACTCACAGGAAGGCTTCAGAGGCCCCAAATTGTTTTGAAATGGGGCCAGCCAACGAAACTCATAACCACGGTGGAAGTTATAGACTGAAGAAGAAGAAGAAGGGTAGTACCGAATCGGTACTAAAAAAATGTAGGAAGATAAATCGGTGGAATATGTATCGTTTAACGGTGGAGAAAAACCTAAAGCGACTGAAGGGGGTAAAGGGGAAGGAGATCGAGATCGAGGGCTTTTAATGAGGGGCCGAGGAAGGTTATAGATCAGTAGCCAAATGGGGCTCGATTAAGGAGAAAAAAATGGAAGGTTTAGAGGAAGGTTGTAGATAGCAACGAAAATGGAGAATGAATTAGGAAGACAGACGACTTTCAAAGAAATGAGGGTGAAAAGGGGAAAAGGAAAGAGAATAAGTAATAAGAAATGAGATGGGTTAAGGGGAAGAAAGAGAAGGAATAAGAGAAATTCAGATGGATTAAGGGAAAGAAAAGAAGGAATATGAAGGAAAAAGGGGGATAACCTTATTCCTTCCCTCCCCCTCCCAAAAAAAAAATCCGTGGAAGGAAAGGACCTTTCCTTTCCTTTCCCTCCCCTAAACACCCCCTTATATTCTCTTTTTTTTTTAGAAAAAAGATATTATTACAAAGGGACACTTTCAAATATAGTAAAATGAAATCCCCTTTCAGTCATAATCATACTTTTTCATGCAATTTGAGGGTTATTCGTTTGAACGTTGAAAAAGGGTATTTACCCTTGGGCAAGAGATATAGCTGCAAAGCAACTTCTGCAACGCCACTAACACCCACTGACGCTACTGAATTCCCTTCAGCGGGCTCAGGCTGATCTTCACAACTGATGCCATGTCGATCGACCTATGCCAGCTACTATGAATTCGATAATCGGACCTGCAGGTTTGACTAAAAATCACTTGTTTAGAAAGGTGGATAGGGGCATTAGATCAATGGAATGGCTAGTCAACATCAGGGTGTAGACCTGTTCTGCTCACATCACTCGAGAAAAGGCATAGATACCAATAGAAGTCTATCAATAACTATCATTGTCTATCATTGATATAATTTAAAATTTTGCTATATTTTGTAAATATCTTCACCAATTTTGCCATTAACAATAATCTTTTTATTATAAATGAAGTAGGGTGAAACATGTCATTAAAGAAACAAAATTAAACGATTGAGGTTGCTTTAATTTTACATTGTTTTTATTGACACTAATATAAAATTCATTGTTCTAACAAAAAAAATTATGTCCATAACAAACACTACAAGATCTTTTAGGAACATTGCATCACATGATAAAAAAGAATTTAGAAAAAACAGTCCATAGCACATCTTTTTTGCATATTGCAAATATGACAAATAATTAAATATATCAGAAGACTATCAAATGGTTATTAGAAGACTATCAAAGCACTATCCGCTTTTAAATTTGCTACTTTTGCAATTTAGAAAATGTAGTGATATGGATCCTATTATCATAAATTTTTTTTGCTATTTTTGGAAAGCCTCCCATCTTTTAACTTGTTTAAAAGAAACAATCGGGGAAGAAAATTAAGTAAGATTTAAAAAATTCCCAAAGAAAATTAAGTAATACTTCAATGGCACACACATTGATTAAAAGTTTTTTTTTTAATTGCATATAAATGATAGACATGAAAATGACCAAATTGATGGAAGAAATTACTATTGCCTCATCAATGTTTGTTTTGATTTGGCAGAAGACCAACTTTAAGAAGCATTGATTCATTTTTCACATTTTGAAAGCATTTTCATAGATTGAAAATACAATAAATTGAAAATAATATCTTACAAACATAAGAACCTAAATTGAAGTAAAACCTACATGAGGATTAATATTTATTTTCATTGATTTAGTATTCTTTTTGTAAGTTAGAAGTTATTTTTAAAAATTTAAGCTTTGACTTTTATTAAAAGAAGTTATTCTAACTCTCTCGACAAACCTACTTAACAACCAATAATAATATAAACAAATTTAACAAACTACTAAACCAATTCTAAACTTGAAATAACTTTTCAAAAAGATTAATAATAATAAAAAATGAAATAAATACATAAAAACCAAAGAAGAAGAAAAAAAAGGAAAATTAACAGTTGAGGGGAACTTTTAAATGATGTGTAATTTAATAACAAAGCAACACATGAGAGATATGATATGGTATGAGAGATTCATATACATAATTAATTTGTTTCAAAATCTCTCTCAATTCCATTCAATGGCTTTTGCAAAACTCCATTGTTCTACACTCATTTCTCCTCTCCCTTCAACCGTTTCCTTCATCCGCTTTCTCTCTTCTCTTCTTCCCCAAATCCAACCCTCTGAAGATGCCGATTTGGTTTCACAAATCCTTCTTCACCATCACAATCCCTTCCATTCCATGGAATCCTCTCTTCAACTTCATTCAATATCTTTTTCCTCTCACCTCCTCGATCAAACCCTTCTCCGCCTCACCCACCACTCCAAAATCGCCCTCTCCTTCTTCGACTACGCCAACACCCTCCCCTCCAACCCCATCTCCACTACCTCCTACAATATCCTCCTTGATATTCTCGCCAAAGTCCGCCAGTTCGACGCCGCCTGGCATTTGATTCTTCAAATGGACCACAAGGGTACCGATACTTTCCTCTTGCTGATTCGCCGCTTGATTTCTTCAGGTCGCACTCGCCAGGCTATTCGAGCGTTTGATGACATTGAGGGGCTTACTGGAAATAAGGTAGGAATTGATGATTTTTGCTATTTGTTGGATGTCCTTTGTAAATATGGCTATGTGAAAGTTGCGGTGGAGGTTTTTAACAAGAGGAAGGAGGAGTTTGGTGTTGATGTGAAGATTTACACGATTTTGATTTATGGGTGGTGTAAGATTGGGCGATTTGAGATGGCGGAGAGGTTTTTGAAGGATATGGTTGAGCGTGGGATTGAGCCCAATGTGGTTACTTATAATGTTTTGTTGAATGGGGTTTGCAGGAGAGCGAGTTTGCATCCAGAGGGGAGGTTTGAGAAGACGATTAGGAATGCAGAGAAGGTGTTTGATGAAATGCGGAAGAGAGGGATTGAGCCTGATGTGACGAGTTTCTCTATTGTGCTTCATGTTTATAGCCGTGCCCACAAGCCGGAGTTGTCGCTTGATAAGTTGAAGCAGATGAAAGAGCTTGGAATCTCTCCCACGGTGGCAACTTATACATCGGTGATCAAATGCCTCTGCTCTTGTGGGAGGCTTGAGGATGCTGAAAACTTGGTTGGAGAAATGGTGAGAAGTGGAATTTCTCCATCTCCTACAACTTATAACTGTTTCTTCAAAGAGTATAGAGGTAGAAAGGATGGGGCTGGTGCTTTGAGGCTGTACAAGAGAATGAGAGAGGATCGTTTATGTGCTCCTAGTTTGCATACATATAACATATTACTAGCCTTGTTTCTGAATCTGGACAAGAAGCAGACTCTGAAAGAGTTGTGGAATGATATGAAAGCAAGCGGTGTAGGGCCAGATTTGGATTCATATACAACGATGATACACGGGTTGTGTGAGAAGCAGAGATGGAGTGAGGCTTGTCAATTTTTTGTTGAGATGATTGAAAGGGGGTTTCTTCCTCAGAAGGTTACTTTTGAGATGCTTTACAGAGGGTTGATACAATCTGATATGTTGAGAACTTGGAGAAGATTGAAGAAGAAACTGGAAGAAGAGTCTAAAACATATGGCTCCGAGTTCAAAAACTATCACATTAAGCCTTATATGAGATGATAATGATGATATGCCAGTAAGATTTAGGGATTACACAACGTGTTTTGGTATGTGTATTCTTTGTTTATCTTTGTGCATATGTGATTTAGGGATCTTAAGAAAATTAGTGACACGCTTCAAGTAAGGCGTATTATGCCATGTGGATCAACCAAAAAAAGAAGAAATGTCCACGTTAACATTTGTAGTATCAAGAGCTTTGAGGAGCCAAAACGGGTGTGATACAATCAACTTGGTGCTTGTATTATCAACCTCGAAATCAAATGTTTGATTCTCCCACTCCTATCAACATACAAAAAGGGCTTAACGAGGAATGAGACCATAAGTTCAAGACTCGTCTGGAAAGTCCTTCATCATCAGTTAGATTGTTTATTATAACTTAGCTTGTTTTGAACACAGTTTCAATAAGATAAATGTTTTGCAAGAAGGAGACCTCTTAGCCTAAGCAGGTTCGGACGACAGCTTGAGCTCGCAACAAAAGCAAAGAAGCAAAACAAAGGACAAGTTCACATATTTAGTATGGAGTTTCTTTTAGCTTTAGTTAGCATTTCTTTTTCCGAAAGGTTGATTTAAAAGTCAATTTAACATTTTTCTTTTTATTGATGGATGAGAGAGGAGGCTTAGAACCTTATGTCTTTACTAAAATCATGAAATCTTTTACGTTTTCTTCTGGCCTTGGACACTCACCATCCTTTTGTTTCTTCTTATTCTTCTCCTTCGATATACTTACAATCGAAATGGCAGGGTATTTTGATTTCGTGAATAGAGTGAGCCAAATTCGTTCCGTAGTTTTTCTACTTTAATCAAAAGAATAGAATGAGCCTGCTTAAGTGGAATAAGATATATCATCTTTGATTAGCTAAAAGATCACCCTCAACTTAATTTCTGATTGTCCTCGACCAAGGTCAACACAGTTACTCAGAAATATGAAGTTCACTTAATTGAAAGGTTCGTTACTCTAGTTTTAATAGTCTATTGAGATCGTGCTTGCAACTAATAACGTCATCCAATAATAATGCTCATATTTTTCACATATGATGTATTTGAGACACATTACTTTTAAGAATGGTGTGGAATCCAACCTGTGAAACATAAATGACCAATGTTAATAGCGTTAGATGTGTTTTTACAAGCAATATAATGTGTCATGAACAACTGGTAGGACAAATTTTATTGACAAATCCTCCCAAATATTGGTAGGGATGGGAGGTGTGTAAAGAGAGATGTATTTTGAGAATGATATTTTGAAGATTGGCACAAAACATGTTTTAGTGAAATTGGTAACACCTTTGTGCAATTGAGGCCAAAAGAAATGTTTTGACATAGCAAGATAGGTGTTATCACCAATGCACAATTTTGAGGACAAATCCAATCCATTTAAAGATATGTAATTGTGTAGTGATTTTGAAAATGTTAAAATCATTTTTGCTCACTTTAAAACATGTCTTTAATCACTTAACATTAGTTTATTATTTTAATTTTTCTTTTGAATTCAACTCTCATATCATTAGAGTTAGCTTTGAAGGATTAAAAAACATATTTAAGAGTAGTTTGAATTACTTTAACTATTTTAAAATACTCTTATACATTCTTAAATGGATCAGGGATGTCCTACACCTTTTCAAATGTGGTTGATTTTGTTTTAAATGGAGGACATGATGGGGTGTTTTTATTCATCTAAAGAAAGATATAGCAACTATTCATTAGTGATGAGTTTTTTTTTTTTTTCTTTTTTTCACATTTCATTTCCAAAATTAATGCTTGAAGTTTTTTGACTTATTTTTCAGTTTTTTCTTTTTAAGTTGTAACTTCATGCTTTTAATTTTTAAGTTGAAACTATTTTGTTGCTGTAAAAGGGTAATAATCTCCCATGTAAAATTTGCCTCACCAGTTTTTTCCTTTTTCAATAACAAGTTTGAATTTTCACTCTCATTTTCTTTTTTTTTTCTTCTCTTTGTATAACAAACATAGAAATATGATTTGTTTCCACAACATTCAAATCTGTGGTATTAGAGCCTTAGGTTTAAAGGTTCTGTAATTTTATTTGAGAGTGAAAATTTTCTATTTATTTTTTTTTTGTATTTGAAAAATGTCTTCCAATTTTGGTGTTACATCTCATCCACATGATTAGTGGTGAGAAATACTAGTTTGGGGTTATTAGAATCCAATCCCATCTCCAAAGCACAAGAGATTTTGGAATCTATTTCAACTAATGTTGATCCTCAACCATTTGGAGAAAATCCCAACGTGGAATTTGATCAAACTGCATGAAGAGGAGAAATTAAGGAGGCCTAACTCTATCGGTGATCCATGTCACTTTATTTGATCCTACATGTTCGAGGATTATTGATTGTAAAACGAAGAAGCTTGGGATACATTGTAGGAGGAGTTTGAAGGAAGCGTGAGGGTCATTTTCGTGATCTAATTATCGACTCTCAAGGTGGAGTTAAGATGCTGAAACTAAAGGATTTAGATTAAACGAGGGACTGCACAACAAAAGTGTTAAGACCATCCTAAATTAGATAATACTATCCGGCGAAAAATTTTCAAATCAAAAGAGTTCACCGACAAAATAATGGTTAGTGTTCTTAATAAATTTGAGTCAAAGGTCTTTACCACATAGAAGTCTTCTTAATAACCAAATCTCTAACCATTTGAAATTAGAAACTCTTTAGAATGAGAACCTCTAATTCTCGATTATTAAAACTCTAGTATCAACTTGATTCCAATCTTAAAGATTATGTTAGACACGGTCTACCTTAAGATTAAATATCTTTAGACAAAGAACAAATTCTTTACCCAAGATTTGAACACTTTACAAGATAGGATAATCAATCTCACTTGAATATTCTCCGTATCCATCGCAACACATAAATTGTAAAATTCAATAAGCTCTTTGCTAAACTTGAAAGAAGCAAGAATATCAGATTTGATCCATCGATAAACATAAAAACTCTTAAACAACCTCGACCTATACTTTAAATAGCCTCCCAATGAAATCCTAATGTAAGATTACCCCGATCCAAATTTCATAAGAAAGAATAAACTTAAAAAAAAATACTAAAATTACATTAAAATTAATAAATAAAATTTAATTAATAATTTTGATGCTTAGAGGATTCATATCACTTATTATTTAATAATCCTCTGTAACTTAAATAATTAGCAAAGTTTACAAGCCCCGTGAACAAAAGGGTACAACAATGTGTAATCAGGAGCAAGTTAAGGATGCATTTCATCCAAATTCTAAAGACAGGGATGCATTGATGGTAGAAGATGATCAGACAAACAACTAGAGATCAAGGAAGTAAGGGAAAAGAGTAATTGCAACCAAACTCAATATTCTTAAGAGCAAGCAAATTTGTGCCAACAATAATCAAGAAACAAACTTCTTGTTTATGGCCTCTCTTTATGTGTGACAATGGATCAATTTTGTGGCTTATTCGACAGCATATGTGCGATCCACAAGGTTAAAGATATCAATCTTTCGAGTTAAATTGACAAATCCATACAATCTAAATGGTTATTGGACATGGTGAGACGGCTAGCTAAAGGTAAAGGTACAAGTAAAAAGAGATTATCCAAAGTGCAAAGTAAGCTCGAGTAAACTATGTTTTGTTTGAAAAAGGAATAAAAGTGCAAAGTATATTTTTTTTTTTTTATTTCTCTTGAGCACAATGAACTACATTAATAATTATATCAGCTACAACCAACCCTAATTTACAATATTTAAAAACTATTTTACAAACTATTGTAAAGAACAGGCCCGAATTAAAAGACCTCATTTCAACAAACCTCTACCTTAGGATCCATCCCATTTTGGCATTCGTCCATAAGAGCTAAACTCAACATTTCAGTGCAGAATTGATCGTCTGGTTTCAGCCACAAAGCCTGAAATACAGCAAAATCATATCTATGATAAAGCCTGAAATATAATATTATATGCCCAAATTCTCAATATACCAACACCACCAAATTCTCATTATGCATTGATTTCATAACTCTGATATTCCTCCCAAAAGACATTTTTAAGATAGGTTCTTGACACCAACACTCTCCTATGACTCACATAACTGTCAAAATTTCATTCAATCAAGACTAAAAACAATAACACTAATGTCCAAGGTAAACAATCAGTAAATCCCACAAAATAGGATACATGTCAAATTTGTAAGGAAGGAATGCAGAATAGAGTCACAAAACTAAAACCAAGTTAGTTGTAACTTACCTTGTGGTAATATGTAATGGCTGCAGTAAAGTGATCCTACACAAAAGGACAAAGGGAATTTTATTTTAAAAAGCTTACACAAATATATAAATGTTTAAACCAGACACACACCACACACACACACACACACACACACACACACACACACACACACACACACACACACACACACACACACACACAAACGATCATTAACAAATCGAAAACAAAAACCACATTGAAACATTAGGACAGAGAAGAGAAGATTTCAAATATTCAAGTACCTGCAAATGACAAGTATATGCAAGACCAGCATAAGTGCTAAGACTTCTAGTCGATAATGCAAGTGCTTTCTCATAGTATTTAATTGCTTCACGGTACATCCTGGCACAAAAGCAAATAGGGTCAACCAAATAAGTACGAAGCCGGGAATTACTGCAGTAACATAAAACATATTCCATGTTACTATTACAATTTACAATTTACAAAAACCAACTATTTGAGAAGATGAAAAACTTAATCAGATTAGCAACCATGCAAGGAGAACAAGAATCCGGGCCAACTACTTCAGTGCAACTTGCTAAAAGATCTCAATTTTCTTCATTAAAGTTTTTCAAAAAAAATAATATGGTTTTTTCAGTTTGGGATATGAAAAGTTAGTGAATTGGACGTCTGCCCAGCTGCATAATTTCAAAAGCTCAGTTTGCATTAGTTGCAAAACAGAGTAGACAGTTCAATTTTTTATTTGAGGTAAATCAAACCAAACCGAACTGCATTCCTACTCGTAGATGCTAGTGACATCTGTCCAAAGTACAATCCACAGAAAATAAGATATTTAAGATTCTTTGAGAAACCCTTTATTAGAACTATTGGGACATTTCAAATGCAAAAATAAAGCCAGTGATAGGCACATATAATTTCATGGTTCTTGTAATAAATAATACCAACATACTTTAACTTTCGGTACGAATGGGCAAGATTAACGACAGTGGGTTCCCACATTTCACTCAAAGGAGATGGAATGCATGCCAAAGTTTTCTCAAACCACCATGCTGCTTTATTGTACCTAAGGATAAAATAATATACACTTTGTATTAACAACTGAGATGTAAACCACAAAAAAGTAGTAAATTGAAACAATAGCAAAAACTTATGTTCTCTCACCCTATCAATAGGAAGTCAACATTTTCTTCAATGATTAAGAACTTTACATGTAACAACTCTTTCTTATTTTTTATAAACAACCAAACTTTAAAGAACATAACACAAGAGTCTGTCCTAAGTTTAAGACTGGATGAAACAAGAGTGCAAGTACATAATGTGTTCCAAATTAAGAATTGGCATCTAATCCCTAAACTTTAAATGAAACGAAACTACAATCCATGACTGGGAACAAAAATAAAAGTAAGAAGGCTAAAAGTATTCTATTGAAACTACTTTACAGTAGAACATCACATCTTCTCTCATTTTCAATTTTCTTGCAAATTTGAGTTCCAAATTCATAATTTAATGTATTCCTAATTCGAAAAAACCTGAAGATAAATATTGTGCCTAGTTGTAACCTTCCAAAAGATATTCTACTTTCAAAAGCTTCCTCTCTCACTTGTATTTTTTTAAAACGAAAACGAGTCTCTTTATTAATGTTAACTGAAACTTCTAAAAGCTGTCCCATTATCATTTTTATGTAACTTAATTTAGATGTCCCCAAAGTAATTCTAGAATCCTAGCTATACACTTAATTTAGATGTCCCCAAAGTAAATAACTGTTAGGATACTTCCTAACAAGAACTAGATTTGAATATATTGAAATATGACTATGAAGAAATATAAAATAAACCCAAATATAAAGGAACTTGAAACCTCCCTCTTGAGTGCACTCTCCCAAGCACTAGATCCCTCTACAACATAATGTAACTCCCTTTACTCACCCTCCCATTATTTATAACAGCATTAGTGACTATCTATATTAAGTAACTATCTTTTATCTAATTACCCTTGTACCCCTTAACTACCAACACCATACAAAATATCTGGTGCCTAACATTAACCTAACTCAAAGGGTATATTTCATTTTGATTTTAACATTTAGGTCAAACATTAATATTAATTAAAAACCACTCCAGTTAGGACTTCAGAAACTTACCGATTTTTTAACATTCAAAATTTAATGATCATATACAGGCAAAATTTATAGAATTTACTTGGTTTCAAATGATCTACCCTATTTTGTACTAAAATCAGATTATAAATAAAGATGAACCACCATCTAAGTGGAAGCAGGAACTTCAGACAAAATTATTATGCAAAAAAATAAATAAATAAAGAATCAAGAGAGAAATATAGATACTCCTTCATGTCATAAGCAACAACTCCAAGCTCGTTATAAACAAGAGGATCCGATGGACAAATTGTCTTTGCCTGCACAAAAAACTAAATAAAAAAGGCCATTCAGATATACATTTCAAACTATAATCCATGATGCAAATCTTAAATAAATTTATATCTTAGAATTCTACCATCATATAATATGGAGCCTAAAAATTACGTAAAAGAGTACCAAAGGTGGAAACTAAATTCCATCTTCCTCCGTCGAAGCATTGACCAATTAAAGCATTCTTATATATCAGAAGAGATCAACTATTGTTATAAAAATCACACAAAAAATGCATGAAGTATTAGGAAAAAAGAAACATTCATGTCAAGTTTATCGATGATAGCACGGGTTGAGTTAATACCTACTTAGCAAGCTAACTAAAAGGCCACGAGTTTAGTTCATGGCACCTATCTAAGAATTAATTTACTACGAGTTTCCTTGACACCCAAATGTCGTAAGGTTAGGCAGATTCTTCCGTGAGATTAGTCGAGATGCACGTAAGTTGGCCTAAACACTCACTGATATTAAAAAAAGAAATATACCTGCTCAGCAAGCTTGAAACTGTGCGTTCTCATGTATTCCATCCCAATGTATAATGTTGGTAAATGACACCTGGAAAAAAATAAATGCAAAATTCATTCTACGGAAGAGAATTTGATCAAATATGAGAACTGCCAATGAACAATTTCCTAACACTTTTAAAGAAATGATCAACAACAGATTTCCAATCACTTATAATTAAAATAGATAACAAAACTATTGCTTATATATAATTTCACATCTTATGCTACTGAATTCTAGAAGTAAAAAATAAAATAACTCAAGAGTAACAAAATTAGTAACCCTGGAAACAATCGAGCACCAGTGCGATAGGCCGACATAGCTTGATCACCCTCTTCTTGAGCAGCATAAGCGTTACCGTAACCTATCCATGCAGGTGCAAATGTTCCATCCAGAGTTGTAGCTTTGCTATAGAGTACAATCATAGATATCAGAAGGAATATTCTTATTGAAAATATCAAACTTCTTATTACCAATAAGGTCTATAAAATAGCACATGAGAAGTGAGTTGACTGAGAAATACCCAACCAAGTAAGACTTATTGCAAAAGATACACTTAAATTCAGAGATTGAGAAAACAATGAGTTATTACATCTATGGAGTACAAACTTCGGAATTAACAGGGAAAAAGAAAAAGGTACTCCGCAAAATTCACAGATTGAGAAGGTGACTGGTGGCATTTCCAACATATTGCTAAATTTCACATTGCTGGGCAGGTTAGAAGGCCGGGAAACTGAAGTAGTCGTGTTAGGCTTAATTGTAATAATAAGTCGTTACATAACACATTAACACTATAACAGCACCCAATTGGAATTGAGAAGAAAGAAAATACAGCAGCCATGTTCACCTGAAATATCGACGTGATTGATCATACTTTTTTATACAGTAGTAATAGCAGCCAACAGCAAACCACGACAAAGCTCTGAAAAGGATATCCAAAATAAGTGACGAACAAATAGCAAAGGGGAGTGAAAGTCAGAAAAAGTTATTTGTGATCCAACAATTTGATAACTACGAAATACTTGTGAAAATCATGCTTCATCCAAGGAAAACTAAATTCCTTTACTTTCCATGAAATATTTATTTCGAATAAGATATTCTGGATTTTCAAACAACTGAAAAATATAAAGTTCAAATACACAAACCACTCTCACTTTTGAGGGTAGTCCTTGACCAGGTTGCACGCCATGAGATAAAGTTCATTTGAATGTCCAAGCTCCATTGCAGCAGCTAAATGTACCAGTGTACTTTTCAGATGGAAGGGATCTTTTTCAAGCAAGCTATAAATGTACAGGGGAAAATAAATAAATAACTGGGTAGGGAAAAAAATAAAGGATAATTCTAACAAAATTATAGCATTATATTCATGTAGTTTCCTAGACAGTTGTAGACTTACACGGAGGTAAGTTCAAAGCATTTTTGATATTCACCACATTGATGGTAGTATTCAGCTTTGCAAGCTAAAAGATCGGTGTTAGTTTTCAGAGTACGTATAAACGATGGATCAGAACTTTTAGAATTAAATGTTTCCCTTTCAAGTTCTTTGAATCTCGCTTCAATGATATTTTCTTTATCATACTGTAGAACAAGAAAACAAATTAGCAGGAATTACACCAGCACAAGGAAAAATGTTGGAAGTAAAAACAAGACATCCTAAGAATTAGAAAGTGAATATAATAAAATCTTCCTTTTAGTACTAAGTACTTATCATAGAAGAAAAATAAATTTCGCCCTCCTCACCTTCTTTATTAAGCATGCATAAAATGACGGGAGCCATCCATCTTCAGGACCAAATTGCAGTGATGAAAGTAAGCTTGATTCTGAAATTCCACATCATATAAAAAATATATTGTTAACAATCTCAACCAAGATTAGGGAAAACTGAAAATTTTGGTAAAACAAATATTTCATCAATGAACCACTCAGAGCATAATAGATTGTAGAACCAGTAAAAATATGTGTGGATATCTATAACTACATGCACATCTATGCGTATATATGTGTACACACACAATAAGTCTTCTTAATGAAAAGTGCTGAGGTAGTTTGTTGAAAAAACAAAATAAAACAGAAAAAATGTAAAAAGAAAAAAAGATGAGCAGTGCGGAGGTTTACCTTCATCGCATGTTAGCATGTGACTCTCTATGAGGCACTCCAAAGCCTGGAACATAATATACATAAAAATGGTGTCTATTAAGAAAGGAACCAACATAAATAAATTTTTAAAAAAAAAACTTACATCTCACAAATTAATAGCTACATCTAAAAGGGAGATAATTTGTTGCTTGATCTTTGAAAACGAACAAATCATTTAATTTAACTAGCAATGGCAAAGTGTTAGACCCTCCAACATGAGGCATGCGGCTGGGTCAATGGATATTGCATGAGCCACCAAGCCCAACAGCATGGTATGTAGGGCAGCACACTAAAGAGCAAAAGGCAAGGTAAAGCGGGCAAAAGGGTGTAAAGAGGCCATATTTAGGTGAGAATACCTAATCATGCCACTCTATGGCCAAGTCAAGGTTTGCACTGACATTCTTGAGAGAGTAGGAGAGCAAGCCAAGAAAGACTACCTACACTAACCTTTTGAAAGAAATTCAGGAAGGTATTGGATTATTCCATCCAAGGAAAGATGCGAGTCTTCACCTGAGTCTCCATATAGTGTGAGCAACGAAGAAGTAGACCATGGTGGAAAGATGGATGAAAATGAGAAATTATTGTGAACTTCGTTAACCCTGATGCGAGGAGAGAGCAAAAGAAGCATTATATGATAGGGTTTCTCAAAGATTGATAGATGTCCGGGGCCACAGCCTCAGAAAAAGCATGGAATAGAAGATTAAAAGTGTTAGGAGCCATTGAGTTTAGTGGGACAACTAGATTAAAAGAAGCGGAAAAGTGGCTAAGGACACTAAAGAAGTGTTTTCGCATTATGCAATGCCCAGAGGAGAGAAAAGTAGACTTAGTTGTGTTTTTACTACAAGAAGAGGCTGAAGATTGGTGGACTCTGGAGGAGAATAGACGAGGAAGAGTAGACTGGGAAGACTTCAAGGAGATTTTCAATGGCAAATATTTTACGGGACTTATAGAGATGAGAAAAGAGATGAATTTCTTCGCTTAGAGCAAGGAGAGCTCTCTGTCGCAGAGTATGAGAAGAAGTTCACAGAGTTAGCTAAGTATGCAAAGTCACTAATAACAATGTAGGCAATTTGTGAATGGACTAAGAGGGGAAATCAGAACACCTGTAGTACCCATTACGGTAAGGAGTGACTATGCACAATTAGTAGACGCAGCTTTGCAAGTAGTGAAGATCAAGTTTTGGGTTGAGTGAAGAAGGAAAAACAGGAAGAGTAGGGAATAAGAATGCTAAGACCATTGTTAGTCAAGGATCCCGTTGGTTTAGCGATCAAAAATCTCACTGTAAAGATTGTGGAAGAACTCATACGAGAATCTGTAGTAGGAAAAGTATTACTTGCTACCAATGTGGCAAGAAAGGGCATTACCAAAATGAATGCCAAAATAAGATGAAGATAGGCAAAGAAGGATCAATGCAAACACAAGTGGTATCTCACTCAATACAACCTACGCAATGAGGCTTTACAATTGATAAGGGAAAGCGAGTGGTAGATGTAGAATTCAAAAAAAAATAAGAAAAGAAAATGGTGTAAAGTTTAAGCTTGTAGTCTTGTTTATAACTTTGTTAAACCATGTAAAGATGTATTTTCCAAGGATAAGTAATGAAGATAGAATTTTTGAAAGTGTGAAGTCATTTTCTTGTTACTTAAATTTTGAGGACGAAATTTCTAAAGAGGGGAAGAGTTGTAAGACCCGCACCTAAATAAAGATTTAAGAGGTTAAAATTTGGCTAAGTATTCTGGATTAGGCGGATGTTTTGAAACAAGGTTTATGCGGTAGTTCGTGAGATAGATTAGGTGGCAGGACTTTAAAGACTCAGTGCGACTTTGCGATTAAGGCGTTACGCAAAAATGAGGATTAGGCGAGAAGAAGTAAGGAAACTTCTCAGAAACTTCCCAAGTTTACTTAATGAGCCACGTGAAGAGATTAAGTTAAACATGATTAGGTTAAACCTTAAGCTTACATGTCCACTACTAAGAGTAGGAGCTGGCAAGCTAACAAGTGTTTAAGGGTGACTAAGTTTAAGATGTAGTATAAATAAAGGGTATCAGCCAAATTATTTGGGAGTGTTATTCGGAAATTTTTAAAAGAAAAGCTAAGGAGTTGAAGTGCTGCCAATTTGTCTACGTGAGAAGAAGAGGAAGAAGAGTATTTCGGGTTTGAGTAAATCCAGTAGTGTGAGTGTTTCTTCAAAATGATTTATATGTTTTTAAGCTTTCCTGTTAAAGTGTTTACCGATTTAAGTAATGATTTCCAATCAAATGTTTTCCAAAGAGATTTATATGGAAAGTTTATGTTATGTCTTAAAGCATGTTTTACATTTCAATGATTATGAAATGATGTTCAAACCATTAGTTACTTCCTATAAACAAGCTAACTATTATGTGCACATAATGAGTCAAGGCAATCATGGGGTGAAAGGAACTACATGGTGATGAGAAGTTGACAAATATGTTGAAAAGAACATTTTGAGTTTAGTGGCCTAAGCAACAAGGACGAATCTATATATTCTCAGTTGTTGTTGTTATAGTAGTCTAAACGTGGAGTAATGAAACTTGGCATGGAAAATGATTCGGGACCCTTGGCAAGAGGAATGTTTGGTAATTAATGTGTGTTTATGCGAGATGAAGCATTTATGCGAAATGTTATGTTTATATGAACTAATGTATTTCTGTTTTATGTGAGAAAATGATATTTACAAAGGTTTTGCGAAAATGATTTCTTAAAAACCTCACTGAGTCTTTTAGACTTACGTTTTTAAATCTCATCTTTCAAGAATCAAGCGTTAAGGCCAAGTTAAGAAAACTGAAGGGCTTGCTAGGCGAGAAGGCTACCAAAGCGTTCTACTTTCTAAGTTTTAAAGACTTGTGTTATTGTATTATGGTGTAACTTTTGTAAAACGCTTAGCTTGATCTAATAAAGGATTTTATTCATTATCATCTTGTGTGAAATATTCTCATCGCCTAAGTGTATAATTTCTAAGTTTGTATTTAAAAGGTTAGGCGATTAAGCAAAAGGACTTCAAGATTGAGTGTCTTTGGCATTTAAATGCGTCAGAGATACTCAAGTCATATTATGTCTCCATGACAAGCAAGCACATTTGCGAGGCTAGGTGTGACACAATCAGTTTGTTTTCTTTTGCTACCTCCATTGTATTCATCTCCTTCTCCTCAGTCTCATCTTCCTCTATGATCTCTACTTCTTTGTTGTTTGCTTTCACTACAAACATTCTCAACTCTCTTTGCTCTTTAGCTTTACACTTATGACCGGATAAGTATTCTTCATCAAACCAGAAGCATAATCTTTTCGCTCTTCTTGCCTGGAATTCAACATCAAAGAGTCTTTATGATGATCCTTCTTTTTTATTTTCACAAGTCGTGTCCCCTACTACTTTGTTAATTGTGGTCTGTGGATCTGACCCAACACAAGCTCGAGGTACTATTGGCCTTGACAATACTAACTTGTGTATTGAGGATGATATTGTTGAATTGGTTGAGAATGACAAAACCGATATGTTAGTTCCAGAGAATAACGGGGTTGCAAGCAATGATGAAAATTCGACAAAAACACAAGAGGGTGAGACTCTTCCTCAACCTGAAAAGGGTAGTAAAAACCCACTACAAATGAAGAATCAAACAAATCAGGGGATTACGATATCTCTCATGAGATGCAATTGCATTGAGAGAAGGCACCAGGTCCTACACCAAGTACCCCATGCATAGCTTTCTGTCTTATAGTAATTTGTCTTCTGAGTTCAGGGTATTTACTGTCAGCATTAATACAACAACAGTACCAAAAAACATACATATGGTAATGGAAATTCCTGAGTGGAAGATTGTTGTCATAAAAGAAATGGGAGCTTTTGAAAAGAATAACACGTGGGATCTTTGTGCTTTTCCTTAAGGCATAAAAAAGTTAGGTGCAAGTGGGTGTTTACTCTAAAGTATAAATCAGATGGAACTCTAGACAGATACAAAGCTAGACTTGTAGCAAAAGGGTTTACTCAAACTTATGGGATAGATTACTCTGAGACTTTTCGCATGTAGCAAAGTTAAACACGATTCGGGTCCTTTCTGTTGCAGTTAATAAAGACTAGTCTCTCCATTAGCTTGATGTGAAAAATACATTTCTAAATGGTGAATTAGAAGAAGTTTAAAGAACATTATGAAAAGATGTAAACCTACCGACACTCTTATTGAATTCAATGCAAAACTGAGAGATTCTATTGACAAAGTTGCTGTTGATAAAGACAGGTATGGGCATCTAGTTGGAAAGTTTATTTACTTAACTCATACTAGACCAGATATTTCCTATGTTGTCAGTATTGTTAGTTAGTTTATGCAGGCATGGAAGCTATGAATCGAATTATGAGATATTTGGAAAGCTTTTCGGCTAAAGGTCTAATGTTTACAAAAACTAACACGAAATGCATCGAGGCTTAACCCGACTTTGATTGGGCAGGATCAGTTATTGACAAAAAATCTACCTTTGGGCGGAGTAACCTAGTAACTTGGAAAAGTAAGAAGCAAAGTGTTGTTGCTAGAAGCAATCTTGAAGTCGAATATAGAGCTATGAGTTCGGAAATTGGTAAAGAAATCTGGTTCAAGAAAGTTCTGTCTGATCTTCACTAAGACTGAGTTTTACCTATGAAGCTCTATTGTGATAATATAGCGGCTATAAGCACAGTCAATAATCATGTACAACATGACAAAACGAAACATATGGAGATTAACACACTTTATATAAGAGAAACTAGATAATGGGCCAATGGCAATATCTATATTCTGTATGTTTCATTTTGTCAACAAGTTGGTGATGCTCTTACCAAAGGGTTACTTAGGCCAAGTCTTGACTTATGTGTTTCCAAGTTAGGTTTGATTGACATCTACACCCCAACTTAAGGAGAAGTGTTGAAAATAAGGGGTTGCATTGATAGTTTATAGCCTCAAGGGTATTTTAGTATTTTACTTTACCCTAAGTTTATTTCCTTTTCTGTACTAGGGCTTGCTAGAGCCTATAAAGTTGTCGTAACTTTCATTGTTTGTGAAAATAATAAAAGAGTCTCTCTATCTATAGTAGTTTTTTCTCTCTATTCTAGGGTTTTCCACGTAAACCTTGTATTCTCTTTTCTACCGTTCCTTGTACATTCTTTAATCTATTTCATTGAAAGCTTAGTTTCTCATGAAAAAAATGGTAATAGAAGAGTACACTATATTGAGCTAGAAATACCAAAACTCAACCAAAAAAAAAAAGAACGTATTTACCTCATAACATAGTGGGTCAGCTTTGATAGCAGCTTTATACCTAAACATCATTATAAAAGAAAGAGAATAATAAATGACATCATTCATTAACTTGTGGTTGCAAGGTTTAACAACTATATAGGTTTTGGAGGGAATGAAAGAACACCGATGAAGGTAAGAATGCCATCATAAACTGACCAAAGTCGTGCCTGGGTGCGGTTTTCAAGAGCTTCATATGCCTTGCCTCTTAAAAAGCATGTTGCCGCCACTATCTGTTATAAGGAAGGAAAACAAAGGACCCTAATGTAAAATTAATGAAATTAATGATTCAATCAAGATTCTAATCATAAACCACCACAAAGTCTAAACCCTAAACCCAAACCATCACAAAGTCTTTAATTAAAGGTGTTTTTATATTAAATGTTCATTTAAAATAAATTGGCATGATGTAATTGCACAGTACATTAATCTCACGATCCTCACAATCTTTGTCAAGGTACATGCCACTGTGATCCTTATTATCAAGCACATTGCCATGCTCATCCACGTTGGCATCCCCAAGCATCGCGAGGCATTGGTCCCACTCCTTCAATTCCTCCTAGTCAATCAAAGATTTAAAAATGAAGGACATTAAGAATAGAAAACTTTTCTACACACCAAAAAAATGTCTTATTCCTGTCACTTGAACCCCTAAGACTTCGTAACGAAATGCAAACACAGACCAGAGAAGCAGGAAATTCAATTTCCATTACAAAATAATATCCAAACGTTTGCTTCCTCACCTGAAAAGAAACTCAGTAATTTCTACACATCAAATATACTCTAATTTTTAGGCATCGCAGTTTATCCACTGAGGTAGTTCCACCACCATGTTTGATCATTTATTTGTTTTACCTAATCTCCAAGTTTTTTGTTTTACCCTGCTGTAATATTTGAGTGAAGTTTTTCTTGTCAAGTGAATACATGTAAATGGTTGAATTATTTCTCTATTTCCCTTATTTATAAGCATGTGCGAAGATTGAATAGATGCCATAAGATAAGTAACCACAGATTGCTCTTTCGTCCCGCTGTCTGTGTTTCTCATCTTTGAAGAAACTAAATTCCCAGCATTTAAATTTTCCAACAAAAAGAAAGTTCCATCATGAGACCCACACAACATAAACGTAATTCACAATAATAATTCCCAACTCCTCAAATTCAAACGCACACAAAGAAAAAAGGAGCATAGGTTCAGAATCAGCACAAAAATTTTAAATAAAAAAAATAAAATAAAAGAAGCAGATAAACAGTGGAGCTTCGAGTAGCTCACAAGGCATTTAGCAGCAAGGTAGCGAAACCGAGGGTCACGGAGGACAATCTTAGAGGCATTGAGGAGGTGAAACGCACGACGAAAATGGCGTCCAAGAAAGAGGGCTTGTGCTTGCATGTAAATGTCGGCAGGGTCCTCAGTGAAAGCGGTGACTTTGTCAGCGAAGAAAATGGCGGATGAGTAGAGATGCTTGCTCAAACAATCCCTTACAACACCTCGGAGCTTTTCGATCTCTTCCTCCCTCATTCTCATGAATTTTTCTAGCGAAAAAGAATTGAGATCTGTTGAACAGAATAGAATTGAAAAAGTGAAGTGTTCTATACAGAACAAATAGCGTTTGAACAGAACTCCAAAAACCACTGTGACTGAAACTATGAGTACAAAGCGTCCTTATTTCTAAGCCACTCCTAAACTATTTACTAGGCTCTTGAAACAACAATAAATAAATTAGTAGGATCCTGAGGTTTGAAATTCAGTCCGAAAAACTCAATCAAAAATACAAGGGAGATCAAGAGAGGTTAGCAATGAGTTCTTATACAATGACAATCTTAATGTTGGTTCCAAAACCCCAAATCTAGTCCGAAAATACAAACAGAAGTGTCCCAATAGTTAGAAACTAATTTACACACATTAGTCGAATGTGAACAGGTTTAGGTGGACTTGTTACCTAGTAAACTTCACTAAATACACTTGAATGGCTGCTGGTCGGAGTGGGAATGAGTTTGATTACTTATCAAAACTTATGCAAAAAGATACAACTCGTTATTTTGCCGAGCGTCGGACAGAAGAAGTCGTGGTCGTGGTCGTGGTCGTGGTCGTGGTCGTGGTCGTGGTCGCCGTCGCCGGACTGGAGTTCTCCTTGGGCACTCTCCTAATCTTCTGTTCGAATTGTAAGCGCCAGGAAGAAGTTTGATTTTGGAGTTGGCCGCCGAAGTCTTCTCATTTTCCCTCTTCTTGGAAAAAAAAAATATTACATAAGCGTTTCAAATTCCCACTTTCATTCGTTTCCATTTGGTTAAAAGAATACTTTAGTTGTCTATGTCGTTAGACTTTGATAGAGAAGGGTTATAAAGGGACACATCCCTTGTTTGGGATAGACTTATAATAACCCTAATTTTATCCATTTTAATCTTTTTTATTTTAAAAACACAATAGCTATCTATGAATGTGATACAATTAAATTATTACAATTTCAATTTCTTTCTTTATTCTTTGAGTTCAATTTTTAATTTGATCAACTCTATATTCGAATTTATATCAATATATTTATGAAATTAAAATTTTGATATCAACCACAACCGCATTGTATTTTGTTGATTGACTTAAATATCTCATAAATGCCAACTCAATAAAAAAAAATGGTAAAATTTTAACAAACTACCATAAATCGATTACAACAGCTAACAAACAACTATAAAGACTATTTGATTGGGTAGTTGCAAATATAGTAAAATTTGTCAAAATCTATCAATGATAGAAGTCTATCACCGATAGAGCATGTAGCAAATGTTGGTCTATCACTGATAAACCATAGGAGTCTATCAACGATAGAAGTCTATCACCGATAGATTTGCTATATTTGCAATTTGTTTAAAATGTTGCTACATAGTTAATAATTATTCTCACAATTGTTATCCATTCTAATTACCCTAAATTAAAAATGATTGGGGTGGTAGTTTCAAAAAACCTATTATTTAAAGGTAGTTTGTCTATATTTTATCACTTTTATAATGTAATTTTGGTTATTAAATTAACATAACAAATCTTTTGTTATAGAGATGGTAGATTCATGAATTTTGCACCCAATAATATATTGTTGCAGATGGACGAAAATAAATATTTTAAAAGTATATAAATCACTGTTAAAAAAAATGAAAATTAGAGTTAATATTTTAAAAGTAGATTAAAATAAACCGGAAAAAAAACCTAAAACTAGATTCATTGTAATTTTCCACTAGAAAACAAAACTAGATTCCTTGGTTATTATTTTCTGTTTTCGATACTCATCGTATTTTCAATTATTATTTACACCTATTTACATGTTTATGAGTTGCGTGTCACGTTTATAAAAACAATTTATTAGAACGTAACGAATGTTTAAAACATGTTCAAAATAAACGTCGTAGTTAAATAAATTAAGACAAACTATTTTACAAAATATAGGATAATTTGATAAATTAAATATAAGAAATTCGTGTATTAGATTTAAAATATGAATTTAAAAAAAAATTATTCGTACATAACGATTGCTTAAGAAAGATTGAAAATAAATGACGTATTTAAAAAATTAAGATAAATTGTTTTACAAAAACCATGATAATTTGGTAAATTAAACCTACTAATTTGTGGACTACCTTTGTTTAAGGGTGGGTGAAGTTTGAGATCACTTTTTTTCTCTTTTTATATACAATGAAAGTATCTATCCAAGAGTGATTCTATTCATCATTTTTTCTTTCTGACAGTTTTTTTCTAATCAAATTTTGTTTTGAAAAACTACGTGATTTTATTAGTCACAAATTTGTTATTTCTCAAGGTTCTCGATAAATACTTTTTTGCTGTCCCTTCTGCTTTAAGAATCATCTTTTAAATTTTTTTTTCAAATTAATATGATTTTTTAAAAGTAAAAAAAAAAAAAAAAAAAAAAAAAAAAAGAACTTTTAGTTGTATGAATAATTTCTTATGGAGGATGACTCTGTTTACCAAGTCAAACGGCTGGTAGGAGAAAAACAGAACCCACATAATACAACTTTGAAATTGTGTTGAAATATCAATAGGAAAATAAAGCAAGATACTTGTCAGTAGTTGCACTAATTTGTAGTGAAATTCACGTAATATTCAGTTCTGGGTCTTTGTGTTTACCAAATTCGGCGATGGAATGGATTTTATGGGTGGAATTTTACTGGAAAAACTAAGGTTCAAGCTTTCCTTTGGGAAGTCTGAAGTAAACGAATCGTATGGTCGTCGAAGATATGACTTGCCTTTTTCTCTCTTTGCTTTTTCTTTTTTGAATTAACCATTTCATTAATGGAGGCAAATTATCCAAAGAGATAAATGGGGAAATTTAAACTATGAATCTAACTTTACTTATGCATCAGACTGATTAGGAGGAGTTCTTCACTAGCTTTTTTCTGGGGTTTTTTTCACCTTTCCGCCTCTAGGCTCTACTCCTTTTGTGTTTGTTTCTTATAATAGAAAAATGCTGGATTAATTTGTTTATCGTTTTCTTATGAATTCAAATATTAGCTTGTTGTAACAGTTTTGTTTTTCGTTTTTTAAAATTATGTTGGTTCCTCCTTAGCTTCTTTTCTTTGCTATCAACTATACCTCTTTTAGTGAAATATTTGTATTCTTAGCTAAATTTTTTTAGGAATTCAAATATTAGCTTGTTCGATGACGATTTTGGTTTTTTGTTTTTGAAAATTATGTCTGTTCCTTCCTACTTTCTTTGCTATGAATTTTACCTCTCTTTACATTCTTAGCTATATTTAAAAGACAAAAACAACTTTTTTTTTTCCTTTTTAGCTTTTAGAACTTGGATTATATTTTGAAAATATTTTAAAAAATAGATAATAAAACAAAAGAAACTTACAAAGGAAGTAGTATTTATAGACTTAAAACTAAAAATCAAGTGGTTATCAAGACAAAAAGAAAGAAAGAAGGAATGCAGCTTACTTCCATGTTTCTCATTCACTTATTTGTTTCAGGGAGGTTATTACTTTTTTTCTTCACTAATCCTCTCTCATGTCATGCTTGATTAGTATGCACAAAGCTTACTCCTTTGTATTTCAAATGAAAGTTGATGTTTCTTTTTAGTACTAAAAAGGAGTTTTAAATACTATTTTAGTCCTTATAACTTCACATTAGTATCTATACTTTCAAAATTTGTCCATTTTTTAGTATATGTATTTTTAAAACGACCATTAAGAACCAGATACTTCTTAAAATAGACTATTTTGGTCTCTTCTTGCAAAACTTCTACACAATTTTTATAGTTAGCTCAATGGGGCATTTTCAAATATAGCTAAAAATTGAAACTATTTACAAAATATATCAAAATCTATACAATTGCCTACATCCATTTAAGTTCTTAAACTATATTTTGTATTAATTAAACTAGACTAACCCTCCTACTATGGGCGTCATTGCTCAATCAGGTATGCCTAAGTCCCTTAGCCTTATCAGTGTTGATGGAAAAAATCCTTAGATTTTAGACTCGGGGGCTATAAATCATTTGGCAAGTTATTCTGAGCACTTTGTCTCTTATACCTCTGTGTCAGTAATAAGAAAATTCAGATAGTCGATGACTTTTTAGTCCTGGTTGCTGGCAAAGGACAAATAGTCCTGGTTGCTCAAGTTTTGCATGTGCCTAAGTTTTATAATTTGTTATCTATCAGTAAGATCACCTGTAGAAGCACTGTAAAGCTACATGTTTACTTGAATCTATTTGTTTTCAAAACTTGAGCTCAAGGAGGACGATTAGTACTAAATGGCATAGCAAGGGACTTTATATCCTTGATGATACCTTCGATAGTACCTCTAGGACTAGTTTACTGTCTTTCTATTTTAGCACTTTTGGACAAGACTTTATGTTATGGCACTTTCGATTGGGTCACTCGGACTTTGCTTATATGAAATATTTGTTTTCCCATCTTTTTTCTAAAGTTGATGTCCCCTCTCTATCTTGTGATGTTTGTATCCGGGTAAAACAACATCGGGTCTCATTTCCTTTACAACAGTATAAACCCACACAACTGTTTACCCTTATCTATAGTGACGTTTGGGGTCTATCCAAGGTTCCCACCTCATTTGGGAAACGTGGTTTGTAACTTTCATTGATGATCATACCCGTCTTACTTGGGTCTACGTTGTCACTGATAAATCTGAGGTTTCCTCTATTTTCTAAAACTTTTATCACACCACTATAACGCAATTTTGTACAAGAATTGCAATTCTTCGGAGTGATTTCCAAGACCATAACCTTAGTGAGTTCCTAGCCTTCAAGGGGCTTGTTCTCCAGAACTCGTGCACCTACACTCCTCAACAAAATGGGGTGGTGGAGTGAAAAAATTGTCATTTTCTAGAAGTAGCCCATTCTCTTATGCTATCTACTTCCCTTCCTTCATACCTGTGGGGAGGTGTTATTCTTACAACACCTTATTTAACCAATAGAACGCCTTCACGTATCCTCCACCTTCAAACTCCCTTAGATTGTGTTAAGGAGTTCTACCCTTGTACTTGTCTAATTTCTGAGGTCTCCTTTGTGTGTTTGCGTGTACTGCTTATGTTCATAATTTTGGCCCTAATCAGACCACCCCTCGAGCTCAGGCATGTGTGTTTGTTGGGTATCCCCTTCATTAACACGGTTATAAATATTTTCATCCGCCATCTAGAAAATACTTCATCACTATGGATGTTACTTTTGTGAGGATCGACCCTACTTCCTCGTTAGCCATCTTCAAAGGGAGAGTGTGAGTGAAGAGTCTAATTGTACCTTAGAGTTTACTTAACCTACTCCTAGTATCGTGTTTGACTTCGATCCTCATCTCATAGTCCTACCCATAAACTAAGTTCCTTAAAAATGTATTACAAGAGGAATCTTAAGAAGGAAGTTGAGTCCCCCTACTAGTCAGCTGTCGACTCCAATCCAAGATTTTGAACCTCCTTGAGATTGGTATGGTAAACCCTACCGAGCCTTGTATTGATAATAAAATGAGTGAGAATGGTAGGTGTGATGTTGTTGTTCTTGAGAATGTGGAAGAAAAGAATAGTAGTGACAAGACTGAAAACAAAGCAGAAACCGGGTAATACGAAAGTTGAATAGGGTCATACAAGGAAACTTCATGAGTATGATCTTTCCTTTGACATTCTCATTGCTTTGAGAAAAGGTACAAGGTCTTGTACAAAACATACCATTTGTAACTATGTTTCCTATGATAATCTCTCTCCACAATTCAGAGCCTTTACAGCAAGCCTTGACTCTACCACAATACCGAAAAATATTTACATTGTTTTAGATTGTCCTGAATGGAAGAATGTTGTAATGGAAAAGATGAAAGCTCTTGAAAAGAATAACATTTGGAAGACTTGTGCTCTACCCAAGAGACATAAACTTGTGGGATGCAAATGGGTGTTCACTCTCAAATACAAAATAGATGGAACATTTGACAAATTCTAGGCAAGGTTAGTTGCAAAAGGGTTTACTCAAACCTATGGTGTTGATTATTTAGAAACTTTTTCTCCCCTTCCTGAGTTGAAAATTGTAAGAGTCCTTCTATTTGTTGCTGTAAACAAAGATTGTCCTTTATATCGACTAGATATTAAAAATGCTTTTCTGAATGGAGATCTAGTAAAGGAGGTCTACATTAGTCCCTCGCCTGGCTTTGAAGCCCAGTTTGGTCAACAAGTCTTTGAACTCCAGAAATCCTTATACACCTATAGCGTGGTTTGACAGGTTCACTACCTTTGTCAAGTCCAAGGGGTACACTCAGGTGCACTTTGATCATACTTCATTTACAAAAGTTTCCAAGACTAGAAAGATTGTTGTTCTGATAGTATATGTTGATGTCATTGTTTTATATAGAGATGATCAGGTAGAAATCGATCAATTTAAGTAAAGAATGGGTGATGAATTTGAAATCAATGATTTAAGAAATTTGAAATATTTCTCTAGAATGGAGGTGACCAGATCTAAAAAAGACATCTCGGTGTCTCAGAGAAAATACACCTTTGATTTGCTAACTAAGACAAGTATGTTAGGGTGTCGTCTTACTGACACTCCTATTGAATTTAACTGTAAACTAGGAAATTCAGATAACCAAGTTCGAGTTCATAAAGAATAATACCAGTGCTTTATGGGTAAATTAATTTACTTATCCCATACTCATTCTGATATTTCGTTTTTGTAAGTGTTGTCAGTCAGTTTATGCAGGCTCCCTATGAGGAATACATGGAAGCTGTCAACAGAATCTTGAGATACTTGAAAATGGCACTTGGTATACGGTTGATGTTTAAAAGGATAGGTAGAAAAACTATTGAAGCCTATACTGACTTAAACTGGGTAGGATATGTTGTTGATAGGAAATCTACCTCTGCTACTGTACCTTTGTATGGGGCAATCTTGTAACTTAGAGAAGTAAGAACAGAGTTTTGTGTCTAGAAGCAGCGCTGAGGCCGAGTACCGAGCTATGAGTTTGGGAATATGTAAGAAAATTTGGTTAAAACAAATTTTGTCTGATCTTCATTAGAAGTGAGGGACATTGATGAAGCTATTCTGTGATAATAAAGCCCATCATCATTGTTAACCACCCAGTTCAACATGATAGAACCAAACATGTTGAAATTGATTGACATTTCATTAAAAAAAGACTTGACAGTGTGAGCATATGCATTCCGTACATTCCTTCGAGTCAACAGGTTGTTGATGTTCTCACAAAGGGGCTTCTCAGACTAAACTTCGACTTTTGTGTTAGCAAGTTAGGCCTCATTGATATTTACGTCCCACGTTGAGGGGGATTGTTAGAATTAGTGGGCTTAGCCTATTGAAAATTTTGCCCCAATTTACCATAAATATGTTTCTTTTTTCTTTTTTCTTTAATCTTTGTGTATTATTCTATTTATTCCCCCTTATGTATCTATTGTATTTATCAGAAAATAATAAGAACAAAATATCGTGGTTTTTCTCTCAATACTCATGTTTTCACGTAAATCTATGTGTTCTTTGTCTCTACTTTCAATACTATTACACACTATAAACCAATAATTTCAATATTGGATTTAAAAATACTTCCACGACCAAACTTTCCAATATTTTTTTAGTATATGATTGGACGAGTTGGTGGTCAAAGTTAGTTGTTCGAGATGATCGATAAAGTTGGTGGTTGGAGTTGATCACCGAAAATGATCTTTGAAGTTTGCAACTAAAGGTAATTGCTCAAAGATGGATGTCGGAGGTGATTGTTAGAGATGATTGCTAGAGGTAGTTGTCGAAGGCTATTCTTGTTTGAGGTGGTTTCATTGTTCGGTTGCTAGAGATGATCGTCAAAGCATGTCACTGGAGCAAGCGGCTATAGTTGCACAACAATAGTTGTTGGAGTTGATTGTTGGAAATGGTTATCGGAGCATCTCAAGTTCAATGATTGTCGTTGGAATTCCCTTGCGGCAGTGCTTGACGGGTGGAGTCATTGGAATTATTAGTGATTAGAGAGAGGGAGAGAGTAAAAGTAGAAGATGAAATTCCTCGATAAATGTGCAAACTTCAAAAGTGAACATTATTGAAGTTGGTGGAGTTGAGTAATTTATGGACTAAACACTGAACAACCCAACTCGTGTGAACTCAAGACGATGCCTCAAACACCCCCTAATGGAAATGAGTGTGTAGTTGGGTCTATGTTTCTAATCTTACCAAATATGGTGTTCCATTTCTTGTTCTTTTTATAATTACTCACTATGTGTTATTAGTTCAAACAAGAGAGTATTTTTGTAAATCTCCATGGGAGGAATAGAGGATGCAGAGCTTTATAGATCTTTTCATGATATCAATTAAAATGTCTCCTATCTCGAAGAACATTTGATACTTTTATTAATGGATATCCCTATTAGTTTTGAAGAAGAGTCTACACGTGGCTTTCTGGAATGCTTTCATTAATGGATATCCCTATTAGTTTTGAAGAAGAGTCTGCACTTTACTTGTATAGCTGCCAGCTGGTGCATTTT